>NC_135328.1:16073264-16698159 GCF_023851605.1 Tamandua tetradactyla | reverse complement strand
CATCACCCAAGTAGTTAGAGAAACTATTGCCCGGATGGCATTAGAGAGACTATTGTCCTGTGGCAATGTCCATCGAGATGTTTGTTCCTCCTGAATTAAACCACAGGCTTTGAACAGCCTTTTGATTCCTGAAATATCTATGGAATTCAACCTGTATAGCATAGTAAGCATGGTTTGGTGTCATGGTATTTCTCTATTATTTTAATTTTCATCATAGACTTCAAATTCATTCTCTTACCCGGTTCTCTCAACAGCTCTATGAGGCCAGTATATACCCATTTCACAGATGAGAAAACAAGCTTTAAGTCCTGTGGCCTCTAAGTGAGTGACCATTCAAAATTCAACTTCATGTCTTTGGACCCTAAGCTGTGTTCTTCTGACTCCGTTATAGCTAAGTTTATACTAAAATAAAGAAATGATGCATATTTGTAAAGTGTTTGCATGTTTACAGTGCACTTTATAGGGCACTTTATAGAATGACCTGATTTTATTCTTCTAGGCACTCTGTGAAATGGACAGAGCAAAAAAAAGATTTTTTTTCGTGGACAGGCACTGGGAATCGAACCCAGGTCTCCAGCATGGCAGGCGAGAGCTCTGCCACTGAGCCACCGTGGCCCACCCCAGAGCAAATATTTTTAATCCTCATTTTATAAACTGAAAACCTGAGGCTCAGATAGGTGAATAGTCTCACCTGAGGTCATATTACTAATAAATGTCAGAAACTGGATTTCAAAAACAGAGTTTCCAAATGCATGTTGCAGATACTCACAGGCACCCCAGAACCCTCATCCCCTCTCTTAGAGACCTCCCTTTGGGAGAAGAAGGTACAAAATATATAAAAATGTAATCTAAGTTTTAAAAAGTCCAACCAGCAAACTGGGATAACAAGCAACTGAGATATTTAAGGTCTTTATATTAAATAAGGTACCTTAGAGACCTTCCTTTGTTCCCTGAGGGCAACCAGCTCTTAGAGATAGGATGGAGTATAAAACCATATCATCATTTATCCCAAGGCTAGAATTAATAAGTGAAGGAGATTTTACCTCTAATCTCTATTCCCTATTCACTGTCCATCCTCATTGTCAGGAAGTACTTTTTTATTTGGGAACTAATTCCCTCACCCTGCAATTTGAATCCTTCTCCTCTTGTTCTGCCTCAGGGGAGCGGAGCCCTGTTTGCCATCACACCTTGCTCCTTTCTGTTCTTGCACTGGCTAGTTGTCTGGGTTTTAGCTTCCCTGCTGCCTGTACCCTGGTCTTGAATAATTCAATAGAGGCAGCCCTTTCATTTTAGATTTTGAGAATTGCAGTAGTTACTATGAAGCATATGCTTTTTTTATTTTTTTTTTAAGTTATTAATGAAGACCCAGTTCAGGTTTGCAAAACTCAAGTTAGGGAGAGGATAAAGGTTTGAGACGATGCAGGACACAAAGGAGAGATGGCTGTCCTTTGCATCACAAAGCTACCTTCCGACAGGCAGAGTGAGGATGGCCCCTGCGATGTGTAACGTGAGACTGGACCTGGTGGAGGGCGGCTGGTCCGAGGCTCCTGGGGCTGGCTGTCCCCTGCACCAACACCTGGCCCCGAAGGGAGGTCACCAGACAACCTCCGGTTTGGAATTTTCTAGCCTCCCCACATGGCATAATTTATGGCAAGCCCCAAAATAAGCTCCTTAAAATATCCAAACAATGTTGTCGTTGGTGATGGTTTTTTTTTTTTCCTTCCCCCCCCCTAAGCGTTTTTATATCCAGGTCTCCATCAGGCAAGTTTCGGATAAAAGGTGATTAGTGTTTTGGCAGGATTTTCATGAGGCTTTCTCTTGTCTCCCTGCCAAATAGCTTGCCAGGCCCAGATTTGATTAAAATGGCAGTGGGCTCTGTTACTTGAATGTAATTAGAACCATTCATTAAAGCTTTTGCTGACAGTTTGGCAACCTGCACATTTTTCAGAGTGTGGCTTGCAGCCCGTAGAAACGGGACGGGAAGGGGCAGTGACCAGCAGCCCCGGCTGGGCTTGAGGAACAGACCAAACTCAGTCTCCACGTGGTGCCTGCATGAGGCCAGATGCATTCTCCAGCTAGGAGAGCTCCTTTAATTGGATTAAGGGGGTTGGGAGGCCTGCTTTCATATGGAAACCAAAGCTAAGCGGGAGGTTGGGTGGTGCTTTTCGTAGAGAATACAGTTCTATAAACACCCACCCGTGAACAAAGCCATCACACAACCACTTAGCTACCCAGGACTTGTCAGCCACTTTATGGCAAGACCGGTGTCTTATTCTTTTTACCTCTAGTGTTTAGTAGATGCTCGATGCTTATGAATAAATAAGTCAGATGAGAAGTAGGACAACATCTCATTTATTCTGAAATCAGTTTTCAGAGGTATGGTCTCCCTGCCTCCCACCTTGCTCCCTCCAATCCGTGTTGCCAGAGTGGCATTTCTTAAATGTCAACCTGGCCATCTGCCTGTTTACAAATATCCTTGGTACAAGGTCTACCCTCCGTAGTATGGTCTTCAACATCCTACATTGCCCAGGTCTATCTCTTTGGCTTTATCTCTCACCACGGCACCAGTCCCCACCCCCATGCCCCCTTGCTCCCTTTGCTTTGGCCATTCTGAATTGGAAGGAGCTCGTGCCACAGTCTATAAGTCCTCACTTTTATGCAAGCTCTGTCCCCTGTGCCTGAACATTTTGTGCTTCTTTATCTTTGTCTGATTCATTCTTACATATCTGGAGTTCTTTGCTATTTCTTCCATGAAGCCTTCCATCTGCAACTCAAAAGAACTCCAGAATCAATTTTCTGACCTCCATCATTGTGACTAACACACTCTACTGATGTGGTCATGCCTCTTGGCCCCACTAGAATGTTAGCTCCCTGAAGGCAGAGACTATATCTCCTTTGCCTCTGATTCCTCAGAACCTACCCCAGGATCTAGATATGGCAAATACTCAATAAATTTTTTTTTCTTTAAGCATGAGTGAGTGTGGTTTAATATACTGACTATGTATGGATAGCCCATGATTCACATCTACATCTTACCACTATGCAGAGGGACTCCAGTATCATGGTTGGGCCCTCCGTGGTGGAGTGTGGTTCAACCCTGAGCAGGTGGTGGGTGGTGACTTTAGCCATCCATAGAACATTCATGAAGGCCCATGCTTGGCTCCACAAAAAGTCCTTATGCCAGTTTATCACAACCCAGTTTATGACTCAGTTGGCCGTGCAAATCCTCCCACACCCATTCCCTGCCTCATCACTGCCTTGGCAACTTTGGCTTGTGCTGAACTTGGCTCTTGTCATTGTCCACCCCAACTCCAAAAACACTGCTTTGGTTTGACTTTGCTGCACTTTCTGAACCTCCTAGTCTGCTATTTGTCCACTGCTATTCTGGAACTCAAGCTCCAAGTTTCAGGGCACTATACTATGTCTTGCAGTCCCATTTCATAGTTGTGTAGTCAAGTAATGGAGATGGCAGCACCTGGAAGTCTCTGGACATTACATGTATACTATTGTACCATGCAAAGTAGCAGAAGTTTGGGTGCAGTGTCTGGTCATTCTTAGGCAGAGTGAAGAAAAAACCTGAAGGTTTTAAAAGAATGATTCAGAATGGAATTGAAATAAAGTACAAGGTGTTCAAAATTATCTGCCTTTGTCAACAATTTCTTTTACTTTTTGTTTACCTGTTTTGTGAACATTCTTCAGTTCTTTTTTTTTTCATAAAGAAGTTGTAGGTTTACAGAAAACTCCTGCAAAAAATAGAGTTCTCATATACCCCCCTCCCACATGCAGTTTTCCCTTGTTATTAACAGTTTTCATGGTATCTTAGTTACAACTGATAAAACAATATTATTATAAATATACTATTAACTATAGTTTATATTAGCATTCACTATTTGTGTTGTACATGCTATCTTTTAAAAAATTTATTCTTATAACATATATATATATACCCTAAAATTTTCTCTTCTAATCACATTTAAATAAATAATTTAGTGCTGTTAATTACATTTGCAATGCTGTGCTACCATCACTTCTATTCATTACCAAAACTTTTCCATCACCCAAATGGAAATTCTGTACCAATTAAGCATCAACTCCCATTCCCAGCTCCACCCCTTCCCTGGTGACCTGTATTCTAATTTCAAACTGTGAATTTGCTTATTCTAATGACTTCATATCAGTGAGATAATTCAATATGTGTCCTTTTGTGTCTGGATTATTTCACTTGGCAGTGAATATTCACACATTGCATATATTCTTTTCACAGCTGAATAATATTCCATTGCATGTACATACCATTTTTTATTTATCCATTCATCAGTTGATAGACACAGGTTACTTCCATCTTTTAGTAATTGTGAATAGGATGCTATGAACATCAGTGTGCAAATATCTGTTCGAGTACCTGCTTTCAATTATTTTGGTTATATACCTAGAAGTGAAGTTGTCAAATCATATGGTACTTTTATATGTAACTTCCTGAGTTACTGTTTTCCACAGTGGCTGCACCATTTTACACTCTCACCAAAAAGGAATGAAGTTTCTTATTTCCCTACATCTTCTCCAGAACTTATATTTTTAAAATAGTAGCCATTCTAGTGGGTGGTGAAATGGTATCTCAGTGTAGTTTTGATTTGCATTGTCCTAATGTCTAATGATGTTGAGAATCTTTTCATGTGCTTATTGGTCATTTGCATATGTTCTCTGGAGAAATACCCATTCAAGTCTTTTGCCCATTTTTAAATCGGATTCTTTGTCTTTTTGTTGTTGAATTGTAGGATTTCCTGATATACTGTGGATGTTAAGCCCTTATCAGGTATGTAGTTTCCAAATATTTTCTTCCATTCTGTAGGTTGACTTTTATTACTTTCCTGATAAAATCCTTTGATAGAAAAAGTTCCTAATTGTGATTAAGTCCTATTTACCTATTTTTTCTTTCTTCTTATAATTTTGATGTAAAGTCCAAGAAACCATTGCCCAACAAAAGACCCTGAAGATTCCTCCCTATGTTATCTTCTAGGAGTTTTATGGTTTTAGTACTAATATTTAGGTCTTTGATCCATTGTGAGTTAATTTTTGTATATAGTGTGAGGTAGGGGTCCACCTTCATTCTTTTTGGTATGGATATCCAGTTTTCTGGCACCGTTTGTTGAAGAGACTATTCTTTCCTGGGCACCCTTGTTAAAATCATTTGACTGTAGATGTCAGGCTTTATTTTTTTAACTCTCAATTCTACTCTAAGGGTCTATTTGCGCTTGTACCACTAATAAGCTGTTTTGGTTACTATAGCTTTGTAACAAGTTTTCAAATTGGAACGTGTAAGTCCAACAACTCTGTTCTTTTTCAAAATGGTTTTGGCAATATAGAGCTTCTTACACTTCTATATAAATTTGATGATTTGCTTTTCTATTTCTGCAAAGAAGGCTGTCACAATTTTGAATCTGTAAATAACTTTGGGTAGAACTGACATCTTAACAATATTTTGTCTTCCTTTCCATGAACACAGAAAGTTCTTCCACTTATTTAGATCTTCTCTGACTTCTTTTGGCAGTATTTTTGTCTTTTTCTATGTATAAGTCCTATTCATCTTTAGTTAAGTTTATTCCTAGATATTTGGTTCTTTTAGTCATTATTATAAATGAAACTTTTTCTTGATTTTTTTTCAGAATGTTCATTATTAGTGCATGAAAACACTACTGATTTTTGTGTGTTGACTGTGTATCCCTCCACTTTGCTTGTTCATTAGCTGTAGTAACCTCGTGTGGATTTTTCAAGATTTTCTATATATAGGATTACACCATTTGCAGATAGCGAATGTTTTATTTCTTAATTTCCAGCTTGGATGACTTTTATTTCTTTTTCTTGCCTAATTGTTCTGTCTAGAACTTCAGTACAATGTTGAATAATGGGGATGACAGTTGATGTCCTTAACTTGTTTCTGATCTTAAAGGGAATGTTTTCAGCCTTTCACCATTGATTATGATGTTAGTAGGTTTTTCACATATGCTCCTTATCATATTGAAGAAGTTCCCTTCTATTGCTATTTTTCTAAGGGCGTTTATCAAGAAGGGAGACTGGGTTTTGTCACATGACTTTTCTTTGTAAAGTGAGATGATCACATGGATTTTCCTTTCATTCTATTAATAGGGTTGTTACATTAATTGATTTTCTTATGTTGAACCACACTTTCATACCTGGGAAAAGTCTCACTTGATCTCTATGTCTAATTCTTTTAATGTGCTGTTAGATTTAGTTTGATAGTATTTTGTTGAGGATTTTTACATCTATATTCATAAAGGATATTGGTCTGTGATTTGGTATTAGGGTGACGTTTGCCTCATAGAATGGGTTAGGAAGTGTTCCCTGCTCTTCACATTTTTGGAAAAGTTTGAGCAAGATCAGTGTAAATTCCTCTTGAAATGTTTGGTAAAATTCTCCTATAAGTCCATTAGAGTCCTGTGCCTTTCTTTGTTGGAAAGTGTTTTGATGACTGATTCAATCTTTTTACTTGTTATTGGTCTGTTGAGATTTTCTGTGTCTTCTTGAGTCAGTGGAGGTAGTTTGCATGTTTCTAGGAATTTGTCATTTCATCTAGGTTAATTTGTTGGCAAATAATTGTTCATTGTCTCCTCTTATAATCCTTTTTATATCTGTAGGGTCAGTAGGAATGTGCCCCCTTTCATTTTTGATTTTACTTTACTTAATTGGACTGTCATTCTTTGTCAGTCTAACCAATGGTGTGTTGTTTTCACTGACCTTTTCAGAGAACCAACTTTTGGTTTCATTGATTCTATCCATTGTTTTTTAGCTTTCTATTTCATGTATCTCCACTCTAATCATTTTTATTTCCTTTCTTCTGTTAAATTGGCTTCAGTTTCTTCTTATTTTTATAGAGCCACCTGTTCAGTTATATCTCTGATTTGAGATCTTTCTTCTTAATGTAAGCATTTAGAGTCATAAAATTCCCTCCCAGCATCCTATTAGTTGCTGCATCCCATTAGTTCTGGTATGTTTTTCATTCATCTCAAGTTATCTCCTAAATCCCTTGTGATTACTTCTTTGATCCATTTGTTGTATATGTGTGTATTGTTTAATTTCCACAGACTTGTGAATATTCTAGCAGTTCTCCCTCTATTCTTGATTTTTAGCTTGATTCCATTGTGGTCGGAGAAGTTACATTGTATGATTTCAATATTTTAAAGTGAATCTGATGCTTGTTTTGTGACATAAGATATGATCTATCCTGGAGAATGACCCATGTGTACTAAAAAGGAATATATATTCTGCCACTGTTCAGCAAGGTGCTCTACATATGTGTGTTAGATCTAGTTGTTTATAGTACCTCAGGCCCTCTGTTTTCTTATTAAACTTCTTTCTAGCTGTTCTAGCCATTAATGAAAGTGGTATATTTAATTGTACTATTATTAGAGAATTTCTGTTTCTTCCTTCAAATCTGACAATGTTTGCTTCATATATTTTGGGGTGTTGCTGTTAGATGCATATATATATATATATATTTTTAAATTGCTACATCTTCTTCTTTAATTGACACCTTTATCAGTATATAGTGATCATCTTTGTCCCTCACAATGGTTTTTTATTTAAAGTGAAATTTATCTGATATTATTATAGTTACTCCAGTACTCTTTAGGTTACTATTTACATGGTATATGTATTTTTTCCATCCTTTCACTTTATACCTATTTGTGTGTTTGAATTTAATGGGAGTTTCTGGTACACAGCATATACTTGGGACCAAGACAAGGGGTGAAACCAAATGGTATTGCCATGGAAATCTAGGGAAAGAAGTCTACCTGGGCTCTGTACAACCATGGCAGATAAAAAATGCTAAGAGGTAACTAAGCCCATTTCCTAGCTTGAGTCTTGAAGAAAATCCTAGTTCTGTGCCTAACCAATTTAAAGGCTTTTAATGAGTTGCTTCACCACTTTACACCTCATTCTCTTAATCTACAAATTGGGCATAAGGAAAGATTCCTACTGTACCTACCTTACTAGGCAGTTGGGAGGATCAGCTGAGATCATGGAATTTGATGGTTCCCTCTGAACTACTGTCACTTGTGGAATGGATTTTTACTTCTCCTGTCTGAACAGTTCTTGAAGGCCCAGACACAAATATCATCTCCCAGAGGAAGCAACAAATAAGCCACAGGGAACGGATTGGTGGTGGTCAATCGCTGTTGTACTCTCAGGTGGGGCTGCATCGCTCTGGCACAGTCCACCACAGTGGAGGATCAGAGGAGAACTTGCAAGCATAAAACCTCTTCCTCACATTGCAGAACTTGTCCTAACCCCTCACCAGGGCCCTGGGTATGAGGGGAGGCCAAGTGGCTCCCTAGGGCTCTTTGGCGTTCCTGAAAGGGCCTCCCAGTCCCCAAGGAAGGAAAGACCCTCTCACCTTCTCTGGAGTCAGATGTGCACATGACTGGGTTAGCTTTATGCCCTGGTGCTTTAAGAAGCTTTGTTCTGGTTTGAAAGCACAATTCCATCAAATGTCAGGAGGAAGATGGGAGTGTTGGTAGGGCGATGCAACATGCATTGCTTCCAAATCCTTGGATAAGCACAACAGATCTACTGGTTTTGTGAAAAGCAAATCACTACATAAATAAATATCTGTAAAGATAGATATTCACAAACATCTATTGAATTATTTAAATTTATATTTGTATATTTAGTTATATATCTAAGCTTGGAAAAAATATAGATTGGAGGACTCAAACGGAGGGGAACACTTTCACACATTAATACGCTTCATTAGAAAGAGATGCGATTTGAAATGATTTTTTAGTTTATTTTTTTATATTATTCTGCCTTTGTTTAGTGATTTTACCTCTGGGATTCCATTTAAAGATGATAACTGGACAAATTACACAAACTATGTATATGTATAAGGATGTTCATTGCAACATCATTTATGCATATAACAGCAAACATTGGAAATAATATATTCAACCATGGACATCATGATATTTCCTTAGATTGAAATTCATGGAGTCATTAAAATAGTGCTGCAGAAAAATATTTATTGACATGAAAAGCCATTCACAATATATTTCCCTATATATATATATATCAAAATACATCGCTGAGAGAAAAAAAGCAGATTATAAAACAACACATGCATTATGAACTCATCTTCGGTTGCAAAACGTATACACACGGAGAGAGGCAAAGTCTGGAATGGGTACAACAAACTGTTATCTGTGATTTATCTTTGGGAGGTAGAATTTAAAGTATTTTAATTTTCCTTTTTGTTAAATGCATTTTCCAATTTTTCTACAATGGAAAGAAATCACATTTATAATAATTTTAAAAGTTATAAATCAGAACTGTGCCGCCTGGAGTTTAGCACAAACATGGGGCTCCAACTGGGGCTTTGCCATTGCCAAGGAAAGTGGAGAAACCAACTGTTTGGTTTCACACATGATGTTGGTGAGACTGCAGCCAAGGGCAGCATTTGGATATGAGTGTGACCATTGCGACCAGTGCCCGGGAACTTGATCATCACTCACGCCCACTCACGTCCTTTCCTTACTGTTCCCAGTCTGGTTAAGATGCTGCTCGGAAGCTGCACATTTCACTCAGGAGTCTGAAACAAATGGGTCCTTTGCTAGCTACACTGCACATTTGCACCAATATTTATCCCATCTGTGCTGAGAGCCTGCTCTCCATTATTCACCAAAACTGTCAATGGCTCCCCATTATTTACACATTTTTAAGTCCCGGCATGCCAGGTCTTGTGAGGTCTGCATCCAGCCTACCTTTCCTACTACCTCTCCCTTGGGTTCCTTTTGGGTACGTTCTGCTGTAGCCAAACTGGACTGGCTTCAATCCCAAACTGACTTCAATAGAGAGTAAATGGATGGTTTCATGCAACAGCGCTTTCAAGGACTGGGTGGCTGCATCACTTAGCAGTTCAGTGATGCCATCAAGAAAGACCCTCACCTCTTTGCTGTACCTTCTTTGTGTAGGCTTCAGCCAAAGGCTGGAAACAACAGACAGCAGCAGTTCCAAGCATCACATCCATACGTGAGCAACTGCTTGATGAGAACAGGACACCACCTTTCCTAAGGAAACTTCTCCAAGAAGTCTTTCTAGAAAACTCCCCTCACATCTCATTGTCCAGAACCAGGACACAACATGGTCTTCCCAAACTGATCATTGACATAGCAAACGACATTATCCTTAGACCAGTCAGAGCTATACTTGAAGCTGGTATGGAGTCAGAGACCCCATTTTCATGTGGCTGCATGAGGGGGAGCAGGACACCTGAAAGAAATCTGGGACTCAGGAAGAAGGAGGGATGTCAGGTGGCTACTGCACCAAACTGCCACATCCTTTCCCATCTGGTGTATTTATTCACACAATTTCCCCCACCAAGAATGCCCTTCTTTCTATTTGTTGCTGTTCAAATGTTAGTGTTTTGACCATAATCCATGGCTTGGGTCAAGCTACAGTGTCCACAAAACTAACTCTGATCCCTTTGGAATGAAAATGACAGTATATTATGTTTTCTCTAAAAGCCTTTAACACTGTGTCTGTTGTACTTTGAGGTTATTTGCGAGCATGTGTGTGTTATAAACATGGCTAAGATTACAAGATGAGCCAATGCATTTGTTAGAATGACTAGAGGTCAAGATCAGCATGGCCAATGTGCAAGCATGGGAATGTGCCTCCATTCTACTCCCTCATGTATGACAGGTAGAATTGATCTTAACACACTTTCTGACTGAGCTTGTTCTCAGCCTCAGAATCACTCTCAACACAGTGCTCCAGGAAGCCATGACCAAGTGATTAGAATTGATGCTGAAAATGAAACCAATTTGCCCCTTTTGGACTAGTGTGTGTAAGGACTACTGTGTGTAAGGATGTCAGGATTTGGGAACCAAGTTTTCCTGGAAGAAGGAACCCATAGTCTAGAGAAGAAACACACCTTTATAATATAAAGCAAGGCATAAGAGGATGAGTGCTGTGGAAAGGTACTCACACTGAGTTGGGGAATTGTGGAAGTCTTCCTGGAAAACGGATATCTCTAACTGTTGTTTTCAGTGCATAAACTTTACTTAATCAATCCCCTATTACTGAACATTTAGGTTATCTCTAATTGTTCAATATGATTAACAATACCAGAATGAATATTCGTGTAGTTAAATTTTAGTATGCTTTTAATTATTTATATGGGATAAATTCTTAGAAATAGAATGTTAGAGCAAAGAACAGGTACATCTCAAGGCTTGATTTATATGTATGCTATTATATTAACCTTCAGAAAGAGACTAAAGATGTGCATTCCCAGCAGAAATCATTTCATTAATTTTTTTACCTTTTACTATAGGAAAGTTTAAACATTTAAAAAAAAGTGGAGAAGACAGTGTAATGAATTCTTATATATTCATTACCCAAGTTTAACAATTATCGACTCGTTAATCTTGTTTTATCTACAATCCCACACACTTTTTTCCCACTATGGATATTTATATTTAGAAGCAAATTCTATACTTCACATAATTTCATCAATAATGTATGTCTAAAAGATAGGCAGTTTTAAAAAACCATAATCACAATATCATTTATCATACTTAAATATTGACAATTATTTTGTCATAATACCAAATATGCAGTCAGTATCCAGATTTCTGATAATCTCATCCTCGTCCTTTTTTTTTTTCATTTGGCTGCTAAAATCAGGATCTAATGAAATCTTCACATTGCATTTTGTTGACATGTGTCTTTTAACCTATCATTTCCCATCTTTCCTATTTTTTCTTCAATTTACGTACTGGAGAAACTGAGTCATTTGTCCTGTGGAGTTTCCCATAACCTAGGCTTTGCTGATTGCAATCATGAGGCATCATTTAGCACATTCCTTGGTCGCCTGTATTTCCTGTAGACTGATCATTTTGTCTAGTGACATGATCCAACTCAGGTTCAAATGTTGACAAGAACCCCTCATGGATGGTGGGTGCATTTCCAGTAGAAGTCTTACAGTGTCTGTCTGTACTTTTCTGTGATGTCGGTAGTCGCGGATGTCCATAGGCTAGATTCATTATTTCATTAAGGGATTGAACAATGGTAATATTCTATCATACTTCTTCATTTATTAGCTGGACTACTTCTATAAAATGCAACTTTCCTTCACCAAATTTTTGTTTATCCTGAGGTATAATGTGTACAAGAAAGTCAGGATAAATGTTTGATTCTTCCCTTTACTTCTAATTTTTTGAATAATTAATTGGCTTCCTAGCATCTTCCAAAGGTGATCAATAAATGTCATTTGGTTTCATTATGAACTCATAGATTTTAATATATGTGATCAATACCTTGCGCTTATTATTCAGATTGTTCTGTATTTGGCCAGTGAGAAACTCTTCATGTCAGCTACCGGGTCCTTTTGCTACAATCCCAGTGGTCTTTGATAGCACTCTTAGTTTCTGGCATATTAAGACATCTCAGGTTCATACTTGTACATTTCTTACCCCAGACCTGGAGTCAACCATCTTTACAAAGAACCCTGATTCCTTTCAATGGGAAATTATATTGCGACACATAACTGAGAACTAGGATTGCTCTTTGCTATGAGGTTGATGATTGTTTCTAAGACTTTTCAGTGGACTCAGAAAATACATCATGGGTTCAAACTGATATTTAGTTTTACAGAAAAAACAACTTTTATATTCATTGATTTTTACCTCTCTATCTCTTTTCTCTTACACTGAAAATCTTCATTTTGAAGACAGTATCATGTTTGTCTTATCTTAATAAACACACACCTAAACCCATACGCATATATAATGCAGAATAACAATTCCGATACTATTACTGTCAAAAAATGAAAACAGTTTAAGATTTTCTTTTTGGCAGTTCTTTTTATCCTTATGGTTCATGCCACTGACAATGTGTAGTAAAATTACTGTGTTTTAAAATCACTTGATATTGCAAATGTATTCTCTGTGTGAATGTCACCAACTGTATACAGTTTCCCTTGCTGTATTTCACTGCTGATTTTTAGAAGCTGAGTCTTTAAATTCTTGCTTTTATTTTATTTTATAATAACACAAATTTGTTCCAACATCAAATATACAAAATAAGATGTACTCAGAGAAAAATAGCTTTTACTGGTTTCTTCCATTCTTCATAAGTAACTATTATCTTTATTGATTTACAACCTAGAATTTAAAATGTAGACTCTCCATTCTTAGATAAGTAATGTCATTCTATACTGTTTCTCTTCATCTTCTTTTTTCACTTTACCTTATATCCCAGAGATCATTGCAGAGCTATATTTAGAGATATATTTTTTTCTTTTAGGTCTCAATTGTGTATGGATGTAACACAGTTTATTTGCTCAATCCTTTTATTGGACAGAAAACAAATTATGCTGCAATGAGTAGCCTTGTGCATTTTTTTCTTGTAACTTTGCCAGTGTATTTCAGGATAAATTCCTAGGTGTGGGATAGCTACGATAAATGCAAATATGAATTTTGTAAATATTGCCAAATTCTTATAGGATTTTATCATTTTACATTTCCACCAGCAATGTGTGAGAGTGCTTGTTTCCCCAATATTGACAATAGTAAAAGTTTTGAAATGACAATTCAGTGTCCTTTTAATGTATGTTTCCATACTGTGACATTGAGCATGCTTTCATATGAGTAAGAATTTTTGCATTTCATTTTCCAGTTTGTTCATAGCTCTTGCTCATTTGTCCATAGATTGTTGCTGTTTTTATCCTCTATTTTTAAAGGTTTTTAAATGTATATTATAGATGCTAATACATTGCCTGTAATATTAGTTTTGTTTTGTTTTTGTTTAGTTTGTCATTTGTCTTTCTATTATCTTTTGGTATATTTTTGCTGAGCAGAAGTTTTTTTTTATTTCATATAGAAAAACCTATCAATCTTTTTGTTATTGCTTCCAGAGTTTGAACCATAGTTTAAAAATTTTCCCCATTTCCATGTTATAGAAGAATTCATCCACACTTTCTTTTAGTACCCATATGGTTTCTTTTGTCTTTTTTAACTCTTAAATTTCTGATCTATTTTGAATTTAACTGCCTATTTGATGTGAGGAATCAATCAAATTTTATCTTTTTCCATCGCTATACAGTTATTCCAAATCATTCTTCCTCCAATAATTCGATTCATCCCACAAATTAAATTTTCTTATAAAATCGAGCGTATTTCTGGATTTTCTTCTGTTCTATTGGGCTTCCTATTCATATGCCAATGCCACACAATTATGGAAGCTTTAATATACATCCTAATACTGGGTAATGCTAGCCCATTCCCCAAATGCTCTGCTTTTCCAGGTCATTTTCATCTGCCTTCTTTTCAAATGAAGTTTATAATCAACTTATTGATTCAATAAAAACATATCATGCTTTTTTTTTACTTAATGGCATTTTTTACTGAATCATGAATGAATTTGTATGTAACTTAAGGAAAACTGACATCTTTCTGAATGGGAATCTTTCTAATCAAGAACATCTTTCTGTTTGTGAGATATATTTTTGTGTCTTGGGGGAGAGCTTATAATTTTTTTCATAAGGTTTTAGACATTTCTTGTTCAGTTTATGCTAAGTATTTATTTGTTTTTGCAATCATAAATTGGGATCTCCATTTTATCTTCTGACTGATTTATGCTTGTAAACACGAAAGCTATTAGTTTTTGTATAACTTTTTATTTGTTATAACTTCGGACTTACAGAAAAGTTGAAATACATATGCATGTATATGTATATATATATATTTAGATAGAATGATAAATGAATGATATATGAATCAATATATGAAAGTTGATATAGGAATTCTGTATAGAGATAGAATGATATATGAATCAATACATAAAAGTACATATATATTCCAAATCATTTGAGAGTAAGTTGAAGATAACATGTTCTTTTTTCCCTAAATACTTCAGTGTGTATTTTTTTAAGGATAAAGACAATTTTTTTTGCAAAACTCAGCACAGTTATCAAGTTCAGTAGCCTTATCTTTCCAATACTATGTACCCTATAATTGATATTTAACTTTGATCAATTGAACCAATAATGCCCTTTATATATTCTGTTTTCTCTCCCCAAGTCTAAGCATCTTGTTCAAGATCATGCAAAGCACACGGGCCCCATACCTCTTTAGTCTTTCTCATTCTGAAACACTCCTCGGTCCTTCTTTCCCTTAAAATTAAAATTTTTGAAGAGTATGGGCCAGGTTTTGTGGGTAAAATATGCCCCGATGTGGATTTACATGCAGTTTGTTCATGATTAGATTCAGGGAAATCTATTAATTTTTACTTGTTAATTTTTATAACCTGCTACTTTACTGTGTTCTCCTAGTATTTGTGGTAATTTTTGTGGATTCTGTTGGATTCCAGATGCAGAATCAGACCGTCTGTATATAGTGGCAGCTTCACCTCTTCCTTACCAATCCTCATACCTCTACTGTCAGATTCCTGGGAGGGCCCTTGGACCTGGCCCTCTGGATAAAGCTTAAACCTTTTCTGATTGACTCTGACTGGCGACAGGTTCACCGCCTGGCAAGGGTGACACATCCAGGAGGAACTTGCAGTAGTGGTGTTGGCTGGTGGGAGAGTGGATACTGCTCATCCAAGCCCTCAAATAAAACAGGGTTCAAGGAAGGGGGAGGAGGATTATTCTCCGAAAATGCAGAGATTTGTTCACTGATTATAAAACCATTTAGTGAAAACACATGCTGTGTCACATCTTGTGGCAGGCCATAATCCTCTACAGAAGATTGCTTAGCAATTGGAGGAAAAACTCCATTTGGACTTCATTTCAAATCAGAGGTGAATGCATTCCAGATGTAACAAATGGTCAAATATAAAAGAATCAAGTCAAGCACAAATATACAAACAGAAAACATAAAACTCCTGCAGTTTCAGGGAAAGCAAGGACATCAACAAATGATTAAAGAAGTCACAAATAATAAAGACTGGCAGATTTGGCAACATAAAGATTAAAACATTTTTGAATAACCAAAAATAAAAGTCAACTTCTCAGATAGGGTAAAAAATGAATTAACATTTAATTGGAAAACATGTGAAACCTACTGAGAATGACCTCGGTAGCTCAATGAACAAAGAAATGCAAATTAAAGTCAATTTTTAATTTTTAAAGCATGTATGTATGTGTTATGGTAGGACGAATGTTATTATTTCAAAAGTAAGGGCTGAAATCCCCGTAGTGGAGAGTCATCTTTGAGTGGAAATACGAGGATTTTGAGTGTGATGGGCATGGCCCGAATGGGCCAGGAGGAGAGAAAGAAAGATGGATTGTTCCACATTGCAAAATGGAAAGAACTCTGGGTTTCCAGGGGAATTCAGTGAGAGTGGCGTAAGAAGTCCAGATGGATAGAAGGTATGGTGTGAGTGGGGGAGAGAAGATAGGCATTAGGCCGCTGTGGGAAGGGCTGATGAAATTTGGGAACAGAGATGAGATGTCTACTATTAAATGGTAAGTTATTTGCTCACCTGTGTTAGCAGAATCCTCCATAAATGTCTGCTTACACCACAGAACTGCCTCAAGGGCAGGTACAGTGCTTTGAGAAGTAGAGGAACGTCAACTAAAAATGTGTCCTCACTAAATGTCTTTATACCCACTAAATAAATTTCTGTACTTTGTAGTGAGCAATCTTACTCTTCCCCCATTGAACCTTATTTTCCTTGTTGGATTGAGTAGTCAAAGAAGAAAAGAGTCCCAAGAGGTGATAGACAAGTGAGAATCAGTGGCAAAAATGGCTGCTCCAAATAAAAAGAGAGGACGGATAAAATCATTTTTAAATTAAAAATTGCATGGGTACATGAGTTAGTTTGCTAGGTGCTGGAATGCAATATTCCAGAACTTGAATGGCTTTTACAAAAGGGGAGTTCAGTAACTTACAAGTTTGCAGTTCTAAGGAAGTGAAAGTGTCCAAATTAAGGCACCAACAAGATGTTACCTTAATTCAAGGAAGGTCCATTTGTTAGGAACATCTTTGTCAGTTGGAAGTCACGTGGTGGCATCTGTCTCTCCAGGTTCTGCCTTGCTTAATCTTATGGCAACATCTGCTGGATTCCAAGCATCTCCGAACATCTGTGTCTCTGTTCTCCACATGTCTGCATCTGTATCAGTTCTGTTGGCTCTGAGTCTTCTGTCATTTTTCTCATTTCTGTCATTTTTGGCTCTCTCTCCAAAACGTTTCCTCTTTTAAAGGATTCCAGTAACTATACAATGCCCACCTGGAATGGGTGGAGTAACAGCTCCATGTAATCAAAGTTAATACCCCCAACTGGGTGTGTCAATCTCCCTGGAAAAAATCTTATCAAAAGATTCCAACCTAGTGTGTTGAATCAGGATGAAGAGAAATGGCTGTTTCTACAAGATTGGATCAGGAATAAAACATGGCTTTTTTTGAGTGCATAATGCATTCAAACAGGACACTATCCGTGGACAAAAAAAGAAAATGTCTAAGGAGTAGGAATGAGAGGAGCTTAGAGTGGTCAGAAATGGTTGAAGCTATTTGGACCATAGAAACTGGTACAGGAGTTGGGACATCAAAACCACAGAGAAGCAGCAGAGAGATGCTCTAGCCAAGCCACATCACCATAGGGTTTAAATCAGGAGTTCTCCAAGTGCGGTTCCTGAACCAGCAGCACCTGGGAATTTGTTATAAATGCAAATTCTTGGGTCCCAGTGCAGACCTATTGACTCAGAAACTCTGGGGATGGGGCCTAGTAATCTATGCTTTAACAAGCCTTCCCAGGGACTCTGTTGCATGCTAAAGTTTGAGAACTGCTAGTTTAAACTGTAGTTCAGAGAAGAAATTCCAGAGTTGCATTCCTCCGTGCATTGATTTATCCAACAAATATTTACAAGGTTCCTGTTACGTGCCAGGCACTGTACTAGGCTGTAAGTATACAGTGGCAAACAGGACAGAAAGGTCCTAATTCTGTGACTATCCCACCAGGACTTTTACCATTTTCTTTCAGTAGTTCTCACATGTCCCATATTAGGTCAATTATCAAATAGCCTTCTAGTTGGTCAATGCCAAATCTTTAGCATTATTCTCTTTCTTGCACATGCCACATCAGGATATCTTGTTGACTCCATCTTCAAAATATGTCCAGAATTTGGCTTTTTCTTATCACCCCCACTGCCCTTACCTTGGCCCAGGTTACTTGATCTACAATGATCCAGGTGAGAGATGATGGGGAGATGAACCAGGCGAGGGAGAAAGGATGGGATAGTGAGCAAGTGAAGCCTTGCCTCAGTGCAGCCGCCAGAGTGATCTACTTAAAACACAAGTCTCGTCAGGACACCCTTTGCTGAAGACATGCTTCACTTCACATTTCACTCAGAGTGAAAGCAAAAGTCTACAGAGTCCACAAGGGTCTCCAAGGCTTTGTGTGAGACCTTTCCTTCCACCCCAAAGCCGCGGTGCTACACTGATCACCTTGTCTTGCTGTTTCTCTAACCCACCAGCAAGGCTCCACCTCACGCTCCTTGCACTGGCTGATTCCTCTGCCTGGAACACTCTTCTCTCAACTATCCCCATAGCTAATTCACTCACCTCCTGCAAGTCCTAACTCTGAGGTCACTTCCCAATGGCCCTTGAACACCTTATTTCAAAGCATAATCCCCATAGTCACTGCCTGTAGTTCTGATCCCCTTACCCTGTTCATAGCACTTAGTTTCAAAGGTATGATCCCCTTTACTGATGCTTTGCCTGTTCCCCTCCTTTAGCATGAACACTCTCCAAGAATGGGGATCTTTGTTTTGTTCTCTGCAGCAATCCAAGTGCTCAAAACACTTGCCATGAAGTAGGGACTTAATGAACATTTGTTGAATTAAGGAACAAAATGTTTACTGTTGTGTGTGGCTATTATAAGTCAGCTTACCTTTTATGATATTTTCTAGCTATTTATCTCAGGTTCTCAGGGATGTAATTAGTTATTATGCATCTAATTGGCATTTTGCCAGTTGGTTTATCTTATTTGGACTTTGGGTTAATTCCTTGGATTTTCAGAAGGTGATCTCTTTCTCTTTTCCTTTTCTGTGTCAATTCCATTCCATGAGCGTCTCTGAATTATAGTAAAAACTATAATATTCTGTTGTTTAGGGTGCATGCTTTTCTGTAGTTTCTCCACTGAGACTAGTAGCAACTTGTTTATGTTTTTCATCCAGATATATGTGTGTACACACACACACACACATATATCACCATTTCTAGCTTTCAGAAATGTATCTTTTCTTTCTCTTGTATGCTTTATGGCATGGGTTACGTTTCATTCTTTTTCCATGTGAATATCCATTACTGCAGCATCATTTGTTAATTTTTTGTTTGTTTGTTTGTTTCTTTCTTTGCTTGCTTGTTTGTTTGTTTGGGGTGGGGTGGGGAATGGGCCTGAAATCAAAGCCAAGTTTCCCACATGGCAGGCGAAAATTCTACCACTGAACTACCCTTGCACCCCAAAATGCACTGTCTTTTACAAATGCATGGTTTGTAGGTCTCGTGAAAGGCACCTTAGTCTACCAGAAATACCCTAGTCCCTGGGGTTGCAGCCCAAGGTAGTCCCTCTCTCCCCCAAGGAACATGCTGGAGCTATTTACCATTTCTGAGGCCAAGTTCCTTCATGTCTGAAATGTGAGCTTGCATGAGCTGATCCAAAGTGAGCTGTTTCCTATTGCTCTAACAGAGCCACAAACTCCATTTTTTTACTGCTTTTTCTAAGGGTGTGCTAGAGTAAGTTAATATTCCCCTTGGGCTGAGCCAGTTTTGCACTTTGGATTGACTCATGTCTGACCACCATGTCTTGCACACAGTTTTCTGTAAGTGTGCATTGAGGGAAAGAGGAAGAAAGGAATGACAGTGAAAAGATCATGCAATTTTGACTAGAAAGAGGCTGGGTTGAAATCCAGTTTCCATCCATTATAAACTGTGAGAGTTCGAGTTCCAATGTCATTTTTAGAAAAAGGGGATACTTATGTAAAACATTTACTGTGATGATAGAATGAAACTGTCAACGTGAAAGCTCTTTGCAAACTATAAGATGCCAGGAAAATATTATCATGATTGTTATTATTACAGCATGAATATAAGGACTTACTACATTCAGTATTCCCTATCAGTATTACTAATTGAAAAATGAGCATCAGGTTTTTCCTACTATTCTTAGTCTATCATGTATCATTCGAATATGTGTGGCTTCCAAGTAAAACTTCCCCAATACCCACTGCTAAATCTATTTATCAATATTATCATATGCTCGCCAGGATGTCACAGTTAATGAGATTTCCTATCACCCTGCCATGAGAAACAAGGGCTTCCCTATTTTGGCAATTGTTGTGCGTGACACACAGAAGCAATTCAAACTATTAAGCATTGATTAACTGTTTGACATGGGTATTGGCATTTCTTGGCTCCTGGGTGAGGAATTGACAAAATCTCATCAACTGGTACTTATAATTCACTGCTTTTTTCTTTTCCATACAAGATGGCAGATGTATTTTCATCAAGGGACTTAAGACGCAACTGTTAGGGTAAGATATTATGCACAGTCCATGGAAATGTCTTACAAAGATAAACAGCTCTAGTAAAAATACTAGGGAAGCTGGTTTTCCAAACCCCAACTCCCCTGGGAGCTGTGAGGATCTGAGCAAATTTTTCATCTCAGTTTCTTCACCTCTAAAAGGAGAGGTTTCGAACATACCTCAGGGACCCTGCCAGTTCTGATTCTGTGATTCCAGGTAATGGAACGAAGACGTAACACTAAGAAAACTCTCAAAACTATCCAAATAAATGCTAATAAAATTGAAAGACAAAATGGCAATATCACTCAAAGGTAGGTTAAAGGTAAGGTAGTGCCTTAATACATTTTAAGAGGAATTCCTTGTGGGAAGGCACTACAGGAAAAAATTAAGACCCAGCTGCAACCTGAAAGCTATTCAAACAATGAAAAGTATCCCCGAACATAAAATTTAGACTTTCAATACCATAAAGGGCTGAAAAAGAAAAAAATAGACAATTAAATTCTTGGTTTTCTAAAACAAGGTGAAATAAATGCAGCATCACAATGAACCACATTTCCACTGTGCACAGACATTAGATCCAACCTAGCACAGCCCATAGACTTAGGGCATGGAGGCTCCCAGAGCTAATCCTGTCTGTGCTGGTGTGAAAGGATGTATGTCCCCTAGAAAAGCCATGTTTTAATCTAAATCTCATTTCATAAAGGCAGAATAATCCCTATCAATGCTGTATGTTTGAAACTGTAATCAGATCATCTCCCTGGAGATGTGATTTAATCAAGAGTGGTTGTTAAGCTGGATTAGGTGATGACATGTCTCCACCCATTTGGGTGGATCTTGATAAGTTTCTGGAGTCCTATAAAAGAGGAAACATTTTGGAGAATGGAAGGAGATTTAGAGAGAGCAGAGAATGCTGCAGCACCACAAAGCAGAGTCCACGAGCAGGCGACCTTTGGAGATGAAGAAGGAAAATGCCTCCTGGGGAGCTTCATGAAACCAGAAGCCAGGAGAAGCTAGCAGATGATGCTGTGTCCACCATGTGCCTTTCCAGATGAGAGAGAAACTGTGACTGTGTTTGCCATGTGCCTTCTCATTTGAGAGAGAAACCCTGAACTTCACTGGCCTTGTTGAACCAAGGTATCTTTCCCTGGATGCCTTTGATTGGACATTTCTATAGACTTGTTGTAATTGGGACATGTTCTCAGACTTAGAACTGTAAATTAGCAACTTGTTAAATTCCCCTTTTTAAAAGTCATTCCATTTCTGGTATATTGCATTCCAGCAGCTAGCAAACTAGAACGCTGTCCTTAGAATCCCACATGGCATTTTGAATATTGCAGAGTTTGGGGCTGCCTTGGACTGAGCACTACCTGGTAGCTGTCAGGCTGAGTGCATCGGACAAAAATCTCCCAGGTTAGCAAGAGGCTGGAGCTTAAAATCCTCTGATAAGGGAGAGCTTATCAGAGGTGACCCCAGCACAACGTCTGATCAGAAGGTTGATCAGAAGTGGATACACCGACAGTTTCACATACCTGTTAGTTTTGGAATTCACAGCTGCTCATTTCCTGGCAGTTGACAAAAGCCTGGAGCAAATATGGCTGAGAAGAGCTGAAGCAACGTGATGAGAACACTTGATCTAAGCCCTTTGACAGCCCAGGGAGATGCCGAGAGTGCCTTGCACAGCTCATTTGCAGGGAATCCACAGCCCTTCAGTTTTGCATCCAGGTTTGCAAAGTGATTACCTAAGACCAAGAAGTATGAAAACAGAGAGAGGTAAGCTGATAGTATAACTTAAATCAGCACTCTGATTTGTTTCTTCCTCCTGAATTTGTTCCCTCTGAATTTCCTTTGATTTGGATGTAGATGAACAATGGATTGAGAGGAGACAAAAACCTCAAGAAGAGGCCCATCATTCATTTGTTCAACAAATATTCATTGAGCATCTTCTGTGGCCAGGAACGAACCTAGGAGCTGGTTGAGGTCTATGATACAGATTTTGAAACACTCATTTTTATTAAGAACCATTGTTACATAAGATTTATGCTAGCATGAATATCAGTAAAAGATGCAAATGTGCAATACTCCAAAATCAATTCACAATGTGTGTGGATTTTGCCACAAGACATCCAGTGCAGATTAGAAAATCTCCCCTTGCAAACCCCAGTTTAAAATTCCAATTCATGTTTATTGTCCAAACCATATTATAACAACATTAAGAGAAACTAAGTTATTGTTACAAGACTTACTGTCCAGATATGAAATAGCAAGTGAGAGAACGTGATGCTGGTATGAATCTAGAGTGTTCAGGAAAAGCATCCTTTGAGAAGTGACGTTTCAACTGGCCCTGAAGTGTAAGGGGATCTGGCCAAGCAAAGGCAGTGGAGGAGAAAGAATTTTGAGGCGGGGGGGCAGAAGGTACAAGAGCAGAGATTTCAGAGGAAGAGAAAGTGAGAAATGACACATGAAGCAGTGGAGTGAGGTTGGGGGAAAGTGCAAGAAGGGAATGGCGAGCTCCACGAAGAGCATATCATGGGAGTTGGAGCAGCACGAGGGGGACGACATCATCAGATTTTTATTTTAAGACAACACTGGACTTCTGGCAAAAAGCTGACTCTTGTCCCCAGTTTTGCAATCTATAAAAATCATCCAAAGAACACAAAGTAAAGAAAACAAGTGCATCCAACAAATATGGTTAAGGCTCCAACTCCTGATCCGTAGACTGAATGGAATATATCTGAATGTGGGATTAAATTTGAAAAAGCATTCTGAGAGATGATACATAACCCTGCAGAACTCAAGCATGGCCCAGATTTCTGTAAATGTAAATGAGATGGATCTGAATTGTGAGTTGGAGAGCAGGCCCTACCTCCTCTCTGGGTTACCTGCAAATCTGCATTGGGTAATTCACAAAAACTAAGCAAAGCCATTCCCTTGGAATGTATCCAGAGACCACGTACCTGAACCGAAGCTGTTAGCAGCCTCAGATTGCTCCCCAACCCCAGCCACACATCACCCTGGAGCCAACAGCAGACCCCAGTAGAAGGACCCCCTCTTAAAGGGACAAGCAAATTAGAAAGACCGAATGTGGGATATAAGCACTGAAATCACAAAAAGGAAAAGAATGAGGGAAGTTAAAAATTCAAAAGCCAGATGAAGAATTCACATTAACGTAGACTTATTGCAAGATATGGATGAAAAAATTACTCCAGAATGTAGGAGAAAATTGCAGATAAATACTTTTTCCACCCTCAAAGAAATTAAGAACATAACACCTTGGAAGAGGAAGGTGCAACAAAGAGATAAGGAATGCAAGGAAGAGATTCTAAGACAGCAGAAAGAGGAAAATTAAGCTGGCAACACTTAAGAAAAAACTGAAAACACCAATAAAACCACTACAGAAGCTGCAATAATCAGAGCAGAGACTTTAGAACAGGCTTGAGTAAATTAAGGAAAATGGAAAGAAGACGTTTAAAAAGGGTTAGAAAGAAAAATGATGGCTGTGGAAGGTAATAGCTAGCCAATATGAGTGTATGCTTCTGAAAAAGAGAATAGACACAAAGCATAAGTTCATTGAAAGATATCATAGAAGAAAACGTCACCTTTAATAAAGCAACAGCTGAACCAGCAGACTAAAAGAACACTCATTTCCAAAAAAAGAATAAAGTCAAAGTACTCGGAATAAAAAAGCTTGAAATTTATCTTGAGTTATTGAACTCCAAGGATAACAAAAGAATGCTGTGGTTATGATTCTTATTCCAAGTTAAGTAATCTACATGATATAAAATAAGTCAGGCTGCCTTTCAATTCTCCAAAGTTACATTCAATATCAGAAGACAATAGGATACTGTTGGCAAAGCTCTTGGGAGAGTTTTACCAAACATTTATATCAAATAAATTATAATTTACACACAGGCATTCTTTTTTTTTTAAAGGAAGGATCCATGAAATATAACAATCATGAGCCCTTCTTGGAAAAAAAAATCTACTTATTGACAAAACCCACCTGATGAAGAAATGAATCCAAATCAAAAGCTTTAGAGCCAAAGTGTTAGTAAAGGACTGTTCTAGTTTGCTAGCTGCCAGAATGCAACACACCAGAGATGGATTGGCTTTTAATCAAAGGGGATTTATTTCATTAGTTCTTCAGAGGAAAGGCAGCTAACTTTCGTCTGAGGTTCTTTCTTACATGGGAAGACTCAGGGTAATCTCTGCTGGCCTTCTCTCCAGGCCTCTGGGTTCCAACAACTTTCCCTTGGGTGATTCCTTTCTGCATCTCCAAAGGCCTGGGCTGAGCTGCAAGTGCTGAGATGAAGTATGCTGAGCTGCTTGGGCTGTGCTACGCTGTGCTCTCTCATTTAAGCACCAGCCAGTTAAATCAAACATCATTCGTTACAGCAGGCACGCCTCCTAGCGACTGCAGATGTAATCAGCAACAGATGAGGTTCATGTACCATTGGCTTATGTCCACAGCAACAGAACCAGGTGCCTTCACATGTCCAAGTTGACAACTGAATGTACCTACCACAAGGACTATTAATGAGCATGAATTTACTTAAGTACAAAATTAATGTTATAAAAAAGGAGAAAACCTTGAAGCTGTAAGAATTATTATTACAGTACAGACCATAAATATAACTTTTGAGACTTTAAAAATAATAATAGAACCAATAAATGAGAAATGAAGGGCAGAAGTAGATAAAAGGAAGTACGAGAGCATTATTTCTTTCACCTTTCCTGGAGGAGAGTCACCTGATAATATCCAAAGTTGATAGATCAAGAAATAAAAGTTTATATATATATATATATATATATATATATAGTATTTATAATTATTTAAAAGACCAAGTGAGAGAAATAAAAGCTTATTACAAACCTTCCAAAGGATCATAAGTAAAACACACTCATACATAGACAAACCCAAGTACCACAGAAAGTAATTGTAGATGAAATAGCAGAAGATAAGGAAAAAAAGTATTTAAAAGTACATCTGAATAAACCAAGACAATAAAAGTTAAGGTGCTTTTTACAACAGTAAGTCTGAGTGGGAAAGCATACCTCATAATAGAAAATAACTCTTAAATTGGAAGAAACCAAAACACAAATATATGTTTTATACAATAAGCATATCTCGAGTAAAGTGACCAAAAATTGCAGAAATATTCAAGCAGAATGAAAGCTCCAAAGTAATAATATTAGTAGCATATCAGACTGAACTTAAGGGAAAAAGTATTAAATCATACTTACAGTCTTTAAAATAACAAAAAGTATAATAAACACTGAAAGTAAAATTGCTTTGAATATATTGTTTACCATTAAAATACAAAAGGCAAAAACCAGATGAAATACAAGGAAAATGATAAGAAACACAATATAAGAAGAAAAATAGGTAGGCAAATTTTCAGTAATAACACTGGAATCTGAATAATATAAGATTGATCTATTGCTGTTTATCATAATTTATACCTTGAAAACATATCATGTTCTTTTCTGAATGTCGATGGGACATTGTAAATTAATCAATTGATCAAAAGAAAGAAGCAAAAAAATAATTAGTAAAGAAAATTTTGAATTGGAAAAGGAAAACCTAGAATTAGTAAGTAAATCCAAGAGCTTGTTTTCTGAAAAACAAATAATTGACTAGAGAACCTAAAAAAGAAAAAAAAAAATCACTACCACACCTAAACAAGAAAAAGGAGAACAAATCTAAAATATCCTGAATAAAAACAGAGAGACAACCACAGGTAGAAAAAGAAGTAACCACAGGTGAAGAGAAGATAAAAAGAAATATACGAGAACATATTACAGGCCTTCCTCCAACTGCAATTAGAATCTGGATAAATGTAAACTGACTTGGAACATTTTTGATTGAACAGTAACTATGAAAGCAGTTGATAAGGTTGTCAAGAAATAGGACATTAGGCTATGATGGTTTCACAGGTGAATGCCTTTAAATGTTTATTGTAATGATAATTCTAGTTGTCTTTCTTTATCTTTTTTTTTTTGCCAGAAAGGAAAAATGAGAAAAGTTTCCAAATTTCATTATCACATCCAACCTATTCCTGTTATTCAACTTTGCAAAAGGATTTAAGAAAAAAAAAGAAGTATATAGATCAATCACTAATAATAGGAGACATTCCTGAGACAATGACTGAAGTCAAAGCCACTATTCTTTTCTACCATGTGTCCCTGTGTTTATTTATTAAAGAATAATAATAAGAATAACATACAATAGCAACTACTGTTTATCTGATGCTTTCTAAATACTAGAATTTCACAATCATTAACTCATTCAATCTTACAGTGCCTTATTATCATCACCCCATTCTCTAGAGAAGAAACACCTGTAATTCTGGAGAAACAATTATAGAAGAAGAAAGTGGCAGGGTCTCATGTTGACTTTTCATTTTCTGGTTCCCATTTATATCTCTTTTGTCATTTTAATCTCTGTGTCCTTTTCCTCTGCATTCTGAGCTTATCTCAAGTTTATCTTCCACATTACAGATTGGATTTTCTGCAAACTCAGTTCTGTCCTTTATTGCTTTGACCAATTAACAAATTTATTCTGCAATATTTCCTTTCCATATATTCTTTCACTAGCATCTCATTACATTTTAGTACACTGTCTTACCATCTCATCTTTCATCTCTGGTTTCTTCGAATCTTTGCTTTTATTTTTTCATTGGTGCAAAGTAGATTCATTCTAAATTTTACCTCTATGGTCTGAATGAAATATAGTATCTAGTATCTTAAAAGCAGACTTTCTCTATTTCTGGGTATTAGTTTTTTTTGTTTTTTTTTCTTCGCATGGGCAGGCACCAGGAAACGAACCTGGGTCTCTGGCACGGCAAGCAAGAACTCTGCCAGTGAGCACTGTGGCCCACCCAGGGTGCTAGATTTTATCTTCCACATCATAGAAGACTTTTATGGCTCCTCGATGGTGTGTGTGTGTGTGTGTATGTGTATACATATTTGCTTTTATAAGTGAATATTTGGTCCTGTATTGCCCATCTTTAAGACGGGTGAATTCCTCTGGGCACTTAGTTGGATGGGCTTAGAATGTTTAAGTCTTCAACTGAAGGAATGGTTGATTGTATATTCCTAGTTCAGGGATACATCAGCATGGTGGTAAGTGTTGGGGATTGAATCATGTCCCCCCAAAAGACAAATTCAAATCCCGACCTCTGGTCTTATGGATGTGGACACAATTGTATATAGGTTGGCCTTTGAAGATATTATTAGTTAGGATTTGACCAAACTGAATGATGGTGGGCCTTAATCCAATATTGCTGAAGTCCGTTTAAGCAAAGGAAATTAGACATGGAATGGGAGGAAGCAATGGGAGAAGCAAGAAGGAAGAAGTTAACAGAATCCAGAAAAGAAAGAAGGCGCCGCACTGCCATGTGATGGAAAAGTCAAGGAACCCCAAAGATTGCCTACCAACCAGAAGATAGAATCCCAGGAGGAAGCCAGTCTTCCAGCCTCTGAAATTGTGAGCCAATTTCTGTTGTTAAGCCAACCCATTGTATGGTATTTGTTTTAGCATCCAGGAAACTATAGCAGTAGGAGAGACCTTATATAAGGGGGACCTTATTAACAAAACTTGCTGCGCCCAAGTTTCCATCTGCCTGAGCCTCCATTCCGTGCAGGCTGCGTCTGTGAGTGGAAGCCTTCTTGCTCTTCTGTCTTCTATATCAGGCAGTTCCCTGCAGAGAAGGGCAGAGCCCCTTTAGAGAGACTACAGTGCAGAGAAAATCCTGGCTTTCCTTGGACTTTCTGCCGTGTGTGGCACTTTTCCTCTGGACTGCCAGCACAGCTGATTCCCACAGTTTGTTTGTTTGTTTGTTTTTCTGCAGTAGCAAAAGTATTTTCAAGGAAATGGTTGTTGCTTTCTCATGACCCTGTCTGGCCTCAAGCCTGCACCCCTCAGGAACTGGGGGTGCTGTTCACCTTGGAGACTCCCTTCAATCTGGTGCCCAATTGTCCCATCTGTAGGTAAGAAACTCCCCAAAGTATGTGGTGTGAGGTTGACATTGCTCTCTAGTATTCACAAGTGATGCTATTTACTTCTTCTTTTTATTCTCATTTTGATAATTTCAGTTGGTTTTTGAGGTAGCTTAATATCTGTATGCCCGGTAGTATCTGTCTCCAAGAGCCTTGCCCCACCCCCATACTTTAGCTTTTAACATCTGGTCCTGGTTCCCCTTTTGTGGCAACCCCTTCAGACTTATTAAATTCTATATCCCATATGACTCCTGGCTCAGCCCAGGCCCCTAATACCAGAATTTGTTGCATATGGAGGTAGAGGTCTCTTTCAACCCCAGTTCAGTGGCAGCTTTCAACTGGATATTTCTGTCCTAGTTCCATTTTGGGTTATGAACTCTGGACAGACTTCGATTATTTATTGGGATCTTAAATTTTCTTACATTTGGAATACAGTCTTTATTTGACATCCATTGTAATCCTTTGCCATATTTCTTCAGTTATTTTTCCTTATCTGTTTTCCTTTCCTCCTTTATTTTTTATGAGCATGCTCAACTTACTAAGAAGCTTTGTGACCAAAAACGGTCCAGAGTCTGGTGGGAATCAAAGCTAATTTAGAAGCTGAAAACTGATGTCTACATTTCCTTGGCAGAATTGAAAGTGACTAAAAGATTCTGTCAGTGTGATTCAACCCAGCTATTTTGTAAAGCCCCTGGCAGGGGAAATGATGGGGGAGGACACCCAGAAATAGCAGCCTTGCCGACCATGGGTGCAACTTAATCAAGACCACAGTCTATTGAGCAAACCTGATATATTTATGTCTAGCTGTGCTGGGGTCAAGGCATGTCCACAGATAAGGAGAGAATTTTCCTAGGAATACAACAGGGCGGAACAACCTCATTAAAGGAAACGCTGATTCCCAAGAAGGGGGTGGGGGAACAGGCTGTTTTATTAAGGGGCAAAACTGGAGGATATTGGCCCCAATAGACAGACATTTCTTTGTTAGAATTGCTCCAGAGTTATGCTTGGATTCTGCAGATAAGTGATTCAGCCCGTGATCATGGGTCTCTAGACCGATGGCCACAGCAGGAAGATGTCTTAGTTTCCCAGAGCTGAGATAATAAAGTACCACAAACAGGGTGTCTGTATTAAAACACTAGAAACTTATTGTCTCACAGTTTCTGGGGGCTAGAAGTCTGAAATCAAGTGCTGGTTGGGCCATGTGTCCTCTGAAACCTATGAGGGAGAATCCTTCCTTGCCTCTTCTCTCTTCTGGTGTTTGCCAGCAATCCTTGGCCTTCCTTGGCTTATCAATACATAGCTCCAGTTTCAAACTCCATCTTCCCAAGACTTTTTCCCCTGTTTCCTGTCTGTCTCGGTGTCCAAATTTCGTCTTCTTATAAGGATGCCATTCATATTGGGTTAAGGTCCAGGATAATACAGTTTGGTCTCATCTTAACTAATCACATCTTCAAAGGTCCTATTTCCAAATAAGATCACATCCACCAGCTTGAACACAATTCAATCTGGAACAGAAGATGATGAGTGAGCAAGCATCCAACAGCTCCTTGCTCCTCCACAGGAACTTTGGCCGGGATCCCAACGGATACATCTGAATATAGGACAGAGCAAAGCATCTTCTGAGCACCAAAGTGCTACTCTCTTCCCCTGGCCCAGAGAATCCACTGCACGAGCTACACGAAACGCAAGGAGGTCAGTGGTGCAGGCAGCTGATCTGAGCTGGAGCAGCTGACATGACATCAACTCTGGCAAAGGAGGTGCTGACAGCAACGGTTGGGGCACGGAATTGTGTTGACAGAAGTCAAATCAGCAGACACTAGAACAGCAGGCACGAGCGTTCCTAAGTTGTCCCAGATCCACACTCCTCTCCTGCTGAACTTCCAGCATATACAGCATCTTGAGAGTAATAGAGCAAATATGCATTGCGGCTGCCCACTACTCATGAAGGATCAGCAGTTGGCTTTTTGCTCTGCTGTGTGCAAGCAGCCTTTCAGAGCTCTGCGGTTCATAGTGATTGGAATTTCAGCATTGGGTCAGAAACCAAGAAACTGCAGGCATTTTATCCCAGGTAGTCAGTCACGGGGCAGTTATCACACTTGCTCAAATCTAACATGATTGAAATACACAAAGTTATTTTACCTGCACTGGGGGAAAAAAATGCTGCCAAAAAAAACTGTGGCATCCCAATGATTGAAAGATGCATCCTGATTTCAGAGATGTTACAAAGTGTGTGTATGTGTGTGGGGGGGAATGTGGATTTTAGAATTAGTGACAACATACAGAGTGTGTTGGTCACTGTGCTAGGCATTGAACCTAGGGCACCAGACAAGACAGACACCAAGTCTGCCCTCAAGGAACGTACAGTCTGGCAGAGAAGACAGAGGCTGAAAAGCAATTGCAAGTGTGATGAGGGTCTGGGGGGACATGGGAATCTTCCTCAAGGAAGTGACATTAAAGCAGAGACCGGACAGAGGAGCAGGAGTTAGCCAGGTGAAGGAGAAGGCAGAGCTTTCCAGGCAGAGGGATTAACACAAAAGGCAGAGGCAGGAAAGAGCCAGTGTGAGCAAGGGCGAGAATGGCTGGGAGGAAAGCCAGGTGAGGGCAAATCCCGCGGAGCCTCCAGCCCATGTTTAGGGGTTGGATTCATGTAAGAGCAGCGGAAGGCCACGGGGAAGTTTTAAGCAAGGATAAAGCAAGAGCAGATTGTGTTTTTTAAAAATCACTTTACTCTCAGTGGAGATGTGATAGGAGCGCAAAAATGAGTTCAGGGAGATGAGCTAGGAAAGTTCTGCAGCAATGCAGATAAGAGAGGATCATATTTGTAGTAGAGCACTGGCAATGGGATGGAGAGAAGTGAGGCTTCAAGACATATTTTAAAAGGACCAGCAACTTCTCTGTTTTTTCTGGTTGGAGGGTGGTGAAGGAGGGGGCAGGGACGGCTCAAATGGCATCTAAGAAAATAAGGTTATGAACCAAAGGAAATTCCAGCAGCAGACTGGAGTCACCTTCTGATTTCCCATTGCTGATTGTGACTTAACTAATGAAGGTTCCAACCACTTAGATTTTCCTTAAACCGAAATACACTGCTGTCTTCAAGCAAATAAAATTTCCAGTGTTTCAGTAAACAAATCATCTCCACAAATGTATCTGTTAATTACTTCTCTAGATATTATTTCCAAGACCCTAGATAACTTCATGCTCATCAGCATAAATTGGGAAATTTTATGTATTGAATTACATTAAACACATTTTTAAGAAGCATTCTAACATGAAAAAGTCGATTAATGAAGCTTTTAGCCACAAAGTATTTCTAATTTATTTGGGAGTATTAAGCGCATGTTTTCATAGTAAGAGCACTGCTCTGGAAATAAGATGTGGTTGAGTCCCAGGTCTTGTCTGACTTTGGGCAAGTCATTCAAATATAAATTTGTATATGTGAAATGAAGATAGTAAACTCTCTCTACCTACCTCATAGGGTTTTGTGAAGGACAAATGAGATTCACAGCAAATATTTATTGAGTATCTATTATATACCAGGGACCGTGCCAGGCAAAAGAGATACCATGGTGCACAAGACAAGTCTAGTCTCTGTGCTCAAGAAGACCCTTATGGCAGAGAGGAACTTACACACCATAAATTGCTGTAGTCATATGAGGTAGTACTATCATCAAACACTCTTAGTGTAAGGTGTTCTAGCAAGGAGTGTTGGACCTTTAATCTTGTTAAAGAGCAATTTTCAAAAAAAGGTAAAATTATGTCTCAAATATAAAATGAGCACATGTCAAAGATTTTATTCAACTCTCTAATTAATGAGGGAATAAGTAAGATGTTAAAACCATTCCAAAGAGCATTTGAGAAGCTGGGAGTTTATGCACAGGGTTAGGATAAGATTGCCGAGTTAGATACAAAATAGGCTAGTGTCCAACTGCATATAACCATAAACGCTGGGGTTATCTGTTCCACCAATCTGAACTCGTTTGCATCTTTATCAAACAAAACTCTACAAGTTGCCCTCTTTTCCCCTACAGAGTTGTAAAACAACCAAGTCAGTAAAAAGTTAAAGTCCCCACTCTGCACTGAAAGAATGCTAAATAATCTCATGTGCCTATTTCAGGTCAAATTATTTTTCTGACAATCTCACATTCTCTTTGTTTTATTCCTCCACAAGGTTGCATGCAGACTGAAACCTTTTGGACTGATGAGATTAAGATGCATTTACGATAATTTGGTCTTGTGATATTGTTGGGATGGTAGTGGGCATTCCGATGAGTTAAAGTAAATAAAGTGGGGCAGAATGTAATAAATAAAATGGGATGTGAACGCCTGGGAGAATTATAATGAACAACTCAAGCAACTGAGGAAGATTCAGAATTTTCAGAGTTGCACAGAATATTAGTAAATTACTATTTTATAACAAGATCTTCCCAAAGCTCCATTAGAGCCTGCCACAAAAAGTATGTGGCACCTTTCCACCAACATTTCAACAAATAGTAATCATAATATTCCCCCAATGTCAGCTGAAGCCATTCTGTTCTTTGAGATCTAAAATTATGTTAGCTACGACGTTGTGCAATTTCTATGAGACATTCAATGCTCTCTCCTCCCCCAGGATACCTGTAAATTTCTGATAGTGTGGTCACATCTAGCTTTAAATCCTCATCCCATGGACATCTTATCCTCATGCATATCTTACCTCCACCTCTTCTCTCTACTCAGCACCTTGTGTGAATAGGAGAATTCACTAAGGTAAGGAGAGATGAGAGAAAGTGTTTGAATCCCAGCAACCGTGCAGTAAGATGTTAAAATAGGACTCTTACTTCACTGTTTTGTTGGAGATTCCAGTGGCTAGATAAGACTCAAGCAATATTCTCAAATATCTCCATATCTCCAAGCAAAGGGTAAAACTGTATAGGTCTTGCAAAGAGGTGATGGAGAATTAGTTTGCTACTTCTTCACCCATCACACACCCTGAAGAAATGAAGGGGTTGAAGTTGGAGAGAGAAGCACAGAGGGAAAGTCTTCACCAAGGGTTGGTGGTGTGCTCTGCCTGCCACCCCACACCCCTCAAGGCAGGGGTCTCGGTGCTTTGTCCTCCACACCCACTGGGAGAGGGGGTCGGAAGAGAACTATTCAGACCATTTGACCCATGATCCTTGAAGCTCTGCAGGGTACAGAATCTGATGGCAGACCCATGCCTGAAAGAAATCTATAGGTAAGACCCTTCTGAAAGGATCTGTGCAACAGAAAAGAGCAAACTCTGTTAGGGTAAATCTGCACTATCGTGAATGGTGGGCACAGAGGAGATGAGGTTTCTCAGGGACCAGATATGACCACGTGCTAGGGAGCTAATCTGGGGCCATCTTGGATTCCCCCAGGAGGACTTCCTGGAAAGACAATGGAATAAGCCTTGTTAACTGGACAATGTTAAGCAGGCAAGGATGCCTTTATTCAAAGCTATATATAGTAGGGGAGAGAGAAGGAGACAAGAAGGCTATCATAATAGAGAGAGAGAGACCAGAAGTTTATCACAATAAGAGAGAGAGAGAGAGAGAAGGCTCAACTCCACTGAAGCAGAGGGCAGGAAAGTTTTTAAGGATGGGATGAACTGCTGGACAAGTACGGGAGGGAAGGTCCATCAACGAGTGTGCCCATGACTTGGCATCCTCTCCTGAGTTGACCGTCAAAGCCAAGTGGAGCATGTCCCATCTGGATTTTGTTAGAACTAACCTGAGGGAGGTCAGGAGAAGCCTTTCAAAAGTTTATTCAATCTAAAGGGAAGTTAAGGCTGTCTTGGTCAGTAACACAAAGGGTTTATTTATAGCCCACATCAAGGGGCCCACAGTAGGAGGGCTCCAGTGGGGAGTGTTTCTGAGTCACTCGTGAAAGCATCTCTCAGCACTGGGACCCTGCCCCACCCAAAGGGTACCCTGGTCTGATGACATCTATGCCAGCCCAGGAACACCTTTCCTGCCCCTTACTTCTCCTCTCCCACCTTGTCTCCACTTACCCCCATCCTAGATCCAACCCAGGGGAAGCCAAAGGCAGCCCAGTAGAGAGGGAGGTAAGAAGGAATAGAGTAATCTGGGGAAAGAGGAAAGATGCTGACTCGCTCTGGTTTTCAAGCTGGAGCAGGCCTGAGCTGGGGTGTGTGAAGAGCTTTAACTCTCAAAAGTGAAGTTTCAACAATTACATTTCAAATAGTCATTTGTTTACTGAAAGAAGGGTGTTTTTGCAATTGAAAGTATTGGGACTTTTGATGATCTCAGGGCACCTAGAAAAGTTAAGGGGGTTGGCTAGCCCTTTCTCCAAGGTCAGAGAAGGAATTGGCCCCTGGGTGCATGGGAGCGGGGAGGGGAAGACTAGGGTATGGTTTCAAATGTCATCTTCCCAGCTCTCCTCTGGGCGCTGGGGCTTTGGGAATGGGCCAGGGAGGAGGGGGAAGGAAAGGACAGATGTCTTTATTTAACTGGGGAAGACCCTGGTCTTCTGGCTGCCCATGGCTGCCATTCTCCCATGGCTGCCATTCTCACTCATTTTCTACGTCATGAGGACAGAGGTAGTGTGGCCAAGCAGCTCCCTTAGGCATTCGAGCTCCTTTTCAAGATTCCACAGCCAATTCCAGCTGAATCCCAGCTGGCGCCTTCTTCCACTTCTGCTACTGCAGATGCCTCTTTGCCCTCTAAGTGGGGGCAGTCAAGGCTGTAGCCCCCAATTACACCTGCCCGACTGGGATAACTCTTTTTCTCATGCAAGCCATGCAGTGTGAGCCGTGATAAAGAAATGCAATGCCAGCTGCCCCTCTCACAGCCATCTCCTTCCTTTGTGAATATCAGGGAGGGGAAGCCCCTGCTATCCAGAGTCTAGCAGCAGAAAGAACCCATCCCTAGCCCTGTGCCCTCCCTTTGCAGGTAGAAACTGCTTGTTTTAGAGGGCACCCATTTTAGGTTTGTGTGTAAGCCATTCGAACACTAATGATTCCTTGAATTAGCTTAAATGCGCCTATTCCTCCTCTGTGACTAATTAAGGCAAATTCTGCACACTGGGGAAGCTGTTTGGCATTTGGGGTATTGGTGCAGCCCCTGCTGTGTTTGAGTACCCAGGATGAGTTGATAGCGTCGGACAGGCCGGCCAGCTTCCAGGACCCGCTCAATTACCCAGATACCTTGTCACCTCTCTGGCCAACTTCTAACATCTTTGCATAATCCCCATAGAGCGGATATGTTTTAAACTTGGCCTTGTCTGCAGGATTAGTGAGAACACGAGGCCCTTCCTTCTCAGGTGGGTAATGCAGACCCCGACAAGGACAATAGTACAAATTACTTTAAAATAGTTTCCATTTTCATCGGTGCTAAAAATACCCTTTCATTTATATTTTCCTCCAGACTTACTAATGTCCCTTTCCAGAGTAAAGAATTGAAGACAAAAGGCTCCGAATGCTACCCTTATTAGATTAACGAGGCAACACATAGGTGGGTGGGTTAAAATGCATCTGTGGATTATAAATAATGCAAATAGAGGCTTATAATACAGAGCATACTATAGAAATACTGCTTTTTCTTTTCTCAGGGGGTCATTTTTTTTTTTTTCACTTGTAGATTTAAATTAAAGTCACAGGGCCTGGTGACTGATCGATTGGCAGAGCTTTAATTGGGGCTCTCTGGTGATTATCCAGATTGGCAGCTGGTGTCAATCAGCTTCTGAAGAAATTTCACAGCCAATGGTTAGTCAGCTCCAGGATGGGTTAGACCCCTGGGGAGAGTGTTAAAGCCTCAGTCTCAGGGGCACCCTTAAGAGTGGTGAGCTGTAATTTTCCAAGGTGCCGCCTTACCTGGCAACACACGTACCCCAGCTTTCTGGCTAAGTCAACTCATGACATATGTTGGGTCCACATGATTTTATAAGCAAAACAGTGCTGCAAGTCCCCTGACTGCTTCTGTTGAAGTAAAACAGTAATACCCCATGCCTGTTTTTCCAGCATTTTAAGGATTTGTGTTGTGTAAGTTGAATCCCATTCATAAAGTAACAGTTCATTGCTGTTCTTTTCTGGGGGGCAGAATAAGCAAAGTTCACAAAATTTCTTTCCACTTGGCATACTGTATTCGCTTAGAAACACTCTTTGCATGCAAATTAAAAATCCAAACCATTTTTGGATTAATGTAACATTTTATAACAGTTTAATCTCATTGATTCAGATGCCACTGATTTAAATTTTATGATAATTCAAATAGGATTGGACTAAATTTGTTTTTTTCCTTCATCCTTGAATTATAATGAATGATAAGCAGTATTCTCTTGGTTACAAAATGAGCTGCTGGTATTTCATAAAGTTAAACATACACTTACTTACCATGTGACCTAGCCCAATTCTACTTGTAGAATATTTCCCCAAGAGAAATGAAAATCCACGTCCACTCAAGGTCTTATACAGACATGTTCATAGCAACCAAAAACCTAAAGCAGCCAATATATCCATTAGCAGGCGAATTGATAAACAAATGATGGTATATCCCAAAAACATTATATTAAGTGAAATAAGCCAGACATTGAAGACTAAAAGCCATATGATTCCATTTATACGTATTTCTAGAACATGCGAAATTAATCAGCAGTGACAAATCAGTGGTTGCCTGTGGGTGGGGTTGTGAGTCTTGAGTGGGTAGGAGCACAGGGGAATTATCTCAAGTGATGAAAATTTTCTGTATCTTGATTGTGGACATGGTTGTATGGGAGTGCGCATTTGCCCAAACTTGACAAACTGTACACTTAAAATGAGGGTATTTTATTATAGTAAATTATACCTCAATAATCTGAATTTTGGCATGCTGGAACATAGAGCTTCATAATAAAAAAATTCCTGTCCTTCCTCTTGTCTCTCTTGATGCATCCCCATTACCAAAGTTTGCCATTTTTACCAATGCCATTTCCAACATGCATATGGTATAGAGAGTTCTAGCTGGGTTTCAACAGCTATCTAAAAATGCATGAAAAAGAAGACTCCATCCTTCCATGTCATAACTACTAACAGGTCTCTAAATTCTATTTCCAAGTCTTAAAAATCTTTTTTTTTAATCTAGCAGCTTCATCTCCACAACCTTAGTTTAGCTTCCAAGTATCTTCCTGTTGACCTCCTTCCCTCTGGGCTCCAGCCCTCCTGACTCCCTCTGCACTGTCACCAGAGGAACCTGTTTAAACAAATCCTCTCACATCACTTCTCTACTCAAAATCCCTTGGTAGGTTCCCCCTCCCTGTTTAGTAAAATCTTAACATTCTGGTCTGGGCTGTCACCCAGCCTTATCTCCACTTCCCTTCAGCTTCACTATCCTTCCATCCTTCAAATATCACTGAATCTTTCATATCAATCACAACGTATTTTTCACACTCCTGTGTCTCTCCATGTTCTGTTTTCCCTGTCTGGAATGACTATCTCACCATTTTATGTCTGGTAAATACCTTACTTTTTCTTCAAGGTCATAATGACAATCAGCGGCTTTGGGACTAGCAAGAATCTTTTACTCTTTCCCTCCTCTCTAGCCCCATAATATTTGACCTATCTGTCTCTTAAGGCATTTGTCACCTACTTTATATTTTAGTTATACTTTTAAAATGCAACTTAACTCCCTTCCCAAACAATGGACTTTATGATAATATTGTTACCAACTAGAGATCTTTGGATGCAAGCAACAGAATCCTCAGGTAGCTCATAGAATCATGTAAAGAGCTATACATATAGAAATAAAACAAGCACAGTGAAAGATGAGAACAAGGCAACCCTGGAGATCCCCTCACAGAAGTGTATAGATCAGTCACCTTTATAGGGCTCTGCTATCCAGAAAAGGAGATCGCAGTTTGTTCTTGACTAAGACCAGGTGAGCCTCCACACCAACATCTAGATGTCAAAAACCAAAATGGTACCCAAAGGCCTATGGTTGTAAGAAGGGCAGAAAAATTGCAGGGGAGGAAGCAAGCAAGGGGCCGAACTAGAGAGGACATCTGGGGAAGCCTGATGAAGATCTCCTGTGGTTGCTTCTGGGATTCTTAGGATCAAGATATGCCCCTGAGTAAACTGGGTTGTTTTAATGTCGTTAGTATTTTCTGGGTTTGTTTTCCTTAGTGCGTTAGTGAAGCCCCTTTGGAAAGTATCAGCCCATTTCAATCATGCTCAAGAGAAAGAGAGAGAGCTTGTGTTCTCTGGAGCTGATGGGGAAGGCTAAGTGTGGCAGAGAACCCCAAAACAAGACAAGATACTTGGAAGGGCAGAACCAGAGCTCAAAGGCGCAGCAGTCCGAGCCTCTAGCACCTGCCCACCACTCACAATTTTCTCCCAATGCACAGCTTTTCTGCCTGCCCTACGAGGACTCTGTATGCATTATGGAAGCGAGTTCCTTTCTGTCTGTCTCCTTACATTTTTCTGTGATTGTCAGAAAGCTTGGTGATACTAACTGTTCACACGGAAGGATAAAGGTGATGATTTAGGCTGCCTCAGTCCATTGTAAAAGGTCTCTAAGAGCCTTGTCCATCTCTGAAAGTGCCTTTTAGCAAGACTGAGCCTAGGAGAGCCTCCAGTGAGAGATCTGCCAGCGATTACACACTTGTCAGGAGAAGCACAGGCCTGGCTCAGAGACTTCCACCACAAATTTTCAAAAGAAGCCACTTGCTAAAGGTTCTGGAGCTGGAGATGCTGGAGGAGCCATTAAATATCAAACAAGTGAGCAGAAACCGAATTTGACTTTTGGCCCCAGGGGTGAGAGAGATGGAGATGAAAGCTGACAGTCTCCTACTTGGCAAGGTCTCCGCAGAGCTAAAATGGGTGACCCTAAAATTGGAGTGGCACTTCCTCTCCATGGGCCAGCCTGGGAGCAAGGTCTGGACATCCCCACCTAGACCCACGATGGGGGTATTAGCAGGCAGGCCATGACATCCCAAAACCAGAATATATCTTTGGGGTACAGTTTTAACCTCAAAGGACAACCTTGGATTTAGCTTACAGAGAACTCTCTTGACTCCAGAAGTGTTGCACGTTTTGTCAAAGGGAACCCTTGGGCATAGGCTGTTTGGGGGAAATCTTCTTGTCCTTGCTCGGTTATCAACAAACTGAGGGAACTTGAGTAAGTCACTTAATCTCGGGGGACAAGAATTTCCCTAACTATGAAATGCAAAGAGCTCATTATTTGGTGGTAAAGGTGGACACGTAATCAGTAATTATGTTAGAAGTTGGCTATAACGTGTGGAAGAGAACCAGTAAAAGATAGGCTAATACCAGAGAGAGGAAGTAACACTTGCCCTGCATCCCAAGAAAGGGATAAGAATTTTCCAGTCAGACAAGAAAGAAGAATATTCAGAGCAAGGGAGCACATTCATAAAGGTCTGGAGGCAGGAGAAGGAGGGAAGGGATGATGAGGCCTGTGTACGGGCAAAGCAGTGGATTCAAGGATGTGAAGAGGCATTTTAGAAGTGGAATCAGCAGGCTTTGTTGCCCAGTTGGGAAGCAGGGGAGGTTTTGGAGGGGTGGGGAGGAGGCCTGTTGATTCCTGGCTTGGGTGACTGGGCAGAGGATGATTTAATTAAATAAAACAACCAAAGCAGAAGAGGGTGGGAAAATGGTGAATCAAATTTCTGGCCAGTTTAATTGGAGGTATTGATAATTCAACCAAATAGCATGTCCTGCCAACAGCTGGATAAACAGGTCCAAAGCTCAGGGATGCTAGAAGCATAGACCCAGCCATCATTGCCTTCTGCTGATCTAGAGAATTCATTAGTTCTTTTCTAGATCTGCTCAGAGTATCTGTGATTCTAAATCTTCTGGAAGAAAAAGCAAAAAAAAATTAGACCTTTTCTTTCTGTCTCTGGTGTATTATTCTCATGAGATAGTTGATATGTTTTTCTCTACTCTCTTTTTGTGGCATTTATGTGTCAACATTCTGTGGTCATAGGATTCTTGCTCTTAAATCTCATTTGTTGAGTGTACATGGTTTCTGTCAGCTATTAGCTGCAGTATCTGCAGTATTTTGGACAACATAGAATGGTCTCAGTCCAGATAATTGAGCAGTAATCTGACTACCACGTCAATGATGAATCCCTGAAAGGCTTTGGAAAAGATGGAAATAATTGTGTTACCACCCGTCTCAGCAATTACCAATGGCTTCCCATTTTATGGGAAATAAAGTCCAGGCTCGTCAGTTTGGCATTCAAGTCTCAGCATGCACTGACCCCACCCCACCATTCTAAATTTACACCCCACCTAGGAATACATGCAATGTTCCAAACACAACAATCAATTTCCTTCCTGCTCTGCACAGAAACCTCTCGATTTCCATGAAATATCCTCATTCTCCTTCTGTACCCCCATAACTCCTGCCATTCTTTAATACCCAGCTCAAATTTCCCTTATTCAATATGTTACTCACTCAGAGCTAGACCCCCTTCCAGGCGCTGCAATGCTTATCAAATATGCTTTATGGGGGAATTGTGCATCTCCCTGTCTCCCATGCCCCTTCCCTCCTGACACACATCTCCCCTAACCACGAGCAACTTGAAGGCAGGTGTTGAGTTGACTTTATATATATATCATCAGTACCCTGTATGGAACCTAGCACATAGTAGGGGTGGTGATTAATTTGGCTAGGTTATGGAGTCCAGTTGTTTGGTTAAGTAAGTGCTCACTTAATTATTGCCATAAAAATATTTTGTAGTTAGATTTAAGTCATTTGTCAGTTGATTGCATCTATGGCTGATGACATCTACAATCAACAAAGGAGACTGTCTTCAATAATGAGAGGGCTCTCCTCATGCAATCACTTAGAAACCTTAAAGGGAGAACTGAGATTTCAGCAATTAGAAAGAATTTCTATCTTCATTTCTGTCAGCCAGTTTCTCCTGGGAAATTCAACATCATCTTCATCAGAGTTTCCAACTTATGGCTGCTCCTGGGGAATTCAATGCCACCTTCATTCAGTTTCCAACTTGTAGGCTGACTTACAAAATTCAGACTTGCCCATCACCATACTTAATCACCAATTGGTGAACCTATTAGAATAACTCTCTTATTATTTACATTTATATAATATTTGTTCTGTTTCTCTAGAGAATCCTAACACACCACGTCCTCAGTATTTATAACTGAATTTTAAACCTTTGGATGCCATGTTTTCCTGTCCTGTCTTTCCCACTAGATGGCAAGGTTTGCTGGTAGGATTTGATAGGATTTTGTGGCTGCTTACCTCTCTGGGGCTATGGTAGGCAGCCCCAAGTTGGGCTGTATTGATCCCCACCTCCTAGTGTTCATACCCTTTTGCAATGGCCTCTCCTTGAGTGAGGTCTGGACTTAGTGACCCACTTCTAATGATTAAAATAAGACAGGTGGGATGGTATGCAATGGGGAAACCAGGTCTTAAAAAGCAGGGTGGCAGTATGGCAATGTGGTCTTTGCCTCTCTCTCTCTGTTTCCCAGATCATTTGCTTGCTCTGGGGAATCAGCTGACATATCATGAGCAGCCCTACAGAGAGGCCGTGCTGTGAGGAATCAAGGCCTGTAGCCACAGCCACGTGAGTAAGCTTGTATGTTGATCCTCCTGCCCAGTCAAGCCTTCAGATGGCTGCAGCCTTGGCCGCCACTTTGTCTGCTTGAACTAGAAGCATCCAGCCAAGCCACTGGGTTCCTGGCTCTCAGAAACTATGAGGTAAATGTTTGCTGTTTTAAGCCTCCAAGTTTTGGGGTAACTTACTAAGGTAAGATCAGGGAAGGAGAAATTTGCTTTTCTGATAATGGATGGAAAATTATCCAGGGGACATTTACACTGGTTTAAACCTTTTGGAAGGAGAACCAAGAAGAGGGGTGGAACACTAGAGTCTAATCTTGACTTTTCTGCCTATTTACATCATGTCTCTTGTTTGGGTCTCAGCTTTCTTACTTGCAAACAGAGGTGGCAGTGTTAGCACCACGTCCTGTTCTAAAATCCTTACAAAGGTATGAAACTCTATAGTTTAGAAAATGTTTCTCTATATTGTGGCCAAGACCTGGAGATTACAAAGAATGGTCTCCAAAACTTGAAAATAAGGGCAATAAGTTTGGCTTCTCAGAATTAAACTTCTAACTCAGTACATTTGGATCAGGACAGAGACAGGCAAAATTACCTTAAAGCAGTGTTTGAGGCTCCTTCTGACAAGCTATAAACTGAACCAAAATTATAACTATTTTCTTTTATGCAATGAATCATGGGAAATTCCATGAACATTCATTTTTAATGCATTAAAGGCTCTTAGAAGAATTCCTGGAACATAGTACGCAAGAGATGTTACCACTTATTATTATTTTTATTTATAAGCAAGAGAAACTCAGTAAATTTAGAAACTTAGGGAGGTCATTAAAAGACACCAAGTTTGGATATCCATAAACTAAAAGAGCATGTTACTAGAGTTTATTACTCTCACTCCAGTGTCCTAACAAGAAGCCTGGCTGTCACACACAATGCTGGGCAGCAGAGTGAATTTCTAACCGTATACATACAACAGAGAGTTAGAATTCCTGAAATGCTCAGGCAGAATGCTTTGTTATCAGTGCATTATCAGAGCTGCCATGAGTTGGACATGGTTTTCAATTACTGTTGCTCTCATTTTAATTAAAACACTTGTAAAATTATGTACAAGTCTTTTCCTTACTGATACCTTTTTAGGCAATTGCTGCATTGCTGTATATTGTATATGACTTTGTTCCTTTCTGATTTTTATCATCATGCTCTTTATCTTTTGGGAAGTGGTAAGAGGTCAGGTAGGTGAATTCTCAGGAATTCTGAACTGTTTAATGAGCCAGAAAAAATGATAAAGAGACAGTCTTGCCTTTTGGGCCATCAGGGCTTGATCATTGTTTAATTGAACTAAGAACCTAGCCAAAGCAAGAATGCTCCAATCAGTAGTGAGTCAGCAATGCAAGCTGGTAGAAGTAGGAAACTTGCAGGGAGTTACACTGCCAGTGCTGTCCATAGCTCACCAGCAAAGAAAGAACTTGGTCAACAGTCCTAACTGGAAAGGGTATCTCTCAGGTGAAGATGTACATGTGGGATTGTGCCCAGTAGACTTAGAATGTCCCTCTTCTCTTGGAAAAATCAACCGTAATGTAAGAGGGATAGATCAGACCCTCTCAGCACTGGGACACTAAATATTTTATTCTTCTAGCTAACCTCCCTGTCCCTGACTCTGTCAACACCAAGTGATAATCTGATTGTGACATGACTTTTCATATAGATCTGTAGGATATCGGTCACACAGATTTCAAGTATTTTGATTAATATCTCCACATAATGACTACACAGGCATTCTAGGTTTATATCCTTGTCCAAAGTCAATATTATCTTTCTCTTTGACTATTACCTTCACCGTTTAACTGGCCTCCCAGCTTTTGTTCTTATTTATTCCATTTCATTGTTGCATTGGTCTGTAAATGATTTCCTCTGTGTACATCTATTGAAACACTATTGCATTTGACCTTCCCAGCAAATGCAAAATTGAATCACCTCCATAAGCAAAAGAAGAAATTGAGACTCATAAATAGCAAATTACTATAACAATAAGTTGTAGAATTGGAAATCAAACCCAAACTGGGTATGTGGTAATGGCTGTTGGTTTTGGACATTAAGAATCACCTCTTAGAATAAATAGTTTGTCCTAAATAAAAAGTACCAGGACACATGAAGGACCTTAGCTTGGACAGATCACTCTCTAAGTCTATTTACATCTAAAATGCCTTTTCCTCTTATGCTACAGGTTACCAATCACTATTTTGGAAATTTGGTGCAGAGGTGAAGTATCATGAAAAGCCCAAATAAGTTGCAAGGACTGGCTCTGAACTATGACTTTTGGCCACAGCTCCTCACTCATCCCAGCTTGATACTGGATTCTGGGACTTCCGAGGTCCAGTTCAAGTCTTGATCCTTTCCTTTGACTTCTTGTCTCAGCTGCTTTCTATATCTCCATGAACCTCTGATTTCCATGGTCCTAGAATCAATAATAAAAGATAAGGTTCAGTGGTGGAATTCTCGCCTTTCATGCAGGAGACCCGGTTCTATTCTCGGACCATGCACCCAAAAAAAATAATAAAATAAGGAAGGGGCAGTGCAACGGTGGCTCAGTAGCAGAATTCTTGCCTGCCATGCTGGAGACCCGGGTTCAATTCCTGGTGCCAGCTCATACAAAAAAATAATAAGGTAAAAGAGACATCCACTTTGGTGGCGATTCCTAAACTCCTGAACTCAAGCCCTAGAAGCACTCTTCTATTTCTTGCTACTCCTTTGTCCCATTAGAAGTGAAATTATTAGACTTTACTCAAAAAAAGGGGGAAGATCCAAGTCATAGAGGGAGAAAGTGTGAAAGTAAATGGCTTGTTATGCTCTTATCTAAGAAGTGAGTAAGTATGTTGCTCCTGCAGGCAGTTGTGGCTGAAGGGCTCAAAACAGGACAACGGAGGAAATTTGTTTTTTCTTCCTGATTTCCTTCTCATTCCTGCTGATGGAATGAAATCTGCAAGGCAGACTGGAAGGGGAATTTAAATACTGCAATGATGATAATGCTTTCATACCTGGTGTAGAGATGAGATTTGATTTGGTTACAGAAGGATGAGTTGGGGAGGAAAATCAAAATAATTCTGAGATCCTGACAAACCCCCAGGTGGTGTGCTTCTGGTTTTTGTGTATGAAACAAGTCTGAGCCTCCTTAAACCACGGAAATGGCCTCTGTTTTGTTTCTGTTCCTCTTTTTCTGTTATGTGAAACCCAACTGGAAATTAGAATAGAAAAGACATTCCTGGGGCTTTCTCTGAAAATAATGTCCCCCGCTCCAGTGACATAAAAAGGATTGATGCTTGGAATTACCCATTTGTAAATGGAAATTAATACTCTAATTAGCAAGATAAGAAAATTCATCTTATTGTAAATAGTGATACTTATAGATTGTGATATGCCTCCAGGGACCACCAGGTTATTTAAAAAGAATAAATCAGGAACCGCATTCAGACCCATGAAGAATATCAGAACTATTCGTAGCAGACACACACCGAACACTGGCAATATTTTCACCAGGACTGTAAAACGACAGATAAAGCCAATTTTTAAAAAAGATACACATTTGTGATTTTTGACATTTCTTAGATAGAAAAATGTTTTCAGATTGGCTTTTGATTATCAACACTGTCAACCAGACAGCTTTCTAGCAAAGACTCAAGACTTTGGATGAAAAGATTAATCACAAAAAAAAAAAGAGATAGATACTGCATTTTGAATAAAAACAAGGGTCTCCAAGGATGAAATAGAAACATTCAATAAACCTGCAGCTCTGATGAAAAACTTTAAATGGCCTTGCATTTCTATTGTCATTTAAAATGTGGAACTGACTGTCACATCCATTAAGTCACTTGATTCCCCAAAGAGGGTGGGTGTGTAGCATGTGTATACATGTGTGCATGTGTGTGGTGGTGTGTGCATATGGGCATGCATGCATGTAGACTTGTAGCATGTGCACATAGGCAAGTGAAAGAGATGTAAATTATGATCCTCATTTTGCAGATACGAAAGTAGAGCCCAGAAAGAGTCAAAATTATACTGTCTTCTAGGTAATACAGTCTGTGAGTTTTTAATGTTAACCACTTCTGAATCAGACCTAAAATGCAGCCATTCTTCCCCAGGCTGCTGAAATGCACAAACCCTGGGGCAACAGTGCAGCCACAGTACGGTTGTGACTTCAGTTGTTCTGCGTTTAAGAAGGAACACACGCAAGCCGGTTAGGGACCCTCCCCCCAATTCCAAATAATCCCAAATAGATTTAGCGACTATGAATGTCAGCCCCATAATCACACCCACATTTGATGAGCTGGGGAGGGTTCTGGCAGTCTGTCGTGAATCGGGGTTCCTCACATGTTCGTGTCTCCCCTTCCGGACTCTGGTCATCGGAGCAACAACTTCATTATTAATCATTTTCTCTCCAGCTAATGCCCACCCCAGCTGCTGGCACAAAGGAGGTGCTTCCGCGACGCGTGTGAACTTGACCTAAACCACAGTCACAAACTCAGCCACGCCACCGACTGTGTCGCATTGTAGGCGTGCACAGAGGTGGAAGAGGCAGGCACTGCGCCTGGAGCCTTAGGCGTCAGATGGCTCCCCTTGAAACCCATGTGCCCCCCTTCTTGTCCATTGGGATGCGTTTGGACATTTTTCCTGGGACGAAGTCAATTATCGATGACGTCCTACTTTCGTACAGACTGAAAATGTGTCTGAAGGTCAAGCAACAGACTCGTATGCTAAAAGGGCATGCTTTGCACGTTTCCATTTTCTGAAAACTTTAAATCCCCTATCAGGAACGCCAAGCCCTGTGGCAGAGTTCGGAGAACCTTGAGACACCCCTAAGCGAAATGCTGTGGGATGTTATCGCCCCTACCCCCTCTTCTGGCTTCCTGCCATCAACCCAGACGCCAGTCAGCACTAGGCTCTCCCATATGGATGGGACAGAGTGAGAGGGAGCGGGAAAGCCAGGGCCTTTTTGGGGCATAAGCTCCAGAGGCACCTGGAGAAAAGCTTTGCAAATTTTAAAAGGAAAAAGCAGCATGTGATGATTTCTATTTGAAATTTAAAAATCTAATTTCTATTTAAATTTAAAAAATGATAAGATTGAAATAAGCATATGTGCAAGCATAGACAAAAGACAGAAAGGAAACACACATCAAAATTTCCAGAATGGTTTTCACTGGGTGGTAGGACAATGGGTAATTTTGAGTTTTCCCTTTTCTATTTTGCATTGTTTGATGTACTTGATTTTTAACACCACCTTATTATTTTTTACTTTATTTTTTATCTACTTTTAAGATATTAAAATGTGATGGGTAGGACGGGCCACAGTGGCTCAGTGGCAGACTTCTTGCCTGCCATGCTGGAGATCCTGGCTCAATTCCTAGTGCCTGCCCATAGGGTGAAAAAAAAATGATGGGCAATTTTGAGTTTTCTCTTTTCTATCTTGAATTGCTTTAATGTACTTAATTTTTAACATAATCATATTATTTTGAACTATTTTTCATGTACATTTAAGATATCACAAATGTTATTGATAAGGCTAAGATGATCTTTGATTTGGTTTTCTCCCAGCTACCCAGTGGTAACCACAACTTGCTACTTTGGCAAGCATCTTTCTAGACTTTTTTTGACATATTTACATATACATGTATGCACCAATAGGAAAACATGTTGCTGTTTTGTTTTTACATAAATGGCATCATACAACACATATTCTGTAACTCGCCATCCATGTCAGTCACATATAGACCTACCTCAATTTCATAAAAAAGAAACAATAACACAACATGGATTAATATTCTATTGAGTGGAGGAATTGTAGTTTATTTAGACCTGTGTTTCTGCACAAAGGAATCACCCAAGGAGCTTTAAAATAAAACCAGTGCCAAAGCTCCATCCCCTAGAGATTCTGAATCAATGTGTTTTGCTTCCTCTTCTCCACCAAGGTGATTTTAATTCATTGTCTATAACAGTATCGCATGGTGTAACCTTGCTCGAATGTGTGGGTGATACTCTAAGATGACACCAGAAAATGCATATATTTATGTTGCACCACCAATTTCCACTTCCGCCTGAAGTGTGTGAATTTATTTCTTTCTCCATTCACTTCTCCACCTTGGATATTACTTAATTTTTAATTTTTTAAACATTTTTGCTACTTTGATGGACTAAAACAAATAGTATGTCATTTATTTTCATTTTGCTGATTAATTTTAAGTTTTCTATCTTTTCATGTATACTGCAAGTGGATAAGAGCAGAAGCTTCCCAGGTTTGTATCTCAGCTCTGCCGCTTATGAGCTGTGTAACTTAGACCAGTTGCTTAACAGCTCTGTGCCTCAGTTTCCCCATTTGTAAGATGGGGAGACTAATGGTGTCTACTTCATAGCTTTGTGAAGATCAAATGGCTGAACACAGATTAAGTTTTTATATCAGTGTCTGAGGTAGAGTAAGCATGCACTAAACGTTAGTCATTCTCTTTGACTAACTTTGTACTTTTCTAATAATAGTGCTTAATCAGGAAACAAAATTAATTTTTAAAATTGGCCCATCCATAAAGGATGATCTGGCCCATATTTTAAAACATCACCTTCTGTGTGAGACCAAAGGGAGAGATATTTATTTGTTTCATGCAAAATTTATCTTTTGGGCAGTGCATTTCCTAGTTTAACTTGTATGGTCACTTCAGTTGAACACCATAAGTACATGGGATCTTGACTAGGGCATAAGATCTTCTTGGTTTGTCCAAGTTAGTGTGATGCCCCAATATATCCCAGAGTAATTTGGGCAGTGAATAAAAAGTATTTGCAAAGTCCCCTTGGGGGACTAGAAAGAAAAGAGGAAATATTCAACTTCCCCATTTAAGGAATTCCTGATATTCTCACAAGCAGTAGGAACAACCAAATAAGTAAGCTGAGCCCTTGATCTTGGGGTTTGCCCCTATGAAACTTATTCCTGCAAAAGAGAAGCTAAGCCTACTTATAATTATGCTTAAAAGTCACCCCCAGAGAACTTCTCTTGTTGCTCATATGTGGCCTCTCTGTCTAAGCCAACTCACAGGGTGAACATGACTCCCAGGGGTGCAAATCTCCATGGCTAAATGGAACAGAATTCCCGGGCTGAGCCAGGACCCAGCATCAAGAGACTAAGAAAACCTTCTTGACCGAAAGGGGGAAGAGAGAAATGAGGCAAAATAAAGTGTCAATGGCTGAGAGATTTCAAACAAGTCGAGAGGTTATCCTGGAAGTTATTCTTACTTATTCTATAGATATCCCTTTTTAGTTTATGGTGTATTGGAGTGGCTAAAGGGAAGTACCTGAAACTGTGGCACTGTATTCCAATAGACTTGTTTCTTGAAGATCATTGTATAATGATACAGCTTATATAATATGACTGTGTGATTGTGAAAACCTTGTATCTGATGCTCCTTTTTCTTTTCTTTCTTTCTTTTTTTGCATGGGCAGGCACCAGGTCTCCTCCATGGCAGGAGAGAATTCTGCCACTAAGCCACCATTGCACCAACCTCTGATATTCCTTTTATCCAGGGTATGGACAGATGAGTTTAAAAAATATATATGGAAATAAATAAATAAATAATGGGGCGATGAGGTGTAAAATAAATTGGATAGATTGAGGGGGAGGGGTAGGGGATATGGGATGTATGAGTTTTTTCTTTTTTCTTTTTATTTTCTTTTCTGGAGTGATGTAAATGTTCTGAAAATGATCATGGTGATGAATACACAACGGTGTGATGATATTGTGAGCCACTGAGTGTACACCAGATATGGACTATAAGTATGTGAAGATTTCTCAATACAAACATTAAAGAAGAAAATAGTAAATCAGTTACTCTACCCCCTATTAAATAAATGTCAAATGTTTAAAGATTAAAAAAAAATTGGCCCGTCCAGAGAAAGCTGTCCAGGCTTCAAATCTTTCAACGGTTAGAGACCTTTCCTACTTATTAGTAAAATGGAATGACCTTGGCCAGGCCACAGTGGCTCACTGACAGAGTTCTCGCCTGCCATGCCGGAGACCCAGGTTCAATTCCCGGTGCCTGCCCATGTTTAACAAAAAGATAAGAAATGACCCTGTTCCACCCCTTTGAAGGCAAAGGAGGTGAAATGGATGCTCTTTTGAGGTCCTTAACAGATCAGGGATGCTATTTTAAGTCCATTGTTTTATATCAGAGTACTTTAGTTGCTATGACAAGAGTGAGTCTTGCAATGCTTTATTTAGAAGCAGAAAATGTTAACCTGGGGAGACTTTAGGGATCATGCCCCAAACATTATATTTTCTAGATGAGGACACTGAGTCCCAGAGATTGCAGTTAATTTGCTCAAGCTCCCAAAAGTACCCACTGAGAGAATCAGACTGGAGCCCGAGATCCTTTACCTTCAGCAGGCTTTTTGCCATCCTCCTCTGTTGCTCATTTGGGCCTGGGTAATGGTGTTTTAGGGAGCAGGTTTTAATACTAGCATGCATGTCAGAAATATGTTGAGTTTTTTAATTTCAAAAAATTAAGGCAAAAATTAAAAATATTTAGTTAGAATTTTCTGTTTTAGACATGAGAAGATTACAAAAAAATATATTTTATCTCCTACACTACTGGTTTTTAAGCCTTGGGTCAAATTACTAAGTAGTATATTATCTAGAAAATATATATTTTTATGTCATAGGATGATTTTTCAAGTAAATGATTCAAAGAATCCATCCAATTCAGCTGTAGAATATTGTAATTAAAAGCATACATACACATTTGGAGAATTATTATTATTTAAATAACTAGCAAACATTTGGGGTCTCACTGTGATAAAAATACCTCATTTTGACCCAAGGATGAGGGGGTTTGAAAAGCACTTAGCTTTTAAAATAAGGTAATTAAAAAAAATGTTTCTCAAATGCCTGTGCAAGCTATTAATTTTATGAAATGTTCACCTTTAACAAAGAATTGTACAACCATCTCTGGGTTTGAAGGAAAAATTTGTTCAAAAATGAAAAACTAGCCAGAAATATGAGGCATGTTATTTTGTTCAATATGATCAAGTTTCTTAAAGTGTTGATGAACTTTGATCCCTAATGCTTTTATTGGTAATATCTGAAGCAGGTGAGAAAATATGTATGTGTCTATCATTTTCCTCCTAAAATAAAGCCTTCAATTAGTGTATGCAAAACTCATCAAGGGGATTCAGCAGGCTTAAGGAGAAATGTTAACGAGAAACTGACCAGTGTGGATGCTAATATAAAGCAGTAGGGCCCCATGGGTGTCATCTTGGAGCACTCTATCCTGTAATTTCCATATACCGAGGGTGGAGGACACAGTGCTGGTGTAAGCCCTTTGCATTTCATTTCTGGGATTTGGGATTTCACATCTTCTGACTTAACAGCACTGGATTAATTCTGCTATTCCCTGCTTATAGGAGAAACCTAAGGGAGGTCAAGTGACTCACACAAAATCACATACAAATGCAGTGGACCAACATCTGGGTTTTTAGGTGTTATCAAAATAATCCCTAAAATAGATAAAGAGTTAGCACTTTACTTTCTTTCACTTCATTTTTAATTTATTTCTGTAGTATTTAGTGCTGTGTAACAAATCAAGCCAAAATTTAGTGGCATAAACCAATAAACATTTGGTATTTCAGTTTCTGTGGGTAAGGAACTCATGCGCTTAAACTGGGTAGTTCTGGTTTTAGGTCTTTCCTGAGAATTGCCACTGAGATATTGCCTGGTGCTGTTATTATTGAAACCTTGTCCAAGTCTGGAGAATCTGCTTCCCAGGTGGCTTCCTCGTATAGATGACAAATTAATGCTTATTTCCTTGTCATGGGGTCCTCTCCCAAAGGAACTTGAGTACTTACAACATGGAAGCTGGCTTCCCCCAAAGTATGTGATCAAAGATAAAAATGAGTTGGAAGGTTTGATATCCTTTATAACTTGGGTTTAGAAAACACTCACCATAGTTTTTATAACATCTATTGACTACACTGGTCAACCCTATTCAATGTGGAAAAGAGAAAGCAGGGTTGGAATACTGGTGGGGGATCACTGGGTGGGGTGGGGGGGAACGTCTTAGAGGCTGCCCACTCCATCTTCTTGAAGAACCTGGGAGCATGCAGAAAAAGCTTTAATACTGTGTTTTTCAGAAGAAGAAACTGAAACCCAGTGGCTGAAAGCTACGTGCCCAAGGAAGTAAGAATGGGGACTCCCACCCAGTCCTCTGAGTCAGCACTTCTTTCCACACCGTTACAATATGGACGCCATTGGTCTTGGCATGGCATAAATTCACTCCCTTCTGTGGCACTCCCCTAACTTCATAGGAGACATTTTGATAAAGAAGATGGTGTATGTTAGTTAGAATGCAAGCTCAGATATTCTTTAGAGCCCCCAAAAATTTTGGAGGAGGTGGAGGAGGGGACTTGGTGGAGGCACTATTTGCTTGAATATTATCTATTCCAAAAATGTCCAAAAAAACTTTTTTAAGTGATAAAGTCTAGGCATAAGTTTACTCAACTGAGAGACATTGTGAGGACTATAGCTCATGCTTCCTATTTTTTCTGCTTTTGAAGGAAAATTAGAAATATTATCTGTGACCCTTGCATGGAAACTAATTCTTTTCTGCATCTTGGCCACTAATGGAGTCTCCTCAAGTAGTAACCTTCCATTATTCCTTCATCTCTCTCCTTCCATAATAAGCAGTATACAATAGTGTTTAATATTACAGGCTAGAGTGTGAGACAGATCTGGATAAAAGTCACAGCTCCAGTATAGATGAGTTGTATCATTTCCATCTGATTTGTGTACTGGAAGATTTTCTCAGTTCTGTCATCTCATTCACTGATTCTTTCTTCAGCTATGTCTAATCTGCCATTATCCCAACCACTGATTTTATTTTTAATTTCAAAAGCAATATTTCCATTTTCAAGGTTTATAATAAACATTTTTATATCTGGTTGTTCTTAATAATAAATACCTTCTTTTGTCACATGGTCACTAGTTATTCTTAATAATTTTGAGAATTCTTAATATATATTTACCAAAGCATTTCTTAGGTTGCTCCATTATTTCTATTTACCAAAGGATGGATCCTCTGTTTCTCATATCTGCTGATTTTCTCTATGATGGTAGATTTCCTGTCATTTTTGTTTGGACTCATCTTGCATAAGAGATTTACCCCCATGTGTGTTCCTGCATTTTGCACAGACCCAAGATCTTTAAATGTTTTGGGCTTTTTGTATTCCCAATATGGTAAAACTATTCTGTAGACTAAGTTATTACCAGGTCACACTTGGTTTCTCCTTTCATACAGCTATTCTCTTTCTTCTCTGAGTCATAGGAAATAGGCAAATGCCTGGCCATACCCTGGGCTCTGAGATAGAGTAACTTCAGGGTCACTGGCTTGATCCCATGCTCTGGTTTTCTGCAGGGTGCCTGATTACAGTCTCCCAAGACATGTGGGACACACTCTCCTTCTTTTCTTATACTGCCCATGCCCGCTTCCCACTCCCATGGGCCAACTTCAACTCCTACTCACTGCTACTGGCTTCCTCACTCTTCCTGCCCCACAAAGACATACCTTTGTTTCCAGTGTTGTTATAGATTTTTAAATATTATTATTCCATTTTTTCAAAGAAAAAAGGGAAGGATTTCCCTCCACTTAGGACACTATCCTGACAAGAGTTAACTCTCATTCCTTATTTTTAAAACAGAAACAAAAATTGTGTCTATAATATGACTGTAAAGTCAAGTGAGATGATTCATGTAAACTGTTTAGTGTCTGGCACATAGGACCTGTAAAAAATAAATAGTCATTAAGCATCTAATAAGCATTTATAGAACACAGCACCATCCTGGGCACTTCAATTTCACTGAGTCTCAGACGCTCTGTGTAAAAAATGCATGAATTACACCTGACTAGGGATGGTAAACAGGTTTCCAAACACCCACTCAGTTGTGTGAAATCTGCATGAGGGTGCTAGAGAAGAATTTTGAGACCAAACCTTAGGTCAGCAGAAATGCTATCCTAAAAGGTTAGTGATGGCTGCTGAGATGAGGGAGCAGAAAGTGGTTTCACTCATGCCATTTCAATGCCATCTCTGAACTAGATAATCAACCAGATCCATCGAACTTTATGAGTATAAGATTCCATAATCCACCCTCACCTTCTCACACACAGGAGAAACGTTCTGAGCCCAATCTATGGATTCCCCAGAGTTTTCTATACCCAGCTCATCATAATCAATGTGTCTTTACAAGGTTTTATTCTCGTTTGTGAAGAGCCAGTTGGTTACTTAATTGAATCCGCCCAGTTGTTTTCAAAACAACCGGAGGTATGACCACATGCGGTCTTTTCTTCAAACTAGCTTTGCTTGTTTCTGTGAGTCTCGATATGACGATATATGTTATTTAAAACTCTCCTTATTTTTAATGATATAAACAATGAAAGCCCAAGTAAGAGAAAGGAGCTAACACATTTATTCCCATTCTGCCATCTGCTTAAAGCTGCTGATGTAATTCCAGTTTGAAATTGCATTAGCGCTTGCCTCCTGGACTTCTTCCTTATTTCCTTTTGTGTTTCAGGCCTTCTGTACTTAAGAGAAAGCACTGCCTCTAGGATGGTGGTCAATTAATGCGAAGCTACAGTACAGCTCTGGCCATTTTCAAGCTGGTCTCCGATTTGGATTTCCTTCACGATTAGCTAGAGTGACTGTAACTGGAGTGTTATTTGCTTAAATGTATTTGGTATTTAAGGTTTGATTAGTGATGTTTTCAGCAATATCATCAACAATCAGCAGATCTGTTTACACTGCAGAGGATGGCAGAGATTAAGGGTTGTGGTCGTGCATGTTCAATCATTTCGTATTGGCTTTTTTGACTTTTATCTCTTGGATTGTGCCTCAGCATTCAATTTCAATTTCTTTCTCTTTTTTTAATGTAGCTGTTTAAAACTGGTTTGAATAATATTGTAGCAGAGGGTTTTGCATTTTAATCAGTATGATGTTTTGTGGTTTGTGTATGTGTGTGTGACTTTTACGAGGCCAGGGTCCATTTAAAATGAAATTTCAGCTGGGTGACCAGAGTATATGGTGTCTTTGCTTGGATATAAAGGGAAGGCAAGGTCAAGCTCTCCTTTCACTTTCAAATATTCACAAGGTGGGGATTTGGTTCTGGGTGAGGTGGGCAAGGTTAGTGAGGACACAGATTATATTGGGGTAGGACAATCCAAGATTTGGGCAACTTCCTTGGCTTCTCTGAGTCTCAGATTTCCTATCTGGGATTAAGCTAGCTGGTCAGAAAGTCTTCCCTGCACTAAACAATAGACTAAACAATGTCTATTCATCTCTGACATGGGCATCTCTGACTTTTCCCAATATCACCTTGCAAGGGGACATTGCTTTGGGTGAAATGAAATTGAATCTCATGTTAGAAAGGGTCATCAGAATAATGAAAGAGTTGGAAGAGCCCTTAAGGGTTCTCAATAAAGCTCTTTTCAGACTTTCAGCCACACCCACACTCCAAACCTAAGGGCATGGCCAACGGAGCGAGGGCATCCTTGGGTCACTTAGAACGCAGCTTGATTTCAGCTAGCTTATCTGAAGCATCACCCGCCCACATAGCCACAGCTCCTCACCCACCATCTGTGGATTTGTTTTTAAATATCAATGTCCAGGTCCCACATCTGACTTACATAATCAGATTTTAGGGATGAGAGACTATGTAGTTGGACATTCAAAAGCTCCTAAGCTCCTGTCCAGGAGTAGTGCTGTCCCGGAGAACACCTCATTGGGATGGAGCAGGGTCAGAAGAAAACAGGTTTGTGTTATGACCCACATGCTGAGGGAGCGCAAGGAAGGAGGAAGAGCTGATGCTGCCAAGGAAAATCAGGGAAGCCTTCACAGGAGAGGTGACTTTTGAATTAGAGCTTGATGAATGAATAGGAGTTTTCCTTCTGGACAGGAAAAGATGGTGGAGAGAAGGAATGCATTGAAATGTGATGCGGAAAAAGCACATGCCAAAGCAGGAGGAGTGAAAAGGCACATTTTTCAAGCTTCTCCTTGTTGCTTCTGGAGACCCTGCTAGCTGCTGGAGACAGACAGTAAACAAGACAGGCAAGGCTTCTCCTCCAACAGGGGATTCAGCTGGAACATTCAAGAAGAAGGGGACTATCAGGAGTCAGGTCTAGAAAAGTCATCTGCCATCAGCTCATTAAAAATCTTGACTGCCATGTAATGACTTTGGAATGGATCCTGTAGGCCACTGTTTACTACTGTTAGGCCACAGCCCACGGGGGCATTGCAATCAAATGTGTGGGGCTGAAAGTCCTGCACTGGTAAAGAGCGGCACAGGAGAGTGGTGAAGTCGGCAGGCTCTGGAGCCAGAGTGCCAGGATCTGACCCCAGCTCTGTTATTTCCCAACCATGAGCCACCCACTGGCCCCTAGGCAAATTATTTAAGCATTCGGGGCCTCAGGTTCTATAGCTGTATAATAGAGATAATAATGACACCAAGCTTATAAGGTTATTAGAAGGATTAGGTTTTAGTATTTGTAAAGCACTTGAAATAGTATCTGGCAATATAGATATTATTATTATTATTACTATTATTTCTGCAAGAGTTTGAATGTCATGTATGTGTATATATGTGTGTGTGTGTGTGTGTGTATATATAGAGAGAGAGAGAGAGACACACCCATACATATACACACAGGTGCATATGTTAGAGGCGATCCAAGGTTATTTATTAATAGCTTGCTTTGCTAAGTTGAAAAGAACAAGGTAGGGGTGAGCCATCATCCAGAAAATAGTAAGTAACCCCAGAAGTGGCAGGGTCTGCAGATGTCCTCCAATGTGACCCACTGCCACAGGCTGCAGCAAACCGCCACAATAGGATTGCCAGATAAAACACATGAATAATTGTTTTTAGTATCAGCATATCCCAAATATTGCATGGGTGAAGGTGGGATTGACGTCACTCCTTGGCCACTCTACAGGAGCCAGGGTCTCTTCTAGAGGGGCTGTCTCCTTGTCCTTCCTGAAAGGAGATTCCCCCAGCTAGGGAGGGGAGGTTCATTACTGAAGGGAAGTTGCTGTTGGCCCCTAAATGCTGAAAAGGATTTTGACGGGGTGGGGGGCGGCATGGAGCCTTGCCTTTAGGGGCCTAGCATGTGCCAATGAATGGAAGCATGGGAGGGTCTGCCCTGCTTGAGAAACACTGAGGAGATGAGGCGGCTGAGACACAGTGAGAGAAAGAGAGTGTGTGTGTGTGTGTGTGTGTGTGTGTGTGGCGGGGGTGGGGGGGTGCGGGATGGGGCTCAAGGGAACATATGGTCAGAGAGGTGTTTGGGGGCCAGAAGTTCAGGACTTTAAGAAATTAGATTGGATGAGTTACAACCCAGTTCCTGAATTAGTCATTTTGCTTCCTTTCTTAATGGATTTCATCATAGATTTGTGAATTTCCCTGAGCATTTGACATTTTTTTTCCTTGTTATGATTAGCTTGTTTGTTTGTTTGTTTGTTCACTCATTTATTTTCTAATTCTTCGGTGTTCCATTAACGAAAGCTTGTGGGATGGATAGGAACAGCAAGGCTCAATGATTGTTTAACAAGTAATAAACTGACAGGGCAGTCACACGAGCTTGTCATGGGAAGCCTATTCTATCTGAAGCGAACGTGGCAGAGCTGGTTTATTTAATTAGAAGCTGTTTTTACTGGAATTCTTCCAGGAAGACAGTGGGTGTATTCTATGGAGTTTCAGGGCTCCTTAGATTTCAGAAGGTTCATGGATAGAAATTAAATAAAAGGGGACAGTTAAAATAAAACCTTGGAAAGTCTTATTTTCTCCAGGAGCCTACATTGACAACTTCAGCTCTTTTGGAGATGAGGACCTTTATCCTTAGAAGTAGGCAGATATAAATTACATGAAAATGTACTGACTTCCTTTGGTGTTTTTCCCAGATTTAGAAGACACATCTTGCCATTTCTTGATTAATTGCTACATAGAAGTTGCAGAGAGGCAAGCTTGGCTCGACAGAACGAAGGGCTCGCGTGTGATTGTGGGAAGACAGCCAGGCTGGGCGAGGAGGATTTGGGCTCCAGTCTCAGGCATGGAGTGATGCTTAGTGTGGCCTTGGGCAGGTTGTTTTCTCCTCCGGGCTTCAATATCCTCATCTATGGAATGAGAAGGGGGCCTTTGTGTCTCCTTTTAGCTGTCCCATTCTGGAATTCCTGAACACATCAATGAGAAAGCTGCTGAAAAAGGAGTGCCCAGGCAAGGCATCCCTTGTGGGCAGAAGAGCAAGGACTTGAGATGATGGAGACTGAGTAGAACTTTTATCATTGAAAACAGAGAACTTTACAAATGTATTCTAAGTAAATAACTATATATGAATGCAAAGACTTAGTGAGGCAATGGAAAAAATGCTAGAAGGTTCTTTGAAAATTCTTATTTTGAGAGTATTAAATGAGTTCCTGAGGGTAAAGTACTTAACCTTCTCATTCCTAAGAATAGTAGGATAGGTTATTTAGACCAACCCTCCTGCTGAAAGCATCTAAAAATATAGATTACAATATCTCTTAAGAGCGTTGAAGAGATGTCATGAAAATAAGAAATGACCAGGCCAAAAATAAAGGGGGAAGTGAGAATCTAGAGCGATCAGTGAGAACAAAACACATTTTTTATCTGAACACCATTTGCTGATGGCTCAAAATTAGAAGTTTTGTTCTAGAAGCCTCAAGAGGTGAGCAGGACAGAAGTAAAAATCCAGGACTACAATAAACTAAAACGCCCAAAGGTTTTACTCTTACAATGATTTTTGGTTCACCCTCATAGAATTATAGCCTGGTTCCAATTTCCAGGGTCTTCTTCTAGACCCTTGCTGTTCAAAGGGTGGTCCATGTATGCCTATTATCAGCCCAGCAGGGAGCTTGTTAGAAATACAAATTCTCAGTCTCTACTGTGCTGATTTGAAATTGTTGTGTACCCCAGAAAAGCCATGTTCTTTTAATTCAGTCTTGTAGAAGCAGAGCTACTGTTGGGTAGAACCTTTTGATTAAGTTGTTTCCATGAAAATGTGACCCTGCCCATTCAGGATGGGTCTTAATCCACTTACTGGAGTCCTTTAAGACAGATATTTTGGATACAAGCACAGACACTTGGAAAAGAAAATGCCCCTAGAGGTGCTAAGCCAAAAGATGAAGTCCAGATTTTGCCCTGGAGAAGCTAAGAGAGGACCCATAGATGCTTAGAGAGAAGTAAAATACCCCAGGAGAAGCTAGAAAGACCCACAGGAGCTGAGAGAGCCATTTTGGAAACCAACCGAGGAGAGAACAGTCAGCAGATATAGCCATGTTCCTTCCCATGTGACAGAGAAACCCTGGATGCTATGGACCTTTCTTCAGAGACAAGGTATCTTTCTCTGGATACCTTAATTTGGACATTTTCATAGCCTTAGAACTGTAAATATGTAAGCTAATAAATCCCCACTGCAAAAGCCGACCCACTTCTTATATATTCCAGCAGATTTAGCAAACTGAAATACCACTCCAGACCATTTTTATCAACATCTGGATTTCAGCAAGATTACTGGTAGAAGCAAAACCAAATCCTCTCAGGAGGAAAATACTTCCATTGTATGCCTAAAATTATCCCTGTAAGCAATTTTCCTGGTACAATTTTTAGTAAATAGTCAAACAAGGCACAAAAGGAGATTAGGATCCATGAAAGAGAATCAGCAGAAACAACAGACAACAGAAACAGAACTATAGATACTTCAGATGTCAGAATTAGAGATGCAGTCTCCAAAATAATAACTTATATTCACAACAGCTTTGTGAAAGCTGTGTGAAAATGAAATAAAAATACTTAAAAAAAATTAAAGAGATCTTCAGTGAATAGAAACCTATAAAAAGTCCATAACAAATTTTAAAAAGAACCAAACAGAAATTCTAGATGTAAAGTGTTTAGCAGTATTCCTGGAACTCATCTATTTATGGATGATTGTGTTAGGATAGTGAGCTCCCTGGCATTGAAGCATGTGAACAAGGCTAGACAATCAGTTATCAGGATTGCTGATATTATTAGCACACATTAAGGACAAGCCTGGTCATCTTAAAATCTCCAACTGGTACAGATACTATATTTTCTCAAGAATGGGACATTCTCCCATTGGCCAGGGCCCTTGGACTCATTGCTAGCTTCACTTGTCCTAGTGTGGGTTAGAGAATTCTGCCTAAAGCTCCTGGATTACCCACTGTCCCAGGATGCACAGCACCACAACTTTGTAATGCTTGCAGAGAGCTAGGAATCACCTACAGGAACTCCAGTTGAAATAGAGGGAAGTCATTTGTGGAGGGGAGGAGGCATGTCATGTACCAATAATCCAGGAGAAGTTTATGAATTATGGTCCAAACTGATCATTTGCACACTTCTGCATGAATCTACACAAGCCCTCTGCACTCTCAAATATTCTCAGAACTTCATAATCTTCAAACGTAAAAGAAGAAAACATGAGGGACCTTCTTTTGACCCTCTTCCTTTCTTGGTACTGTTTATTCATGCCCCTTGTAGTCATTCCCCTTGCTTGACTTTATCAAACTCTTTAAATGGGAGGTCTATGGCTGAAATCTTCTGTGCACTCTGATTTTACTGCATGGCACACAGCTTCTTCAAGTTTGGCCTTTCCTTAGGCTCATCCTCCCCAACTTCTCTAATTATCTACTTGGAAGCCTCTCTTTGGAAATCACAGTTACCATTTGAGAGGCCCTTAAATCACTATTTAATTCTCATGTGAATCATGTAAGGTAAGCATTTTTGTTATCCATATTCCATAGTAATATGCATTCATTATAGGAACATTAGAATATACCTGCAAGCAGAAGGAAGTAAACGGAAAACCCATCTAACATTTCCTAACCAAATGCAACTTTATGTCAGTATTTGGTAAAATTTTTCTGGACTTTCTTTCAGTGAATATTTTTTGAAAAAATGATATTTTGCTAAGTATACAATTTTATAACTTGTTTTTATTCACTAATGATAGATGTGTACCTCTTTCCATGTTAGCAATTATACATCAATAACATAATTTCTAATATTCCGCAGTGTGCCTTTATATGGATGCATGATAACTTATTTAATAAAGCTTCTATTGATGAGCATTTGAATTAATTCCAATCCTCACTATAAAAATTGCATCTTATAACTGCGTCTCCATGCATGTGCTTAATTTTTCCTCCAGGATGAATTTCTAACAGTGGAAACAGGTTAATGCTTCTGATATTGACAAACTTCCCTTCCAGAAAGTTTGTACTAATTTAGATACCCAATAGCAACGTGTGAAAATGAGCATTTCTCTATGCACTAACCAACACTTGGGTATTAGATCTTTTATCATCTTGATTATTTTCATAAACATCATTTTATTGCTATTTTAAGTTGCTTTTCTTTTATTATAAATAAAATGCTATACATTCTCTGATGTTTTTTACCATTTGGTTTTTCTTTATGAATTAAACCATTAACATTCTTTGTATATTAACACTGTCTGGCACATGAAAAGCAGTAAATACTAGCTCACATTATCAGCACTGTCACTATCTTTATTTTTATAGGCAGCAGTCCTTGTGTGCACTGCAAATAGATTTCCCCAATTTTTTATTTTTCTCTTAATTTTAATCAATTTAATTTAGTAATTCAGGCCATACCGAGGTCTAAATTTTTGATCTGGACAAATTCATCAACCTTGACCTTTAGGCTTTCTGCCTTTGGTAGCATGCTCAGAAAGCCCTTCCCTGCTCTAAGAATGTATAAATGCCATATCAATACTCATTTTAGAGAATTTTTGTGGTTTCGTGTTTTACATTTAAGTCACCAGTACATCTGGAATTTCTTTTCATCTAAGAGTGGAAAAGAGACTACTTCACAAAGGGCCAAACGGTTTTCCTACTCAACAATTTAAGCACTTTTTTTTTTTCAAACAGAACAGGGCAGAGACCATTTTGAATCAAGACCTGTGAATGGCTACATCTCTGAGTGGAAAGGAATTAATTACTGCATGTCAGAAATCAGCGTGGGGCCAGAGCTATTAAACACACTAATGGCCTGGATGGAAGGAGCGCTGCAAAGCAGGCTGCTAGCTTCTCCCTGTCCAGTGGTGGTTTAAGTGGGTTACTTACAGCTCAGGATGACAGAGTGAAGTAAGCCAGACGGCCTGCGGTGTCAGGGAGGGGAGCAGCCATGGTATCAGCAGACAGAATTGGATCTGGCTTTAATTTGTCTGCAAGGTTCGCCCAACTCCTTGGCCTTCATCGTGCAGACTGGAAGAAAAGGAGCAAAAGGCCTGAGAAGGGCCAGGGGCTTCAGAGCCATCATCCCTGTGTGGATAGGTCTGGATCAACTTTGCCCAAATGCTGCCGGCGCTCAGCGTTTCCCACCAGTGCATCTGCCTTCCTTGGTTTTGCTCCACAAATTTCTGGCTTATACTCTTACATGCCCCACTCCATTTGTTTTCTTCAAAAGCACACATTTCATATGAAGGCCCATGATGTATGGCAGGTCCATCACGGCATACCTTTTCTACCTTTAAACTGTTGTCCATGATGCTTTATTTTCCAAAAGTGGCCCATGGTTGCTCTACTAGCAAGAAACAAAATGATACTACCTGACAATGACAATTTGCTCCTATGTGTTTGAATGCAAAACTCTGAGTAATCCTAACAGGTAGGTAGGGAAGGTCCTGTGGCCAAAGCCCAGACTGGGGAAGTGATTTGTCTGAGAGGCACATGCACGAGGAGTAGATCTCAAGCTCTGTCTACCACCCCCTGTGGCCCCTCTCCTATTCAACATGGTGGTTCTTGGGAGTCCTGTGATTCAGCCAACTCTGTCATAAATTTCTCCACTGCAGCCCAATCCTAGGTTTTGAAGATACCAAGGTAATTGAGTTATGATCGGTCTTTCATTAGTTTACTCAAGATATAAATGTTGTGTATTTTGCACATACAAAATACAGAGATGGACAAGGAGAGAGTGTTAACCACTCTTAAGCTGTTTATTGGGGATGGATTTGCAGAGTGTGTGTTTTGGTGGTGGGTTGAAGCCTGTCAGACTAGATGAGCTTTGGGGTCTTTAGACAACATCTGTTGTCCTGTCTTGCTTGGCACCTATTTCCTACAACCTCTATGATATGCCTTGATTCTCTCTCATCCCTCTTAGACCACACAATTTCAATCCCTGGCAATGGGCATGGGCTCAGGTCTGTGACCTTTGTTATTCCAGTGATACTCAACCCTTGTTATTTTTTGCTAATTCTATTAGGAATAAAATAAAAAAGAGATGTCCTCTTCCCACAGGGGTAGCTGAGAAGCTGGTCCCCATTTTGCCTCCAGAGGGGAGAACCCCCTCAGAGGAGAGCAGAGCTGAGAGGCAGAGGGTGAGACTGAATCTTCAGAATCCAGCCACATCTGAAAGCAAATACTTTTGAATTTTATAGCTGTGTGAGCCAATAGATTCCTTTTCTTGTGTGTGCAAGCCAATTTGAGTTGGATCTCTGTGATATGCAACCCAAAGATCTTTGGCTAATCCAGAGCCCCTTCCAAATCCAAGGCTCTGTGAATCTTTGGCAGACTGGGGAACACAGGGCATGATGGTACCCATTGACTCAGCACCCAGCTCCTCTGCCTTGGAGGTCCCATAACTCTGAGTTCATGGAGTTATTGGATCTAGGATTGTACTGCTTTCAAAGATGTAGAATTTTGGTCTTGTCTATGAAACGGGATGATATGCAACAAGCAGTGAAGAAAAGACCATTATACTGTGGACTTCAGAGTCCAAAGGGCTGGATCCAAATTCACACTTGGTCACTGATTCTGTGACTCCAGACAAGTCTGTTGAGCATTCCAAACCTTAAGTCTCCATCTGTAAAATGGAAACAACATCTGCAGTTCTGCCTTCCTCCCAGAATTCTCATAGGGACTGAAGGGACCTAGAACTCCAGGACACCAAACCTACCACACTCAGAACAGAGACTGTGCATTCGCTTTCACACGCCTCACACTGGAAAGGACTACCAAAGTTGCTCCATTCCTTTCCTTGAATTAGGACTGAACTTTTCAGAAGGAGAAAATGGCAACCTCGCCCCAGCAGAGAAAGACAGAGAAAATGGGTTTCTAAGCCCACTGTTTACACCAAATTTGCCTGGGTCCTTATTTCTCACCCTGGACTCAGACCCACCCACCCCATTCCACCGCCATTCAAAGTTCCTGTAGGAACACCTTGAAGATTCCTTGTCAACAGCCAGCTACCCATCAAGGCTATTTAATGATCAAATCAGCCTTTCTAGGCCTTTTCTTGGAGGATTTTAATCTCTGTCCTTGTTCTCCCTGGATTTTTTTCCACTGCTCTTTGGCTTAATAAATGCCTTTCAAGAAGGCTTCAGCCTGGCTGGAAGGATACTTGAACAGCAATTCTAAGTCCTTATTAGCACTATAGTGATCAGGTGAAGGAATAATTGATCTCAATCAGGAACACCTGGTTTCATAATTGCACAAATGATTATAATTCAATAATAAAAGTCAATTTAACTAACTTAATTCAGATTGCTTTAACCTCTCACAGACAGTTGAGAAGTGAACAAGCAAACATGAAGAAAAGAAAGAAACAAAGCTTTGTCTGAATTGCTTGACCATATAGAGACAAAATGTAATTGTACCATTTCCCCACCGTAGCATGAATTCTTACATTTGGACCTTTGTTCATCGCACTCTTTCTTTGTGGAATGTCCTTCTCCATCTCTATACTTCCAAACTTTTATCTTTCTTTCCAGACCAAGCTCAAACACCTCCTCCTCCACCTTCTCCAGAAAGGTTTTGGGGTGTTGAGAGGTGGGGAGATAACCAATTCACACACAAAGCTTGAGAGAGTTGGGAAATAAAGGGGTGGAAACTACTATCCACTGAGCAAGTATTACAGGTTCGTCACACATTTATTCCTGGCATTTCATTTGGTTCTCACAGAGAAGTGGGAAACTGAAGCTCAGAGGACTCAAATTCACAGAGATGGAGAACAGCAGGGGCAGGACTTGAACTCAGGTCTTCCTGATTTCAGAGCCTATGCTCTTTGTTCCCCACAACAGACTCTCAGGCCACCCTTCTTGGGCTCTTTAGCCAAGTGTGGTGAGTTCCATCTCCTGCCACTTTACCCTGAACCATAAAGAATTTGGCCAAGAATTTGCCAGCCATGAAAGTCCTACTTTGTTGGTTTCAACCTCACAAAAGTCACTCTCCCTTACTCCCTCTCTAGCCAATGGCTGGTTCATCAGGATCAAAGATGGGTGTACAACATTCATTCGCCAATCACTTCACACTTACTAATACTAACACTACCACCATCATTCTTAATATTAATCATACCAGCCCCCACTTATTGAGTACTAGTTACCGTACTAAGGATATATATGCGTTATCCCATTTTTCTTCACAACCCTATGAAAATAGGTAGCAGCGTTATCCCCCTTTTACAGAGGGGCAAACCAAGATTTAAGTAATTTATTCAAGGTCACATCTAAATAAGTGGTAAACAGAACTTAGATCTAAACCCAGGAATCTGACCTTAAAGCTTGAGCTCTTATCCAGTCCTCTACAAATATCTCAGGTTTACTCAAGGCATGCCCTACTCTCTAGGGCTTACAGCCTGATGGGAGATATGAGCCTACGAATGAATAAAAAGTTAGTATGAAAACACCAGTGGAGGCCCACCCAGACTGTGCTGCGAGAACACAGGCAGAAATATATAATTCTGCTGGGGCTGGAATTGGGGGGTGATCCACCAGGGAAGGCTTCCTGTAGGAGGAGATTTTTGAGCTGAACCTTGATGGACAAGTAAGAGTATCCCAGGCACACTGGGGCAGGGACAGACATTCCAGGAAAGGGGAGCAGCATAGACACAGACCCAAAACTGAGAGAATGCCTGGAGTATTCAGGAAACCCCCAAAAGTCTGAGGCACTGGAGTGGCGTGTAGAGCACTGGGCAAGAAGCAGCACGGGGTAGGGTGGAGCTGAAGCTGTAGGGAGGCTTAGTGCGTTCTCTAGGCCAGGATTAGGGAAATAAGGAGAAGCCCCTCAGAGTGATGAGTCAAGGGTTAAAATAATGGGCTGTGGCTTATATACGGCTGATGCTGAGGAGTGCAGACTGGAGGGGAGGAGGCTGTCCAGGGAGAAATGACCAAGGCTGGAGGGGAAGGAGCGGTCAGCGCTGCCTCCAGCAGGGAGGACACTAAACTGCTGACCTGTAGCAGCAGGGACTTCCTCTTGATTCCTGGGCAGCTGGCTTGTCTCCGTCTCGGGATATCCTTTTTATGGCCTTTAAAAGGCAAGTTCTCAGAGACACCCCGTGCAGACACTTCAGTACACTTTGACAAGGGTTTTCTTGCCAATGCTTGATCAAAATTTCTTTTTTTAGAACACCCTGGGCCTCGTGGATAGCGTTACTTTTGAGCTGTCGCTATTAGCTGGGAAATTTCACCCCACCCCCCGCCTGCCACCCCTGGACTGACTCTTTTTTCAAGAAGCAATTTATATTCATTGTAGAAAAATTAGAAAACGCAGATAAGCAAATATTCTTTAAAATGTGCTGGCACGTCCACCACCCAGAGACAACCACTGCCGGCATCTGTTCATCCAAACATTGCCCAAAAGTCACGGAAGGAGTATGCATCGTCATACTTTTCTTTTACAAAAATGTAATCCTACTACCATTCTGTTTGGTAAGCTGCTTTTTTCACAGAACAAGACACACACACACCTCCCCCATGAGCTCGCCCTTTGAGCAAACCATTTCTAGGCTTCTGCAAGCCTTGGCATCTGTGACATGACATGGAGCACAGGTAATAATACTTAGTGATGGCAAGAGGCATGGGGGGGATGCAAGTGGCATGGAGGGGCCATGGCATTGTGAGCCCTGGTTCTTCCTTCCCCTGGCTGAATGGCCCCTCTGAGCCACACTTTTCTCCTCTAGCCACCGGGGATGACAACCCTCCCTCTGCTGGGCTGGGGTGAGCCACAGTGCATTGGTCGACCTGAAGTGGTATTGCAAACTCATGCTGTGGGATACAAAATTAAAATGTCTGACTCTGCCCAGAATTCCCCTCCTTTTGCTGCTGTGAGTTCTGAGATGATATCCCAAGAATCCCAAGATCCCAGAATCCCAGAAATATACCAGCGGTATCTGCCCGTCGGTCTTCTTCGTTGGTGATAATAAAGTTCTAAACTCAAGGAGGGAGAAGTTGCAAGCGCCTGCTTGCCTTGTCTGGGTTTCTTACCTCCATTATTTCTAGTTTGGGGTAACTATAGGGCCCATGTTTCAAACAGACTGGGTATCTTTCACAGGTGCTTCCTCACTCACAGTGAACCTGGCTGCTAAGCCCCCTACCTTGCTTATCTCCCTTACCTTACTGGACCTTCCAAATGACTTTGCCAGAAAGGTAGACTGCATGGTTATCCAAGGCTTCTGATGCTAGCTTTCCAAGAGGAAAGCCCTAGGGTTCTGCAGTGCCCCCCGATTCAACCCTCCCTCTCGGTGCAGCTGACTTTTGCATAGTCCAAGTATTCATGTTTGCCAAGCTGGACTCCTGGGCTTCCCAATTAGCACTTCCAGCTACAGCTCATGGAGCCTCAGTCACCAGCAGTGAAATCCCACGTGGCGCCTGCCTCACTCCGCAGGATCCCATTGCAGCTGAAGGGGCTGTGAACTGGACTCAGAACTGCTCCCTTTCTCTCCACCCTTTCATTTGTACTTCTCTCTTCCTAAGCATCTCCCCACCCACCACCCAGCTTAGACCTCAGGTTCTCGGGGACACTGTCACCCTCCCAAGATATGTTAGATGCTTTTGGCCACACACCAAAGCCCCTTGGACATCTAATTGCCACAGTGAATTCTAATTTCTCTTTGTCTTCAAGTTGTGAGTTCTTTGAGGACAAGGATTATGTCTTATTTTCTAGGATTACCCCAGAGCCAAGCTTGAGGCCTGAAATAAGGAATGATTGCCTGAATAAACTTTATATAATCTTAGTCCCCACCAGGACCACTTCAACTCCCACCTTGCTTCTAGAGAAATTGGTTTGGTGACCCAGAAATCCATCCATGCTTTCTCCTGAAGCTGAGCTACAGCAAGATGCAACAGAGTCAAGTTCGGCAGATGTCTTGTTAGTCCTGCACCCATTGGGGGTCCCCTCCAGTAACCCAGGTGGGGCCAGCTAGGACCCTGCCTCTGGCAGCCTGTCATGTTTCTCAGGATGAAAGGCCAGGTCTGGGACCTACAAGGCCTTTGTATATAAGCACCAGCCCTGCTCTGTTGCCTTCCTGGTTTGTCTTCCGAAAAGCCGTCCAGCACTGGTTTATTTTCCAAATGAAAGTGAATTTTGTTAATGTCCTGAGAACTTTGTGAGATCCCTAAAAGTAAACAGAGAACAGAGATGCTCCCACCCTGTTCTAGCGTATCATCAAAGCTGAATCAGAAATAACTGAGCCTACCCCATTCACGTACGTATTCTTTGATTTAGTGAGCATTTATCAAGACCTTATTATAGCCCCAGCTATAATGCCAAGTGTGTGCCAAGAATCCACATTCCACTATAAATCGACTGTCCTCTTTTCCCAGTAGCAGATGACATCGGCTAAAACAACATCACCTAAAACCATTTCTTTCATTGATCAAATTTGTGTAAATTGATTAGTTCGCCTAAAATTCAACCCCCTTGTATATTTTTTCATCTATCTATGCCTGATTCTTTTTGCCATATATATACTTTTTGAATTAAAACATTGATTTTTGCAGCGACTTCATCTTAGAACTCTTCCTATGTCTATTAAGATGCACAATCTTTAAAAAATATTTCACCAAACTGAAATTTGAGTATCAAAGATTGTGGAACTGGTGGGCTTTCAGTGTTTTTTAGAATCCATTTGCCTGAGTCTACTGACATGAGGGTATTTAGTTTTGGTTGAAGGTTGGCAGTTTTGTAGGGAAAATGCAAAGAAGAGAAATGGCAAAATGGAGCATGGCCTGCCCTTCTGAAGACCAGAGTGATTGATTTTGGAGAGAGTGTGCAGATTAAGAGTTGAGGGGTCATGTTCTCAAAAGCCTGTGTGCCCACAGGCAGAGGAGCCCACCTTGGTACTGGGGTGACCTGGGGTGGCACAGCTGAGCCACCCTGGGGGCAAGTGCCCTGCACAGTAGATCTATGTTGATGGGAGAATTTGATGTTTTTTGGGAGGGGGGGATAGGCAACAAGTTGTAATAGTTGGGGAGGGGTGAGCCAGGTCTTCTGTTCATCCAAGTTGGGGGTTAATGTCACTGGAACTTCATTTGTCTCCACAAGCTGGGATGACCCAAGCACATTTGGGTTACAAGATACCCTCAAGGATATAAAACAACCCCATACACCAATAAATGCTGCCCATCAGATGGATATCATAGGAAATACAAAATAAGTTGAAAGTGCCTAATTTTAAAATTAAGAAAAAGTCCTCTTTATCATGTAAAAAAAAAAAAACACAAAAACAAGTCAGTGGGTCAATTTAAAGTTTCTTGGCAAATTGACTATCAGGGGAACAAGTTTTAGGCCAAGTAGCTTCAGGCGAATTGGTGCACCATCACAGCCCCCAGGACCACGGCTCCGCACCTGCTTTAGTTTGCAAAAGCTGCCAGAATGCAATATACCAGAAATGGAGTGGCTTTTTAAAAGGGGAATTTATTAAATTGAAACTTTACAGTCCTAAGACTATAAAAATGTCCAAACTAAGGCATCCAGGTAAGAATACCTTGGCTCAAGAAGGCTGATGACATTCAGGGTTTCTCTCTCAGCTGGAAAGGCACATGCCAATCTGCTAGCTTTCTCTCCTGGCTTCTTTAATAGCTTCCCCAGGGACATTTTCTTTATGCATCTCCAAAAGTCTCTGGCTGTGTGGGCTCTGTTGGCTCTAAAGCTTTTTCTAAGATGGTTCCCTCTTAAAAGGCTTCAGTAAGCAACCCCACCTTGAATGGATGGAGATGCATCTCCATGGAAACCATCTAATCAAAAGTTACCACCCACAATTGGGTGGGTCACATCTCCATAGGACAATAAAAAAGACCCCACCCAGCAATATTGAATTAGGATTAAAGGACATGGCTTTTCTGGGAGTACATAATAGCGTCAAACCAGCACACCACCTATCAAGGCTCTTGAAACAGGCAGAACAAGGACCCTGGGAGAGGGCGTGCATTGCCAGAGAAAGAGGTCCAGCTGCTCAGGCAACGCTCAGGGCTGGGAGGGCAGCATCCCTATGACGACAGAGGACAAACAAAGGTAGCCAGGCTGCAGCTGGGGCACGCGGGGGGACTCTGCTCCCTGATACATTCCTGACGTCAGCTAATCCTTCCTTGTCCAGAGGGACTCAAGGCACAGACCCAGCAGGCTGGGAGGGAATCCTTCTGCCTCTAGGAGCCCTTTGCTTGGGTGCCTGGGAGCATTTCTGAGGCTCTGGGGTCGTCATGAAAACCTTAAACTACAAAGACCCTTAGGGATCACCTAGTCCAATCCTCATTTCAAGGAGCAAGTTGCTGGGGCCCTGAGAAAGGAAGGAATTTGTCCACTGTCCACTCAGCAGGTCAATGACGCAGGCTGCCCGGGCTGGGGCTCTGGGTGCCACACTGCCACCCTGAGAAGGGTCCCTGGGTGTTCTTTGGGCTAAGCATGAAAATCAAATCCATTCCATCACTCAGACTGTAAAAGTCTAACTTTGTTAAATCCATCAAGCACAAATATTTGCTAATGAAAGTATTTACCCAAGTAAAACTTGATTAAAGCAGTATTAAAGGAAATAAAATGTGTGCATGCCACCGACCACCTAGGCAGGATTTATATCACATTCCCTTACATGAGTGCTGAATCAGGGGCAGCTCTTACTGGCTGGGATTTAGCAGGAGCTGGAGCAGCCGACAGGGCACAGACCAGGCTCGCAACCAGGAGACGCGTCTGCTCCCTCATCTTCTCGCTCAGCTCTGCCACTCACCATTCCCAGGCCCCACGACCTTGAGCAAGTCTCTGGCCTTTTTGAGCCTCAAAATAGGGAAGGTGCTGCCTGTCCTGCCGACCTGCTGGGATTGTTGCAGAGATTACATGAGATGGCTCTTCGAAAATTGTGAAGTTTGATGCAAGTCACAGGGCTTTCTAGATGCTTTCGATCTGGGCAGCAAAAGGAAGAGTAGGGCAGGGGAGGCCAAGGATGGGTGAGGGAAGAGGGGACCAGGTATTTCCAGGAATGGTTCCAGGAATGGCAAACCACAAATGCTGAGAAGGTTGAGCCTGGAAACAGGGAGCTCTTGCAAGAGGCAGAAAGGGCATGGCACCAGGTAGAACTGGAGTCGCTGCCTCTTTCTGGCTTTGCATCCTTGGATAATTCACGTGAGTCTTCAAAGCATGTAAAACGAGGATAAAAATACCCACTTTGCAAGGCTTCTGGGGTATTAATAAGGGGAATCACTGGGCTTTAGGGTGTGTTTATTATACATCAGATGCTGTTCGAAGTGCTAAACTGTGTTAATTTAACCCTCTCAACAACTCTGTGAGGCAGCTGTTTTTACCGCCAGGTTATCAATGAGAAAATGTAGGCAAAGAGAGTTTAAATAGGTTTCTCAAGGTCACACAGCTACTAAGTGATGGAGCCAGGCTTTGAATCTGGACATTCTGGCCCCAGAATCTATAATATGTGCCCTCTATGCAGGGTGTATTAGTTGCCTACAGCCACTGTAACAAATTACATAACCTTAGTAGCTTAGAGCAACACAGATTTATTATCTTAGGGTTCTGGAGGTCAGAAGTCGAAAATTAAAGTGTTGGCAAAGCTGTGTTCTTTCCAGAGGCTCTAGGGTAACATTCATTTTCTTGCCTCTCCCAGTTTCTTAAGGCTGCCTGCCTTCCTTGGCTCCTGGCCTGTCCTCGCCATTCTGACCTCTGCCTCTGCCATCACATTCCTTCTTTCTGCCTCTTACCCTCCTGCCTCCTTCTTTTAAGGACCTTTTTAATGACACTGGCCCCCACTGGGTAATCCGGGATAATCTCCTATCTCAAGGTCCTTAACTTAATCTCATCTGCAAAGTTCATTTTTCCGTGTAAGGTAACATTATCACAGGTTCTGGGGATTAGGGCATAGTCTTATGTGGGGAGGCTGCTGTTGCATCTACCACCAAGGAACTCTTAAACAAATGAGATTAAAAGAGAAAACACTTATAAAGCACTTAGCTCCAAGTCCAGAAGATAACAGATGTTGGTGCCAATGCTATTGATACCAAAAGAGATATGGAGAGCTGACAAAGCTGGGCTGACACCAGTCCCCTCTGCCATGCAGAGGGCTTTACTCTACCCTGGGTGGAACAATCCCTCTGCCTTCTTTTAGGTTGTCCCACAAGCAGACCCTGGGAAAGGGATTCCACTGCAAGTCGTTTATTTGGGAGGTGATCCCAGGAGACAGGGAAGTTGGAAAGTGAGACAGACAAGGAAAAAGGAAACAATAAAAGGAATTATCGAGCTGGTTGCCATCGGGGCAAACTGGAGCTTAAATCTGCTGGGGGTTGTGGGTAATCCATGGAAGCAGTACCTTGGAGTTATCTACCTCAGGGGAGACGAAGGTGGCGTGTGTATATACCAACTCCCTTCAATCTTCAATGAGGGCTGTTCTGGGAGCAGGGTGGTGGAATTAATTTGCCTGCATGTCCAGCATCACTGCACATGTGGCTCCAGCAGGCTCCAGTGGGCAGAGAAACCCCACAGGTTCTGGCAACTGGAAGTCAGGCTGCGTGCCCTGAAATAGTAAAGACCATGGGACATGTGACTCTTGAGTCCACCATCTTTATTCACTGTGGACTCTGGAGAAGCTGCAGTGCAGGAATCCCACCAGGCCAACCGAATGGAGAAAGGTTAGAAAACCAAGGCATCAACACTGACCAGAGGGAAGTTGAGAAGATTGCCTGGAAGCCACAATTCAAAACTGAGGCTGCTGAGAAATGGGCACTGTAAGTTGCTCTCTAGGGCTTGTGGCCCTAACTTCATGGGCTTCTGAGAGGCAGCCTGAGAGCTGAGTCCTGTTGCATGCCCCACCCCCATTGCCACTTTCCTGGGAGGCTTTTATATACCCCTTATTTTGACTACCACCTGGTGTTATTGTCAATCTTTTTGTCACTTTGTGTTAGTGAATTATTTTCCCTTTCCAGTTGTCATTTGCCAAGGTTGCTGGCTGTCTTTGATGTGGCTTGGATGACATCGAAGGCACACATTGCCCCACTAAAAGAGAACGTATCTTTTTTAAACTTGCCATCCAGAGATCCTCATCTCTCTTTCCCTCTTCAACAGGGCAACAGCCTTTCCTCCACGTCTCCATGGAAAACTGCCCTCCCTGGGGTCACCAGTGGATTCAGAACTGCCAAACCCAATGGCATGACCAACTTACTCAATCTACAGTCAGCTTTCTATGCTGAGATACCCACTCATGCACACCCCCTCTCTCTTTTCCTTGAGGCTCTGTCTTTCCCGGGTTTCCCTGGCTCAATCCTTCACTTATTTGCCTCCTGCCTGTTTGCTTCTCAGTCCCCTTTACTAAGTTCTCTTCCTTTAGATGCTCCTTAAGTTTCGATGCCCCTGGGGCTTTGTCATGGGCTCTCCTCTCTTCTCACCCTATACTCCTCCCCTTGGGCAATCTTATCCAGACCTACAGATTTCATGACTTCCTGCTTAATCACCTGCAACACCCAGCTCTCCAACTGGACCCCCAGGCTGCTCTCTTGACTGCTGGGTCCACTTGGCCCCTCCACAGGCATGTTCTAAAGACCCATCATGCTCAGCAGACCCAGAACTGGCTGCACCTTTCCACCACAAAACGGCTCCTCCTCCGGTGTGTCCCACCTCAATGAATGGCCTGGACCTCATCCTGAGCCCATCTTCTCCCTTGCCCACCCCAAGTCACTCACCAGGCCCTGCCTGTTATCCTATCTTAACCAATCCCTGGTTTCTCCTCTGCCCTCACGAAGCCTCCACTGGGCCAGGCAAGAGTTTCTGGATGCTTCTCCTGTGGCTGGACTCAACCAGGGCAGCCCAAGCCCAGAATGCTGTCATTGGGCTGCAACGGTCTAGGACGTGGCACCTTTGGGGCATGCTATTCAGCCCACTACGTTAGCTCTGACCCCCCAGGAAAGCCATTCAGCCTCTCTGAGAATCCCTCATTTGTAGTATGGGGGTGATGCTACCCAACACCCAGAAGATGTCTTGGGGGCAAAGGAGAGAAGGCATGTCAGTGCCTGGAACTGGGCAGACGCTCATGTCTGCCACCAGACTCCAAGGAGGCCTGGGCAGAGAGGCCTGTTTGGATGGGACAGGACAGGTGGGAGACGTCCTCAGGGCACTGCTGGGAACTTCCTTGGGGCTGCTGGAGGGAGATTTCCCCACGGCCCCATCCCCTCCTCCTGGTTCTCCTCAGTGCTGGCTGGCCCTGGGCCAGGAGCTGGATCTCCTCCCTCTGACTTCCAGCTTCAGGCGTCTCCCCTGGGGCGTGACCTGTTCACTTGTCAGAGGTTAGCAGTGCCTTTGGGGCCTGATTCCACTGGGACACAAGTGTCCCCAGCCTGGGCTCGAGGCCCTGGGACAGAAGTAGAGGAAGAACAAGAACAGGCTTTAACAAGGGTACCTCAGTAAGCCGGTGGTCAACTCTCATCTTGAAAGTACTAAGAAAAAGTGCTTCAAACATAGCTAGTGTCGTTCTTGTTTTACCACACCGTAATCCCAAGGGGAAGAAAGAGAGCACATTCAGTCACGTCTTTGATATTGTGGAAAAAGCAGAATTCAAACCCCAATTCTACAAAAAAAAATTCTTTATTTTTTTGTATGAGCAGACACTGGGAATCGAACCCAGGTCTCCAGCATGGCAGATGAGAATTCTGCCACTAAGCCACCACTGCACTGCCCCCCATTCTACCTTTTAAGGACTACAGAGGACACACCCCCATACAGCCACGTGCCTGGCGTGAAGCTGACCCTCCCAATCCTGGCCAGGCCTGCCCTATGGCTAGCCTCATTTCCCTTCCCAGGCCAGGTTCAGAAGTGGCCTGTGCAATAGGAGGCACTGCAGGGGGTGTGGGGGGCCGGGGGAAGGATTCTGCTCCTGGGTGAAGGTTTCAGCCTGTGTGGAGAGACCCAGGAAGGGTGCCACTGAGTCTGGGCATCAGGTCTGGCATGGCTGTCACCAGCCTGATGACAAAGCCAGCCCAAGATGGCAGAGGGACAGAAAGAACTCAGGCCTTTAAGATATCTCTGAGCTGCTAAACCAACCAAACTTGAAGCTGGCTTTATGATAAATCCACTTGTTTGTTTGAGCCAGTTTTCCAGTATTTGTACCCAAAGCATATGAGCTGATGTCAAACCATGTGACCTTAGACTGTGTTGGCATTAAGATTACCCTTCCCTGCCTACCCTCCCTGGAGATCGAGTGAAAATGTATATGTGAGAGCACATTTCTAAATGTATAGTGCTAGAAAATCCAAGTTATCATTAGGATTATTATTTTGAGCTTAGGTATACATTGGCCAAATGGGTCCTGTTTAACAAGACTCTCTGCACCATTGATTTCTTCGAATCTCTACTCTACATTAGCCAAGTAGTTTTGGCTCTATGACTCCATAGCCACAGGAGCATGAGGACAACACAGGTCTGCCTTCTTCCCCACACTCTGCCCACCTTCAGACGGTCCCCCACAAAGAGAACGAGGGGCCCCAAAGTTTGGGTTATGAGAAAAATTGGCCCAGAGTAGGAAAAGGGAGCCCATCCCCGGGTCTCCCTCAGGCTGGGGAAATGAGGGTCCAGGAGCACCCAAGGTAAATGTTAGATGGCCCTGACCCCCTGGCTGCCCCCACCGGCTGCCCCCACCAGCTCCCAGGTGCCGAGGCTTACCCCACTGCTTCGTGTCCTCTGTGCTTCCTGGTTGGTACATTTCTCTTGGGAGGATATGGTAGTTCTGAAGGTTTCCAAACAGTGCCCAGTCCTCTGTTCCTTCTCAGTATCTCTTCTCCCTCAGCATGAGAAAATCAACTGATGAGCCTCCGCCCTGATCTTTTTCACTTTCCCTATGAACAAGCACAGCTGGGCACAGTCTGTAGCTTCTCTGTGGATCTGTAGTTAAAATCCCTCGGCACGATGCCCAGGCAGAAAGGGCTCAGGGCCCAGGGAGGAACCGGCGTGGTGACAGTGGACAGGACATACCTGACCTGGAGGTGGCCCTGTGGGGAACTCCTGCCTGTTCTGTGAAAGCTGGAGGGATGTGGACAGAAGGACCAAAGGGCAGGAAGCCCCCTTTGCTGGTGAGGCCATGTCTGAGGACGGCATGGCCTTGGCTAACAAGCACTGGCCACTGGACAGTTTTTCTCCAGTCCACAGTAAAATTAGGAGAAATGAGAGCAAATGGTGAGTTTGCTATAAAGCTAATTTGTTCCATTTAAAGTCTTGTTCTTTATTCTGCCATTCCGTCCTCCCCATGTTTTGGGTACTAAAATGCCCTTCCTTTGATAAACTGATCGCGATTGTCCGTGGCAGCTGCAAGGGCCATGGGTGCTGTCTGTGACTGCCCCGACTCACTCTCTTTCCAGACATGTTTCATGGAATCACCTTCCTGGCCAAGACTTTTAGGTGCAGCCAAATGGCTTGTTGTCACCGGTAAAATATGCATATCACTTAGCGGCAGAATTTTGGAGCGTAGGTGGACAATGCACCGCAACCCCATCGTCCTGCCTCAGGGATGATGGAAAGGTGCATCCAGCCCCAGCCTCTGGTGGCCTGGGACCCACAGTGGCCACTGCCCCACCAAGCACACCGGGCACGTAACGTGAGTAAAAACGAAACATTTATTGGATCAAGCTGTGAGATTTGGGAAGTCATTTGTACCTGCAGCCCATCTGATTATTAGAACTGTTTCTTTCAGGTCTTTCTTTAGCAAAGTGAGATGTTGGCAAATCTTCTGTCGGTGTCCTTTTTTACATTCCCTTTGACAATTAGCTGCCCCAGGAAACACACAGGTCTTGGAAGTGCTGGAACCTGAGCTAGAGGAGCGCCCGGTCCGACAAAGAAATGGTGCTAGTCTCAGGGGCCACAATATGGTGCCCTGTTCTCGTTTGCTAGCTGCTGGAATGCAGCACACCAGAGACGGATTGGCTTTCAATAAAAAGGGATTTATTTAGTTAATGTGTAGTTCTTCAGAGGAAAGGTAGCTAACTTTCAACTGAGGTTCTTTCTTACGTGGGAAGGCACAGGGAGATCTCTGCTGGTCTTCTCTTCAGGCCTCTGGGTTCCAACAACTTTCCCCAGGGTGATTCCTTTCTGCATCTCCAAAGGCCTAGGCTGAGCTGTAAGTACTGAGATGAGGTATGCTGAGCTGCTTGGGCTGTACTACGTTGAGCTCTCTCATTTAAGCACCAGCCAATTAAATCAAACATCACTCATTGCAGCAGGTACTCTTCCTAGCTGACTGCAGATATAATCAGCAACAGATGAGGTTCACATGTCATTGGCCCATGTCCACAGCAGTAGAACTAAGTATCTTCACCTGGCCAAGTTGACACCTGAACCTAACTACCACAGGACCCTGCACCCCAATTCATCCAGAGGCATAGCTATAGCCCCTGGGTAATGCATGCGTGAGTTAATGTACAAGACTTCTGCACAGGATTTCAGCAGAAGAAAAGCGTTTACAGCAGAAAAAGAGAAAGTTGAAACGTATGTAGCAGACACTGTGCTAGGTCCTGCGTGTCAAATGACCAACGGGACAGTCACTGGCCCTCGTCTCAGTTAATTTACATATTGTCCATGTTTTTCGGTTTGGTGGAAGGTAGGAAGGGTCAAGGAAGGCAGACAAAATACCAGCAAGGAAATAAACTCGAGAAATAATTAAAACACTGGAAGCGCTGTGGATGTAAGCTATGGGGGAGGCAGCAGAGAGAGCTACTGTCAATTGGGTGGTCCCAAAAGACCTTCTTGGGAGGTAACCTTGGATTGCAACCAGAAGGAGAGACGAAGCCTGCGGGAAAGGAGTGGGGAGAGGGCATGCCAGGGCAGGCCATGGAAAGGTGCATGACCTGCTCCAGAGGCTGAAACCCTTCCTGGCTGGACTGGAGGGTCCAGAAGGGGACAGGAGACAGGCTGCAGGGGCCCATGGGGCCTGCTGCTTGGGCCTTGCAGGCCATAAGAGACGAGTCACCCACTCCATACAGCCACTGGAACTTCGGCCAAAACTCCCGATGTCCACTGTTCATCCCATTAGGGGTTGAATTGTATACCCCGATAGACACGCCCAAGCCCTAAACCCCAGGACCTCAGAATATGAGCTTATTTAGAAATAGAGTCATTACAGCTGGGATTACACAGATTATATGAGGGTACACTGGACATGTGGGGTGGGCCCTTAGCTCAATATAACTGGTATCCTCATGAAATGGGGAGAAGAGACCCAAAGGGAAGCCATGTGACGACTGTGGCAGAGAACCCCAAGGATTGCCAGCCACTGCCCAAAGCCAGGATTCTTCCCTACAGACATCAGAGGGAGCATGGCCCTGCCCACACCTTGATTTCAGACTTTGAGCCTCCAGAGCTGCGAGAGAATACACTTCTGTTGTTTCAAGCCCCCCAGTTTGTAGTACTTTGTTCTAGCAGCCCTAGAAGATTAAGATGCTCCCCAACCTGCCTCTCCCCTCATCTTCCCCATCTCATAAAAGGCAATTCCACTCTTCAAGTTGCTCATATACCCTCATATTGAATCCATCGGGAATCCTATTGGCTCTGTCTTTGAAATATATCTTGAATTTGATGCCCTTTCACCATTCATGGTTTTGATCCTGTTTCAAAACCTTAGCGTCTCTTACCTGGACTGTTGCAGATGCTTCTTAATAGTACTCTCTGCTTCTACATTGACCCTATACCCTATTACCTACACAACAGTCAAAGAGAACCTGCAAAGATTCTCAACCTCATCAACCATTAGGGAAACGCAAAGCAAAACCATAGTGAGATACCATTTCACAACCATTAGAATGGCTACTATTGAAAAAAACAGAAAATGACAAGTGTTGGTGAGGGTGTGAAGAAGTGGGAACCTATTGTTGATAGCAAAGTAAAGTGGTGCAGTCACTGTGGAAAATACCTTACTGGTCCCTCATAGAGGACAGGATTGCTATATGTCCCAGCAATGCCACTTCTAGATGTATACCCAAAAGAATTGCAAGCAGGGACTCAGATATTTGCACACTTTGAACATCAGTTCAAATCAGCATTATTCACAATAGTCGAAAGGTGGAAGCAACCCAAACATCCATCAACAAATAAATGGGTAAGCAAACTGTGATACATCCATGCAGTAGAATACTATTCAGCCATAGAAAGGAATGACATTCTGATACATGTAACAACACAGAATAGCCTTGAGAACAGCCTGTTGAGTGAAATAAGCCAGACATGAGGAAAAATCTATGCTTCCTCTTATATGAAATAAAGTTTGCAAATTCATACAGACTAGAAAGTAGATTACAGGTTACCAGGGGTGATGGGAAATAAGAGCTGATGTATAATGGGTACCAAGTTTCTGTTTTGGGTGATGATAAAGTTCTTGTAGTGGGTGGTGGTGATGGTAACACAACATTGTGGGTGTAATTAACACACTGAATTGTATACCTGAAAGTGGTGAAAATGGGAGATTCCGTTTTGTATATGTGTTGCCACAAGCATGCTTTTATGTCAGAGTGTAGGAACCTGCTGTTTCCTCTGTCTGGAATCTTCTTTCCTCAGCTATTTATCTCTTGTGGCCCACTCTCTCCCTTCATTTAGGTCTTCCTCGATGGTCATGTTGTCGGCCTGGACAGCCATGGCTCCTCCTTCATCGTTTCTATCTTCTCACCTGTTTATTTTCCTTCATGACATGATTTGCCACTTGACATATATTATATACTTGTTTTTCAGGCCAGAGATGGGCAAACATTTTCTATAAAGGGCCAGATGGTAAATATTTTAGGCTTTGCAGGCATACGGTCTCAGTCACAACCACTCAACTCCGCCGTTGTAGTGCAAAAGCAGCCACAGACACCACGTAAATAACCACGCATGGCTGTGTGCCAATAAAACTTTATTTACAAAAACAGGCGGCAAGCTGGGTTCGACCCATGGACTGAAATCAGCCAGCCCATGGTTTAAGCATTTGTGGTCTCCTTTCCTTACCAAAATGCAAACTCCAAGAGAGCAAGGACTTTTTCTTATTCACCAACAAAAGTGCCTGGCACACAGTAGTCAATCTATAAATAATTATTGATTTACTAATGATGGACCAATTGATGAGCTCTTAGGATGCTTGGATTTTAGGAGCCTGGCTAGCAAGTCTGGACTTTATTTAATTAAAAAAAAAATTTTTTTTTGAAAAGACTCTTTGCCAGTGTTAACAACGTTCATGACTGCTGATTGACAGATCTTATCTGGAGTCTCCAAGTCTCAGAATGGAGACCTTTCGAGAGGAATGACAGCCGCTTGCTTGCCTCACTGTTTATTCTTTTCTTACGAGCTGTGGATGATGCACATCGCAAGCTCAGCTGAATGGGTGTGTGATGCGTCAGACCACAGCCAACAAAAACATATCAAGATAAAATAATCCTCGCTGCAAAGGCCCAGGGTTGACACTCCAGATGCCCCCATGGGAATGAGAGTCACTGCAGCTCTGCAGGGAGCACACACGAGGGTCTCTGTGGTGCAGAGAGATCAGGGCATGATTAAATGAGTGGCAAAAGCTGGAAGAGTTGCAAGCAAGATGGGGTAGGGGGCTCAGCTTCGGGGGCACTCAGGCAACAGGTGGAGCTAGATAGCGGGATGGCCCATTTACAGAGGGATGGTGAACTGAGGCATGGGGCTGGCTCTGAGCAGATGTGCTCCTGAATTCAGAAGAACCTGGCCCCACTGGAGAAGGCCAATTCTCCTGGGGAGAGGTGGGTTAGATGCTTAGCTCTGGACTGTGGACAGCCTTGAAAGCCCATCTGGAGACTGCAGGAAATCAGTGAAGCATCTGAGAAGCCGGTTGTTATGGTGATGGAAGTTTATGTGCAATAAGGTTGAGATGTGGAGGAAATGAATCAACGGATGTGAACGCTTCAGGGAGGGGTGGATCTGGGGCAAAAGTCTCAGAAGTGAATCCCAAGATGCACTGGGGAACCACTGTTAGGTCTTAAGTAGAGAGTGACATGAACATATCCTTCCTTCTGGCTGAAATGGGTGCAAAGGAGGTAAGATTGGATGGGACAGGAGAAACCCAAGGGTAAGGTGGCAGGTTGGATCACTGCTTCTAAGAGTGTTCGTCTGTCAACTTATAGCCACATGACCTGATGGAGTTACCTCTTGTCCCACCTCCACACCAAGTGTCACCAAATTGACACGGTGTATTCATTTGCTAGCTCTGGTAACCCTACTCAGTTGCCTCTTCTTTCATGAAGTCTTCCCTGATTATCCCACCTAGAAGAGACTTTTCCTCCTTGGAGCTCTTATAGGCCTTCGAATGTTTCCCTCTAAATTATGATTACTTTTCATCTTAGCACCAGACCTCCTGAATTTGAATCCTGGCTCTACCACTTGCTAGCTTTGCAGCCTCAGGGCAAGTCCATTAGTCTGCTTGGGCCTCTGTTTCCTCATTGATAAAATGGGGATAATAATAACATTTTTCTCCAAGAGCCACTTTGAGGACTTAATGAGTTAAAATATGTGACATGAAGTATAATGCACTCTTTGTAAGTGATATCTGGTAATAGCAGTAGTATATTCTATTTCTCTGTGCCTTTGTCTTATCTCTTATAATAGATTTTGAACCTCTTGAGAGCAAGAACATTTTTTTGTGTGTGTCTTCCCCGGGGAGTAGCAAGATGTAATCACATAGTATATACTCAATAAACATTTGCAGAATGAATGAATATAGTCTTAGAATGGAATTTAACTATGATGCTATAAACAGAGTAGTATTTATATTTAAGGATACTTTGATTTTTAAAGGGATAAACAAATGATGTGGGTAATGATAAAGACCTAAGAATTTGCACACAGTAAGAACGCTGGGCAAACCTACAGCAAGTTTTCAAGACCTTGATTTCCCCACATGTAAAATGAGGAGGCAAAATGAAATGATCTTGAAGGCCCTATATAGCCCTAAAGTTAAATTTTTGAGTTCACTAGATTCAAAAGAGTCTTGTTTTTTAATAATGACGCTATTAGGAATTTCCTAGAAAAGCGGGTGGAAGAATTTTTTTAATTGAAAGAATATTTCTAAAGGACACTCAGTACCAAGAGTAGAGAAAGATATTATCTAACATAGTCAGAGCTTGAGTTAGATGTGGATTTGCTGTTCCCTCACGTTGATTAGAATCAACACATCAAGTAAGAGGTGAAATTCTGTGAGAAGCATGTACAGCAGCCACATTTACCCCAAAGACCCTGGAAACTTAAAAACATGAATCAGACCTGCTTACAACTCTCTCAGGAAAAGGAACGGTGAGAAGCACCAGTGAAATTAATCCAAACTCAACGGGGAATCACAGACCCTGCGGAATCTGTGGTTTGGCATATTGGGCCATGTCATTCATTGTAAGTCTTCTCGGGACATGGTGTGAGAGCTGAACACTCTGACTTCTAAAATGCTTTGGGGTTTCAGTATAACAGAAGACCTGGGAAATCTCTCTCAGCACCTCTTGAGCATCATCTATCTTGGGTGGCTGTCATTTGTGTCACTGGGTGTCAAATTCACCAAGGATTGTGCTTTTTATCTAGGGACCCCCTAGTGCCTCATAGGTGCTCTACAAATATTTGTTGAGTGACTTGATGAATGGATGGATGGATGGATGGATGGATGGATGGATGGATGGATGGATAGATGGATAACCGTGGGCCAAGCCCTAAAACCTGGCATTGGGAAATGCTGATATGAGAAAGGAGGAGTTATGGGTATTTTTTTATCCAAGTCACATAGTGGTGACCCAGTGAAGACTCTTTTTGGATAAAAAAACGAATATCCATTCCTTATTTAACAAAGGCGAAGCAAGGAGCATGTGTTCTTCTGGTTTCTCTCTTGACTTCTCAAGCAACCTGGACCGGACACCATGGGCATGGAACCTGCAATAATAATACAAATCTCAGCCTGTGGGCCCACCTGAGATGGTGCTGTTGATACCAAGTATCTGGCAGGCAATAACGAAAGCCACACAGCACCCCGGCTGACTGCTGGTGGGGTTCTGCCTCTCCCACACAGGCCGGGCAGCATGTGGTCTCCCCCAAAAAGCCCAGGACTGGGTTCTGAGTGGGGAGAGGGAGGCTAGATTCCTCCTCAACAGATGTCACCATAATTAGACAACTCATTATATCAAGGAATAAGGAAGGGAGATTGACATGGATACAAATGTGAACATATTGATAGCTTTTCTGCATGTGAGTTTGTGCAATCTTGGAAACCAATTTCCTGGACAAGGCTCAAGAGATGAGTCAGCAGTTGGAGCCCGGGGAGATTTTCCACAATGAAATTCTAGACCCAGGAAAGTATCCTATCAGCTTTCCATCCCCTAAGACCATCCCCAGGGGTCAAGGCAGCTGGAAGACAATGTGAGTATGCGTTTATACAGCTCAGAGAAGTCCACAGGGCACGGGGTTTTGGGGTGGGGTGGAGGGGCTGAGGGCGGGGGAGGCAGTAGCCCACAGCTCAAGGCAGGCTGTGTGGGCAGGGGCTGAAGCCAATCCAAAACTTCCTCCTCCACGGAATCCAGTGGCCGCCTCCAGCTCCTGTTAAGAGTCCTGGGAACCAGCCAATCTTCTTCCTGGAGTTAAGGAGAAGCCCTGCAGAGGTCTCCCCAGGGTGGCCATCAGGAGTAAATGTCCTTCCACATGTGCCCACTGAGAGCCCACTCACCCTGTTGAAGCAGCCCCCTTTCCCTAAGTATTTGCCTCTTTTCCTGATGGCAACATGTTTGGATTGGGCTTGAACATTCTAAAGCCGGAAATGCCTAAGGAACGGGGTGGGGGGTGGGGGGGGGGTGGAGGGGAAGGGAAGCATGAATTGACATCTAGCACACACCAGCTCCTTTGCTGGGCATCTCACATCCACCATTTCCCACTCCCTCCTCAGGCGAAGCTTCCTGTTTTCAGAAGCAGCGATTATGTGTTTAGCTGGTGCCTTCCGAAGACACCCCTGGCTGGCTGGACTCTTTCCCTGTGGTTTCCCTGACTTCTGTACTTACCACCTGCCTTGTATGGGGACACTTAGGAGAGGGGAAGGTGGGCAGGGAGAGCCACTCCTGGGAGAGTCGCCAGTGCCTGATCCTTTCCGGTGCCTGATCCTTTCCGGTGTCCTCCATCCCCCACCCCACCCCAGGTGGGCTATTAGTTCCCTAGGGCTGTTGGTAACAGGGGGCACCACAGCCGAGGTGGCTTAAAACAGCAGGCATTTATTCTCTCACGGTTCTGGAGGCCAGCGGTCTGGAAGTCTGAAATCAAGCTGTTGGCAAGGTCTGACTCCCTCTGAAGGCTCTAAGGAAGAATCCTTTCCTGCCTCTTCCAGCCTCTGGCAGCTCCCGGCAATCCCTGGAATTCCTTGGCTTGTAGCTGCATCACGCCAACCTCTGCCTCCCTCATCACATAGTACCCAAGGGTGTCTTCGCGTGGCTTTTTTCTCTGTCTCTTCCATGTCTCTGATTCCAAATCTCCTCCTTTCTCTTAAAAGACACCAGTCATTGGATCTAGGACCCACCCCATCCAAGCTGACCTTGTTTTCACTTGCTTACATCTGCAATGACTCTATTTCTAAATAAGGCCCTTCTCACAGGTATGGGGGTTAGGACAGAAATATATCTTTTCAGGGATCACAGTTCAACCCACTGCACCAAGCATTTCAGCTAGGGGCTCTGACATCATCCACACCTTTCTCTCTCTTTCCTCTCTCCTAACTCATAACTCCCAGTCAATGACGTCTGTTATTTCACAGAATAAGTAGAATCCACTGGAAGGAAACTCCCTCAAATTACGTCCATGGCCAAGGTGCCCTACCCTCTCCCGAAGGCTTTCCCTGTCTCTGGAACCCATCTCACCTCTTCATGGTCAAGGCCTATTCTTGACTACGTTTTTATTCTATCTTCTCCTCTCCCCCCTGCATGGTTCAGCCTCCCTAAGCTTCTCTTCTAGGCAATTTATGATACCCCCACCCCTGCCCACTGGTCTCTCTGCCGCTGCTCTCTCCCCCTCCCTGAGGCACAGTTTGCCTGGTGTCTCCCTCCCCACATCTCACACACCTTCTCTTGAACTTACAGGAGGACCCTCTGATTGCCTGGATATTATATTCATAGATCTTGATAAGAGTCCCAGGGAGGATTATGTAGGCGAGACATGGAGCCTACAAGGAGATGCCATGGTGCTAATGTAATTGCAGCTGGTGGGCCTTAACTATAAACATGGCAGAAGCAAGTTGATTATAATACAGCAGTTGACACTGTTTACACTTACAGTCACCATTGCATTTCATCTTTCCAGAGCCTTGGAAGATATTGCCATGCCCTGTTATGGATAATGACACCACTTGGAAAGGTTAAATAACTTGCTCAGGATCACATAGCTAGTAAGTGGCAGACGTTTTTGTGTGTTTGTTTCCACCCCCCCTGAAACCACTTCCCTGCCATGTGAAGATGTGGGGATGTGGGGGACAAGTGGCAGAGAGAATTGATAGCTTTCTTCGGTGAGTAAACGCTGCTTCGTAAGTACAGACTCCTTCCACCAAACCATGCATCTTACATGCCTTCAAAAAATACTTTCTAAGCTACTCTTGGGAGAATGGAATAAATGTGAATGATGAGATTAGAGGGGTGAGCAGGAAGAAGCAAGTGTTTGATTTCTTTCCACTGGCTCTTCTCCCCATCAGGGAGTTTGCGTTGCAAGTTTGGGAAGAAAGAAGGAAGAAATCAACAGCCTCCTGATGGCAGAAAAGTACAGCTTTCAGCATGAGGGCAACTTGGGGAGAAGAATTTTGCTGTGATTCTCTCAATTAAATCTCTCCATTTGCCTCTTTAAAAGGGACTTCAGTAAAAAATGTCAAAAAGTTTTCGTTGCTTTCAGGATATCAGACTGGTGTTTCTTGTCCATTGGTCCCAATAAGAAGGGTTATGTATGGATTTCTCAGAGTTATGTATGGATTTCTCCCAGAGTTATGTATGGATTTCTCCCAAAATCTTGGCCTCATGTAAATCCAGTTGGAACATCCAGGAACTTTGAAATACTTTCTCTTCTCTCCCCACTCATGGGCATTCCAGTTGCTTCTCAAAGTCCCGTAAGGAGATTTACTTATTGTGGGGCTTTGGTGGCAATCCGTCTTGACTGCCATAACAAGAGAAAGAGCTGTTGGTTCCAGCTCATCAGGCCTGGAAGCTGCATCAATGGTGGGATGTGGCTGCAGAAACAAGGAAGCTACTTCAAAGTTCAGGGTCCCAACAAATTAGATTAGATAAGATAAGTACAGCACACACACTGTGACCCGACACAGGCTCAGGAAACATTTGTCTCTGTTGATGATGATGATGATGATGAAGGTGATAAGGGTGATGGTGGTGATGATGAGAATGAGGATGATAAAATGGGGTTGCTCTTGTGTGGAAGTTACTAACCTATTTAAACCAGATCTAGACGCCACTAGTCTGTTCTGGGCCCCACACTTGAGTCCCATTAAGGTAGACCAGATTGTAAAGGGACTGACAATAATACAGGGTGGATGGTTCAAGGAATGCAACAAAAATGGTCCCAAGTCTGGGGAAGCGGTACAAGTAGAGGAAACCTCTGGGAAAGCAACTTATACTTAGTAAGAGGACCATTTCTGAGGGTTAAAACTTCCCAAAGATGGAATGAATGGTGATGATCTCCCCATCACTGAGTGTGTGCAAGCAGAAGCCAGATAACCACTGAGATTGGAGGAGGGCATCAGCTGGCACAGAGCAATCTATACAAATGAAGCATAGCACGTTGGGTTTGCATTGCAGAGATACAATCTGCCTTCTTATTTTGCATTTTCAATTCATTGCTCAGAAAAACAGAACAGCCAGGAGCTTTGGGGGGGTGTACAAGAATCCAAGGTAGCCAGTGGGAAATGACCCAGAAACCAAAGGAGCCCATGTTTAACAAATTTGCCTGCAATAAACCTTGTTCGTATTTTAAAAATCCTTGCATCCTCAAACAGAGACTGGCATTTCTGGCTCCAACTTCAGAAACAAGAACATACCCTTAGGGCTTGTAATCCACATTAGAACAATCATTAGTTCAGACTCTGAGCGCCATCTGAGAGAGTCATTATATCTCACTCGAATCAAACAAACCAGCAAATATTTACCGAGCACCTCGCTTGTGCAAAGCGAACCAAGACAGGGAAAATCTGGTTCCTGCCATCTAGTCACCAATGAGAGAAAGAAGGGGAGAAGACAGGTTTGTGCAAAGCTTAATTACAATGTCACCTCTTTCAGCACTTCTCCAACCTATTGCAATTATTTGTTTAAAATTGCCAGCTGCCCCACTAGACTGGGAGTTTCCCCAGGACAGCTTAGCTTATTGGCTAAGACACAGCATTTGTACTTATAAAACTAGAGTTCACATCCCCATCTGGCCTTGGGTCAGCTGTAACTTTGGATGAGCTGATTTATTTCTCTATACTTTAGTTTCTCATCTGAAAATGGGAGTAAGAATAATATCAGCTGTGTGAATTAGATTACATAGCCTGTGTAGAGTATTTAACACTGTAGCCTGGGATATAGTACATCTCAATCAATATTTATTGATGTTAATCATAACAGTAGTAATATGATGGGATTACTCTTATGTAGGGGTTAATTTCTAAAGTAAATTCATAAGGTGAAAATCATACATAATTGATAAGATTCTTCAAAATCTCATCCTGTATTCTCATAAACAGCCAAGCCCTCAATCTTGGGGTTCACTTCTATGAAACTTATTCCTTCAAAGGATAGGCTAAGCATACTTAAAATTATGCCTACCCCCAGTGAACCTCTTTTGTTGCTCAGATGTGGCCTCTCTCTCTAAGCCAGCTCAGCAGGTGAACTCACTGCTCTCCCCATTATGTGAGACATGACTCCCAGGGGTGTAAATCTCCCTGGCAACATGGGACAGAACTCCCAGATGAGCCAGGACCCAGCATCAAGGTATTGAGGAAGGCTTCTTGACCAAAAGGGGGAAGAGAGAAATAAGACAAAATAAAGTTACAGTGGCTGAGAGATTTCAAACAGAGTCGAGAGTTTATCTTGGAGGTTATTCTTACACATTATATAGATATCCCTTTTTAGTTTATGGTGTTTTGGCATTATTGGAGGGGAGTACCTGAAACTGTTGAGCTGTTTTCCAGTAGCCTTGATTCTTGAAGATGATTATATAAAGATATAACTTTCACAGTGTGACTGTGTGATTGTGAAAACCTTGCTCCTTTTATCCAGGGTATGGACAGATGAGTAAAAATATATGGATAAAGAATAAATAAATAATGGGGGGACAAAGGGTTAAATAAATTGGGTAATGGGAATACCAGTGGTCAATGAGAGGGAGGGATAAGGGGTATGGTATGTATGAGGGTTTTTCTTCCTTTTATTTCTTTTTCTGGAGTGATGCAAATGTTTTAAAAATTGATCATAGTGATGAATACACAACTATGTGACGATATTGTGAGCCATTGATTGTATGCCATGTATAGAATTCATGTGTGTGAAGATTTATCAATAAAAATATTTTTTTAAATCTCATCTTGCATGCCCACAGTAGCATATGCGCTGTGAAAGAAATGGCTAGCATAGCTATCAGCACAATTTGTCTCTCTCTCTCTCTCTTTCTCTCTAATCACTTGGATAGGATTGGCCCACTTATGTTAATAACAGCTAACATTTAATGAATACTTACTGCACAGCAGCCATTGGTCTAAACCTTGCCATGAATTAACTTATTTAATTTCATATCAACTCTAAGAGGCAAGAATGATCTAACTAAAAACATCCATTTTACATATGAGGACACTGAGGCACAGGAAGCTTAAGCAACTTGCCCAAAATAACACAGGAACTTGAACCCAGGCAGTTGGACAGTCAGGCTCCAGTGTGCACATTTTCAACAAGTGAGCTCATCATCTCTCCGAAGGGAAGTAGAATGTGATGCTGCCCTAAAACAAACTGGAGTTCACCCAACCGTTTGTACAAATTCTGGACTACAGCAAGTGTTTGGCAAATGCTTGTGGAATAAATGAGCTCCTCAGGTTGTAGGAAATACTGTCTCTGCATGAAAGCCTTTATTTTCATGACATCTAGGCAGTGGAGAGGAAGTAGGGCTGGAGTGGGGCCATCAGGGAGAATTCCCATCACTGGAGCCCTGGGGTGCTCTCTGCTGACCCTTGGCAGGTTCTGAGTTCTTTCCCCCAGCCCTAGTCCTCTATGGAGAGAGCTCATTCCCAGCTCACATGATCCCAGCTGCAAGACATTTCCATCAAACACAGCTGTCATCTTGGGTCATCTTTGAGAGACCATGGTGCCATCTTCTTCTAGACTTTGGGAGTCATGATGTAAAGAGTACAGGAAAAGGCATTTCTATAACAAATATTGAAGGGACTCCAGTAAAAGTGTTTCTTTAACTAGTATAATGGATTACAGTGGAGGAAGAGCAGGATGTATTCTCAGGAATTTTTAAGTGACGTGCTTCTGTTTCAATGGCAACCTGATAGAGCGGTTAAAGCTGCTAGAGGTTAGGGCTGCTAACTCTGGAGTCAAATATCCTGGGTGCAAATCCTGGCTTTGCCACTTAGCAACACAAAGGAACTGAATGTGTTTTCCTCTGGACCTTCTTCTCCCTCCACCCTCACCCAGTCAATTCCTGAACCTCTAGTTTGCATGGACATTGTTAGGTCCTTGCCTTTGGTGTGAGAAGGTAACAGGTGAGCTGAGGTCTGAAGAATGAGAAGGAAGCCACCAGGCTGATACGCCATGTACCCAGTACATCCATTGTATAGTGGCTTTTCATCCACAATGGATTCTCATGATATACGATCTTATCTGGCCCAGGCAAAAACTACTTGGGGTAAAGCAGCTATGTATAAAGTCAAAAGTAAACTGAGGCTCAGGTGAGAGAATTTGCTCAAACCGTCTGGGCCACACATCTAAGGAGTGGCAGAATCAGGATTGGTTCTGAGTCCCTGGTCCATCTACTTCCACCCCATCCCTACCCCCCTCCACCCTCTCCTCACCCCTCACCTTAGCTCATTTTAGCAGAAAGATAATTTACTAAGGAATATTACGTGGTTCACAGAATCTCCAGGACAGCCAAAGAGTCCAGCCAGGAAAAATGCTCAAACCAAGCAGAGAGATTATACCTTTGAAGACTCCACTGGCAGCACATCTGAACTTAGACACCGCATTGACAGCTTCCACCAAACCTGCTGAACACTGAACAGCTGATCACCAACCAGACACCGGAGGGCTCCTTGCCTCCACTACCCTCCCAGCAGTCCTCCCCTCGTGTTCCATATCTGAACAAAATTCTTCCGTGGACACATCTGATTGGTGTGCCCAGGTCACATGACTGAGTCCTAGCCACAAGGCAAACTGGAAAAGTGAGTCCTGGATTTTTTCCAGGGAAGCCAGACTCACAGCATGAGGAAGCCTATTCAAAACATATTAGATGTCCACAAAGCTTGGGGGCTTTTCCACCTCAATGCTATAGTGAAAAAGGCACTAGGCTGGGAGTAAACGCTTCTTGTCCCCTTAATTGTCACCATGGTTCTACAACCATGTTCCCCTCTGGATCCTATTTTCTTTTCCCAAATATCTTGAACACCCAGAACCCAGCAACATTTTCTTGAATGAATGTGTGAACCAATGAATGCATGTGATTTTGAGCCAGATATCTGATTAGCTGCCTTGGTGGCAAACTCATTCACTGTGATCTAAGCTTCCACATGCATTTGGGACTTCAGTACTTCATATTATCCAATGTTGCAGATTCTACCCAGGACTCAGTTTTTAAAGGACACTTTTCTTAAACACTAACAATTTCGAGACTCTTTCCTTGAGCAGAGGACTATGATAGATGGAGTATGTACCCCAACAAAAGACATGTTCTTAACCATAATCTCTGTTCTTTTAGGTGTGAACCCATTTGTAAATTGGACCCTTTGAAGAGGAATTTTTGGTTAAGGTATGGACTTCAGATGTGGCCAAACTGAATTGTAGGTAGACCTTAATCCATATTATTGAAGGCCTTATGAAGAAACACCAGGAGTCCGTGCAAAACAGAGGAAGACACTGTAAATCAGAAGACTACACACCAGGAAAGAGAGAGAGCTCTCCCTGTGATGGAGGCCTCTCATCACCAGAATACCAAGGACTCCAGGAGAAAGTATGGCCTTGCTGACACCTGGATCTGAGACTTCTAGTTTCAAACTTCCGTGTGCTTTGAGGTGATATCCAGCTAGGAAATGCCTTGCTTCTAAGCATCTGACAATGTTTTATTTGGCCTGCAGCCACTCCAGGATGTTTGATAACATCTGATCAAGTCTCTACTGTCACGGCCACAGGAGAGGCACCTGGTAACGCAGGTTTTACCATTCATGACTTGCCAAGTCTCATCACAGAACAGAATCACTGTTAGGGAATTTGGTTCTCCATAGAGAACCAAAAGGTGAAAGAAGAATGGGAAACTATGCCATCAGTTCTGCAAAACACTCTTGAAAGTGCCTAACCCCAAACTAAGAGGTGGTTGAGCAACACATGCTTGGGGACCCAGTTGACACCTCCAGTCGAAGTTTGCTAAGTAATCTGGGAGCAAATCGTATTGCAAACTGTGAAAAGGGCTTGTGAAAGCCAAGACAGGAGAGATGGGGGAAACCAGCTTTTAGACAAGCCTATTAAGACAACAATTAAGTTAGAGAGACATAGTGCAATGTGAACCCCGAAATCTTTCTTTCATTTGCTCCAATTGTAATGATGCAGCTTAGACTGAGACAGTTAAATTAATTTATCTATATTCATGAATACAGTTACCTCTAAAACTCATCTGAGCACATGGATTGGCCAATCCCTCCCATTCTTGGTTCTCCATGCCTAAATTTAATTCTAGATGATGGTGATAATAGAGTAACTCATTTAATCCCCATGACAATCATGCGGGATAGCTATGTTATCATCACTGTTTTACAAATGAGGCCACAGGTTTAGGGGCACCTGTCAAAGGTCACACAATTTATAGATGGCAGAGTTGGGATGCAAATCAAACTCAGAATCTTAACCCTTCACTCTAATTAAAAGCTTGAGAACTTGTGGCGGTTACTAGAAGTGAGTTATAGACCTTTCCAGACCTGGCCCTGAAACCCCAGCCTCTCTTAGCACACGAAGCCAACCCCGTGGTCTTCCTCTTACTGCCATTTACACAATTCAAATCACCCGCCATCTTTGCCCCTCTGGGAAAACCAAATGAGCCACCACTTCAGTGGAAGCCCATGGGCTCTGTGCACAGTGGTTTCACATCTCCTCCAAGTCCTGCTAGCACAGTGAGTCCAGGTTAAAGGATATCAGCACTGCCTCACACCCTTCTTCTTCCCAAATTAATCAAGAAGGAGGAATTTCTGACAAATGCCATCTGCTGATTTTTCAGAGAGACAAGTTTTGGTGGTGTGACCAGCAGGTGCCTCAGCTTTTTCTAGCAGGCAGTACCAAAATAGTCACCATGGCAACCCTGGAGGACAGACTTCCAAGGAGATGCTCTGTGAGCACAGAAACTCTAGAGCACTTTCAAGCAAGGAGGAAGGAAGCTCAGCGGGTGGGCTGCCAACTATGAGGAGCAGGAGCTTCCCCCAGTACCTCCAGAGTGGACCCCTGGCTCAGGCAGGCCTTCCCTCCACCTGCTTTCCTGGGCTCGGCCTGCCCCCCAAGCAGCCTGGGAAATGAGGATTTATGGGGAGTGGCAGGTGGAGCAGGCAACTCCTGGATCTTCAGGGATGAAATTAGACTTGGAGGAGGGAACAGGAAAGGTGTGGCCCTGGGCTGGGAGGCAGGAGACTCAGGCAGAAATTCCTGTCCCCATCACTTAAAGGCCGAGTGTCCTTGGAAAACTGACCTTGCCTCTCTGAGCCGCAGCTTCCCTTTTGTGAAATGAGGTGGCGATCGCACCCGGCCTCTTCCCAGGAGGAGCTGGAGGATACAACACTATGCTTGAGAAAGCTCTTCATACAGTGCTCAGGGCGACCATTCAGAGCACAAAAGAGAGGGATTGGAGGTCAAGGAGTGTGGCTGTCTTGCTTTCTAATCCTATGACCTTGGGCAGCGTCACAGAGATGTCCCGTGGTGTGGCTGTGTGGGTTAAACAGGAGACTGGGTCTTGGCTCCTCCCCTCCTCACTCTGCCCCTTGGGGACCCTCTGTGACCTGGGACACCACAAGTCCCCACTTGTCAGGAGCGGATGCCATGACAGGGTTGAACATGCAAGGATATGACTCAGGGAAACAGCCCTGCAAAAAAATGGGGAGGAAGCCGGGACAGCCATGACACCTCATCACAGGTCTGACCCCAGGTGCGGGAGAGGGGGTGGAGGAAGGCTGGGGGTAGGTCTCCTAGACACTGTTGGGTCCAGGAAGGATCAACAAGGCCAACGATGACGACGGCCAGTCCTCGAGCCAAGTCACCTCCCAGACAAATCCCCGTCTCAGGGAGACCTGTTTGCCTTAGTGTCTCTGCCACGCTCAGTCACATGTTGGCTGGGAGCAGCCCATAGGAAGAGCAGCCTCGACACAAATGCAGGGATTTAGCAGCCAGGTCCCTTCCTCGATTGCTCATCCTGCCTGCCAGGCGCATTCTCATGGCCCCCACACCTGCCCCATCCCCACAGCTTATACTCTCCCCTCCAGGGGACTCGTATCCCACACCCCAGGTCCCCTCGCCCAGGTCATTGTTGGGAAGCGGGAACAATGAGGTCTCAGGACCCCACCTCTGGAAAAAACAACATTTCCCACCTTTCCATTAGTTGATACAGCAAAGACGCACATGCCACGCATCTCTGCATTGGAAAGCCTGCCGGTCAGCCGCGCGCTTGAATATGAACAGGTGTGTTTGCATATTTGAATAAACATTTATACTTGTGTACGTGTGAATTATACGATGCTACGATTAGCTCTCTGCTAGAATTTTACACGTCATCTCTAATCCTCACAGCGTTCCCTGGAGGTCGATAAGAAGGTAGGTCGGTACATATAATCCTCTTTGCAGCTTAAAGGTTTTCCTCAGTGTGCCACTCCAATGCCAACGTTTAAACCAGCAATGTTTCCTTCAAAATATGAGGAGCTCCTCTCCTGCCCCTGTCACCCTATCTGCCTACTCACTTGACTGTTGCATGAAACTATATATATATATATGTGCATACATAGCAAACTAAAGATACAGGAGGAAAATACACAAAGAGAAGTTTAAGCTGATGATTGATAATAGGATAATGTTCAGAACCCACCCTCTACCCCAAATACCACTCAATTAGTGTGTGCCACCTAGGAGCGGGTATTGCAAACTAACCATAAAAATTTCTATAAAATGGGCCACAGGATGCACACGTTTTGGAGATTCTAAGCAATCTGAAGCTCTGATTCTTCTACTTTAACCCTACAGGGCACCCGCTTTCTTGTCCCTCTCCCAAATCCTTGTGCTGGCAGCCTGCCAAGCGGAGGTCGTCTTGTCCTGCTTGAGGCATTTTTTAAAAACCATCTACCCCGACACTTTCGTTCTCTGGATCCTTCATCTTTGCTTGTTTCCTGGTAGCATGAAATACACATCTGTCAGGTATCGTTTATCAAGCTTGACAATGTTACATAAATGATCACATTTGATTTCAGCTCTCACCTGAATGAGACAGTGTTAAACAGGACCAGAGTTTAAGCCAAAATTAAGTCCCAAACGTTTCCCTTTGGAACACACCTGGCTGCTGAGCTGGGCTCAGGGCCAAAGGAAGCCCAGAGCCGGCGCTGCCTTCCCCTCCAGTGCTGCCACCACCACCACCTCTAGGGACGGCGCGAATGCGCCTAAACAACTCTTTGAACTTCAGAATATCTGAGTAATTTGTCATGGATCTGTCATCAAACCGATGATGAATCTGTGCTTTGAAGTAAAACTTGGTTTTGCAACATTAAAAAAAAAAAAAGCAGATTTTCACGACCTGGTTTTTAACAGATGAGGAACCCAGGGCTCTAAGAGGTGAGCAGATGTTCAGGGACACAAGGCAGGTGGGTGGGGACAGATCGGGGACACGGAGTTGGCCCTGCTGAACCTGAGGCCCCACTCTTCCCGTTGTGTTAGCACCGTCTCTCTCTAGGTAGAAGATGCATTCTGCCCACATCCTGGATTTTCACACTATCTGTTTGTGCTGCTGTACCCTGGGAGCCTGCAGGACCAGCCCAGCCCAGGACAGGGCAGGGCCACCTGGGCCAGGGCAGGTAGACTTACCTGGAAGGGCACCCACCTGGCTGTCCACATAGCCACTTCTTCACTTCTCCTCTCTCAGCCTCCTTCCTCAGTTCACAATGAACGTCCAACCTCTGCCGGTCTGGGCCGCCATTCGAGCCTTTTCTCTTCTTACTTCTTGTGAAGTTTGAGGGAGAAAGCGATCATGTCTCCAAAGGGTCCTGGTAACTGGAAGTCTTAACACAAGAGAAGTGGAAAAAGTACTTTTGAGGACATCCTTACAGGCCCATTTTGCAGCTGGAGACAATGCAGCTGGAGTCTGGGCAGGTTTCCAAAGCTCAGCCATTAGCAAAGGGGGGAGGGGGCTCTAGTGAAGGCCCCATATTAGGAGAGCACTATAGTTCCTCAGATGCTTTCAGCTCCACTCCTCACTCAGTCCTCCCAGCAAGCCTTCATGGTGATCACCATGTGCTATCTCTTGGCACAACCGAGGATACTGTTCAGAGAGGCAAAGTGACCTGCCCAAGGGCACACAGCTAAGAAGAAGAACAGCTGAGACTCTAGCCCGGGTCTTCTGACCCAATCACATGGCTGTTCATCAGAGTCAGCAGAAAAGAGCAGGGAAGCCTAGAACCAGGTAGGCACATCCATAAAAGGTGAGCAGGCATGGAATCCTGGAGGCCCATTTCATCAGTGCAAAAGGCCAGGCACCAGGCTGGACCCTGGGTGGTGGGGGGACATGGCCACCGAGACCCTCACCCTAAGGTCCCACCCTGACCAGTAGGTAAACTGGCAACTCCAACACAGCATAATGGGTGTCCTGGCAAGGAGGACATACAGGCTTTCTTGGAGCACGTGGGGGCATCTCACGCAGACATGGGACTGGGCCTCTTGATTCATTGTCCAAGTATGCAAAAGTAACTTAAGATTACAGGTGGAACTATGTCCCCAAACAGGCCTAACTCCTGGTCCCATGAAAGTGACCTTATTTGGAAATTGGGTCTTTGAAGATGGGATTAGTTAAATTGAGTCCAAACTGGGTTAGGTGGGCCCTTATAAGGACTAGTGTCCTTATAAGAAGGGGAGAAGAGAGAAAAAACACAAGAGAGAAAACAGCCAAGTGAAGGCAGCAGCAGAGAAGGGAGTGACATTGCCCCAAGTCAGGGAGCACCAAGGAATGTCAGCAGCATCAGAAGCCAGGAGAGAGGCAGGGAACAGACTCTTCCCTACAGACTTCAAAGGCAGCATGGCCCTGCCGACACGCTGATTTCAGACTTCTGGTCCCTGTCTGTCCGGCGCCGTCTCGCTCAGCTTCTGATCCCCGGCCGGCGGAGGGAACAGGAGGGAGAGAGAGACAGACGCAGACAAACCGACTCAAGTGACAGACACGGGTTCGAGACACGCTGCAGTTGTGAGCACAGACCTTTACTGGAGCTAAGCTTGCAAGCTCTGTTACAAATTCCGCGCGGGACAGAATACCCCGCGGGGGAACAACCTCTATGCGGCCGTCAGGTACGGCTCCCTATGGGTCGTCTCCCCCCACCCTGTCCGGGTAACCTCTTATATACTGTGCCCAAACCCAATAGGTTAGTGCCACGTATACAGAGGTGATTGGAAGATAGGGTTGGTGGGCGCGTGCGTCATACGCGGAAACAGGATGCGGGCGCCATCTTGACTCACTCGATGGGCGGGGGGGAACTCTAGAGCAGGCTGCGGCGTGTCCACTAGGCCTGACCCGGGAGGCGGCTCTCCACATCTCCCCTTTTTTTATTTATTTTGACCCAGTGTCTCCATTGATGAGTGTGCTCCCGTGGGCCTGAGTGGCCCACTACATGTTTTGGTGCTTTGGGGAGTCTGGACTAGGCTTGCTAGGCACCAACCAGAATGCCACCTCATATAGAGACCGGAGAGCCTGTGAGCTGGAAACCACGTGACTCTCCCTGCAGTGCTTCGCCTCGCAACTGGGTTATGAGGGGGGGCAGGAGAGCGGCAACCAGAATCGAGAGTGTCGCTAGGTGTCTCTGTGCAATGGCTGGAGTCTAGTCTGGCCAGGACTGCGACTTCGCCTAAGAGATCAGCCTACGACCAAAATTATGACTGCTGGTGCCGCCTTTTATACCCGGGACACAGCCATGGGCCTTGCAGCGGGTCTTGCTTTCGAGCGTCCCGCCCTGAGTGGCCGGGATGGGTCATACGGTGAAATGGGGGACTGGGCAGCAGGGCGGTCGTTGTCAGGAGCACCAGGGGCGAGTGACATAGCCAACATGGTAGTAACACGCAATTGCTGCTGTGTCTGGAACAAGCGTTCTAACAAGCATTTAACAGTGACTAATCCCACTAATAGTCCCACCGCTACGAGAATCCAAGTAGTCAAATTGGGCCAAGAGAACCAAGAGGTGACTCGGTTCCACAGACTTTGTACAGTCTCGCCCAGTTTGGAAAGGTCGAAGGCAACGGGGGTTAACTTGATCTTCCCAAGCACTTTAAGGTCTGATTCCACCTGTTGGGAGAGCGGGGGGTATTAAAACTGGTCCCCCCTTCTAAACAGTCGAAAGGTGACCGGCGTTTTCGTTGCCATCTCGTCAGTCGCCGCCGTCATCAGCAGAGTTGGAGGCCTGATCTGATGGTTCAGGTTGAAGGCTTGTTGGTTTTTTGGGCAACAGCTCCGTGGCCTCCTCGGGCGATGTCACGGTTCTCACCAGTCTTTCCGGAACCCACACTGGTTGACGTCCTGGCTCCTGGGGAAAAACACAAACAGAGCCTCTGGCCCAGCTGAGCACGGGGTCAGGGCCTTGCCACTGTCCCGACAGGACATCCTTCCATCGGACTAGACCTCTATGTGGAGGACTCGGAGTGGTGTGTTGAAGGGCAGGTGTCATTCCCTGTGAATTTTCATTTAAAAAATTGTACGTAAACAAGGCTATAGACAGTTGAGCCTTTGGGGACAGGCCGTGACCTATTCCCCCTTTCTGTTTCTTTAGTAAGTCTTTGAGAGACCTGTGAGCTCTCTCAATGACTCCTTGTCCTTGAGGGTTGTAAGGGATGCCATGTTTTAATTGTACTTCCATATTATCACAAAATTTTTGGAAGGTTCTACTGGTGTAAGCAGGTCCATTATCTGTCTTTAATATTTTTGGCTTACCCCACGCTGCCCAAGCGGCAAGGCAGTGTGCAATGACTTGGTGGACTTTTTCTCCTGTCTCAGCAGAGGCAAATAATATCTGAGAACATGTGTCTACTGACACATGCAGGTATTTAATTTTACCATACTCTGAATGATGAGTGACATCCATTTGCCAAATGTCTCCTGGGATGAGGCCCTTAGGGTTAACTCCAACCGAAGGGACTGCTCTTTGTTCTGCACAATCCCTGCAGGCTCGGACTATATCTCTAGCCGCTGCACGCGGAATACTAAACCGCTTAGCTAGGGTACCTGCATTGATATGAAATTTGGCATGGAACTCTCGGGCTTGCTGATATGGTGTCAGCGCGGGGAAGACGTGTGGCTGTCGAGTGGCCACATCTACTATGTGATTTCCTTGTGTCATGGGACCAGGCAGGCCTGTATGGGCCCTAATATGAGTTGTGTAAAAGGGATGTTGTCTAGCACGTATTGTCTCTTGAAGCTCGAGAAAGAATGTGCTCACTGTGGAGGAACATTTTATAATGCCCACAGTTTCTAAAATTTGTAGAGAATTTACGACATAAATGGAATCAGAGATAATATTCAGGGGGCCAGGAAACTCTTTCAGGACTGTAATAATGACTTGCAATTCAACCCACTGAGGTTTTTGTGGTTGAAAAAATACTGTTTTGGGAGTGTCCCCTTCCACACAATACGCCCCTGTACCGGAGCTGGAGCCATCCGTGTACACGGTGAGGGCGCTCGCTAGTGGCTTAGGCGAAGTCACTTTGGGAAAGATCACTGGATGTCGGGTAACAAATTGTAAGAGGGGGTCTTTAGGGTATTGACTGTCAATACATCCCAAAAAGGTGCACCGGAGAACGGCCCATTGATCTATGCACCCGGTAAGTACTTCAATTTGCTGGAGAGAGTAAGGCACCCTGAGGTTTTTGGGTGGTTGGCCAAAATGTTGTATGGCCTTCTTGATGGCTTCTAGGGCTAGTTCTGCAACTGCGGTAGGGTAATGCTCTAAAATCTTTTTTGGAGAATGAACAAAGTAATCTGTAACTGACTGTAATCAATTAGTTGTAACTTCCACTGCACTCGGACCAGCCTGCAGGGGGCTCCGGATCTCGCAATGGAGGGCAGACGGAATTACCTGATGCTGCCACTCGAGGGAGCCCTTGCCTACCATCCACCGGAAGGCGCCGCGTCTCTAGGGGCGCAGCGGTAGGCGCGGGCGGGGCGGAGGGCAGCGGGGGCGAGACCGGGAGCCCCCCCAGATCGATCAGCAGAGGTGCGCCTGCACTCTCGGCCTCATCACCATCTGACTCTGAGTCAGAGTCGTCTGAACTAGCGCCAGACTCTGGCGGCTTACAAGTGGGCGGCTCACTTTCACAGGAGCCGTCCGCTAAAAGGGTCTTTAAGGGAGCTAACAAAGGTAAACTTCCGGACTGCCCCATGTTTGCAGTCGGCACTGTACTTTAATCACTCGGAGAGCTCTTCCGAGTCCCCGGGGCTACCTGAAAGCCCGCGGGCCTTAACTCTCACGTAATAAGAAGTACTCACCTTCTCGCGGTGATCAGGCGCGGGAAGTCCGCTGCGAGCTCAGGATGCACGTCCTTCTCAGTTCAAGAAGAGACAGTACGGCTCTCCTTGCAGAAGAGGTGTCGAGAGAGGAGGGTCCCCGTACGGGCCACCACTTGTCCGGCGCCGTCTCGCTCAGCTTCTGATCCCCGGCCAGCGGAGGGAACAGGAGGGAGAGAGAGACAGACGCAGACAAACCGACTCAAGTGACAGACACGGGTTCGAGACACGCTGCAGTTGTGAGCACAGACCTTTACTGGAGCTAAGCTTGCAAGCTCTGTTACAAATTCCGCGCGGGACAGAATACCCCGCGGGGGAACAACCTCTATGCGGCCGTCAGGTACGGCTCCCTATGGGTCGTCTCCCCCCACCCTGTCCGGGTAACCTCTTATATACTGTGCCCAAACCCAATAGGTTAGTGCCACGTATACAGAGGTGATTGGAAGATAGGGTTGGTGGGCGCGTGCGTCATACGCGGAAACAGGATGCGGGCGCCATCTTGACTCACTCGATGGGCGGGGGGGAACTCTAGAGCAGGCCGCAGCGTGTCCACTAGGCCAGACCCGGGAGGTGGCTCTCCACACCTGTCGTTTTAAGCCATCCAGTTGGTTGTACTTTGTGACACAGCCTTAGAAAACTAATATCAATCATTGGAATAAAAAAGAAAACAGCTTTGGAACTGTTGCGGGTACTGTTAATATGACTGTGGACTGTTGTGCAAATTTGTAATTGTAGGAGACACTATCTTTCAGTGAAGAGTTAGCTAAAATAAAGATTTAATTTTTTTTTCCCTGTACAAGTTCACAGAATTTCCACTTTAGCGGCAGTCTAATGCTCTGTCATTTTAAGAGTAAACTACTTTTGTTTGCTTGTGCAATTTGAAATTATTTGGGCTTATTTTACTGCCCCTTGGGTGCTTTTACACTTGAATTGTTTCACAACATTGGAGCTACAATAATTGAAGGCTTGGGTGGAAAGAAATCAGCGACTGATTAGAAATGAGAGGTTTCAACAAAAGCTCTTGATAATGTTACCTCGTGCTGGTAACTACCATCATGCAGTCATTATTGGAACCTCAAATCTGTGAATGTCACAATGCTTAAGTATGGCAAACACCAATAAAATCTGGCTCATGTGTATTAAATAATATTATGGTGTTCTCTTATCAAATACAAAAATTGATAGGTGGTGGTCATAGGAGGGACAATCCAGGAAGGCTTCAAAAGGAGGTGGGTAGCATATCGGTGTGCAGAGAGCAGGAGGAAAGATATTGCAAGCTAAGAAAATGGCAGGGTCCCAGGCACATCTAGGGGCAGGGGCTCATCTCCAGAGCCTGTGGGTAGACTGCTTGGAGTAGGGTGGCAGGAGGTATAGATGGGAAAGCACGTGGGGGTCATGTCAGGGTCCCCCATGTTATGGCGAGGGTGAGGCTATGGGCTTGCATTTTAGAAAGGTAGCTTCCAGGGAAGGCTGGATGATGCTGGGGAGAGGCTGAAGGGCTGGGGCCAGCCCTGAGTAAGTGGTGTGGGTGAGAGAAGATGGGGCATCAACATTCAGGACTGGGGCAAGAGCTAAATCAGCAAGGAAGTCACCGCAGCTGGCTCCAAGAGGCAGCGCTGGAGAGCAAGCCTGGGTCTCATTCAAGAAGAGGAAGGGAGAAAGTCTATCTAGAAGATCTGGGTCTGTCTTAAATTCAAAGGACAGGCTCGAGGGTAAGGATGGAAAGAGAGCCAGAGGCTGGAGTAGGCAAACAAAGGGTCTCAGTGGGAGCACAAGCCAGGGTGGGGGCAAAGCAAGGGGTATGAGGGCTACTGTTGGAAGAGGGGTGCAGACCTCTAATTGAATGTTTGTGGGTATGTGTAAGGGTTGATGTGTGTGCATGTATGTGTATATGCGTGTACATGTATGTGTGAATGTGTGTGTGTTTACACGTGTGTGTATCTGCATGTCTGTGCATGTGTGCATCGTGTTACTATGTGCATGTTTTGTGTATGTGTGTATTGTACACATGTGTGGTTATGTGTGTTTGTATATGTGTGTATGTGTATTCTTTGTATATAAGTGTATTGTGCAGGTGTGTATGTGTGTTGTTTGTGTATATGGATGTGTATATATGTGTGTTGTGTATGAGTGTGTATATGTGTGTATCTGTGGATATGTTTTTCTGTATATGTGCATGTGTGGTTTTGTGTATGTTTGTATATGTGTGTATGTGTATTCTGTGTATATAAGTATATTGTGCAGGTCTGTATGTGTGTTGTTTGTGTATATATGTATGTATATATGTGTGAGGTATATGAGTGTGTATATATGTATGTGCACATGTATGCATGTGTGTACCTGCCTATATTGTGTATGTGCGCATCTGTGTGTGTACGTGTGTGTTTTGTGTATATGTGCATGTGTGGTTATGGGCAGGCATAATATGTATAGGTGTATATATGTGTATTGTGTATGTGTGTGTTGTGTCTATGTGTGTATATGTGTTGTGATGAATGCATGAGCATGAACTGAGCAGGAAGAGAAACAACCTGGGTTAAAGGGGGTGGATAATGAGGTCCCCTCAAGATGTCCCGGGGTGGGGTGGGGAGGTGGAGGGGGCCGGCAGCCAGGAGGAGTCTCAGCACCCACGTGGGCAGATAGCTGCCTGTCAGGAGGATCCCACCAGAACCACCGCTGCTCTGTACCCCAGCAGCACACCCAGCCTCGGCTGCCCAGCCGGCTAACCCAACCACCCGGCCGTGCGCACCCACGAAGTGCGCGATGCCGCACGCATAGAGATGAAAACTCATGGTCTGTTTACAGACTGGAATCCAATTCCTTTCTGGCATTTTCCACAAGCTTCTCGAGGTTTGTCCCCTTGCCCTCAGAGCTGAGAAAACGGGCTTGTCTTCAGGCCTGTCGTTTCTCGGGGTCCACTTGAAAACCTGCCGCTGTCCCCCGGAGCAAGCAGCCTGCGGGACTGTGGTGGGACTCCCCGGTGCATCTCCAGATGAAACCCGGCCGCGTTGCCAAGACAATGCTCCCCTTTTCGGCTTCCTTCCTTCCCCGGCTCGGCTCGAGTTTTCTGTCCTGCGGAGTTCTGGGCGAGCATCTGGGCACAAGGCGGCCTGGCCGGCTGACCCCGGCCGGCTGGGGACTGTCCCCGGGCGCGGGGCTGCGCGGCTCCCTCCCCCCGGCGCCCCTGCTGACGCAAGGCCCTATAATAAGCCTCTGTCACTGGGAGCTGGGGCGGCTCCGTAGTAAGCCGACACTGCTACTATATTTACTCCCTTTCCACATTTAGACAAAGGCTATTTTTACCAGAAGGCCTATTTGTGGGGGTTGCCCACGTCACACTCCTTCACAGGCATCTCACCATCCTGAGACTGTTATTTTGATTTCACACTTGTACCAGGTCCCTCTCTCTTCCTCTCCCCTCCTCTCTTTCCTTCATTAGTTTTCTTTCATTTCTTCTATTCTTCTCTTCCTTTTCTCCAATTTCCTTTTTTTTTTTTTTTTTTACCCCCAGAAGGAAGTAAGCAGGAGAGGGCCTCAGGGGGCTTTGTCAGCAGAGCCCTTGTAGGGACACGCAGTGCCCCATCCTCACGGAATAGAGAAGGGTGGCATGGCCAGGTGCTGTTGGGGTACAGGGCATAGACCCCAAATCTAGGAACCCCATAATGGCCTCTTCTGCCTCCAAGGTTAGTCTGGGCAGAACGCTGGGACCATCTCAGGCTCCCTTCCTTCCCCATGGCACTCAGCTCTGTGTGTGGTGTGTGTGTGTGTGTGTGCACACGCGTGTGTATGTGTACGTGTGCACACATGTTTGGAGGCTGGGTTGCTAGCAAGATCAGAGGGGAAAACGCCAGTGGGCTCATGGTTCGAGCAAAGCCTTCTGTCAGTATAAAATTTAATTTTATCAGATTTTTCTAAGATCGAGTTTTTGTTTGATTTTGATAAAAGGGAGTTTCATTCTTTCTAGATGCACAATCTGCCTATGGGAAGGGGGAAAAGTCAATGGAATTAGCATGTCTTAATCACCTGCTGTGCCCAACCACTGTGTAGGCAGGTGCTCTGAAAACCTGGACTCTAAGAGGTTGTGCTGCCGGCTCTCAGGTTTCTGATGAGGAGATTGAGGCTCAGAGTGGCCCCAGGACTTGACTAAGTCACCAGCTGGTAAGTGGCTGTGCTGGGACTTCCATCTGTGTGTGTGGGAACAAACCATATTCTGGCCCCAAACCTCACACCTTCCCCACTGCTCCCTGTCACCTTTCTAAAAGAAAATGGTCAGTACAAATGCCGTTTCTATTTAATTATTTCCCTGGTGCTCACCTTCCACCCCAACTAAAAGAGACCTTTCCACCTCAGACCCTCCTCAGAACTTTTTGGTCCCCTTCTTTGGATCCTGTGCTAGTTTGGAGCCAGTTTTCTAGTACCCTAGAAAGGCCATGCTCTTTTAATCCACTCCTGTGGGTGTAGACCTGTTGTAGATGGGACATTATGGTCAGGTTATTTTAATTGGGATGTGACTGCACCTAATTCTAGATGAATCTTAATTTTTTTACTTAAGTCCTTTATGAGAGGATAAAAGAAGAAGTCAGAGAACTCTGAGAAGCCCCAGAGAAGCCAAGAGATGAAATGAGGAGACACCCAAAGAACAAAAACCCCAGAGAAGCTAAGATAGGACCATGGAAGCTCAGAGAGGAAACCACTGCAATCAGAAGCTGAAGCAATGAAACCTGGGAGAGAAGAACAAGCAGACAGGGGCCTTGTATGTTCCCATGTGACAGAGGTGTCCCAGATGCGGCCAGCCTTTCTTTAGAGTCCAGGTATCATCTTATGATGCCTTGAGTTGGACACTACCATGGCCCAAGAACTATAATTTATAGTTAATAAATCCCCATTGTAAAAGCCAGTCCGTTTCTGCTCTAGCATATTCTGGCAGCTTTAGCAAACTTAACCCTGAGCAATGCTGTGCTCTGAAGTGCAGTCCCACTGGAACCTTAAAAGGACAACAGCCTGTGGGCTCCTGGAGAGGTTTTCAGAACCTAGAGGGTATCATGGAACCCCCATGTTGCCCAATCTTATTTTATTCTTTATGACACTCAATTTGAATTGTGACTTCAGTGTGAAAGATTTCTGCTGTATTTCTAAGAGCAAAGGGTGTTGAGATTTAAATTTGCATCACACTGTCATAGGAGAAGAATTCAGGGTCATTGTGGAGCCTCCTGTCCTTCTCAGCCCAGCTTCTATAGGGTCAGAAAACTCACAGAATCCAAATGCCCTGGATTATGGGTTGAATCGTGTCCCCAGAAAGGATGCATGGAAGTCCTCACACCCGGGGCCAATGGCTGTGACCTTATCTGGAAATAGGTCTTTGCAGAAAGAATTAAGTTATGATGAGGCCAAACCGGAGGAGGGTGGGCCCGCATCTGATACAGCCGTGTCCTTACAAGGAGGGGGAAGGGACATGGACACAGAGGGGAGAGCACCACATGAGGGCAAAGGCAGAGACTGGAATGATGCTGCCACAAGCCAAGGGGCACCTGGGGCCACCAGAGCTGGAAGAGTCCAGGAAGGGGCCTCCCCTAAAACTTTCAGAGGGAGCGTGGACCTCCTTCACGTCTTGGTTCAGAGAGGAAATACATGTCTGTTGTTGTAAAGCACCCAGTTGGCAGTCCTTTATTTCCCATCCCCAGGAAAAGCCTTACATCCCCCCGACTCCCTGGAATCATGGGCCCTGTCTGACTCTGGCTGAGACATTTCCTAGAGATGCTGATAAATGAGCCTTGTCTTCTTGCAGTTCTGGAGGCAGGACCCCCCTAAGCCAGGGAGCACAGCAGCTCTGCCATCAGGGCATGCCACACAGCTTGCGTTGAATTGAACTTCCTCTTCTCTAAAATGGAGTTTAAATGGAAGAATTTCCACGAGTCCACGTACACCCGCTACCACCACCCCGGAAGCTGGCGATGCTAGAAGCGGTTGGCTGCTGTGCTGGTGTCTGTCGCCTCCGCAGAGATGAGCAGGCAGGCTCAGAAAAGCCACGTGACATGTCCAAGGTCGCCCAGCAAGCGAGTAAGTGGGTGAGATAAAGGCTTAAAGCCCTGCCTCTTTCAGCAAGGGCTGAAAAGAAGTCGCAGTGCCGATGGCAGGCTGCGGTGCAGAGCCCTGGGGAGGCCAGTCCAAGTTCAGTCCAGAAATGGGGACACTGACTTGGTTTGGGTCCCATCGCTCTCCCCAGCTGACCCTCCCTGCACTTTTGTTGCAGCAGCTTCCCAGGCTTCTCAGCGGTGTGGGTGACCCGCCTCGGCCTAAGCCGAAATCCCAGAGCAGCGAAAGAAGAACCAGCGTCGTGGGGCTTCTGGTTTCAGGATACACTGGAAAGGTGAGAAGGAAGCTTGTCTTTCCGTGGGCCTGGGCCAGGGCTGGGTGGAGAGGCCTCCCCCGCCAGGAGCCGGGACGTTCCCCTGGTGCCCGGGCATCCCCAGGGGCCACCAGTCCTTTCCCAGAGCATCGACTTAGGCCAGAAAAGAAAAGAAATCACTCTGCCCTCTGCGTGGACCAGATGCTCCCCCAGTGCTGGAGATCCCCCCCTGGAATCTGCTTCTGGCGGGGCCTCGTGCTTGCCCCACTTGGGGGCCAGTCACCACGGCTTCTTAGAGGACCCATAAGACCCCTGCCATCCACGCCTCCACGTCTTCAACCCCCAAGCCTTTGCCCGCCCCCTCCCACCATATCTCAAAGCTTGCACCAAATGTTACGTCCTCTGTGAGATCTTTCCTCATCCCCCGGTCTGCAGGTCGGAAAGGACCCGGACCTCATCGGGATTCCCAGCACACCTGGTGAGCCAGGCTGGTGGACGCTGGGCTTTCCCATCGACCTAGAACAGAGGAGGTGCCGGGCAGTCGATGGCATGGGAGACAGGCTAAGTGTCCCCCCGCCCCCCTGCCCCTGAGCAGAGCCCCCAGACTGGAGGTAGAGAGTGTAGCAGACGCAGGGGTGCCCCGTCCAGGTGCTCCTTTCAAGGCTGTGCACCCACCCCCAGCTGCCTGCCAGTCCTGCCCGTTTGACTGTTTAAGGACTCACAACTGCTCCCTCCTCCAGGAAGTCCACCCACTCCCCCATACCACCAGCACAGCCAGAGGGCAAACCCTATAGGAATGCAAAAAGGCAGGCCCCTTCGCCTCCAGAAGGGACAGCCTGAGGGTGAGGGGTGCCCGAGGCTTCCGGGTGTCATTCCCACTACTGCCCCCTCCCCCAGGACCCGCCCCCTAGACTTTACCTGAGACCCACCCTCCTAATCTGCCTATCCCGGAAGTATCACCTCCTGGACGGCCCCTAAATCCTGAGCAAATGGGTCAGTCCTCAGCTGGGTTGGCAGATTTAGCAAATAAAAACACAGGCTGCGCGGAGACATTTGCATTTCGGATAAACAAAGGAAAATGCCTAGCATAAGTATGTCCCATGCAATATTTGGAATTTATTTATACCAAAAAATGTTTCATTGTTTATCTGAAATGCAAATTTAGCTGGACATCCTGTATTTTATCTGGCAATCCTAAACAGACCACATCTGTTTTCATCTCTTTCCCTCTCCCTATCCTCCTTCCCCACCTCCCTCCCTCGCAGAATTTTCCTGAGGAGCAAGCAGTTCATCAGATCACATGTGCCTGAATTCCTGCCTCAGGCTCTACTTCTAGGAAACCCAACCTAAGACTGTCATTGTCCCTCTCTGCTGCCCAGGATGGCCAGAAAAGACTCCATCTTACCGGGACATCTTTTTTGGCCCAGGCTCTTGGCACTGGATGGAGGGGGCAGCTTCAGGGGGCTGTTTGGGTGGTCCTGGGGGCAAACCACTGGCTGGAACTCTACATGCCTGCAGGACTGGCTGCCTCGAAACCTCAGGAAGTCTGCGGTGTCAGGAAGTTCCCCTGACCACGGTTTTATTTCCATCCAACCGCGACAGAGCCAGTGTTGGTGACTTCGAATCTGAGCCGGGATTGTATGCGCTGATCCTGCAGCCTTGTGGAAATGACCTCTAAGGGGGCCTCTTAGCTGTGACCCAGAGCTGGAGCTTTCATAAGCCCGACATTTGTCCTTATTTTCACAGATGCTGTATATGTGAATTTGCCTACTCGCTAACAGTCACGTGTAACTCCAAAAGCAATACTCCCGGGCTTCAGTGGTCATTCATGGCCATGCACGGGGCAGTGAGGAACTTGGCTCCCCCGAGAGGCAGGTGCCCAGCTGAGGTTGAATGAGGCAACGCTCTGCCTTCTCCTCCTGCTCTCATACTGTCCACAAGGGTCTTGGTTGTTTATCTGGTGTTATGTTCTCACACATTTGTGCTTTTTGTTCATGATTTGGCTGTGGAAAATGACCCCCATGCTGAAGTGCTGTCCAGCATTCCTAAGCACAAAAAAGGCTGCAACGTGCCTTATGGAGAAAACATGTACATCAGAGAAGCTTGGTCCAGGCCTGAGCTATAGTGCGGCAGGCCGTGAGGTCAGTGGTACTGAACCAACAACAGCTATTAAATAAGGTGTCTTTAAACAGAAACACACATAAGACTAGGTTAGGTATTGGTCGATTGGGGAATACATTGTGGCCAGAGGCTCAAGGGCACCTAACCCCGTCTTTCCTCCAGGCACAATGGCCAGCATTCGCCCAGTCAGTACCTGCAGTGGCTTTAGAGAACAGAACAGCCACAGATAACAAGAATCAACTGCGTTTAGTCTGTAAAGCACTTAAGCTGGCGCCTGACACGCGGCAGAGCTCACAAAACAGATGCCTTCCCTAGTCCTGCTTCTTGTGAATAACAGTAACACCTGATTCCCCAGATAACGTGGGACTGAATACCATTTGCCCTATGAAGCCCCCAGCTAAACAGATCTTAACTCCAAGCTGCCCAGATATGGGGTGGGCATCCTCAGAAGGTGGAGAGCTCCATGCAGCTCAAGGGGAAGGAAGGGGAAGGGGAGACACTCATCAAGCCCCTGCCATGGCTGATAATTCCCACCCATCATCTCCTTTAATGAACCCCTGGGGTGTTGTGGCAGAGGGTGGACAACAGCTTGGGAGGAGACGTGAGGCTCTGAGGGGCTGGCCTGACGCCAAGGTCTCTCCCGGCCCCCCAGTTCCGGGAGTGTATGAAAACAGTGACGTCCTGAATTTATGATTAGTTCAGGGGCCGCTCTGGTGTCCAGCAATTGAGCAAACGGTTCCAGAACCATGTCCCAGGCTCCACCCCTACCCTCTTTAGAACCACCCTCCCTCTTGGGCTGGCTGTGGCCATCCATCCATGGCAGAGCTAGCATTGGCTTAGGGGGCCTAAGGATTCCAAATCCCTGTCCTCTGTGCCCCCCACACCCAGGAGACAGAGGTGTGCCCTCTTTCCTCTCGCCTAACCCGGCACTGGTGGGTGCCCTCCTTCTCCTGCAGGGTTTCAGCCCAGCCACACCCCGGGGCTGCAGGCATGCTCAGTGGCCAACCCACTGCAGCTCCACTGAAAGAACTTGCTCTCCCTTCTCCCACCACGGCCACGGGGAGATCAGGAGTCCTCATTGCACATCACCCTCTGTTATCGAAGCTTTACCCACAGTCACAAAGTCACAGGGCTGGGAGAGACTCTGCGGGCACTTAGGCCAAACCTTAGCAGATCCCTGAGTCGAGCCGGTCCTGGACCTTCCTCCGTTGCTGGCTCCCAGCCCTTGTCACCCGTCTCGGCGTGGAGCTCTGCAGCCGTTGGAAGGTGCTCGTTTTAGCCAGGTGAAATCTGACTTTTTGTGGCTTCCTCTCATTGGCGCTAGCTCTTTCAGTGATGGCACAAAAGAGTACAGTCTTGTTGGAAGACGTGTATGCAGGGAGGTGCAGGCCAGCGTGCGGGGAGAGGTGAGATAGAGGTGGCGAAAAATGTCAGAGAGAGAGTTGGTGGGATTATGCACATCCAAACAGCCCTTGTGTCCCGCATGCTGAAAATACTTTCTATCATACTTTATAAGGGTTGTTGCTAAAGAGATTTCTTCTTTGCTGTCTGGAAACCTTGTCCATTCCAACTAACTTACTCTCTGAGGATAACAGAAAACGGGGGTGTTATGTTACTTATTGTGCTGACAAAACTGTGTCACAGGGAGAACAGTGGAAAGAGCTGGGTCTGTTTAGCCAGGAGAAGAATACGTTGGGGTGGTAGAGTGGTTGCCTCTGAAAATCTTTCCTGAGGAAGAAGGATTGGATCCATTCCAAATGGAGCAAAGAACTGGCCTTAAGACAAAAGAGAGACCATCAGAATGACCAAAAGCTTTCTAATAGAACTATGTCACCAGACTGAGGCTACTTTGGGTAAGGTAATGAGGTCCCTGTCACTGAAGGTGACCAAGCAGTGGGAGGAGAACTTTCAGGGCATTCAAACATTGGATGGTGGATGGACCTAATGACTTTTTATGCTTGAGAGTCCATGAGTTTCGTTTCAGTCTGGTCCATGCACCACCCACCACCAACAGCCCTCCATCACACACACACACACACACACACACACATACACACACACGATGAAACCTGGTCATTTAAAGCCAAAGAGAGGCCCTTTATTTTCCTAGTTACACCAGTGTGAGATGCGTATCTTTTGCTTTGCCTACCTTTGGTCACTCAAAGATTTTCTCATCCCTGACTTGGTTGTCAGCAAGAAATAAAAGCCTTTTTCCCCTCTCCTTGGGAGAAGCGGAGCAGATTGCCTGGATCTGCCGCATTGTGCCCTGGCTCCGGTCTCAGCACCAAACACGTTCCTTCTGCTCAGTCTGTTCCCGTTTTGACAATGCAGAGGGGGGAGCTGGAGGGAGCCCCGTAGCTGGGGGCACCAGGAGCTGCAGGGGGGGGCTTTGCTGTGGGACAGGACGGATCACTTCGGCATTTAAAAAAGACACGGGTAAGTCCCCTGCTCCTGACCCAAGCCTGCAGCGTGGCTGCGGCTGGCCTTTATCCTCAGCACTTTCGAAAAGAACACACCGTCTCCTGCAGGAACACAATATTTTCCCAGGGGCCCCAGGAGGAAATCCCCCTAAACTTCTCTAGCATCCTAGAGATTAAAATAACAATCTGCTTAAGAGTTGAGAGTTGTGTCCTGCTGCCTGAGTTCAGAATACTGGATATTTGCTTTATTAAGTTTGAAAACATCCAGAGAACATTATCTTTTTTGACTGGAGCATTGTACCTCCTGTGACCAGCCAGTAACAATTCATTGAGCCATATTATACACGGAGGATTTCCTGAGCACTCACTCTGTGCTGGTCCATGGACCAGGCACTCGGGAGTAAAGGGGAAAGAGACCAGAACTTGCTCTCAAGAAGCTTATAGTTCAGTGGGAGAGAAAATCAAAAGCAAAAATTTTAAATCCATGCAGGACAGGTATCCTGGGACTGACCCCTGACCTGCTATCTGGGGGTGTCAGGGGCAGCGTCATCAAAGAAGGGATGTTTGAGATGAATTTTCCAAAGCTGAAAAGGATTTTATGAAGCCCCGAATGCAATGCAGGGGGACAGTGGATGGAGGGGGATGGTGGTCGTGGGTGGGATGGTGGAAGGATCTTTGGGCACAGAGGTGCAGAAATGTAGGAGAGCTTTGTATGCTTTGTATGTTAGGTGTCAGAAGTCTGCTGACAGGAGCAGAACTATGATGCAGTGAGGACACACAAAGGATGAAATTAGAGCAGTGTTGTCACCCAGGGGCGATTTTGATTCCCAGAGACATTTGTCAACTGTCTGGAGACTGTTTTTTGATTGTCACAAGGAGGGGAGGGGCAGCACTACTGGCATCTAGTGGACGCAGCCAGGGATGCTGCTAAGCCTCCCCAGGGCACAGGGCGGCCTCCCCCAGGGCACAGGACAAAGACAGGGCAGTCTCCCTAAGGCACAGAGCAACTTCCCCAGGGCACAGGACAGCCTCCCCAGGGTACAGGGCACAGGACAACCTCCCCAGGGCACAGGGCACAGGGCAGCCTCCCGGGAGCACAGGGCACAGGACCCAGGACAGCCTCCCCGGGGCACAAGGCACAGGACAACCTCCCCAGAGCATAGGACACAGGACAGCCTCCCCGGGGCACAGGGCACAGGGCAGCCTCTCCAGGGCACAGGACAGCCTCCCCGGGGCACAAGGCACAGGACAGCCTCCCCAGGGCACAGGACACAGGACAACCTCCCGGGAGCACAGGGCACAGGGCAGCCTCTCCAGGGCACAGGGCACAGGACAGCCTCCTCAGAGCACAGGACACAGGGCAGTCTCCCCGGGGCACAGGGCACAGGGCAGCCTCCCCGGGGCACAGGGCACAGGGCAGCCTCCACCAAAGTCAACGGAGTCAAGGTGGAGAAACCCTGAGTTAGATGCAGGGGCCTCAAATGCCTCCCAAAGTAATTTGGACCCCCTCTAATAATAGAAGTTCCCAGTAGCTTTTAAAGTTGAAAAAAACAAAACCTTCTGATTATAAGTAGTATAAAAGTAATGTATGTTCACTCTCTAATATTTAGAAAGAACATGTAGCAAAAAGAAGAAAATGAAATTTATTCAACATCAGTTCTAGCTACCGTTACTATTTTGATTTACAGCCTCCGAGACATTTCACCTCCTTGTTTACGTTTAATTTTTGAAATACTTCCATAATTTCACCTAGCAATATGTAATATACATTCGTGAAAAATTTAGATTCTACTCCCTATATATCTTGTAATAGTTTCATCATTTTCCATGTCACTAGATAATAGTTCATGACATCATAAATGGGAGGGTCCCCCTACCAGAAGAAAAATAAATTTTTTTCTAATTAAGACAGTGTGGTCAGGGCACAGAAATAAACAAACAGACCAGAGGAAGAGGCTAGAAGATCCAAAAATCGAATCATTGCAAGGGAAATTAGCTATGTGATAAAAGTGAGATCTCAAATCAGTAGGCAAAAATAAATACTTAAATAAATGGTATTGGGAAAATGAATAGCCACTTGGAAAGGATAAAACTGGACCCATAATTCACACACAACTATATTTATTTGTTATGATTCACACACAACTATATTTATTTGTTATGACATGAAATATTTTGAAATAGCTATGCCCTTCCTAGACACTGAGCTTGCTTGCTCCCACCCTCGGACCTTAGAAGGCTTGTCCCATTGTCTTCTGAGCCACTGCTACCTCCTCAGTCTCAATAAACTACTTTAGAATTTTTTTCTAAATATATAATAAAATATAAGTTCCAGGATGCTGTGGTTTTCCCTTAGGGAACCTCTTTGGGGTTAGTTATCTTTAACACTTAGATTGTAATTCGCAGGTATTACGAGTTGAATTATGCCTGCACCCTCCCCCCGCCCCAGCAAAATACGTTGAAGTCTTAATCCCAAATACCTGTGCTTGTGACATTATTTGGAAATAGGGTCTTTGAAGATGCAATCAAGTTAAGATGAGTTCCTACTGGATTGGAGGTGGACTCTAATCCAACGACTGGTACCCTTATAAGAAGAGAAGAGACACAGAGGCAGACCCAGAGAGGAGAACATGTGAAGATGGAGGCAGAGCTGGGACTGAAGCTGCTCAAGCCAAGAACGCCACCAGAAGCTGGAGCAAAGCAAGGAAGGGCTCTCCTCTAGAACCTTCCAAGGAAGCTGGCGCTTCCAACACCCTAATTCAGACTCCTGGACTCCAGATTGTAAGGCAATGCATTTCTGTTGTTTTAAGCCACCTGGTTTACGGTCCTTTGTTGTAGCAGCCCTAGGGAGCTAATACAGTAGGCATATAATTAATCAAACAACACTAATCAAATGTTTACTACCCAGCACCAACTTTATGCTCAGCCATGTTCCAGCTGCTGAGGTCACAACAGAGAAATCAGGACCTTTCCCTCAAGGAACTGACTGACCTTCTGCTGGAAGAAACAGAAAATGATTCATTATAAATGATTTTTTTCAAAAAAATATATAATGAAGCAGATAATTGCCATTCACTTCTATTTAAATATGAAATTACTAATTCATTGCTCACCATCATTTCTGGAACTCTCCTAAAACCTTTGTCTGAATTCATTTTTATTTGATTTCTGAATTTTCCTCAGGTAAGGCAAATGGATAGAACTTAGCTCCCACGTGCCCAGAAAAAATTAATTTTATTGGCCCTGACATCTGAATGACATCTTGGGCAGATACAGAATCATTGGATTGTCATCACTTTGCCTCAGAAGGTCATAAATATTTTTCTACTCTCTTCAAGCTTCAAGCATTGGAGATGAGAAATTTGAAACATTTTCTGATATTTATAAATAACTTGTTTTTTCTGTTTAAAAGATTAAAATTTCCTCTTTGTCCTTTGAGTTGGGAAAGCACACCCTGCCCACAATGGGAAGATATTACAAAGTTGCGTGACAAAGGGTATGGATGGAAAACACTATTAGTGGAGAGAGTTTGAAGAACTAAAACATCTTAAGCCTTTCCAATTAAATCAACATTTTTGAAAATGCAATTTTTAATAGAGGTATGCAATTTCATCATATGCTGCCATGTGTGTTTGAGTGTGTATTGAACTGTCCATGTTATTGAACATTTAGGTTAGGCCTGCGTTTTACTGTAATAAACAACACTGCTATGAATGCTTGCCTTCCACTGGGAATTCAGTGGAACCACAGCTCCAGCCTTCCCATATGAATTGATCTCCCCCTCTGCCAGGCTGTCCTCCTGGCCTGCACTGCCCTACCTACGTGCCAGACCCAGCCCTCGTCATGCAGGTATTTCATGATGCCAAGAGTGATCTAGCAATGGCATGGAAGAAACTTGGATTTATTCAACACATTGACATGTTCAGGGGCAGTGGGAGCCAGGGGGGCTATAGATGTGGATTCTGGAAATAGGAAGTGGAAGTCCAACCTTCCATTTTGTATTAGAGAAAGCTAAAGTTGCACAGTTAATTAACAACAACCAACAAGGATGTAATCCCAGGTGTCTTGACTCTTGACTCTACTCAACGTTCTGGCTGCTGCATACCATGTACTCTGCTGGTACTTAAAGGTAAATATAAATGTCAGTGGTGACAAACATAAGATGCAAAGTTTTCACTTTCTAAAGTAGAGTTTCCATGAAACGTGCAAACTAATCCTATTGCTCAGAGCTTTTCCCTAGTTAGAAAAGCATAATGAGCAAGTCTGGATCATAAGCCAGTGTGAAAATGGTGCACAGACCTTGTGAATCAACAGCATACCAAGGAACTGATGACAAGAATTTATTTTCTGGTGTAGGAACACAAACATGCTGATGGGAGAAAGGACACAAGCAAATGATTCATAAAAGACAAGCATGTGAAACATTCTTCAAGTATGCTAGTAATTTAAAAATATAATTTAAAATAGTGAAATATACTTTTTCAGTTCTCAAAATGGCAAAATATATTTAAAGATAATACTGTGAGCTAGTGCGAACTGGTTACTCTCATACCCTCTGATGAGGGTGTAAATTGGTTTGTTTCTGGAGTGTAATTTGGCAGAATGTATGAAGAGCTTTAAATATGCATATGTCCTTTAAGGTAGAATTTCCATTCTGGGGTTTTTATCCCAAGGAAACGACTTAGTATATATGCAAAGATTTATCTCCAAGAGCATACATCTCAGCAAGGGCCATATTTAGAATGAGAGAAGAGACAGGCAACTGTCTAAATGTTTAAAAAAAAAAAGTTTAATTATTTTGTAAAAACTAGGATTGTTAGCATTGGTTTAATAATTGAGGCCTAGCCCATGTGTCTATTAATATAAAAAGAGCCTTATTAATGATTCATATTTTAAATACTATTTACAAAATAGTATTAAGGTATCTCCTACTTTTTGTTCATAGACACCATCATCTGGGTGTCTTTTTATTAGTTATTAGTAATGAGTGTCTCTGGGTGAGTGGGATAATGGATATTTTAAGACTTAACTAAATATCTTTATTGATGTGTGCAAGAAAATTAAGTTCAGCTTTCACACAAGATGGTGCTGGAAAGGGCTGCAGGACAGCTCAAACCAGTCTTGCAGGCAGGGAAGAAGAGAGCTCTGACTTAAGCCTAGAATTTGTGCCAAATACGTGGAAACAAATTTAAATAAGTAATGGCCAGGGTCATTGATATGTAAAGCATAACCAAAAGGGGGAACCTTTGGTAAGAAGTTTGAATTAGCTAGACTATCCAGATAGGCTGTAACCTCTGGAGTATCCAATCATTGGAGAAACAAGGGAGGGGCCTGTGTGCTAGGCGTAGGTATGTATTAGGTCTGTGGCATTCTATTATTTGGCACTCCAGCCACCATTTTCCAGCTGGGCACTCATTCTTGAAAGATCAAGAATAAATTCTTTTCTTCTCCACAATTGGGTGAGCTTTTATTCTCTTTCAGGTATGGCATTCTTTCTAACATGAATAATCCATGCCTACTATAGAATTAGAAAATAAAAGGAAGTCCTGAAAAATAAAAGGTTAGTTGACCAAGATGATGGCATGAGATACTCAAGAGTTCCTTTCTCCGCTAGAATCTTTGAATAACTAGTAAAAACTGGCAGAACCAACTTCCTCAAAACTCTGGAAAACAATAAAGGGTTGCAGTAATTGAGCAAGTGCCGAATCAAGAAAATGCAGCTTTAAAAAAGGCTGGAGAAGCTTGTGGCACTTGTGCTGGCTCTCCCTCATGCCTCCCCAGAGTGGAGTGGAGCCAGCCTGTATTCCCAGTGGGAGCAGAGTAACCCTATACACATACTGGGTTGACTGAATGTCAGTTCCAATCTATTGGGTGGCAGCATGAAAAACTGACCACACTGAATCAGGAAACAACTTTGGCTTGACCTCCTAGAACTTGCCCTGCAGGCAGAAGCAGCTTGAGGCCAGCTAAAGCAGGGTAAGAAACAATGAAATTGAAACAGCCTGGGACAACTGATTACCTGCTTTAAGCATACAATAGGGTACCTAGGAGTGGGGAGACAGTCTATTTCATATGGAGCAGAGGGGGGGCTACAAATGCCCATAAAAGGAGAAATTCCTAAGACCAGGCAAGCACAAGCCCAGGAAAAGACACACACTCAAAAGACCCAGAGGACACTGCACTTTGCAATTGCCTCAGGCTAGTCTTCTTAAACACAGAACCAATTTGCAAAGACTGTGAAAGGTGATGTTTTTGCATTGGTTGGTTTGTTTTTGTTGGTTCCTGGCACTAAGGGATTTCCCTAGCATATTACCAGCCTAATACAATTTAAGGAGCTCAGGGACAAAATCCCAAAGATAACACTTTAAAATATTAAATAGTACAGTGTACCACAAAGGATTACAAAGTCAACAAAGACACAGGAAATTATGGCACATCTAAAGGAACAAGATAAAATCCAGAAACCATCAATGAAGAATACCAGACTTTAGACATACCAGACAAGACTTTAAAAATGATCCTCAATATGCTCAAGGAGATAAAGGAAAGCACAGAGTGAACTAAAGGATATCAAGAAAACTATGCATGCATGAAAAACATGAGAATCTTAATAAAGAGAAAATTTTTAAAAGAATCAAAAAGAAATACAGAAATTGAAGTCTGTAATAACTGAAATGAAAATTTTCCTAAAGGGTTTCCACAGCACTATGGATCTGGTAGAAGAATGAATCAGTGAACTCAGACATAAGATATTGGAATGATTCAGGCTGAGGAGAAAAAAAGAAAAAAAAAAAAAAGGAGGGGGGAGTGTACCAATATATTCATTATGAGAGTCCCAGAAGAAGAGTAAAGAGAGAAGAAATGTTCAAATAAACTTTCCAAATTTGATAAAATACATAAATATGCACAATCAAGCCCAGCAAATCCAAAACAGGATTGACTCAAAGAGAACCATGTCCAGTACATAGTAATCAAATTGTTGAGTGCCAAGAACAAGGAGAAAGTTCTGAAAGCTGCAAGGGAAAAGCAATGAGTGATATACAAAGAAGTCCCTAAAAGATTAAATGCCAATTTTTCATCAGAAACCGTGGAGACAAAAAGGCAGTGTGACAAATATTTAAAATGCTGAAAGAAAACTGTTGCCAATCAAGAATTTTTTATCTTTCAAAAAGGAGGGAAAGATTGACATCCTCAGATAAACAAAAGCTTAGGGAGTTGTCACTACTAGACCTGCCCTATAAGCAATGCTAAAGGAAGTTCTTCCGACTGAAAGGTAAGGGCACTAAACATTTTATCAAAGTAGGATGAAGAAATAAAGACCTTTCATGAAAGTGACCATATGGGTCTTCCCCATATAAATATATATGGGAATACATATATATAATACATAACCATATAAATACCAGTACTATTCTGTTGTATTTTTATATGTAACTCCACTGTTTACTTCTTACAGGTTCTAAAATGCAAATGCATAAAAAGCAATGATAAGTCTATGGTTTGGGACATACCATATGTAAAGATAAAATTTATAAGTACAATAAAAAGGTGGAGGGACAGAGGGAACTGTGTAGGGACTGTGTATATGAATGGAATTGAAGCTGGTATCAAATCAAATGTGATTATTAAGTTTATGATGTTAAATTTAAGTCGCATGATAACTACAAAGAAACTATATGTAAAGCATATAGAGAAAGAAATGAGAAGGCAATCAAAATGGTACTCTACAAAAAATCAAATAAATATGAAAGTACACATGAATGGATGAATTAAGGGAAGAAAAAAAAGGGCATAAGACTTACAAAGACCAAATAGCAGAAAAAAAGTCCTGTATTATCAGTAGTTACTTTAAATGTAATTGGATTAAACTTTCCAAAAGGCAGAGATTGGGAGTATGGCTAAAAAGCATAACCCAAATATATGCTGTTTACAAGAGACTCATGTTAAACTCAGAGATATAGCAAGTTGAAAATGAAAGGATGGAAAAAATCTGCCATGCAAATAGTAACCAAAAGAAAGCTGGAATAGCTGACTATACTAATACCAGAAAAAAAAAAAGACTTTAATTCAAAAGTTGTAATAAGAGTCAAAGAAGGTCACTACATGCTGATAAAGAGGTCAATTCAACAAAAAGACATAACAATTATAAATATATATATGCAGATAACAGCAGAGCCCGAAAATATAAAAAGAAAATATTGACATATTTGAAGGGAGAAATAGTTCTACATTAATAGTAGGCATATTCAACACACCACTTGCAATAATGGATAAAATATCTACACAGAAGATCAATAAGAAAATAGAAGACTTGGATGATACTATTAGTCAACTAAGCTTAACAAACTTGTATAGAACACTACATCCAACGAAGAGAGAATACACATTCTTCTCAAGTGTGCATGGGTCATTTTACAGGACAGACCACATGTCAAGTCACAAAACAAGTCCCAATAAATTAAAAAATGTTGAAATCATACAATGTTTATTCTCTAACCACAATGGAATGATGTTAGGAATCAATAAGAGAAGGAGAAATAGAAAATTCACAAATATGGGAAATTAAACACATTATAAATAACCAATGGGTTAAATGGGGAAATAAGCAAAATTAGGAAATATCTTGAGATGAGCAAAAATGAAAATACAACATACCAAAGCTTATGGGATGCAGTGAAGGCAGTGCTGAGAGAGAAATTAATAGCCCTTAATGCTTACATTAAAAAGGAAGAAAGTCATCAAATCAGAAACCTAACTTCAAAACAGTGAGAACTAGAAAAAGAAAAACAAACTAAATCCAAAGTGAGCAGAAGAAAGGAAATAAAGAGTAGAGTGGAGATAAATGAAATAGAAAACAAAATGACAATAGAGAGAATCAACAAAACCAAAAGTTGATTATTTTAAAATATCGATAAGATTGACAAACCTTTAGTTAAACTGACAAAGAAAAAGGAAAAGAGGATACAGATAATGAAAATCCAGAAATAAAAGGAAACATTGTCACCAATCCCACTGAAATAAAAAGGACTATGAGAGGATTCTATGAACAGCTGTGTGTCAATAGATTAAATAACCTAGACAAAACGGACAAATTTTTAGAAACACACAAACTACCTACATGGACTCAAATAGATGCTTACACACTGAGGCTCATAAAGGTATCATTCACAATTGCAAAAAGATGGAAGCAACCCAAGTGTCTGTCAACCGATGAATGGATAACAAAATGTGATATGTACATACAATGCAATTTTATGCAGCCATGAAAAGGAACAAGGCTCTGATACATGCAACAACATGGGTGAGCCTTAAAGATACCATGTTCAGTGGAGTAAGTCAGACACCAAAGGGCAAGTATTGTATCTCAGTGATACGAAACAATTCACTCAGAATCTAGAATGCAGCCTACTGGGAGCTGGGTTGAGAGTAAGGAATGGGGAGTTGAAGCTTCACTGGTACAGAATTTCTGCCGCGGCTGATGAAAAGGATGTGGTACTGGACAACAGTGATGGTAGCGCAACATACAAATGTGATGAACGCCACTGAATTATGCATCTGAAAGTGGTAAAGGGGGGAAATTTTAGGTTATACATATGTTACTAAAATAAAATTTTGCATAAAAAGTCTATGGAATTGAGCAGAACTTTTTAAATGAACCCAAAATGGATGATGCCAGGAAATGTGTTAATTCGCAAAATTTATTTTTATCAAGTCTGTGTCTGCACATCAGGGGACCTCGTTTGAGCAGGAGAGCAATGAACCTGGAAGTGGAATTGTGTGCGTGTGTGTGTGCATGTATGTGTGCATGCATGCTTGAGTGGGCATGTGTAGGACAAAATTTCTGTAAAGGGAAGAAAAGGCAGGGAGGCCATTCTGAAAACCACCTTCACTTTTGAGGCTTGATTTCTAGGGCATTTGTGTTTAGTGGTTTATTTTTCTAGAATAACCAAAAGCTGCGGACAGATAGGCAACTGGCCCTGGAAAGATGCCATTTCAGCCACGCAGAATGACATTCTCCATCAGTCCAAGTTCTCCAGAAAAACAGAACCAATAAGATGCATGTATATATGTATTAAGGATTTATTTTAAAGAATTGGCCCATGTACTTGTGGAAGCTGTCAAGTCTGACCTTTGTGGGGCAAGCTGGCAGGCTAGAAACTTTGGCAAGAGTTGATGTCATAGTGTTGAGTCCAAAATGTGTAGGGCAGGCTGGCAGGCTGGAAACTCAGGCAGGATCTCTATGCCACAGTCTTGATGCAGAATTTCTTCTCCAGGAAGCCTCAGTTTTTGCTCTTAAGGTCTTCAACTGAGTGAATGAGGCCCACCGCCATTAACAAAAGTCATCTCCGTTCATTAAAGTCAACTGATTGTAGGTGCTAATCCCATCTGCAATGTCTAGGTTAGTGTTTGACCAAATGATTGGGCACCATAGCCTAGCCAGGTTGACACAGAAAATTACCCAACACAGATATCAAATGTGCAATTAGAAAATGGGGCCCAACCAGTCCGGGGCCTTAAGGTGATAAAGAAATCAATGATCATCAACCCTTGCCACTGAGCAGATACTGGTCAGTTTCCAGGACTTTCCTTATCAGGGAAAAACAGCAGAATTCAGCTAGTGAAATGGCTTAGGACAAGGATGGCAAATAGGGTGCAACTATTGTGGCTCACATGTGTCAACAAGTATTTCCCAGACCCAGCGAGAAGGAATGCAGTGCTTGATCAGTGATGTTGCCACAGGTTGGGTGGGACCAGTGCAGGGAGCAGGAGGATGTTTGTCACCACAGGCCCTGCAGTGCCCAGAGACCTCTGGGGGCAAGCATGCATTGTGCTCTGCTCCATAGCTAATGAGATCTAGAATTTATAAGCTGAGAGCTGCCCAGAGAAGATACAGCAAGACTTCTGATCAGACCTGTCAAGGCTTTGGGAGTAAGTGGGTGCTTCTCTGGGCCTTCCTCATCACCTCTGGCCTATCCTCGCTGGTTTTTCCTACAACTAAATCTGGTCGCTGCACTTTTTGCAGTGACACTTGGTCACCTACTGCTCCTTGAGGTGTTTTCTCCCAGAGCCTTAGCTCTTTATTTTCCAAAATTCTGAAATTAAATTCAGCATTGTGCAGTATATGAGAACTCCTCTTTGAAAAAAGCCATCATAAACATTCATTTTGTAGAATTTATTAATATGCAAATACATAAATTTAAAGTTCAAATGGATAGAATCCCTGGGATCTTGGGATTTGGTTGTTGAATAAGGTTCTGGGAACAAACTGGTCCTGTTCCCCACCCCCATTTTACAGAGCTTAGACTCATGAGCACAACCCTAGGTGACTTTCCCAAAGACACACAGCTTTTTAGAGCTGAAGGCAATCCCAGTATCCTGACTAAATCCATGGTTTTAGCTGGAAGGTTTCAAAATAAATTTACAACCCAGACTTGTTCTCTAATGGTGATAAATAGCCAGAATTTCCTTTATTTGCCTATTTTTACTCTGGTCAATTTCAAGTCATCATTCTAAAGATGAAAAGGACTATAATATGGTATAAATTCCCTTTCTACCATATCTCTGCCAATTAATCATTCAGCATCTTCTTGCATACTCCAGGGACAGGGAATTCACTACCTCACCATGTCCTTTAGGGACAGCTTTAAGATTACGAAATTTTCCTTTTAGCCTTATCTGAAACCACTTCCAAGGTCCAATGGCCCAAGTTCTGCGTCCTGGAACAACACATGCCACTTCTCCTTGAGAGTCAGTTCTTTAAAGTTTGCCAGGCTGAAATCTCCCTTAGAGGGTGGGGAAGGGAGAGAAGGAGAGAGGGCAGTAAAATTTTCTTTGGCAGGCAGGGGGAGTAGGTAAGCCTGGGAATACTCACATTTTTTTTTTCCCTGACATCAGCACATGCTCATATAAACTCCTGTGCAGGGTGGCTTTGAAAAATGAGGGTCAGGGGCACCAGTCCAGTGAGAAATGGGCATTCATGTATGTGTTGCCCTTTGAGAAAGAAATCATTTGCAATGTGGTAAAAGACATTTATGTGTTTTCTAAAAGCATGATTGAAAGGAGGATGAATAGATTATTTGAATAGAAAACTCAGGCTGAAATTGAGCATATTCCAGCTGTCACCCCAGAATTGAAGGGCTTGGTACTTATGCCCAACATAATCACCCACCAGGTCTGATTTTGTATCTTTCAAAGTATCTGCTATGATATTCAAAGAAATGAACAATCCTAGACAGAATTGCTGTTCCAAATCTTCACCCCTTCTTCAGTAATAGGATTACACACCTAAGCCCTTTTCCCCCAGTGGGCAAAGTATGCCCTCCCACCCCCTGACTCTAGGCTCAGTGACATGACTTGCTTCATTCAGCAGGAAGTTGGCAGACATGATGTCATGAGAGACTTGACTACATGTGCTTGCACAATGGGACTTCTCTTATGCGTCTTTCTACTGGAGCCATGAAATAAAACTTGCCCCAGATAATCTGCCGGTCCTAAAAGATTGAGAGACATTTGGGGCAGAGCACTGCCAGGTGAGGCATCCTTCCGAGGCCCAGCCTAAATCCACTGACCCACAGCCAACCTGCAGATAAGATGGACCTCAGCCAAGATCAACAGATTGGCTGCCCAGCTGAGCCCAGTTCAGATCAGCTGACTTGCAACCAACCCACAGATGCAAGAGCTAATTAAATGCTATGGTTGAGTGTCCCTGAGACACTAGGGCTGTTGGTTTTGCAGCAATACTGTAGCAATTATTAACAATCGTCTTAGTTTGCTAGGGCTGCTGCAACAAAGTACCACACGCTGGGTGGCTTAAAGCAACAGAAATTTATTCCTTCATAATTCTGGAAGCCAGAAGTCCAAAATCAAGTTGTCAGAAGGACAACCTTCTCCCTCTGAAAGCTCTAAGGGAGAATCCTTCCTTGCCTCCTCTAGTTTCTAGGTTTTGCTGGCATTCTTTGGTTTAGAGTTGAAATACTCCAATCTCTGACTCCGTCGTCATATGGCCCTCTCCCCTGTGTCTGTCTCTGTGTCCAAATGTCCTTTTCTCATAAAGACCCTAGTCATATTGGATTAGAGTACACCCTCATTCAGTTTGGCCTCATCAAAATAAATCACATCTTCAAAGACTATTTCCGAATAAGGTCACATTCACAGGACAAGGTATTAGGACTTCAGTGTATCTTTGGGGGAACCCACAGCACCTACACATGGACCAGCCATTTCCAGGGACTTCTGTGGTATAGTCACAATGACAGGGAACACCTGAGGGCTTTCAAGTACTTCCCAGAGGGGAACAAAAATGTTTTAAAACTTGAAAGTGCTAAAAAGGGAAAGTAAGTTATTCCAGAGGTTGATAATTGCAGGAAGATTCCACAATCCTAGTGCAGCATGCTTGCTGCTGACATAGGTTCTGCTGACTCGACTGGAGCCTGGAGCCATTGGCAGCTTCATGCCCTTGCCCACTTCTGTGGTTGGTTCCATTGACTCCATAGCCATGTACAGTTGCTGGACATGCCCCTAGAAACAGAAGGAAAAGAAAAATGGCTTTTCTCCTCCTTTTCCTTACCAATCTCCCATCAAGACCTCCTGCCCAGCACCTTTTTATTTCTTCTTTATTCTCTGTGAGGAAGAATCTTATTCTATAGGAAACATTGTAAAGGAAACGGAACCCCTAAATGGGGGAGGAGAGAATAAGACAGATCAACTATTTTAAAGGAATCTAAGACTAAGGGCCAAGGGAATTATAATCCAATAAACTCAGCGACTTCGGGGATTTGCTCTCAGGACCACTGTTAGAATCTACCTGAAATCCTGGGGAATCTGCAACCTAGGATGAATAAACTTGGATTACGTTTTCAAAAAATAGAGACAGAGCAGATTCCAGAATATAAAGCTTGATAACAGCATGTGTTGCATCCATGCCACGGGATATTACTCAGCAATAAAAAGGAATAAACCATTAAAACACCCAACAACCCGGCTGAATCTCCAGAGAATTACGTTGAATGAAAAAAAGCCAACCCCAAACAGTTACATACTGTACTATTCCATTATATAACACTTTCCAATGAGAAAATTATAAAAAGAGAGAACAGATTTGTGGTTGCCAGGGATTAAGGCGGGGGTAAGGGCAGGAGGGGAGTGGGTGGGTCTATAAAAGGGCATCATGAGGGAAATGGTCTTGTGCTGATGGAAACGGTCTGTATCTTCACTAAATCATATCAACATGCTGGTTACAATATTGGGCTGGAGTTTCGCAAGATAGTATCATTGGGGAAACTGAGTAAAGGGTACCCAGGATCTCAGTATTATTTCTGTAACTGCATGTGAATCTATAATCATCTCAAAATAAAAGTCTTAATTTAAAAATATAGTAGGCAGAGTTCTTGCCTACCATGCCAGAGACCCAGGTTTGATTCCCAGAGCCTGCCCATGCAAAAAGAAAGAAAGAAAAGAGAAATATTGGTAAAAACATGGCCTGGTAGAATTGATATTTCTTTCTGCCAAGATTCTAAAAGAGGTTATTAATGAGGGGGGACTTACTATGTTCTATTTCCTTCTACAGTGCGGAGTCCCATTAGGGGCACCATGCTTTCTGAGTATGAGAAAGTATGTGAGGTCCACGCACAGAGGACATTCAGAGGAGAGCAGCTGGGCGGTGGTGGGTTTTCAGATCCTGTGGTCTGAGGCACCCCTTACCCGTGTCTCAGCCAGCCCTCCCATCCTTGTTTTCTGTACACATTTGATAAAACTATGAAACCCAGAAATTTCAAAGGGAGTCTTGTGGCAAACAATGCCTCAGATTCACATAATACCACACAACTGAAAGGGTATTTTGCACCTCATTTTGCATATCTTAGAGAGGAAGAAAATGAAACTCAGAGAGACTCTGCCATGGAGGTGTTACATAACTGCCACCCTCTCAGCCCCCATCTCTCTTCCCAGGCTGGTCCCAGAGAGCTCGGAGGACCCACCCATCAGCCCAGCTGCAAGGGATGCTGGGAGTATCCTCCATTGCGGCCTGGCAGGCCTCCTTCCCAGCACCTTGGAGCCATATCTGCATGAGGGGCCGGTGCAGGCTCTCTGGCCTCCCTCTGGCCATGGTCGTGACACTCACATACCCTCTGACCACAGAGGCCCTCACGCTCCCTGTAGTCACCTGGGTGCTTTGGTAAGAGGCCCTCTCACGGCCGGCGTGTCAGGGACAGCTGCTCAGCTCATGTTCTCCAGTCAGCAGGCATCGCTGACTCTGTGATTTGGCCCTTCTTCCAAACTGGCAGGTGGACAGAGGTGCCCCATGGTGGCACAGAGCCCAACAGATCCATGAATCACCCTGTGGAGGACAACCCTGGTCAGCTGAGGAGTGGGCACTTTCCAAGTGAAACCCCAAAATACTGCTGATCTGCAGTGTCACGTTTCTCTGGGGGAACTTCCAGGCCAGGTCCCAACCTCTTGGGAATGGGCACCACTTGTCCTAACAGCTTGTTCAAGGCCTGTTCCATCTGCACTTTCAGAGTTTATAACATGACCCGTCTTCTACCCCAGCATGGGGAACTGATTCCCTGAGTTCCCAAAGGCGTCACCGCCTCCCCAGTCATTCAGGAAGAAAATCTTCCGCTGCCCCCTCCTCTGCATCTCCCACAACCAGCTAATTATAAGCCCAAAAGGAAGTCATCAGGGGTGAAGAGTTTTCATAAAATAATACAATCCTTCCTGGTACGAGACCGGAGTGTGTTGCCCCAGCCCTGCCCTACCCTGCCCTCTGCCCCCCACCTCCAAATCAAATCTCTTGCACCCAGCAGCATCTGGTGGGGGAAGGGGAGCCCCACGCTGTCCTCCTGGGGCGTCGCCTGTCCCCAGTGGGCCTGGTGGCATCTCCGGACCATATTCTCTGACATGCCCCTCCCTCCGCTGCAGGGTCTCTGGATACTGTGAAAACTGGGAGACTGCGGGCTCCCTGGCTGCAGTGAGGATGGCTAAGAGGGGAGCCAGCAGCTGGAGAAAGCCAAGCGAGGAGGTGGCTGGAGCAGTGGAGGTGAGAGAGAGCGGAGGCTGGGACTGGGCGCCGATTTTGGAGAGAGCAGAGAGGGGGCTGTAAAAGCTGACCTTGGGTGGGAAGCAATGTCAAAGCCAGGTTCAAGCACCAGAAGAGGTGAGAGGGCAGGAGGGGGGCCCTTTCCAACCTCAAGACCTTTGAGCAATAAAGGGGGGCTGCACTTGGCATGGAGAGGTGTTGCAACTCTGGCTCTAGATAGTAAGAGAAAGGACAACAGCATCCCTTTCTCTCCAAGCCACGTGCTTGCAGTTCCCAGGGGAGAGCTCTCCAGAGACATAGTCATCCTCTCCCTGGATGCCTGTTCATCTCCCCAGGCCATCGGGGAGCCTGGTTCTTGCCCACTCAGTAAGGTCCTGGGGTGGGGTGGGGGGGGACAGGGAGCAAGCTCAGGTGGTAGGGGGGTGACCCCAGGCAGGGTCTCTGCCTGCAGCCGCGGGACACTAAAACAGTGAAGCAACCACAGTGTCAAGTGGCCGCCTGTCTGATGGGGATTCTAAAATTACCCCAGTCCTGCTGCCCCCGGGCACCAACCCAGCCTCGTGAGTGCCAGGCAGACGGCGGGTACACCCTGCTCCCCCCTCCCCTCCCCACCGCTTCTGCTTTATCTGGTGACATCCGCCCTCACCCGGGTCACTGCACGAGCCACTTAACTGCTCTCCTCAGGGACCAGGAAACTACATTCGTCACCGATGCCTGATCATTCATTCGCTGGCTCATTCACTCATTCAATGACTCAACACGCATCCCCATACATGTCGCGTGCAGGTGTTACGTGCCTTGTACAGGCCAGGCCTTGCGGTGGACGCCGTGGATGGGGTGAGCGAAGCGGCGCTTACTGCGTGGATCATTTACTCGGTGCGCAAACACAGGCACAGCTCGCCGTGGTGACCGAGCTCGAATGCCGGCTACTTCCCGGAGACAGGGCTGTGTCGTGGACTGGGACAGGGCCTGCGAGGGGGCCCAGGGTCTGGAATTGTTCTGGATCTTGATTTGTGTGCCAGTCTCAAGGGTAAAACTGCATGTAAAAGTTTATCAAGCTGGGGCAGTGCAACGGTGGCTCAGCAGGCAGAGTTGTCGCCTGCTGTACCCGAGACCAGGGTTCGATTCCCGCTGCCTGCCCATGCAAAAAAAGTTTATCAAGATGTACACTTAATAGCTGTGCACCCCAATAATTTTTTAAATCTATATAAAGTATGATTTAGATTTTGCTTTTAGGTTTTCTTAGATATATATATCCACGAAGCAAAGAGAAAAAAGCTAGACCCACCCTGTCCCACCCCACCCCCACGTGACTGACAGTCACCTCGGGATGGTGAAGCGATGGCAAAGTTTTAGTTTCCTTCTTTATACTTCTCTGGATTTCCCAAATACTCTATGGTGAAGATACCTCACTCCTGTAAGGAAATTTAAAACGTTAAATGTTATTTTAAAATAATAGCCCAAGAGGTGAAGCATTCAGCAGGCACGCGTTTGCAGCCCTCCTCCCGGGGAGGCGCAGCGCCTGCTCACGCGACTTTGTCCTGCTCGCTTGTCAGGACTCAGGCGCCGGAGTCCTGTTCCAGGTCTGCGGGATTTCAGGACAGCTAAATAAAGCTCCGGGCCCCCAAGGAGGAGCCCTCCGCGCTTCCCCCTCATTCCCGCGGGAAACCCAGGGGGCGCTCCGGACCTGTCCTCAGCCTTTACCCTTCCTGACCTAAAGGCTTGTGCTCCTGGGCCCCCGCCTGCCCCAAGGTCTCCACCTCCTCCAGGCCTGACATGATTTTAGGATCTTCACCTCCCCCCACACACACCCACACACCCACCACCTCTGGTCCTTTCAGCAAGACGGGTCTGCCATGTGTGCAGTCTGGGGCCACAGTGAGGTAGAGTCGGATGGCGGGAGTACTCAAAGGAAAAGCCGAGTAAACCTCAAAAACCTAAGCAAGGAAGGAAGGGGACGGTGGAGGGTCTGCCCTGGGCCTCCGTTTTACACTGGGAAACGGGGCTGTGGAAGGAACCTACGGAAAGTGCCAGCCGTGGGGTCTGTGTTCAGCATGTACTGGATTTGCTGACGTCCTGGGGGATGGGGGACTGTCACATGGCTGGCTCTCAAGCCACCTTCTCCAACCCTAGTGACCCTTAGATGCCCTCAGCCCACACAGAGCAGGCGGTGGGAGAGGTCTGTGTGCCTGTGTGCCTGTGTGCCCGAAGCCTGATTTCCGCACGGGCAAAGCCATCATGGGCATGTGATGACTATCAGCTTGTGATTCACAAAGGTATTTTGTATTTCCAGCCTGGGTCCTACCAACACTTCCCCCCCCCCGCCCACCCCCTGACGTGCAGGCTCCTACAGAGAAGTCATGTGAGGGCTTGTCACACAGAGCCAAGGAATGAGCCAGCAGACCCGCTGGCCCTGTGACACGCACAGCCTGCTGCGGTCACATGGTCTCCAGCTGCCACTGCCTGCCCCTGTCCCCAGCCCGCTGCCCTCTCCCTGGCAGGCTTCCGGAGATGCCTCGTCCCTCCAGGCAGCAGTTGGCAGGCAGTGGGATTGAGGGACAGAGGTAGAGGGCCAGCAGGCTTGGACAGTCCTGGTCCCAGCAGACCTCGAGGCGGGAAGGCATCCAGGAGTCTCCCCAGCACCATGTGGCGTGGCCCAGAGGGGATTAGGCGCCTGCTGGCCTCTTGCAGTAGTGAACGGAGCTGTTGGCAGTGGGCTCCTCATCGCCAGCCCCTGCCAGAGCCCCTGTGAGCCGGGAGCTGGAGCCACAGGTGCTGACATGAGGCTATGCAGGGAGCCAAGGGCTCCATCCTGCCCGCCTGCCTCGTGGAAAGGCCAAAGCATGACGTCTCTCTGCCTCAGGGGGAGGGAAGGGGACAAATGCAGGAAGGGCCATCTGTACACATTCTCCAAAAAAGACTGCATTAGGGCAGCAGTTCTCAACCAGGAGTGGTTTTGCCACCCAGGGAACATTTTTGATTATTAAACTAGGGGAGCACTGATGGCATTTAGTGAGTAGGGTCTAGTGATGCTACCAAACACTCTACGATACACAGGGCATCTGCCACTACATGGACTTTTCCAGCACCCCTGTCAACAGGGCAGGGGTTGAGAAAGCCTGGTCCAGAGAAAAAGCAGTTTTTCTGGGGAAGAGTTGAGCGGGCCCTTGAGAATGACCTCACCTGCAGCCACGGTGACCGGGGACTGTCCCCCCTGGCCTTGGGGGCCCTCAGCACCTGCCCAGAACCTCAGACTTGAGTCCAAACTCAGCTGCATGCACTCCAAGACTTCTCTCCATGGCCTGGCTCAGGCTAAGTCCCCTCTGGGTTTTAACTGCACTCACCCATTCAAAGTGCCCCAAAGTCTCCAAGGCCTTTGCAAGGAAGGGGATTCCAAGGGATTCTGTCTGGAATGCTCTCTTCCCACTTCCATCTGGCTAATGCCCAGGCTTCTGGGTTGTCTGTGACATTTCCTTATCTGAGACGCCTTGTCTCATTCTTATCCTGTATCTCCCTCTTCTTGGGAGTGGTATGTGGCACCCCTACCATACAGCATTGCACAGGTAGGTGCTGGACAGTTGGCTTGTATGTCTGTCTCTCTCATAAGACTGGGGGTGACCTCAACCTCCAGGTCTGTCTACCCAGTGCCCAGGGAAGGAGTATCAGGAGCCACTGATCTCTTCCTGGTTTGGGGGTGGGTGGGAAGTTCTGTTCTATTGTCCCTCGATAACTGAAGATGCATGGGGCACTGGAGAGAATGCAGAGGGAGAGGTGAGGACAAGCTGGGCCATCAAAAGCAGGGGCTTTGCAGGGGGCAGGACAGAGTTCTGAGGGACCAGCCCAGCAGGAGTCTGGGAACAAAGCCACTGGGGCGAGTAGGTCTGAGGGGACCAAAGGGAGATGTTCTCAACCAATTCAGGGCTCCAGCACACCTCGGGGTGGGCAAACTGTGATAAGGATCAAGATAGCCACCAATGTGGCTCAGCAGGCAAGAGTGCTTGCCTGCCATGCCAGAGGACCCGGGTTTGATTCCTGGTGCCTGCCCATGTTAAAAAAGAAAAAAAGATAGCCACCGATGGCTAAGTAAGTGTTCCTTATATGGAGGAGGAAATTGGGTCATTTGCACTTGAAGGCAAGGTCACCTACTTTCCTGAGGTCAGTCTCATGGGGGAGGCAGGGTAACCGGAAATAACCCCATTTTATAGATGAGGAAGCTGAGGCTTAAAGAGGTAGGACTGTCCCCTATTGTCACGTACCGCATCTCACATCCTTTCCTCCTCGGGCTGCTCCATTCTAGGTCTGCTCATTTCCACACCACTGGTTTGAGTTCCATGAGTAAACACAAAAGACAACAGAAAGAACAGTTCCTCTGGGCCATTGTCTTGAGTGCTCACTTATCCACAGATTCTTCATTTTTTTTTTTTTCCAACTTTGTTGAGACATAATGGGCCTACAACAAATTGCGCATATTTAAATCATGCTGTTGGACCGGAGTTCATGTACATATGTTATCAACCATGGAGCCATCACCGCAATTGAGAAAATGAACGTATCCATCGCCTCTAAAAGTTGCCTTGTCCGCCTTTATAACCTACCCCCTCTCACCCCTTGGACCCATACACAACCTAGGTATTGGGTCCCAGCCACTGGTCAGCTTTCCATTGCTGCATATTAATTTACATTTTCTAGAACTTTTTAATAAATGGAATCATACAGTATGAACTCATTTTTGCTTGGTTTCTTTCATTCAGTATGACTTTGAGGTTCATCCACATTGTTTCATGTATCACTAATTCATTTCTTTTTCTGACTAAGTGGTAGTCCATGTGGTATGGAAATATCACTATTTTTTATCCGTTCACCTGCTGATGGACATCTTAGTTGTTTCCCATTTTGGCTATCGCAAATCAAGTCAACACGAACATTTGTCTACAAACCTTTGTGTGGATGTATGCCATTTTGGGGTAAATGCCTAAGGGTGGAGTGACTAGGTTATATGGTCAGTTTATGTTTAACCTTTTAAGAAAATGCTGAACTGACCACCCATTTTGCCTTCCACTGCAATGTATGAGAGTTCCAGTTCCTCCACATCCTTGTCAGAACTTTGTATGATCAGCTTTTTAACTTTAGCCATTCTGTTGGGTACATCATGGTATTTATTGTGGTATTAATGTGCATTTCCGTAGTAACTAATGATGTTGAGTATTTTTTCATGAGCTTATTTGGCATTCATATATCCTTGGAAAAGTGTCTATTAAACATGGAACTTCAAAAGAATTTCATATTTGTTTTTATCAGATAGATAGATAGATAGATAGATAGATAGATAGATAGATAGATAGGTAGATAGATAGAGCAAAGCATATAATTACAAACATGGAATTTGGAATCTGCTGGACTTGGCTTGAAGTCCTGGCTTCACTATCTACTGTGCAATCCAGCACAGAATCCTCTCCGAACTTCATTTTCTTCTTATGGAAAATGAGAATAATACTAGACCTTGATAAAGTTTTAGTGAGGATCAAATACTCAATGCCTCTAAAGCACTTACCTTAAGGTCTAACTGATAGAACTTAATAAACATTATTAATAATAATTATATTACATCCTTGGTTGGAATGATTTGAATCATGACGATCAAGGCCCGGCCTACCTTGGAAACTAATCTCCGTGAAGTATAGTGCTTCACATCTCGTAGAGAAGATTATAATATTTTTAATCCTTGGGCATGTACAGAATGGGATTCAGTAGAAGTCTAATATGTCAGAGCTGTAAGAGTCCTTAGAGATATTTGAACTAATCCCATGCCTTAGCCCAGGTTCTGGCTAAGGTTGTAGTGCGGATGTTTTACTCGGGCGGTGCAAGCCCAGGATGGTGAGGGCAAGGAAACGACAGGGAACTGAGACGGGGGAAGATATGCAGGCTGCCTGGCAGGATACTGCTACCCAACCAGGCTCCCAAGAGGTGTAGTAGGTCTGTTGGCAGATATACCTGCATGACACATGGAAATTTCCTGCAAGGTTTGCAAAGAGCAACTGGACTTCTGGGCCGTCCAAGGAGGGGGAAAGCAGGCACATTTACCTGCCAGCTTCCCTCCCGGCTCTTGTTTTCCTTTGGTCAAGTTCAATCTCACAGAAAGCAAACTCTCTGCACTTCCAGGTGTGTTGCCGAGACCCACGGGGACCACTCGGGAAAAACACACCTGATGCCCGATATCGCGACATTTCCCCGGAGCCCAGAAGTGGATGGGCAGCTCGGCGCAGGCGGGGCGCTGGCCGGAGGAGAAGAAAGAGGAAGTTCACAAGATCTGCATCCTGACTTAGGCTGGGAACTCCCACATACAGACCCTGAGCCAAAGATGTGAGTGTTAGCGGCTTTGGGGGAAGCTGTTCCAGGGCACACTGGTAGGCGAAGAGGAGGCGAGACAAGGCAGGGAAGGAAACCAGTGCAGGCGGAGGCGAGGAGGAGGTGCCCACTGCGGGCGCATGGAGCCACTCAGAGACGCAGCGCGGAACACAGCTCAGGATTTTCGCGCCGGAGGGGTGAGGAAGCCGGAGCACTGTTTAAAGGCTGCTCCTGTGGGGCTTTAACTTCTCTCAGCCCTGCCTGAAGAGAAATGCCTGAGAAGGAGGGTCTCAAGTGCTGGCAGTAGGTAGCTTTTGGCATATCCTAGAACGGTGAGGAAGGCAGCTGCTTCTTCCTCAGAGCACCAGTTTTCTGTAAGGGCCAGAAAATAAACATTTTAAACTCGTGGGCCATATTGGTCAATTCTGCCCAGGTAGCTGAGCCGTATGGATGCAAATGGGCATGGCTGCATCCCAATACAACTTTATTTACGAAAACAACCTGCACGCCACAGTTTGCTGACCCCCGTGCGGCATGTATGAGGCATCCCATTTTGCAAATGGAGAAACTGAGGTTCATCTGTCATACAGCCAGAGGCCAATCACCGGACCTTCTGCCAAAATCCTCTCCACTATACTTGCTACATGTTTACTCAGGCCTTTGTGAATTTTTTAGGAGATGGGAAGCAAGAACTCTTCCAAAGAGTGTCTGTGTAGCCCACAGTTCTTTAAGTGGCAGTTGGTTTCCTCTTGGTAGGCAGACAAGGCTCCGGGTACAGAAGCCTTGCAGCCTCCAAGGATCACTCAGCTCGGCTTTCTGTCCAAGCTTTACCAAGCGGAGCTGCTTTGGAAAGCCTTCTATGCCAGTCCCTCTTCTCACTGGCCCCTGCTCACTGCTTTGGCAGAACAACTCCCAGCAGTGGCCACAAAGCGCAGAGTAAAGAAGCATTTAGAGCTTTGGATTCCGTAAAATGTCTAAAAATATCCAGGAATGTGTACACATATGTGGTCCTTCTGTGATCAAAACATCTGGGGAGAAGATCAAATGCTCCTGCTTTAATTTGCTCAAAAATCTACAAGGGCTTTGGAAGGGAAAGGAAATGGAAAGTCATTGACTTCACTGGGGGGAAAGGGCGTCACAAGATTTGAGCGGTTTTTTTAAGACAAAATAAGTTGTGCACATACAGAACCCTCTCCTGGGTGAAATGCCTGGACCTCGATTTCCCTGGGATTCTGGAGATTGTTCTCATAATGAGGGCGGAAAGTTCATTGGCCACAGGCTCGAATTCCTGATTTGATGCCTTTGCGAAAAAGAGGATTAGAACGTCAAGTCCCCCATTTGGAAGCAAGAGGAGCAGGGACGATAAAGCAAATCATTAAATGTCAGCTTGAAAAAGGCCTGATGCAGCCCGTGCATTTGGCAGAAAAGGAAACTGAGCCCAGACAGGAAGCTTTCCGGGATCATAGCGAGGGTGGATGCGGCAGGACTGAAAACAGGCGTCCTGATGGTCAGATGAGGGTGGCTTTGGGAAGAAGAGTTGGAGCAGAGGTTCAGTTCCTGGTCCTTCTATTTCTAAGCCACATGGTCTCTTCTCTCCACTGAGGATCATAATTGTCAGTTTTGTCCGTAAGAAGCTGGGATCCTCTGAATCTCGTAGAGTGACTTGCTGGGGACCTAGGGGTTCTTGAAAGATATGCAAAGGCAGGCAATTGGCCATTTGCCCCATTACAAATCACGGCTGTAAGCCATAATAGTGTTCTGGTCATTTGGGCTGGCTGACGAGTGAGCCTGTGATCTGTTTTGCCCTGGCTCAAATTCTTGGCGAGAAGCAGGCCATGTGGCCTGTGGGGTGCCCTTGGATTGGGCTAGGCACTAACTCTGCATCAGGGAAAATAAGTGCCTTCCTTAAAGCCTTGGGAGCCTAACCAAGTCAGGCGCCATGCTTCTCTGTTGCCCTGTGCCACGCTGATGTTCCCAGCGGTCTCTGGAGGGCAAACAGTGGCTCCTTAGCCCACCCTAACACAGATGAGGGGAAGGTCCAGAGTAGGATACCCGAGAGAAGATACAAAGGGTCTAAGCAGGGCCTGCTACTCAGACACTGCACTTTTCACCCTGCCCTTGTACTTGAGACTCCAGCCTGTATCCTTGTCACCATCTTGGTCAGAGGTGGGACTTAGTGAGCTCCCTAGAGCCCAACATTTTTGCTTCTTTCCAGTTATTCCCATGGGCTTAGTGGCCAGGCCAGCAAGGGAGTTGCTGTCCCCCTGAAGAGAGAATTATCAGAACAGCCCAAGCAGTATCTTAGCAACCCTGTTTCTCTAATCTTTCCCACCACTTCTGTGTCATACTTGGGTTCCACTTGGGATCACCGAACTGGGGCTTCAGCTTCCCAAGACCTTTAGGAATGTCTCTTTACGTTACCCCACACTCTCTACAGGAGACTGAGAAGTCATGTTGTCTCAATTAGCCATGTGGCTAACAAGTTGAGACTGTCATAAACATCAAAGGACAACAGACCATGATTACAGCAGAAATGCCCCAGATTTGCCAGCACCGTCAAGACATCACTGTGTACCCACTCCTATTTTAACCATCATTCTCTTAGTCCTGCAGAAAAAAATTAATAAGCATACCCCTTTTGCCTCCAAGGAAAAATTTTTCAAGTGATATTGAAAGCTTTCCTTTTCCTCTTGTTCCTCCTTATTCCACTTGATCCCAGCCATTAGAGTCATAGGGGCAGAGATGGAAACAGGGTCTCTTCTTCAGTAGCTCTGTCTACCATTGCTCCTTGAACACCTCCAGAGATGGGTCTATCCTATTCTCACTCCCTCATGTCCCACTTTTCCTCGATTCAAAGATGCAGCAGGATAGATCAGAACTTTGCTGGGGAGAACTCACTTGCAGAATCTGGAAATGAAACAAATCTCATAGCCAGATGCCAACCATCTCTGCCAGCTTCCAGAGATGAAGGCTTGGGATTAAACACAGATTCCTTCTCAGAGCCCATTCCTGGGGGATAAGGGACATCCAAATAGCAGGGCTCGGCTTCATCTAGCCTCCTTCTTCTGGGGCTGTCCTGTTTTACACATTGGGTGGTCACTGAAGTACAGTATTTTTTAAAGAAGGGTTCCAAAGTATTTTTTATTTCGGAAACCACTGACCAGTAGGGAAATATGGAACTAGACAGCTACTGTTCTTGGCTGTTCCTCTCTCGGTCTACCCACTCTGTCCCCCACCCAGTCCCCTACCCACTGACCTAGCATCTGGCTCTTCCAAGTGCTAAGGAGGTGAGATTATCAGGCCATAGAAGAAGGACCAGGAATGTCTTAGGGAAAATGGTAGACCACCATTCGCAAGCTTAAAGATGATCTCTGAGGTCCCTTATTGCTCTGTGGTAATTATAAGAACTACAGTAATGTTGCCACATTCTTGAGAGCATTGTAGGTTGAGAGAACAGAGTGAGTCAAAGCATGACACATTTACTATTTGTGCCAATTTCCACCTTAAGAAAACCACTAGACTGGCTGGTAAGAGGAAATTGCAGGGAAAGCAAAATGGCAGTGAAATGCATTGTCAATATCGGAGGTTATAAATATTTTAAATAATAAACATAGGTGTATCTGTATACAGTTCTCATTCTGTCTGATGTTTTACCAATTCGTGCCTTTTTTTCTGTAGAAATTGTGTGCCTTGTGCTATATAATCCAATTTCCCAGCCAGCTTTAAGAGATGCCAATTATTTAATGACACCCCACCTAGAGACAATAAATACATTTGAGTCACTCTTAGGCTCCTGGGGAAAGAGACGCTGAAAATTTGATGAAAGAGATTAATAAATTATAACCAGCCTATTAAGATGTGAATCACTGAAGATTCCTGACATCTTTTCCTTTCTCTAATTAGAATTAGGAAACAAATAAACAGACTCACCTCCCTGTGCTCAGAATTTTGCCCCTTCTGTTCTGAGGCCACTTCATTGGTCTAGTTCCTGGACTTTCATTTAGACATTGATGGGCAATGAGGTTTTTTTGTTTGTTTGTTTCTTTGATTGTTTGGTTGTTTTTTGTTTTGTTTTGTTTTTGGCAATAAGGTTTCAACAGTGAGTTAAAGGCGTGCACTGGTTCTCTGTTTCAGGTGCTGCTACAGTATTGGTGAGGTGCCAATCACACAGCCGGGGAGGAGGAAGGTCCAATTTGCTGGCTGTGGGGTGATCAAAGTGGCCCCGCTGATGGATCCCAGGGCCTGCTTCAAGATGTCATTGACTCAGCCTTCCAACAAGGAACCTTAGAGTTATAGCTCATCCCATCCCTTTTTCCACACAGGCAGAAACCGAGGCCAAAGAAATGAAGGTAAATTGCTCAGTAGAAAATCCACACCAAATCCTGGGTCTCCTGACCCCTCAATCACTGCTCTTAATAAACCTACTTCTACACCGAGTCCAAATCCAATGGCTTTGTGCTTGCTATTTTGGTCAATAGTCCAACTCTCAATAATATAGGCATCAGAGGACAATCAGAAGACAACCCCAGAACATCACTGAATGTGAACCGTTTGTGACTCCTCCCTTTGAAGAACTGTGTGGACTGTGGATGTTCTGCTCACTCAATTTGGGTTCAGAAACGGACTTTCTTACCAATCTTTGTATCCTAGAGCCTAGAACAATGCCCAGAAAAGAGAAGACTTCAGGAAAAAAAAATGTTTAAATGAATGAATCATGAGAGTTTATCTAATTTCAGAATTTCTCTCCTTTTTTCTTTTTTTTTTGAGTGCACAGTGACTCAAAGCCAACATTAATAATGTGATTTCCTCCAATAGTTCATGGATTCTGCCTAAAGGCAATAATCCTTCAACAAACATTTGTTTAGTTTACTACATCCTGGGTATTAGGTAAAGATAAGTAAAAGAGTCCATGTCCTCAGGGGTCCACAAGTTAAAGAGGGGGTCAGCCAATCAGACCATTGTCATCTAAGACTTTAGTGTGCCATGAAATAGGTATATCACAGGGGACACCCATGGGGAATCAGAGGACAGGCAGCTGAGCTCAGTACTGAAGCAAAGGCAAATGGGAAAATAAAAAGAACAGGGCTTCAGGTAGAGGGAACGTGGTGGGTGCAAAACCACAAAGATGGCACAAGAAAGCAGAGCCAAACAGATAGGAAGAGTGTAATGGACAAATTTCCACCTGTACAAATGAAATTGAAATTGTTTGCTTCTCTCTTTGCTTCATTTTCCAGAAGAGGTCATCACCGAATAGTGGAAAGAACACTAAATTTGGAAGAGGAAAGATCTGTAAAAACATAACGACTCCATTTGTAGTTGCTGAGTTCATGTTGTATATTTCAGGCACTTCCACAGAGTTCCTGCAGGATGCAGGGATTGTTACATCACCCCAGTTTACAGATGGGGAAACTGATGTTCAATGAGTACTGGCCAGTAAGCACATGGCTGTTTAGTTTCCCATTCCCACTTGTTTAGCTTCATTGGAGCCGCCATCTTAGATGCAAGCACAAGGCTACACTATCCCATCACTTGGCAAGAAGTTTCCCTCTGCCATAAAAAAGAGCAATCCCTATCTCTTTCCAGAATGACTCCCATGGTGATTCCTGCCAGAGCACATAGGAATATCCCCGAACTTTCCAAAATATGGGAGAACCCACCCCTGCCCACTCTCCTGCTCAGGCACCCTAGGCGTCTCTCAGCCAAATTCCCTCACAGGCTGGAAGGTGTGACCCCAGGGGTGCATGTATGTGTACTATCTAGGCTTTTCCATTCCCCCCAACATTTACTCCGCCATCCATCCACTCATCTCCTCCTCAAGTACATCCACTCATTCAGAGCTGACCCAATTAGATTAACAATCACCTATCAACCTTCAAATCCAGCATGGTGTCTGCTTTCCCAAAGAGCCCCAATGTCAACTTCGCCAGGTGACAGTGCCCCGTTGTCCAGTCAAGTAAACAGTAGCCTGATTTTTACTGCAAGGACATTTTGCGGACTTAAATCTCAGTAAGTTGATTGCATCTATGACTAATTACATCTACAGTCAACCTAGGAGAATGTCCTCAGTAATAAGAGATGTTTAATACAATCAGGTGGAGGCTTTGAAAAGAGGAGTGATGGTTTCAGCAGTCAGAAGAGAGAATTTTCATCTCTACTTCAGCCAGCCAGCCTCTCCTGGGGAGGGAATTCATCAAAAACCGTCATCAGAGTTGCCAGCTTGCAGCCTGCCCTATGGATTTGGACTCATGCATCCCATTGTTGTATTAAACAAATATTTATGGGTTCATATTTACAGATATCTCCTGTCAGTTCTGTTTCCCTAGAGAACTGTGACTACTAAAGCCCCCTTCCTCTGTCCTCTGTGATGTCCCTTCGTTGGGGCCATCTCTGCCATTTATCATTAGCTCAGTTCACTCTGCATCCCATAAGGAACTGGAACTTCTTGAAGATATGGACTGTCAGATTCATCTCAGCATCCCCAGTACCAACTGGGTCAACAGGTGGTCTTGCAGGTCTCAAAGTGCTGAATTCCAGACACGGGTCAAGCCCTGACTCCACCATTTCCTCACAGGGGGCATGGCCTGTGTTAACAGCTGATGAAAGCAGGGCTCTTGACCCACCCAACACCATGCAAGCGGGTGATGGGACAAGAGGGTGTTTCTGGATAGCCTTGCTGCTCTGACCAAGTTCTGGTGGCCACATGGCCCACCCTGTCCTCAGCCCAGGCACTGAGCCAGCAGGTGTCAACAAGGTGTGACTAAGTGTTCATTGGCTACACACAGTGAATTGCAGCTTGATCAGCACACCCCAAGCATGTCTCTGCTGAATCTGCCAGAAGCACCTGTTTCTAGCAAGTGGATGGCCTCCTTCCTTGCACATTTTTTCCCTGGTATTAAAACCTTTTGGTCTCTTTAATAGGATTTTGAATGAGGGTGGAGTAAAATGCATATGTTCAGATTTCCATCTTGGAATTTACCCAAGTTTTTAAGTTCAGTAGATTTCTTTTAAGAAATATTTCTGATGGAGGAATGCTCAATACTCTAACCCTGTCGCTGTAAATTCCACTGGCTCTTCCACTACTTACTATGTGAACTTGAACCAGTAACTTAAACTCTCAGAGTCATTTTTCCCATCTGTAAAATTGGAGTAACACCACCTCTTTCACAGGGCGGTGGTAAAGTTGTGAAACAATTACAAATGGCACATAGTAGGCAGTTAATAAATCATTGTTCTCCTGGGTTTGGGAGACATGCTTTCCTTTCTGTACCACTTTTCTTATCCTCTGAGGAAGGAAAGGATGGTCGGGACCCCACATCCCCACATGGTGTTGAGTAAGCTAGTACTGAGAGGTGTCTATTGGATTTTTTATCTTAGTAAGAGACGATTCACTGTATAGAATGTGGCAAATTGTGTTTTGAATTTGCCACAACTCACAGCTCCCTTCTATTCTCTACACCAGTCCACCCACATCAAATCTCCAAATTCAAACATCAGCCAGTGGTTCCTGGGCAGAGTCCACATCTCCTAAGTCTAACCACCCCAGACCAGAAACAATAATCACTTGATAATGTTAATTTAATGCTATAATTATAGCTGATGTATAATAGGCATTTTGCACTGGTGTTGTACACTGCCAAGAAAATATTTACTTGGCTAACTCAAGTCCACGACCAAGCTTATTTTTTTTTTCAAAACAGAAATAAAGCTAAAATTCGGCATCACCAGACACACCAGCATGAAGCATCCTGGATATTTCAAATACAATCAAATGTTTCGTATTCTTTTGCCCCATTTATAAGTCTCCTCTCTCTTTTTTTTTTTTTTTTTGCAGGACTTATGTCTAAGTCTTGTGTGAGTTTCTTTGTGTTTCATTTTAATGAGATGAGTATTTATTGACATTGATGTGGGGAAGGCAGGAAGAAAGAGCTGGAGCAATCTGGAACTTTGATTCAGATTTCTTGTTTCAATGCTTTCCTCCAATCCGTTAGCTCCTCTGCAGTGTAATGCTTATTTCCCTTTGGATTTTTGGTCCCCACTGTTCACAGAAAAGCCCTTTAAATCGCAAGCCCTCTGACAATAGGGCATGCTGTCTCCCCAGGCTCCGTCCACCCGCCTCACTTTTGGCACTTGGTCCTGACTCCAACAATGGAAATGGTGAATCCTTTTGATTTCCTCTTCAGTGCCAACTTCCCAGTTCTCTCGTGTTGCTCTGGATCTCTACAGAGACTCTCCTATCTGGTGGCCCAAAGCCCAGATCATGTCATACTAATCAAAGGTTCCTTTCAGAACATTAACCTTCCCTTGTAGGGAAATCTCATTTTTACTCCAAGGTGGTCTCCATTCCTTTCAGTTTCCTCCAGGTTTGACAGTATCTGATAGATATGCTTCATAATTTGTGGCTTGAGGTAGTAGCCTTTTTCTTGATGCATTGAAGATGAAGGGCTTTCTTCCCCACTGTTTTTATTTGTTGTCATCAATGGGTTTTTACTAAAGGTCGAAAACTAAAAATCCATTCATGCTGCCATCTTTAACCAGAAGTCCCAAAGGCCTTTTGCAACCCAAATCTTTTCATTTGTTTCTCATTCTCCTGTACTGTGTGTGCCTCTGTAAATTGCTTTAAATCATGCTATGGAACAAGGTGGAAGGACACATATATAAATTTTTAAATGCCATGTTCTTCCATTGTCCTTCTCCACAGGTTGATTTCTTTTTATCTCTTTGGGAGTCTTTTGCTTTTGACTTTCCTTTCTGTCATTCTCCCCTTCAATGTGGAGACTCTTTCTAGAATCCAAAAGAGCATGGTGATATATTCCTTGAGGCCTCTCTTCTTCTCCTTTAGTCAGAAGATCGAATGGTAATTATCAGAGGTGTGATTAGTTCTTCCCCTTCATGGACAAATGGTGTAGGTGGCCCCAGTGGTTCCCTCATTGTCTGTGTGTCTTGAATGTCCAAATAAGCCAGCATAGCATCGTGGCTCTCCACGAAGCCCATTAACCACTGCTGCAAGAATTGGCCTCGATTGCAAGGGCTTCTGGGAGTACTGCTTTTAGGTACACACCACCATGCCCCTTCTCCGCAGACCTGCTGTATTTTATAGAGATGAGCCCCCAGTTGCTGAAGAAGCTCCTTCCCTCCTCCCTCCCCCAGCTCCCCTGGGGCCATTGAGCCATATAAGCATGGCATAAGCAACATCCTGCTCACCAGAGTTCCCACCTGCTTCCACACCTGTTTTCTTAGGTTCCTGATCCAAGGGGAAAGAAAAAATGATTCAACCTTACATGTATGTTTATCCTGCTTGTGGAGTGTCATTAAATATGGAAAATCATGCAAGTCAAGTTCCAAAGAAATGGATCACTCTACTGACAGTCCCCTTGGAGTCACTGTATTCACGGCTGGGAAATCTGGTTCCTCAAAATAGAAATTTACAGGCCCAGAGTGGCAGGAGCGGGGATGAAGTCATGACACAAGCAGCGCAGCACATGGGCGCATCCGGATCTAAAGGCAACGACTCCTAAGATAAGTTCAAATAACTAAGTTAAATTTTTCTAAGGACTTCCCATGTGCGGGCAACCTGAGAGGAGTTCTGCCCCTTATCTCATACAGTCCTTGCAATAATCCTGCAAGGTATCAGCCCCATTTTATGCAGAAAAATATTGAGAATTGTGGCAGAGGATGAAAAGGAAATAATAATATTTAAATAACAATGTTGTTAATTACTTTGTTAAAAAAAATGAATGTTTTACTTTGAATAACTCCTCAAAGAAACTACAGATTAGGAAGTATGAGGCCCACCCTGAGTTTCACGTGCTTACACAACTTGAGTGAGATGAGAGACCACCACCTCGTACGTTGCTTTTGAATGTGGGAATAAAATCTGCATCTCTCTCATGCCAAGGAAGCCTCTGACCATGCCTGGGCCAGCTATTGACAGGGCAGAGTCAGCTACACCTGTCAAGTTCTCCAAGGCCATCTTGAGAGTTCCATTTTTCCCTAACGGTAGTGTAGCAAAATGTGTATAACAAGATTTACCATTTTGTGTGCAATTCAATGGTATTAATTACATTCACAATATTGTATAACCATCACCACTGTCTATTTCCAAAACCTTTCTATCACCCCAAACAGAAACTCTGTACCCATTAAGCAATAACTCCCCATTTCCCCTGCCTCCAATCCCATACAACTTCAGTCCTTTTGTGTCTGGTTTATTTCACTTAGCATAATGTTTTCAAGGTTCATCCATGGTGTGGCATGTATCAGAACTTCATTCCTATTCAATGGCTGAATAATATTCCATTATGTGGATAGATCACATTATGCTGGTCCACTCGTCTGTTCATGAACACTTGGGTTGTTTCATTTTTTGGCTGTCGTGACGAGTGCCACTATGAACAATGTGCACGAGAACCTGTTGAGTCCCTGATGGCCATTCTTTCAGGTACATATCTAGCAGTGGAATTTCTGGGTCATATGGGATGATACTATTTTTATCACCAAGACCATAAAAATAACTATATAGTACTCCAGTTATACTGAAAATCACTGGCCCTTTTAACTAGAAAGAGCCTTAGGGATGCTAACACCTGTATTTTAAAGAGAGGGCAGCCAAGGTCCAAGCAGGTAGAGGGCTTTCCTCAAGCACTTTTTGAACCCTGTAAAGACAAAAAGATAGTATCAGAACCAAGGAAATTTTCTCCCTGATGTTTTCATAACATCCCTCTTAATAGTTAAAAGAAAGAAAAATAGAGAAGCACCAAAATAGATGCCCACTGTCTGAAGGGAGGGAGGAGAAAAAGGGAAGGTGCAGAGAGAAATGAGGCTGAGCTGAGGAGGCTGTGCAGATGGAGCATTGATGGGGGAAGGGCCAGGGACCAGACAGATGCACATGGCAGCCTGAAGAACTACACGCTGCACCCAAAACAGTGGAAAGCAGGGACCCAAACGGATCCCTGTGGACTGATATTCATGGCAGCCCTCGTCACAATAGCCAAAAGGTGAAAACACCCCAAATGTCATCAGCAAATGAGTGGACCATCAGAATGGAATGTATCCATATAGCAGAATATCATTCAGCCATAAAAAAGAATGACATTCTGATACGTGCTACAGTATGGATGAACCTCGGAAACATTATGCATGTGAAATAAGCCAGGACTTATAAGTCCATAAGTCCACCAAGGACTAGTGTTGTATGATTCCACTTATGCGAAATATCTAGACTTCAGATTCATAGAGACAGGAAGCAGATTATAGGTTACTTGGGGCTGGAGTTAGGGGTAACTGGGGAGTTGTTGCTTAAAAGGGTTAAGCTTCAGCTTGGGGTGATAAAAAAGTTTGGAGCATAGTGGGGATAGTTGTACAATATTGTGAATGTAATCAATGCCACTAAATCATACACTTGAAAAGGGTTGAATGGAAAATTTTAAGTAATCAATATTTTACTGCAACAAAAATAAAAACTGAAACAAAGTACTCCATTTATCCAGTGTCCCCATGATTGATCCAGTACCCCCACCATCTATCCAGCACCCCTACCATCTATCCAGTGCCCAACTATCTATCCAGTGCCCCACCACCTATCCAGTGTCCCACCACCTATCCAGTGCCCTACCACATATCCAGTGTCCCACCACCTATCCAGTGTCCCACCACCTATCCAGTGTCTCACCACCTGTCCAGTGCCCCACCATATATCCAGTGCCCCACCACCTATCCAGTGTCCCACCACCTATCCAGTGCCCTACCACATATCCAGTGTCCCACCACCTATCCAGTGTCCCACCACCTATCCAGTGTCCCACCACCTATCCAGTGTCTCACCACCTGTCCAGTGCCCCACCATATATCCAGTGCCCCACCACCTATCCAGTGTCCCACCACCTATCCAGTGCCCCACCACCTATCCAGTGCCCCACCACCTATCCAGTGTCCCACCACCTATCCAGTGCCCCACCACCTATCCAGTGCCCCACCACCTATCCAGTGTCCCACCACCTATCCAGTGCCCCACCACCTATCCAGTGCCCCACCATATATCCAGTGCCCCACCACTATCATAACCTTTAGTTCCCAGCCCTTTTGGGTACCCTCCAATGCCCTAATGCTCCAGAGATACATCTCAAGGGGAACAGGGAGGATTTCTCTCTTTTCTCCCACCAGTTTGCTTGTAAGTCCATCAGAGAGGACCTAAACCTCAGAAACACAAAGTCTAACCCAGTGGAAACAGTTTTCTTCATTTCATTGTTTTTATTTTTTTGTTCTCAACTCAGCACTTATTGAATAATTGCTATCTTTCAGGCATTATTCATATGCTATTCAATACTCACCACAATGCTCTGCAGTAAAACAATCTAAGACTCAGAGACATCAAGCAACTTGTCCAAGGTCACACAGCTAGTAAACTCATATTCAAATAGGAGACCCCAGAGTCTGGGTTTTGAAAAACCACATTCTGCTGCCTTTCCTTCGGGGCTTCACTATTGCTAAATTTTGTGAACCACAGAATCATAGAGTTGAAAAGGCAAGCTTCCTCTAGACCAATTCTCCTAGCAAGATTTCACTACCCTCCAAAACAGAAGTACTTCTGTCTCTCTTAATTAGAAGATCCTTCACGGCACAAGCTGTCCTCTACCTTCCACCAGTTCCTTCCTGGCCTCTGCGGCAAACACAATCAGCCGGATTCCTTCTCCCTCTTGTTAGCATATCAGGGTTTGGGTGAAAGCTCTCTCCTGTCCCCTTTCCATTTCTCTTTTGCTCAGTTTCTTCAACCCTTTCCTTTCTGGCTGATTGCAACTCTCCACCTTTTACTTCCGGTGTGCAAGTGAGTGGTAAGGGAATTTTGAAAAATTTATCAACCATGGCAGTCACATTACTGGGCATTTCTGTGTTGAAGAAATTCTCATCCCCACTCTTTGACAGACCCTTCCAGTGCCAGAAACACTTGAACACAACTTGTGGATGATTTAGGAACATCCTTGAAAAATTGCCTAGTCGGTAACGAGATGTTTACCTGTAATTACCTCAGAGCAAAGGTTAAGCATGTTGGAATATTGAAGACATTTTAAAAGATTATTTTCAAAATTTGCAAGAGGGGAAAATGGGAGAACATCTGTTCCTTAAAATCACTGTCAAATATTCATGTACAAATAACTGTAAAATACTAAATAGTGAAGATCCTCGAAGTCGTTTGGGTATGTAAAGAGTTTAAGAAGTCTCAGATGGGAGGAGAAGGAATTTTCCCTAAGAGTTCCTTCCTGAATCTTTTTATCTTACAATTTTCTTTATAATACTACACCTTGTCTCAGGGATTATTGCCATGACATTTAAATAGAGGTGGGGTTTTTTTTTTTTTTTTGGTAATAAGGGTTTTTAAAAATAGATCTTGGCAAGTGAGAGACGGTCTTTGGGAACAGTTCTAGTCTCTGAGATAAGCAGTAGGAAAAGGGGTGCTCCTTGTGACCCCCAGAGATTCACCTAAAGCACCATCACGCCCTCTACAGAGCAGTTACACATTTATGAATTTCACTCTGGTCTCAAACAGGAGGAAGTCTTTGTTTCTTGAATATTCTGCGTCTTCCCTAATGCCTCGTTTGTTCTCCACTTAAGGACACTAACAGTGATTCATCATCTCGATGACTTTTTGGTAAGATGAGGATGGAATTCTCTTAGGTACTGAAATTACCTCCAGCCCTCTGTTATATGCAGTCCTGGCTGGCAGTGTTAGGATTCCACTGAAAGATAAACTACTGTTGGCCTGTCCCGCTCTTGAGTGTATGGGATGCCCAAGCAGGACTGCCAGATATAAGGGGGATATATATAAAATATGTAAAATAATATATAAGTATGCACGATGTCCAGGTAAATTTGAATTTCAGATAAACAAGAATTGTTTAGTGTGCCCCAAATGTTGCAATTCATCTGGTATCCCTATGCCCAAGCTCAGGGCCAAGCACCCAATGTTACTTTTTACTAGTGAACTTTAGAAATCTCTCCATTGTGTGATAGAATAAAAACTGCAGCTACTTTTTAAAATCCCTATTAAAGATAGAACAGATCCTTTGCTGACAAAAGAAATACATGCCAATTGAGGCATATGGCCAGTCTCACCCAATGTATGTGTCTTGCCCATAATTGGGATCTGGGCCTCCACTCATTGCTTAAGAGCTGATAATTAGGAAGGAACTCAAACAAAAAAAAAAAAAGAAGATAGGGGAAGGAAGAGATCCCAGCACCCAGAGAATCACAAGCTGGTTCAGGATCTTGGGTCTCACTCACCATTGTTTCACATTACGTTTGTCACTGTATCCAGTCCACGACAGATACTTAGATAAGTGTACACACAACACACAATGGACGTGTAGGGAAATGTACAAACGAATAAATGAACCAATAAGTCATGCTAAGACTTCTTTTCAAACCACTTGCTGCAGCATAGCTGGAAGACTTTCAGATTTCACTGTTGCCTCAGGCTCTAAAATAAGAGACTCAGACTGTGTGCTGTGTGGGTGCATGAGTCTTGAGAGGAAACAAATTTATCTGCCGGGAATGGGACTCTGCTTCTCACCTGAGATAAAGTAGGTACCTTAGACTAAAGTCTAAATGAGAAGTCTTATAAGTTTCCGGTAGAAGTAGTCATGATGGAAAAGTGTCAGAAGCATTGGACACCATCAGCTCCCCACAGGGTGACACTAAATCCCCTGGCAAGGAGGCGCACCCCATGCTGGGGTGCTAACGTGCACAACTGAAGGCTGGGGGTCAGACAATCTGAATGGAAAAGATGGGACAAAGTGGGGGGGGGGGGGGGGTGGGATGGGATGGAATGGGATTCGGATGGCATGTGGCAAGATGTAAAGGGATGAAACTGGAAGACCTGAACTGAATAACAACAAAAAGTCAAATGCCAAGACTTTATTTATGCTCAGATATCATATTTCAGGTCTCTGAAACATAAGAATTTGGTACTAGAGTGTTACAAGTATTTTTCAGGGGTCTGTTAAGATACTGGCCAGAAAATTTGCTCCAAGTAATTGAGTATTAGGGTGGCTATTATGCAACTGGTTAAACAGCAATTCTTTTAATGATCACGTGCAAAGTCTTTGAGACCATAGATGGCTTTAGTTTTGATCACTTCAGTGGGCCATGCACCGAACCTGTCCCCTCACCTAGCAGTCTTTGCTCCTGGAACTCATAATCTCTTGCAGAATTTAATTTATGTCACATCAATTTCATGAGCTAAATCACTACTCGAAGAAATGGCTATAAAAGAGGATTTACTTCCATAGAAGAGAACCAAAATCCCTATTCTCCATGATTCAGATAGTTAAGGATTTAACCTTTATAAGGTAGATGCACATTTTAAAGCGCTTTTGTTGTGCTGTTGTTTTGCTTATCCCAATTCAATTTGTGACTTCCGCAAAAAAAAAATCATGTGAATGCCTTATTTTTCCAAATTTGCGCAGTGAGTGGTTTTCAGTTTTATATATGAGACTTTAAGGATGTATTTTCTGTGCCACGCTGAGGAGAAAACAATTATTATGGAAGTGAGCTACCTATCTGTCCTTTCCTTAAATAGACATGAGGTGACATGGTCCAGAGCACATGTGCATGTGTAATTTAAAATACCAAGGGACATTTGTGGGACTGGAGAAAAACTATGAAAACTATTCAACTTTACCACCAGCGAAACCGCTGATACTGTCTCAAACATTAGGGATTCCCACATTAATAAGCCAAGCCCTTGATCTTGAGATTTGCTCTTATGAAGCTTATTTCTGTAACAGAGAAGCTAAGCCTACTTAGAGTTGTCTAAGAGTTACTTCAGGAGGACCTCTCATTGTTGCTCAGATGTGGCCTCTTTCTCTCTCTCTCTCTCTCTCTAAGCCCAACTCTGCAAGTGAAATCATTGCCCTCCCCACTACCTGGGAGATGACATCCAAGGGTACAAGTCTCTCTGGCAATGTGGGACATGACTCCCAGAAATGAGCCTGGCCCTGGCACCATGGGATTGATGACGCCTTCCTGACCAAAAAGGGGAAAAGAAATGTAACAAAATAAGGTATCAGTGGCTAAGAGAATTAATATGGTATTGAGCTCTACTCTGGAGGCTACTTAAGCAAGCTTCAGCTAGATACTGCTAATTACCAGGGTTTGCCAAAACCCTAAACCCTAGGGTTTTGTTAACCCTAAAGAACACCTAGGGCTCTATCTGAGATTCTACAACAGTTTCACACACTGAGATTACTTCCCAGAAACCTACAACCTCCAGATGTTTCCTAGGACAAATGAGTCCTAAAACCCAGAGGGGCCAGCCTCTCCAAGAACATCAGCTAGTTCCATCCCCTTATCCCATATTATCAACACTTTTTCCAACATGAAAGAGTTGGAATGGACATAGTCCAAATACCCCTCAAGGATAAAAGGAGAAGGAGAAGTTGCAACAGAGAAGATAGGATTAGCAAATGAGTAAGACAACTGAATCATTATATTGATATTTCTTTGAGTCTCCAGTGCCTTGGAGCAGCTAGAAGGAAAAACCCGAAAATTGTGGAACTGTACCCCATACCAAACTCTGAAATCTGTTCTATAACTACTTGTTACAGTGTAGTTTAAAATGTATTGCTTTTTTGTATATATGTTATATTTGACAACAAAAAATGTTTAACTGGAGCCTGCCCACGGAAAAAATATACATATATTTAAAAAAATAATTAAGGGACGGCCTACTAGATATTTGAAGTCAACTATTCTTGACTTCTTTTCTCCTGAGGTTTGTTTGCTTTTTTGAGGCTAAACTATACAGCTTCTTCACCACTCCTCCACTCCTCATCCATATCTGAACAAGCTCTGGCTAATCCATGGCCCATGTATAGTGTGGAACCAAAATTGGCCATTGAACAGTGAAACTGTAGTCACCCTCCTTATTCCTTATTCTGGGTGGCATCCCACTTAATGCCACCCATTTGCGCTACCTATTGGCTGCCAAGACGGCTTTATTAAAGACGTTATTTATTTTATCTTATTTCATCATAGTTAATTATTATTGAGTGAGTATGAAACTGTACGTGTTAAGATAACATTTTGAAGAATTTTATTGGCCTTTTCTCTTTCCTACCTTATGCACTTCAAATCAGTCCTTTCCACCCAGACTTTGGAGATGGTGGTAAATGACAACTGACATACTTGCTCCATCCTGTTTAAAAGGCTTAAATCTTCATAGCTGGAAGCCCACCTTGAGGAGAAGAAGGCTATTAGAGCCAGGTGCATAGAGAAGGAAGGTGTCAGTACAATCTTTTTTTTTTTCTTTTTTGCATGGGCAGGCACCGGGAATCGAACCCGGGTCTCCAGCACAGCAGGCAAGAACTCTACCTGCTGAGCCACTGTGGCCTGCCCTCGGTTCAGTCTTGAACTTCCAAGTTAGGGTGTTCAACCTGTGAAAAGCAAGAATTTCATTTTCACAAGCAAAGTTTTATTGGGAGAAAAGAAGACTTCCGGGCTCCTGTCTTAGTTTTCTAAGGCTTCTTGTTGAAAAGTGCCATAAACTAAGTGGCTTGAAACAACAGCAGCCCGTGGGGAGAATCCTTCCACGCCTCTTCCCAGCGCCTGGTGTTTTGCCAGCAATTCCTGGAGTTGGCTGATCTATGGATGCAGCTCTCCCAGCTCATCTCCATCATCACGTGGCCACCTTCTCCCACATGTCCATCTATGCAGCTAAAGCCCTCTTCTTAGGAGACCCGAGTCATACTGGATTAGGGCTCACTACCCAGTTTGGCCTCATTTTAACTAATCACATCTTCGAAGACCCTAATTTCCCACAAGGTTACCTTCACAGGGCTGGGGCTTAGGACCCGAACATATGTTCTCGGGGGGACACAATTCAACACCCAACTTCAAAGAAACAAATCTTAGCGCTCTCAGCATACACGGTGTTGCATAAACCAGTGAGCAGGAGGACTGCAGGATAGGGATAAGGGGTAAACGAAGACATTTCTCAGACGGGAGGAGAGGACTGGGAGGGGAGGAGAGCAGAACAAGAGGGTTGAGCGTAATTGCAGTCCTTTTCTCACGCACTCGCCCATGTATACCATGGAGCTAAAGCCTACCCTTCCTTTCCCTTCCTGGGCATGTTTCTGGGTTTGGGGTGCTAACAGGACATCATGAATCAAAGGACGTGTGTCTGCTGTGTGCCTCCCCCAGATCCGCACTGGCTTTTATGGGGGTGTCTCAACCTGTTGCTCATGGGATGTTGGTCTCTCCCTGGACTGCTGGTACCGTTGATGTCTGTTGACCCCGCCACGGTGTCCAGCTACAAGTATAGCCCTCTCCGAGAGCTCTCCATGCTCACTCTCAGCCTCTGACAGCCCACTGGACCTTTCAGCAGCTCTGCTGCCCCCACGGGAGCCCAGGAAGCACCTGGATTCCCTCCAAAGCCCACACAGGCACGGCGCGTTGGAGAGAGTAGCACAGTGCCTTCTGCAAGTCCTCTCTGCCTACACACACCACGCTGCACTTTAACTCAAGACACCTGCAGAGCTCCTGACGCTTAACCAGGGCAAACCCCTGTTCTGTAGTTGCAAACCTATAGGGGGGGTCTTTATCACCTCTGAGTTTTAATCAAATAATATTAATTGACTAATTTAATTGTGATATGCATAGTCAGAAGTGGCCACCACACAAGTGGACAGTTGGATGGATTTTTACAAAGTAAACACACCTCCCAGACGGGGAAATCACCAGTGCCGCCGAAGCCCCCTGTACAGCACCCAGCTGCAATACCTCTTCCGCAAAGGAGCCACTATCCTGCCTTTTCTCACTATAGATTAGATAGGTCTGTTTTCTATATACAGTGTGTATTCTTTGGAGTCCACTTTTTTCATTCAATATAATGTGCATGTTTGTCACGTGTGTTGTTACTTGTAGCTATAGTTTAATCATTTTCGTTGCTGAAATGTATTCTATTGAATGAATATACAACCATTTATCTACGACATTGAGGATTGATAAAGGAGTCGTTAGCAGGCTTTGACTAGTATGTGTGAACATTCTTGATTGTGTTTTATGGGGTCCACAAACACATTTGTGTTGGGTTTTTACCTAAAAATGGAATTTCTGGATTATAAAGTTACGTGTATGCTCAGCTTCAGTTGCTACTGACAAAGTTTTCCGAAATTGTTGTATTCATTTAAACGTTATGAAAGAGTAGTTTTTGCAGGTCAAAAGGGTTGAATAGTGGAAATTGCAAATAGTTTAGCCCCCAATTTACAATTCCACCAGCAATGAATGTGAATTCCAGTTGTTCCACATCCTCGCTCACACTTGATATTATCATTTTGTATTTAGCCACTCCAGTGAGCATGTAGTGTTAACACTTTGTCATTTTAAGTTGCATTTTCCTGGTCACTAATGATAATCAGCCTCTTTTCATTGACCACTTAGATATCCTCTTTCCTGAGTTTCTGTTCAAGGTTTTGTGTATTTTTAACCTGGGGTTGTCTATCTTTTTCTAGTTGATTGTACACATTCATTTTATATTCTGGACAAATACATGAATTCAAATATCTTCTCCCACTCAGTGGTTTGCTTTTCACTCTCTCACTGGGGTATTTGATGAACAGAAGTCCTTAGTTTAAATATAGTTTCAGTTTTCTAATATTTTCCTTTGTATTGTTCTTTGCACCCAACTGAGATCTCTGTCTATCCAATAGTCATTAATGTATTATCCTATGTTATCTTCTAGTTTTATCATTTTAACTTTCACATTTATAGCTATAAGCCACCCAGAGTTGAGTTTTTGAGTAAGAAGTGAAGCAGGTGACAAGATTCACATTTTTTTCCCTATGGATATCTAATTTGACCCAGCACTATTAATTGATAAGACCAATCTCTCTCCATGGCACAACAAAGTCACTTATAACTCAGGTGACTTACATGTGTTGGTTTATTTCTTGGACTTATTATTCCATCCACTCATTTGTTCGTCTACTTTTGTGTCAATATCACACCCTTGTAATTACTGAAGCTTTATCCAGTGGTATAAATCCTCCAGTTTTGTTCTTCATGAGTGTCTTAAGTATGCTTGTCCCTTTGTGTCTCCATGTAAATTTTGGAAGCAGTTTGTTTATTTTTTACAAACCCACACTTGTTGAAATTTTCATTAGGTTTGTAATAACCTATAAATTAATTTGGGGAGAATCGATAATCTTCTAATCCATGAACGTGGGCTAGACCTTCATTTATTTAGCTCATCTTCTAAAGGAGCAAATACTTCAAGAGGAAAAGCAATGCAGGATGGCAGGCTCAACTCAGTGCGTTTCCTTTCTTTCAAGGATCTTAACCTCTCAAGTTCCAGCTGCTTGGTAATTCACTGATGTCTTCGAAGAGATATTTTTCCCTAGTTTGTCTAGAAGGAGATTGATCTGATACAAGTTAGTCCACTGAAGTGGAAAAGAGTGTAAAGACAGGACTCACATATTGCACAGAGCTGAGTTCAAATCCAGATTTTGCAACTTACTACACTTGTGACCTCAGCAAGGCTCAATTTCCTTTGAAAACATTAGATTAAAGGCACAGAAGGGGGAGATTATGAGTCATTATTCTGGAAGAAAGCTACATGGAAGGTCAGGCTAAAAATGCAGGGAGGAGTCCAAATAACGAGAGTGATTCTCTGTGTGTTTGCTATGCATCAGGTTTAAACTAAGGAGTTTTAAACGTTTTTCTACATTCACAGTGCTTTCAGATTTCTTTAAGATTAAAATGATATATGATACAGAAAGACACTCTGGCCATGCTTGACAAGTGAGTAAGTCTCTCAACACAGTTTTTACATTTAGATTTTTATGTCCTTATCTACTCTTATCTAAACCAAAAAAAAAAGCAAAACTCCTGCAATTTATCAAGGCATGCATTTGCAGAGATCACCACCCAATTTGCTGCAAATGCTGTCCATTTTCTTGCTTTTACTTTTCCATCTTAAATTTCTGGGTTCATAATTTCCATCAAAATGCTACTTCCTTTGAAGTGGATATGTGTGATTTATTATTTCTCCTAAATATATCCGTGCTCCCTTCTGACCTATTTCCACATGGTCTTATCAGAGACATTGTTTTCACATTTATTACTATTGCTTTTTGGTTGCTGAAAAAAGAATCTTGTTAATACTTCTGTGAAGTCTCCTGGACGGAGAATTTTAGATGCTATAGATATGTTTAATAAATTTGCTTCATTTCTTTGGTTGTGAAAAAGAGTGTGCATATTTTAGCTTATTTTTATGTGAACATCATGTAGTTTTTTGGTGATTAATTCTTAATCTATTATTAGCTTTTCCTCTCCCCTTGTTGTCATTTTCTTCCATTTGTTCTTTTCATTAAAACCTCATCGTTGTCTGCCTTTTGGCAGAGACATTTTAGCTTTGCATATTCTAAGTAGCTGATATTATCTAGTGTTATTTCTTACATTCTTAAATACTGCATAAATTTATCACCTCTGAGCAACTGAGCCAACATTGTTGGCTCCTTATTTCTTCGGCTCCTATTGTCCTAGGCTAGATGTTGACCTCTTCTGTTGACTTAGAATGATGATCTCACTAGGTGCTAGTTATTTCCATCCCTTCTCAGGATATTTGCCTGGCCCGTGGACTTAACAGATTAGTTGCTTCTTGTGTCTATTATTAAAGTGATTTTTTAATCAGCTGATTCTCCTAATAGTGAGGATTTTCAATATGATTTTGTGTACCCTACAACAATAACTATCATTTATTGAGTGTGAATCATGTGTCTGGCCCTGTGTTAAATGCTCTGCACACACCATCTCATCCAGCCCTCCCCAGTAGATAATATTAGTCCATTAAACATATGGCGACACTAACGCAGCCATTAAGTTGGCAGAGCACAATTTAACTCAGTCTTTCTGACTCTGCAGCCCATCCTCGGATAAATGTAATATTAGCGCGTGACCCAACTGCCTTCTAATCATGCTGACAATTTGGCCAAGCTCATCTCCTCTGGTCTTCACCTCCGTTACTGACTTCCTGTACATTCTGTTTGGCCTGATAAAGGCTTCTAGCATTTCTTTCAAGGCTATAAAACAAAAACCTAGTGGGAATTTTATGGCAAGAATTGGAATAAAAATTCAGGGCTTTAGATTGCACCACTATTTTAACTATATTTTGAAACCCATGCTATGTATCGAATGAATTCCTCCATGCAAAAGTCATTTCTGGAAGTTCTCAGTACACCTTGGTTTTCTTTCACATGTTCCCCAATGCTGTTTGGAGATGTAACCAGTCATGGACAGAGAGGTACGGGTCAGTGTTCATGGAATCTTGTGTTGCAGCTTCTGGCAGTACAAAGAATGTGACAAACACCTTCTGCATCGTGTATGCCCATTCCTTGACCATGTGGCACCACATAAACCTCCAGATAAAAGAGCAGTGTAGCTAGAGGGCTGCTTGGAAATGGCTGCCCTGCCTGAGCTCCAGTCTCCCAGGAGGAAATCATGCCTGCTCCACATCCACTTCTTGGCTGCCCCTTTGATACCATGCCACTTGCTATTAGCCAGAGCCTGGACTCTTGAGCTCCTGGGGAAGAAAGTTTCTTCTAACTTTCTTTGTCAGCCCAAGGCCCCTCCCTGCTGAGCAGGACTTCTGTCATTGCTCAGTTCCATTTTCTTGGCTTAGGCCAACCCTCCACCCTGTCAACATGACTATGAATTTCTGCAATCCATCATCTTAGCCATGGATCCCACTTTATTTCATCTGCCCCCATCACCACCGCCAGCAGCCATATGGACAGAGGGGTAGGAGTTCCCTTGTAATGTCCTCATCTGCTTCTCCAAGAGAGGTGGCCATATGCCCTGGATGACCTCAGGCGTGGCTGTGAGAGCCCTGGTTTCCCAGGAACATAGGAGTTCAGGAAAGCAGGTACACTTAAGCCCTCCACTCTTCTCCAGCCCTCTCGATGCTTTGCTCTGAGAGCAGTAGGGACTAAGTTATTACCCCAGACTCCTGGGCACTGCCTGAGCCCTATGTGCCAGTGGGGAGGGCCCCTGAGTATTTCAAAACCTCTATTTGCTTCTTCAATCTGGCAACCCACTCCAGAACTTTTAAAGGATCTCTAGCATGTCAACATGGTACTATGAAGCCACCAGAATGAGTGTTAATTTTATTTTATTTAACTATACCCCCACATCAACATATGTGGGTTTGATGTAGTTCTACAAATCAACTTTTATAAGGTTTTCTTTAATCCTAAGTTTTCTCTTTAACAAAGTTTGGCGAGCATTGCTAGAATGGACTCAGAAGTGAGAGTTGGGGTTCTCCTGTGTGGGAGGAGGTCTGGCTTTGCTGTTCTCTCTGAGGAGAGTCCTTTGGCTTCTGAATCCTGAGGCCGGCTGGTTGGTTTCAAAATGTAGCAACTGAAGATTTTGGAGAACAATGATTCTTTACTACCAATAGAGCCTGATTCACTTGACTGGATTGTCATTGGGTCTGTGAGTCCCACGTCCTGGAAGTCCTGGGACAACTGGGATGGCGGGTCAGCCTAACCTCACGCAGTCTCTGCCCTAACCCTGTCTGGGGTGAAATGTCACATTTTTCTGACCTCTGAATGTTTTCATTTGGCAATGAGAATGATTTATTTTGGAGGACTGTTCTAGTTTGCTAGCTGCCAGAATGTGATATACCAGAAACAGAATAGCTTTTAAAAAGGGGAATTTAGTTCCGGGTCAAGATGGCAGCCTAAAATGTGCGCATTTTAGTTCATCCTCCAGAACAACTACTAAATAACCAGAAACAGTATAGAACAGCTCCCGGAGCCACGTCAGTGACCAGACACACAGCATACCACAGCCTGGACCAGCTGGACCAGCTGTGAGCACCCCCCAGAACCGTGAGTTCCCAAAGCTGCAGCAGCCAGCACCCCCCCCCCCCCACAGGCCGCTTCCCAGAGGGGAAAGGAAAGGACTTTACCAGCAGCAGGGACTGGGCACAATCAAACGCCAATTGTGGAACTAATTAACAAATTCTGACTACTAAAAAGAGGCCCCCAGCTTAGGTGAACCTGATCAAAGTGGAGGTTGCTCATTTTTGCCCTGGCGCCAAGGGGGCAGGACTGACAGAAAAAGGGGGGAAAAAAAAGAAAGAAACAGAGGTTTTTGTGGCTGTGTATCTACAAAGGCTTGACTGCCTCTGGATACAGCGGCAGGACTTTTCAGGCTGCAAATGCCCCAGGCATAGGCAGAAATGAGCTCTTTGGGGGGCTTATCTGGAGCTTGTGCCTTCCCCAGGGGAGGGGTGAAGCCCCACCCAGGTGGAATCCCTCCATCAAGGAATTCAGACACCAGGGCTTGGTAATTTGAAGCCATTAAAACCAGCCTACAACCTCTCCTCTGTCTCCACCATGCCCCCAGCAGGGAGAGTCTGCCAAAGTTAAAGGTACCGCATCATCTTATGCTGGTGGGACCTGCAGGCAGACAAGTACCACATACTGGGCAGGATAAGAGAAACAGAGTCCAGAGACTTTACAGGAAAGTCTTTCAACCTGCTGGGTCTCACCCTCAGGGAAAACCAATGCAGGTGACTCTTTCCTCCTGATAGGAGGCAAGTTTGGTCTGGGAAAATCTGGCTGGGGTCTAAAATATCTAAGTAGACCCTCCTAAGTGGGGGGGCGGGGGGGCAGAAGGCACCACACAAGCAGGGCAAGAAACAAGAAAACAAAAACTGAAAAATTCTCCTCTGTTAAACAAAACTTAAGCTAAAGGTCCAGATAAAGTTGAACAGAATGTCAAAGAACAGATAGACAACAAATTCATCCAGCAAGAAAACCCTAGATAAAAGAAGTGAAAGCAATCTCCAGAATAAACTAATTAAGGTAATTAAATGCCTAGACGCCAGCAAAAAATAACAAATCACACTAGGAAAACTGAAGATATGGCCCAGTCAAAGGAACAAAGCAACAATTCAAATGACTATACAGGAGCTGAAACAATTAATTAAGAATGTATGAACAGACATGGAAAACCTCATCAAAAACCAAATCAATCAATTGAGGGAGGATATAAAGAAGGCAAGGAAAGAACAAAAAGGAGAAACTGAAAGTCTGAAAAAACAAATCACAGAACTTAATGGGAATGAAAGACACAGTAGAAGAGATGAAAAAAGCCATGGAAACCAACAATGGTAGATTTCGAGAGACAGAACATAGGATTTCTGAACTAGAGGATGGAACATCTGAAATCTGACAAGAAACAGAAACTATAGGAAAAAAATGGAAAAATATGAGCCGGGACTCAGGGAATTGAAAGACAATATGAAGCACATGAATATACGTGTCGTGGGTGTCCCAGAAGGAGAAGAGAAGGGAAAAGGAGGAGAAAAACTAATGGAGGAAATTATCACTGAAAATTTCCCAACTCTTATGAAAGACTTAAAATTAAAGATCCAAGAAGTGCAGCATACTCCAAAGAGATCCAAATAGACATACTCTAAGACATTTAATAATCAGAATGTCAGAGGTCAAAGAGAAAGAGAGGATCTTGAAAGCAACAAGAGAAAAGCAACCCATCACATACAAGGGAAGCCTAATAAGACTATGTGCAAATCTCTCAGCAGAAACCATGGAGGTGAGAAGACAGTGGGATAATATATTTAAATTATTAAAAGAGAAAAACTGCCAACCAAGAATTCTATATCCAGCAAAACTGTCCTTCAAAAATGAGGGAGAAATTAAAACATTTTCAGACAAAAATTCACTGAGAGAATTTGTGACCAAGAGACCAGCTCTGCAAGAAATACTAAAGGGAACACTAGAGACAGATACAAAGACAGAAGAGAGAGGTGTGGAGAAGAGTGTAGAAAGAAAGACTATGAGTAAAGGTAAAAAGAAGGAAAATTAGATATGACATATAAAACCCAGAAGGCAAAATAGTAGAAGAAAGTACTACCCATGCAGTAATAACACTGAATGTTAATGGATTAAACTCTCCAAACGAAAGACATAGTCTGGCAGAATGGATTAAAAAACAGGACCCATCTATATGCTGTCTCTACTCAAAGGACATGAGGCCAAGGACACAAATGGACATTTACACACCAATGTTTATAGCAGCATTATTAACAATTTCCAAGAGATGGAAACAGTCAAAATGTCCATTAACAGACAGTTGGCTAAACAAACTGTGACATTTACATAAGATGGAATATTATGCAGCTGTAAGACAGAATAAAGTTATGAAGTATGTAACAACATGAATGGACCTTAAGGACATTATGCTGAGTGTGATTAGACAGAAACAAAAGGACAAATACTGTATGGTCTCTCTGATATGAACTGACATTAGTGAATAAACTTGGAAAATTTCCTTGGTAACAGACCATCAGGAGATAAAGAAATAGGGTAAGATATTGGGTAATTGGAACTGAAGGGATACAGATTGTGCAACAGGACTGAATATAAAAACTCAGAAATGGACAGCACAATATTACCTAACTGTAATACAATTATGTGAAAACACTGAATGAAGCTGCATATGAGAATGATAGAGGGAGGAGAGCTGGGGCATAAATGAAATCACAAAGAAAGATAGATGATAAAGATTGAGATGGTGTAATCTAGGAATGCCTAGAGTGTATAATGATAGTGACTAAATGTACAAATTTAAAAAATGTTTTGCATGAGGAAGAACAAAAGAATGTCATTACTGCAGTGTGCTGAAAATAGATGGTACTTAGTATTTAAAAATTTCAACTAATGTGTGACACTAAAGCAAAAAATGTTTATTTGGTACAAATCTATACTTTGACTAGTGCATCTTCTAATATAACTTATGTAGATAGTTGATTGAACACCTTAAGTACATGGAACTTTGTATAGGAAAAAAAAAGGAGGGGGGGAATTTATTAAATTGCAAGTTTATAGTTCTAAGGTCGTGAAAATGTCCAAATTAAGGCAAAGCTATGAAAATGTCCAAATTAAGGCACCAACAAGAGACTACCTTCACTCAAGAAAGGCTGATGAAGTTTGAGCCTGAGAGAATTTCTCTCTCAGGTGGGAGGGCATATGGCAACCTCTACTAGCTTTCTCTCCCGGCTTCTTGTCTCATGAAGCTCCCCCAGGGCTGTCTTCTCTCTTCATCTCCCAATGTCTCTGCCTGTGTGGGCTCTAAAGCTTTTTCCAAAATGGTTTCCTCTTAAAGGGCTCCAGTAAGCAACCCCACCTTGAATGGATGGAGACACATCTCCGTGGAAATCATCTAATCGAAAGTTACCACCTACAATTGGGTGGGTCACATCTCCATGGATAATTAAAAAGCTCCCACCCAGCAATATTGAATAAGGGTTAAAGGACATGGTTTTTATAGGGTACACAGGGACCTTCTAGAAGTGCAAAATCTTCTCTTCCCTCTGTATGCAAAGACATATTTGTGCTGCAAACCAAAGCCAGGGCTGGGCTCTCATTTTGGTTGGTGTATTAATCTTGGAGACAATAAACTTCATTTTTCCCTGGAGTGGCTGTTGCTAAAAATGTACTCTTTTCATCCTTATAGATACTACTCTTTTTAATTTGGGCTAGCATTTTTTTCTTCTTCTTCCATATGTTGTTAAGATCTTTTCTTTAAACAAGAATTTGGGGCCACTAATTATCTGAGTGAATCTATATTTGGAGTTCTCTTTGAATTTTTTTCTTTGATAATTCTTTGGAGCCTCATTATGAGAATTTCCTTTGTTTTCTTATTTTTCTCCTATTTTCTTGCTCGGTTCCTTCAAATTTAACTAAAGCTTGAAGAACATTCCTCCTCCACCTCAAGACCATCTCTTGTTTGAAAGCCAAATTTATGGGGGTTTTTGCCTCTAGTTGTCTCACCCTCTCATCTGAGAGCCTCTTTCTACTTCTTCCCTTTGGCTGGTAATGAATTTCCAGTTTGCTAGTAATTGTTTTTAACGTTCTTTTATAATTCCTTGGAGCTTGTGACTATAAAAAAGGGGGTTGATTCAAAATCTTCCTGTTTCTGAATTTCTGAGAAATGCTTTGTAAGCCATTTCTTTTCTCTGTCCTTCCTGTCTAAAGGAAGAACATTTCCATTTTCTTCCATCTTATAATGGTAATTACTAATAATACCATGTAAGGGGTTCTTCTATCATTGAGTCATCTTTTTTTTCTTTTCTGGATAAATTTATTAACTAGTCTACTATTATCTTTCTTCCAAGGTTTCCTGCTTGTAACTCAGCAGCCATCATGACTTTTCCTCTGCTTTGAGTTTTAATAGAGCCCTATTTTTATTGGGGAAAAACACGCATACAGAATTGAGTGCAAATGCTTGCAACTTGTTCTAACCACATCCCTCCAGTTTCGCCATTTAGATTTGGTCCACAGAATGATGTCTGTGGTTGTGAGGTTCAGGTGTCAACTTGGCCAGGGTATGGTGCCTAGTTCTGTTGCCGTGGACTTGAGTTATTAGCATGTGAAACTCATCTATGGCTGATTACATCTGCAGTTGGCTAAGGGGCGTGCCTTCTGCAATGAGTGACACTTAATTTAATTATCTGGAGGCTTAAAAGAGAGAGGTCAGAAGAGGGCTCAATGCAGCACAGCCCAAGAAGCTCAGTATACCTCATCTCCATTTACAGCTCAGCCCAGACATTTGGAGACACAGAAAGGAATCGCCCCAGGGAAAGTTGGTGGAACCCAGAAGCCTGGAGAGAAGGCCAGCAGACATTGCCCTGTGCCTTCCCACATAAGAGAGGACCTCAGATGAAAGCTAGCTGCCTTTCCTCTGAAGAACTATAAGTTTTTAACATAATAAGTCCCCTTTTATTGAAAGCCAACCTATCTCTGGTGTGCTGCCATCTGGCAGCTTTGGCAGACTAGAACAACATCTTCTCTGGATTTTAGGCATAGGGGTTCAGGAACATCCTCATGTTTGTGAGCCCAGACTAATAAATGGTTAGAATCTCTCCAGGACCTGGCAGGAAAAAAAATTCTTTGGGTATTTATTTGACAATCAGTAAATCGAAGGGGCAAAGGGGAGGCATTTGACCTCCAGCAGGACTGTTTCCAACTCATGAACAATCAAAACAATATGAGAATCTTAAAAGTCAAAACAACCTGAAGGCACAAGAGTCTCAGAGGCTTGGTGAGGCCATTCTATTCATGACTGCTCCTTGAAACATGCCAAACATGATTTCTACTGGCATCAAGGCACAGATGCACACCCAGGAAACCTTCAATTCTGAGGATCCTGTTGGGAGGATGTATGGCAGCTCTGCATGAATGCTTGCCCAGTTCCCATACTTACTCTCCCTCCCTTGTGAATGGGCTGATTTTCTTGGTCTCTCCTGCTCAAGCGCCCTAAGGAGACAGAATCTGATAGGGTTGGATGAGTACCACACAATCAGAAGGGAACCGCATGCGTGGCACTATTGAAGCTGCGTGGGAAGGTGAGAGTATGAACAACTGACAAACAACATTAGAAGTTCTGGCTGGCCTAGAAGAGACTAGAGAAAGAGGTAGAAGAGACTAAACAATTTGTTTCTGAATTTTCCCTGTCATACCTATAGCCATCTTTTGCCTCCATATCTTTTGTTTGATGTATGAGGCTGACAAGAAAATCAATTTTCAGCCACCTTTCCCTTATTTCACTAGGTTTGATCTAATAAGCATTACTTGAAATACCACTGGCTTCCTCTGCCATCTTTTTGTATCCCAATCCTACCCGTCCTTAAAAGCCCAACACAAATGCCGATCCATCAGGAAACCCACCTGGAATGTCCCATGTAAGTTGCCTTGCCAATTTACTGTTAATTTATCATGGCCCTAATCCCCGCCCATAGGGCCTTGAACTTCAAAGGCAATAACAGTGTCCATCTCTGCACCCCCAGAATCTCCTAGCACTCTGTCTGGTACAGTCCCTTACCTGGCAAAAGGGAATTAAGGTGGCAAATGCAATTAAGGTTGCTAATCATCTGATCTGGAGATGAGCAGATAATCCTGAATTAGCTGAGTGAGCCCAGTGTAATCACAGGACTCTAAAAATTCAAGAAGAGACTGAAGAGAGGGTCAAGGTGAGGTTAAGTGAGATGGACTCACCCTGTCACTGCTGGCTTTGAAGAGGGATGAAGAGGCCATGAGCCAAGAAATGTGGGCAGCCTCCAGAAGCCAGGAAAGGCAAGGAAACGGATTGCCCCCAAGAGGCCCAGCAGGGACACAGCGCTACCAACACCTTCGTCTGAGCCCAACAAGGCCCGTGTCTGACTTTTCACCCCCAGAGCTGTAAGATTAGGAGTAAAAATTGTTTTGTTTTCAGCCACTCACCTTGTAGTCATGTGTTAAAGCAGCAAAAGAAAACAAACACAAAGCTCAATAAATATTTGTTCAGTCAGGCGTAGGGGTTTTTAATCACTATTCATTCTTAATTCAGGAATTAAATCAACTCAAATTTCACAGGATCTCATCTTTAGAAGCTTTTTGATTATTTATTAAAATGAGTAGAAATGTGCACGTTCTTTTCATTAAAATATGCTTCAAAACAGTATTTTTTTAAATGTTTGAGAAGGGAGAAAAGCTCATTCATAGCCTCAATGAGATGAAACCGCTTTCATGTTCTCCTCCTGTCAATCCCTGACCATAGGGTGAAAATACATAGCAGAAATATAACTGTATATTCCTTTACATTTAATATGGAACAAAATTTTTGTTCCGTAGTTCTACGTGGCCCTCATAAACATTACCTTGAGGTTCTGAAATTTACTTCCAGTTCTATTCTGCGGTTCATTTGGATTGTTCTAGGGTTTTTTGTTTTTTTTTTTTTTTCTCTTTTACACATCAAGAAAATACTAGAATTCAATTTTGTTTTTATTTAGGCTTTTTTTTTTCTGTTGAATTATCTTCACAACAGGTTCCCATAATTCAGATATCTGACAGAAAGGTTCACAGTGATTTCTACAGCTTGTAATACATATCACCGGGGTGATTTCAGGAAGGAATTGGTGATTTCAGTTTCACAACAATTTTGCCAGCTTTGGGGTTTATCATAGAACATTGTATTGCAGTGCTTTGTGGCTAATCAGCATTAACAGGTAACCATTTTTTATTTGCTTAGTTATATTTTTATTGAGTGAAGTATATTTATAGTCTTTATTTATTAGGGATCTGATTACTTTCTTATAATATTTATAAGAAATATGCATTAAGGAAATATAAATCTTAACTTTCTTTCAAATTTATATACTATTTTTTGTCATCTAGTTCGTTTTTTTAATTTTAAAAAAATTAACACAAAATGTGTTTGGCTTTACTTTTTTTTTTTATGAGCAATTATTTAGGAAAACAAAATAAAACCAAAATATCAACCACAAAATAACAGCCACAACATATATGTTATCTAAACTCCATGAAGTTGGCTAGACTATTTAGAATAATTTGAAAAAGTTGAGGTTGAATGTTGTGTGAATAACCTATTATGGGAAATTCAAATTTTTTCTCTGAAACCTGATACAGAATTTAAAGATTTAATAGCAAATTATTATTTGTGACAGCATTTCTGTTCCTCATTTAATTTTCTCCTATCCCCCGACAAAGCTATAATTTGAAAATCAATCTTGAAAGTAAATCTATTCCAGGAAAACTAACCTCTACTTCTTTCTTAACACTTTTCCTGATTGTAAAAATAGTGTATGTTTATTTTACAGAATTAGAAATGACAGAAAGGAATTTAAAAAATAAATAAATTTCAACCCTGATCTCACCATCCAGAAATATCTCCTGTTCACATAGAAATGTCTTTTTCCGTATGCATGTGTGACTATATAAAAATTTTTTAAAATTTTGGTTATTCTATTTTGCATCCTATTCTCTTACCACTGATATTTGGAGGTGAGCATTTCCCCCATTCCATTAAATACCTTTGAACCAATCGCATAGCTGAAAAACAAAATCTACCAGGGCCAATTAGGCTCTACCTTAGAAGCACTCTGAGCTCCTCAAGGAAGCCTTGTCATTCCTTAAGGGAAAGATGAGTCCAGTTTTTCTGCCCCTGATTCCAAGATCAAGTTCATGGAACTGCCAGGGAACAGCTGACAATGGAAAGAGACGCCTTTTCAGGAGAACTGAAGATCTTGTGGCCTCTGTGTGTCACGCACCCCAGTTCTGCCCACCCCTTAAAAGTCCGTGCACATTGTGTTCCAAGGCCCTATTTATTTTTAGGTGATGCTTTCCTCTTGTTTCTGCAGCTGTTTTTAACCACAAGCATTGGGGACCAAATACCAAAGAAACCCTGGCAGAGAAAATGTGTAAAGAAGGAGGCAGAAGACACTCATGAGAACCATCCCGGACATTGCATTCTTGGAAGGAGACACAATCCACCTAGAACCTTCAATGTATCAGTGCTCTGTGGCTAAAGAGCCCAGGGTGCAAGGCCAGGCAAACCTGGGTTCGAGTCCCCACTCTGCCTCTTAAATACCAGCTGGGGTAGTTCACTGACTTGAACTTCAAGCTCCCCTTTGGTACAACAGAAATAATCCTCTAACCTATAAGGGTTAAATGATGATATATAAGTGCTGTGTAAATTGTAATAACCATTTCTGTACCTTGAGTAGAGATGGAGAAGGAGCTTCTGGAGGCATCCTTCTTTTACCCTCCTCATCTATTAATTATACTTTCACAAGGGTATTAGTTTCCTAGTGTTGCCATAACAAATTGCCACAAACTAGTGGCTTAAAACTACAGAAATTTACTTATTATTTACCATATGGAGGCTATGTGTCCACAATCAAGGTGTCGGTAGAGCCATGCTCCCTCTGACATATGTCAGGAAGAATTCTTCCTTGTCTCCTCCAGCTTCTAGTGTTTGCCAGCAATTGCTGGCCTTCCTTGGTTTATAGATGCATCACTCCTATCTCTGCCTCCATCTTTAAATGCCCTGTCACTTATGTCTGTCTGTCTCTGCATCCAAATTTCCTTCTTCTTATAAGGACACCAGTGTATCAGATTAGGGACCATCCTAATCCAGTTTGGCCTCATCTTTAATCCCACCTTCAAAGACCATATTTCCCAATAAGGTCACATGGACTGGACTTGGGGATGGGAGGTGAACTTGTCTTTCAGGGACAGAATTCAAACCAAAACAAGTATATCAACAACGAAATGAACAATTTCTATGTTATCTAAACTCTATGAAAAAGACTAGCTCATCCAGAATGAGTCAAAAAACTTCAAGTAGTTATGAGAATTCTAGCACCTGCAACAAATCCCCAAATTTCAGTGGCTCAATATAATGAAAGTTATATGTCAGTCATCCAATGCAGGTATTCCTGGTTGGTGGGTAGCCTTCCAGGACCCAGTCTCCTTCCATATTGTGGCTCTGTCCTTGTCCTCTAGATCTTCAAGGACCTCTGCATTCTACCAGCAGGTGAGAGAAATGAACAGATCTTAGGCACACACCTACATCTTTACCACCTCAGCCAGAGGTGACACACATCATTTCCACTCCACAGTCCATTGGCAAGAATCAGATTCATGGCATACCTAACTGCTGAGGAAGCTGGGAAATATAGTTTAGGTTGGGTGAGCTCACCTGCCACATATATTAATAGAGCTAATAGGAGGAAGCATATGTCAAGAACAGATGCTAAGACTGAGCCTCATTTATAGCTCTGGACTAAAAGTGAATGCTGTCATTCTCTCTGGGACCTTTCCAGTGTACCCTTGTTATCTTGTCTATGGGAGTCTTCAGAAGAAGACTAACTACAGTTGTAGTCTTATAAGACTGGTGTTCTTGTAAGAAGGCAAGAGGATATGATGACCAAGACAGAGAATGCCACGGGTGGCTGTCAAGCTACAGCCAGAAGCCAAGATCAGGTTCTTCCCTACACACTTCATAGGAAGCCTGGCTCTGCCAACACCTTGATTTCAGACTTCTGGCCTCTAGAATCATGACAGAATAAATTTGTATTGTTTCAAGTCACCCAATTTGTGATATTTGTTACATCAGCCACAGGAAACAAAGGCATTCATTCATTCAAAAGTGTGTCAAAGGGGGCATGAGTTGTTCAGTGGTAGAATGCTCACTTTCCATGTGGGACACCCAGGTTTGATTCCCGGACCATGCACACACACACACACACACACACACACACACAAAAATGTGTGTCAAGGCAGAGGCTGAGGAACTGAGAGGCAGAAAGCTGGAGCCTGGCATGGAGGTGCAGAGCCAGGGAGCCCACGGAAGTGCACAGAGGGGAGCCCAGGACTAGGAAGTAAGCCGGGACATGTTCCGTGGGCATGCTACCCTCACCAGCACAGCCCCATGACTGGTGACTCACCACACAACCTACATACCTGAACCCCATCACCCATTCCCATTCCTGGTGCTCCAGGTGCCCCTACCCCACCATTTCCCAGTACATGTACCCACCCCACACCCCCACCCCAAGTGCAACCCAACCCACCTCTCCTGCACCCCTCCTGAGCACTATCTCCCCTTCCCTGTTCCCTGCAGGCTGTTGCCAGTGCATAAAGTTGCGGGCACTAACCTCCATACCTAGGCTACCCCTGCCCCAGTGTTGCACAGCCTCACCCCAACCTCCCTGAGCTCTGAGCATCTGTTTATGGCACTCCCAGGTTCACACATGCGCACGAGCCCTCAGTCACGTCATTCAGCTCTGGCAACCGCAATTTACAGCAGTCCTAGAACCGAGCATGCACACAGCCTCACTTCCCAGCTCTGAGAAAGTGCCGACTTGCGCAGCAGGGTCACATCTACTCCCAATCCAAAAGGCATAATGCCGACCTGCTGCCACAGATCTATGCATGTGCACAAAGGGCCCCATGCCTTAGACCAGCGCACACCAGGGTTACACCCCCCAGACTGTGCACCCTCACAGCTACATCCTCCCTGGCCACAGGGCACCCACGTTCACAAGCATCAGTGTATCATCCCCAGCCTGCACCCAGACCTGCCCTGAAACAAATCACCATACTGAGTGCTCCACCCCGTGCCCTGCTCCCTGCTCCCTGCTGTACATCCATCCCACAAACACAAGGCCTTAGACTACTGAATGAAATCAACTCCTAAAGTAAATCAATCAAGATATTTACATGCCACGAAGACAGCAGAAGATACCAAGCATATCACAATGCAGACAGATAGAGCCCTGCCTAATGACCAAATTAAACACTAGAGGAGGCACAGACCTTGGAACAACTAATCAAAGATGTTCATACAACTCTACTTAATAAAAAAAAGTGGGATGGCAAATGACATAAAGGAGATCAAGAAGACAGTAGAAGAGCATAAAGGGGAATTTGAAGGAATAAATAGAAAAACAGCAGATATCACAGAAATTAAAGATTCTGTTGGCCAAATAAAAAACATACTACAGGCCTACAACACCAGATTTGAAGAGACAGAAGAAAGAATAAGTGATATAGAGGACAGGATAATTGACTTTGAAGACTCAAAACAGCAAATGGCAAAAAAGATGGAAAAAAATTGAATTGAAACTCAGGGAAATGATAGACAAAACAAAGTACACAAATATAAGAATCAATAGTGTCCCAGAAGGAGAAGAGAGGAGTAAAGGGCTAGGAAGAGTAGTTGAGGATATAATGGGGAAAAACTTCCCAACCCTCATAAAGGACATCAGTATACAAATCAAAGAAACCCAAAGAACTCCAAACAAAATAAATTCATATAAGCCTCCCCAAGACACATACTAAAAACAGTCTGTTAAAAGTTGAAGAGAAGCAGAAAATCCTGAAAGTGGCAAAAGAAAAACAATCTACTACATACAAGGGAAACCAAATAAGACTGAGTTCAGACTACTCAACTAGCACTCTGGAGGTGAGAAGGCAGTGGTATGATATATTTAAGACCATGAAAGAGAAAGACTTCCAGCCAAGAATTCTGTACCAGCCAAACTGTCCTTCAAAATTGAGGGAGAGATTAAAGTTTTCACAGGCAAACAAGTCCTGAAAGAATTTGTCAACAAAAGACCAGTCCTACAAGAAATACCAAAAGGAGTTCTGTGGCTGAAAAGAAAAGACAGGAGAGGGAGGTCTGGAGGAGGGCACAGAATTGAAGAGTACCACTAACGGTAATTTAAAGAATACAAAGAGAAAGAGGGAAAAGAATATATAGATCTGACAAATAAAATAAAAAAGATAAGGTGGTGGAATCAAGAAAATTCAGTAATAACTTTGAATGTTAATGAACTAAACTTACCAATTAAAAGATACAGATTGGCAGAATGGATTAAGAAACATAATCCAGCTATATACTGCTTACAAGAGACTCATCTTAGACACAAGGATTCAAACAGATTGAAAATGAAAGGATGGAAAAAGATTTTCCACGCAAGTTGTAACCAAAAGAAAGCAGGAGTAGCTATGCTAATATCGGACAAAATAGACTTTAAATGTAAAGACATCATAAGAGACAAAGAAGGACACTATATACTAATTAAAGGGTCAATTCACCAAGAAGATAAAACAATCATAAACGTTTATGCTCCCAATCAAGGAGCTCCAAAGCACCTGAGACAGACATTGGCAAAACTGAAGGGAGCGATAGATGTTTCAACAATAATAGTAGATTTCAATACACCACTCCCCTCATAGATAGAACAACCAAACAGAAGATCAACAAGGAAATAAAGAAGTTAAACAAATTGATAAATGAATTAAGACCTAACAGACATATATGGGTTATTGCACCCCAAAGCACAAGGATATACATTCTTCTCTAGTGCTCATGGAACATTCTCCAGGATAGATCATATACTGGTGCAAAAAACAGGCCTTTATAAATTTAAAAACATTGAAATTATTCAAAGCATTTTTTCTGATCACAATGGGATGAAGCTGGATCTCAATAACCACCAAAGAATGAGAACATTCACAAATATATGGAGATTAAATAACACTCTTAAACAACCAGTGGGTCAAAGAAGAAATTGCTAGAGAAATCAGTAGCTATCTGGAGATGAATGAAAATGAGAATACAACTTATCAGAACTATGGGATATGGCAAAGGCTGTGCTGAGAGGGAAATTTATTGCCCTAAAATGCCTATATTGAAAAGTAAGAAAGAGCAAAAATTGAGGACTTAACAGCGCACCTGGAGGAACTTGAGAAAGAACAGAAAACTAACCTGAAAGCAAATAGAAAAAGGGAAATAACAAAGATTAAAGTAGCATTAAATGAATGAGAGAACAAAAGAACAATAGAAAGAATCAATAAAACCAAAAGTTGGTTCTTTAAGAAAATCAATAAAATTGATGGGCCACTAGCAAGACTGACAAAGGAAAAAAGAGAGGGGATGCAAATAAGCAAAATCAGAAATGAGAAGGGGTGCATTACCACAGACCCTGAAGAAATAAAAGAAATCATAAGAGAATACTATGAACAACTATACGCCAACAAATTAGACAACTTAGATGAAATGGACAAATTCCTAGAGATACGCAAACAAGCTACACTGACTCAGGAAGAAATAGAAAATCTCAACAAACCAATCACAAGTAAAGAGATTCAATCAGTCATCAAAAATCTTCCTACAAAGAAAAGCCCAGGAAAAAAAAGAAAAGCCCAGGGACAGATGGCGTCACAGGTGAATTTTATCAAACATTCCATAAAGAGCTAGTGCCAATCCTGCTTAAACTTTTCCAAAAATTGAGGAAAAAGGAACTCTACCTAACTTATTTTATAAAGCTAATATCATTTTAATACCAAAACCAGGTAAAGACGCTATAAGAAGGGAAAACTACAGGCCAATCTCCCTACTGAACATAGATGCAAAATTCTCAATAAAATATAAGCAAATCGAATCCAACAGCACATTAAAATAATTATACACCATGACCAAGTGGGGTTTATATCAGAAACACAAGAAAATCAGTTAATGTAATACAACACATTAACAAATCAAAAGGGAAAAATTCCATGATTATCTCAATTGATACTGAAAAAGCATTCAATAAAATTCAGCACCCTGAAAAGATAAAATAGATAAATTTAAACTCCTCAAAATCAAATACTTCTGCACTTCAAAAGATCCTGCCAAAAAAGTGAAGAGGTAGCCAACTCAACGCAAGAAAATTCGGAAATCACATATCAGACAAAGGCTTGTTTTCCTGCATATACAAAGAAATCGTACAACTCAACAAAAGAACAAACAACCCAATTATAAAATGGGCTAAAGATATGAATAGGCACTTCATATTTGAAGTGAAGAGCAAATACAAGTGGCTCAAAAGCACATGAAGAGATGCTCATCTCCATTGGGCATAAGGGAAATAGAGATCAAGACTACAGTGAGATCTATAAGAATGGCTGCTATTAAATAAACAGGAAACTATAAATGTTGGAGAGGATGTGGAGAAACTGGGACACTTATGCACTGCTGGAGGGAATGTATAATAGTGCAGCCACTATGAAAGACGGTTTGGTGGTTCCTTAGGAAACTAAATATCGAGTTGCCCTATGACCCAGCAATAGCACTACTTGGTATATACCCAGAAGAGCTGAAAGCAAATACACATTTTCACACTGATATTCACAGCAGCATTATTCTCAATCGCCAAAAGATGGAAACAAACCAAATGCCCATCAACAGATGAGTGGATCAACAAAATGTGGTATATAAATACGATGGAATATTATGCAGCAGTAAGACAAAATGACATCCTAAAGCACATGACAAGATGGATGAGCCTTGAGGACATAATGTTGAGTCAAGTTAGTCAGACACAAAAGGATAGATACTGTATGATTCCACTTTTATGACCAGCATAAGGTATAATCAGTGGCTTATAATACAGAATATAGGGGGCTTAGAGATATATAGAAGATAGAGATGGGTGAACTGCTAGCTAATGAGGTTGAACTCCAATGTAAGGGAATAGATAGGAGTGAAGGTGATTCTCTAGTGGGTCTATAAGTAATATTACCATACTGAAGATGAACAAGATTGAAAGCAGTTGTATAGACCTATGTGTGCCACTGATTAATACTAGAAATATGGATTAGTTCTTGCAAGAATTACTTCAAATATATGATTCTTGTACAAAGAGTATTTAAGTCCAGGGTACAGGGGGGAAACTGCTATTGCATGCTATGAGCTATGTTCAAAAGGAAACCATCAGCACTACCACAGCAACAGCAGAGGTAAATGATGGGGGAGGGACAAGAGTTAAAAGGAGGTTTAGATTTCCTATTTGGCAAGTGTGTATTTATTGATTTTCTTTCTTTTGGGAACAATGAAATTATCTAAAATTGAGAGTGTTGATGGACTGTGGAACTTTGGACCCTCTACATGATGCCCGATGAGTGCAGGTGGCTAAAGGATGCACTAACAGAGAAGCAGATTGGCGAACAATGGTGTATACTTATGAACAAAGGTTGTGCTGCTACATAAAGGAACAGAGTCGTGAGGCATGCAATGATGTGAATGAACATGTGGGACATTTTGTGAGACAAAATAAGCCAGAAACAAAAGAACAACAATGGTACGGTCTCCTTCAGAAAATGCTTATAAGAAAACAGGGGCCGGGCGGGCCGCGGTGGCTCAGCGGGCAAAGTGCTTGCCTGCTATGCCGGAGGACCTCGGTTCGATTCCCGGCCCCAGCCCATGTAACGAAAACGGAGAAACAAAATACAATAAAACAAGAAAATGCTTAAAAGATGTTTCCCTTTCTTCCTCTCTTCCTTCCTTCTATCCTTCCTTCCTTCTCTCTGTCTTTCCTTTAAAAAAAAAAAAAAAAAAAAAGAAAACAGGGGCCTAGATTGTAAGCTTTTAGAGCAGACACACTAAGTCCAGAGTGTTGACAGTTATTTCTGGATTTTGAGAGGCTGTTTTATATATATATATATATAACCTGATATTTAGAGATAAGAACGAAACTGAACAGGTTAAAGTAATTCAGAACATAGGGGTAAAGAAGACAGTGTCTATATTTTAGAACCACATATACTCTTTGAGACCAATGGAAGAAAGGTTTATTTGGTCTGGAGCTGAAATTTTCTGTAGTGCATAATCTAATTCAACTTATCTGCACAGCTCATTTGAACAACTGAAACACAGGGATCACAGAATAAGAAAGAGGTCCTTTCTTACAGTATAGATTACTGTAATGCCTGGATACATTCTAGAGTATATTAAGCAGATAATCAAAAAGTATTGGCAAAGTCCCCTGAGGGAGGGGAGAAAAATATGGAATTATTGAACCTTACCATCAGGGGAATCCCTTGATACTGTGTCAAACTTTAGGAGCACCCAAATTAATAGGTCATGCCCTCTATCATGAGGCTTACTCTTGTGAAGCTTATGTAGGTAGCAGAGAAGCTTAGACTACCTATAGACATGCCTAAAGGGTACTTCTGGAGGACCTCTGTGGTTCAGATGTAGCCGCAGTCTCTCTAAGCCCAACTCTGCAAGTGAAATCATTGCCCACCCCCATGTGAGACATGACATCCAGGGGTGAAAGTCTCTCTAGCGACAGTGAGAGATGACTCCCAGGGATGAATGAAGACCTGGCACCGTGGGATCAACAATTACATTCTGATAAAAAGGGTGAAAAGAAGTGTAATTAATAAAGTACCAGTGGCAGAGAGAGTTCAGATAGAGTCGAGAGGCTACTCTGGAGGTGGCTCTTACACAAACTTAGGGTAGACCTTGCTACCTATCATAACCTGTCAACCCCCAACCAGGACCATTCCAGCCAATCCTAAAGAACACCTAGGGCAATATATAAGATTCCACAAGGGTTCCAGGCACTAGAGTAACTTTCCAGAAACCTACAACCTCCAGATGGGTCCCTGGTCCAGATAAGTCCTGAAACCTAGAGGGCCCAGCCTCTCCAGAACATCAGATAGTTCCATCTCCCTACCCCATTTTAGTGACAGACCCTTCCGATATGAATAATTTAGAATCACCATAGTGCAAACACCCCTAAAGAGAAGGATGGAAAGATCAAAGGTGATGGTGAAGTTATACAGAGAAAATAGGATTTAACAAATGAATATGAATGCTGAATCATTAAATTGATATCTCTTTTAGTCTCCAGTATTTCAGAGCAGTTAGAAGTAAAAACCTAAAATTGTGGAATTGTAACCCATGTCAAACTCTTGAAATACGTTCTACAACTAACTGTGCTGCTATGCTTTGAAATTTATAGCCTTTTTATATATATGTTATTTTTCACAAAAAAAAGAAGGAAAAAAATCTATTGTGATAATAAAAAAGTATTTAAACCCTTTAGCCTCCTATATTCTGGAGTAGCTAGACAGAAAAATCTAAGAGGATGGTGCGGTAGCCCATGACAAACTCTGGGATCTGTCCTGTAATTACTTGTTAAAGAGTACCTTGAAAACTATTGCTTTTTTATTTCTTTGCTTTATATATATGCTATACTATATAATAAAAAAGTTTTTTAAAAAAAGTGTGTCAAGCACTTACTGTGTGTCAAGCACTTACTATGTGCCAGTAGCCTCTACCCATAAATGGGACACACTGGAAGCCTGGTGGTTGGGAAATGCCCTGGTAAGGATGTCCAGCCCCTCAGTGACGCCACAAGCTTCGAGAGGAGAACTGCTGGGTTCAAATGCCTCTGCTGCATTCTAATCCAAAGTCTGGTCTCTTAGCCCTGACTAGCTGTGTGGCCTTGGGTAAGTTACCTCCCCTCTCTGGGTCTCTATTTCCTTACCTATACAAAGAGGATGAAAGAGGTGTGTGTGTGTGTGTGTAAGCTCTTAGCACTGAGCTGGAACACAGACAGTGCCCCACCCACATAGTTCTGTTACTGTCATCCCCACGCCTTCTGCCACCACCTCAAACTGCACACCTACAACCAACCCCACTGAGGGTGCAGGTTGAGAAGCTGGGCAAAGAATTTATTATTCAAATAAATAACTCTCCCTGAATCCACTAGCTGTGAAATCTGCCAGTGAAGATGTGCGAAGTGTGATTATTTTGATGATGGAAAACTGGAGAGAGAATGCTCTAAATCATGACTTGCGAAACCCTTTCAGAGAAAAATGTAATATTAATAGATACCCTTTATTAAATGCCCACTTTTGTGAAAAATGCTAAACTGGGTTTTTTACATATCTGCTTCCATTAATTCCCACCACAACACTCTAGAGTGGGTGTTGTTATACCCTATTTTACAGAATGATCAAAGCGAGGATCAGAGAGGCTTACAGTTTGCCCAAAGCCACACAGCTGGTCAATGGCAGAGTCAGGATTCGAGCCCAGGTCTGCCCAGCAACAGGGCAATGCGCTGCCTACTGGGAAACACAGCCCCCTGGGGTCTTTTAAATGGGCTCATTCTGGGATGCAGCAGGAAAGACTCATGGTATTCATGGAACATGGCATTTCATTTTCAAGTTCCATACTCTCCTTTGGTCCTCATATCCCCCTGTTAAATCGGCAGAGCAGGGCTACCCGCCCGCATTTGACCAAGAGGAGAATAGGAGACTGGTGTCCCAAGGTTTGGATGAGGGAGCCCACATTGGGTCTTTGTTTCAGCAACCACAACCACTAGCATTTGCTGAGCGCCAACGACCCACCATACCAGGCACTGCGGTGAGGACTTCATATCCATTTCTCAGTGAGTGTTCTTAAAAACTCCAGGAGGCGGGGGCCTTTCCTGTCCCCATTTTATAAACGCACACTGACACTTAAATATTACAATTCTGTAACTGCACTGGAGAAGACACACTGAGAAAATTTTTCAAATCTGGAAAGACTGGGAAATCTTGTCACCTATCCCTCTTGTCTGAAAAGATCACTCATTCATGCAATAAATTTTTACTGAGTCTCTGCTCCATGATATGGGGACATGCCTCTATTCTCACAGAGAGACAGTGGGCATCTTATCTCAATAAATACAGAAAGTCATTCAATAAAATTCAATATTCAGAATTAATTTTTTAAAATCTCAGTAAGTCGGGGGTGCGAGGGTAGTTCAGTGGTAGAATTCCTGCCTGCCATGCAGAAGACCCGGGTTCGATTCCTGGCGTATGCGCTTCCCAAGCAAAACAAAACAAGTAAACAAACAAATGAGAACCAAATAAAAACAAAAAAAATCAACAAATGGTGCTGCAATAAGGGAATACTCACATGGAAAAAGAATGAAATGTGACCCTGCCATACAACATACAAAGAAAAAACACACCTCAATAAGTCAAGATTAGGATGAAAGTTCCTCAATATACAAAAGTATATCTTTCAGAAGGCTTCAGCAATTAAGTACTTGATGATGAAATGCTAGAAGCATTCCCACTGAAGGCAGGGGTTACTACAGAACTGACTGCTACCATTCACACTAGTCATTACTGCCATATAGACCAATAAGACAAGAAAAATAGAGAGATAAAGATTGGAAAGGAAAAAAGAAAACTTGCTATTTACCAACAAGATTCCCCATCTAAAACATCTGTTCTAGTTTGCTAGCTGCCAGAATGTAATATACCAGAAAAGGAATGGCTTTTAAAAAGGGGAATTTAATATGTTGTCAGTTTACAGTTCTAAGGCCGAGAAAATGTCCCAATTAAAACAAGTCTATAGAAATATCTAATCAAAGGCATCCAGGGAAAGATACCTTGGTTCAAGAAGGCTGATGAAGTTCAGGGTTTCTCTCTCAAGTGAGAAGGCACATGGCAAACACAGTCAGGGCTTCTCTCTCAGCTGGAAGGGCACATGGCAAGCATGATGTCATCGGCTAGCTTTCTCTCCTGGCTTCCAATTTCATGAAGCTCCCCGGAGGCGTTTTCCTTCTTCATCTCCAAAGGTCACTGGCTCGTGGAATCTGCTTCGTAGTGCTGCAACATTCTCTGCTCTCTCCGAATCTCTCTCGTTCTCCAGAATGTTTCCTCTTTTATAGGACTCCAGAAACTAATCAAGACACCCAAATGGGTGGAGACACACCTCTACCTAATCCAGTTTAACAGCCACTCTTGATTAAATCACATCTCCAGGGAGGTGATCTAATTACAGTTTCAAGCATACAATGCTGAACAGGGATTAGAAGAAATGGCTGCCTTTACAAAATGGGATTAGGATTAAAACACGGCTTTTCTAGAGTACATACATCCTTTCAAACCAGCACACCATCCAAGCAATCAACTATAAGCTATTAGAAACAATGAGAAAGTTCATAACCATGGCTAGAGAAAAATGGGTATAAATAATTCAATAGCTTTCCTATACACAGTACTAATTGATAATAATTTTAAACTTATAAATAAATAATTTAAAAATAATTTAAAATAATTTACAATACCAAAAAATAACACTCTTAGAATATAAATATAATAAAAGATCTATCTGAAGATAGGGTAATTAAAGAACTTTAATGAATAACATGAAAATCTCAATAAAGGAAGTGATAAGCCATATTTCTGGTTGGGAAGACTTAGTATTGAAAATACACTGATTTTCCCCACATTTATCCTTCAAAGCAATTCCAGTCTAAATGCAACAGCATTTTTTGTTTCGACTCCTGTCCTACCAAATGCCAAAACACACTGTAAGTTATAGTACTTAAAAAGGTCTAGCACTGGCGGAGATACTGACAAGCAGATCAATGAAACAGAATGATAAACATAGAAATAAACCCAAGTATATAGGAAAATTAATTACACAATAAATGTGGTGTTCCAAATTAGTGGAAAAACAATGGACTAATCCACAAATGGAATTGGGCCCGTTCCCTATCTATTCGGGAAAAATCTTAAATTCGATCTCTAATTTCCACCATCCATCTACAAAAGATACCTTTTCAATGAATTAAAGAGTAAAAATATCAAAATATTAGAAAATATAGGCGAGTATTTTTATGGACTTGGGATTGGAAGGCCTTCCTACAGAAGAGACAGGATCTATAAACTTCAAAGGAAAAGTTTCCCAGATTTAATGTTATTAAAAAATTAAAATTCAACACAAATGAGGCTAAATAGACAAGCCAGGTTAAAGGACTGGGAAAAAAAATTTGCAATATAAATAACAGGCAAAGATTAATATTCAGAACATACAAAGAGTTTCTTACAAAGCAATAAGTAAAAGACAAACAACTCAATTTTTTTTGCGAATAATATAAACAGGCAATTTTCAGAAAATATACATACAACTAATAAGCACAAAGTTGCACCTCACAATTAGCAAGGGAAAAGAAAATTAAGTTGCTTAATTAAAAAACAACAAGAAGCACAAAGGATAGGTATCAAGCATTGACAAAAATATGAAGCAACATTCTCATACAGCAACTCCGCCTCTAGGAAATGTTCTTAAGAAATACCTACTTGTGTGATACAAAATGAGTACGAGCTTGCGTGCACATGGACCCAAGAACGTTCATCACAATATTGTATGTAATCGCCAAAAACTGAAAACTTTCTAACTTACTATCAATAGAGAAGAGAACAGTTAAGTAAATTATGGTACACACATTCCTCAGAAAGCAAATTAGACATATGGCAACAGGAAGAACTCCAAAATAGATTACTTAGTGAAAAAAGCAAGCAGCAAAACAATACCTGAATAGGAAACTGCCCAAATAACTATCACAGAGTGAATGTCTAAACAACTTGTGGTATACCTATCCATATAATAAAATTTTATTCAACCATAAAAAAGGAATGAAGTACTGATACATGCTACAACATTGATGAGCCTCCAAAACGTGACGCTAAGTGACAGAGGCATGCACAAAAGATCATATACTGCAAGGGGCCAGGATGAGTGAGGAATGGGGTAAAACTGTTTCATGGCCGCAGGATTTTTCTTTGGAGTGATGGAAATGTTTTGGAACTAGATAGAGGTAGCAGTGGCTCAGTATTGTGAAGGTACTAATGCCACTGAATTGTTCACTTTAAAATGCTTGATTTTATCTTATGTGGATTTCACCCCAAAAATTATTTTTTAATTTGTAAAAAACATTATGTGATATATATATGTGCATCGATGCATAGAGGATGAGAAAAGTGTATGCCACGCTTCCTCTTTTTTATATCTCATATCTGTATTGTTGAGCTCTTTTGCAAAAGAATTGGATTATTGTACTATTGAAGCAATAAAGAATGCCTTGAAAAAAATAAAATAAAATAAAATAAAAATAAAGAATGCCTTGAAATACTCATTACTCGATCATTACTGCCATTGTTTAGCTGGAGGATGGGACAAAGGGGAAAGAGAGCCGTTCTGAACAGATCCATCTCTCTCAGAGTTTCAGGTGCGTGGCTTTCCAAATTCAGACCTGGGGAAAGGGAGAAAAGGGATGCCGTGGATTGAACTGTGTCCCCAAAATGGTATGTTGAAGTCCTAACTTCTGGTACGTGTGAATGCAAACTTATTTGGAAATAAGGTCTTTGGAGATGCAGATGTCATCAAGTTAAGACTATATGGATTACCCTAATCCAATGACCGGTAGCTTTATTAGAAAAGCGAATTTTGGACAGAGATAGAGACACAGAGGAAGAATGCCCTTTGCTGACAGAGGCAGAGAGTGAACTGATGGACCTTCAAGCCAAGGAATCACCAAGGACTGCCGGCAAACACCAGAAGGGAGGAGAGAGGCCTGGGAAGGCTCTCCTTCAGTCTCCAAAAGGAACCGTCATTTGTCCGTCTAGCCTCCAGAAGTGTAGAGAGTAAATTCCCGTTGTTTGAAGTCACCCAACTGTGCTTATTGTGTTACAGCAGCCCTAGGAAACTAATACAACTACCATTGGTAATTATCAAAATAATTAGCATGGCTAATACCTTGCAGCTATTTCCATTTATTATTCAATTAGTCTTTACAATACCCCCTGTGTGTTGTTCAAAACAGGGAATAGCAACCCATTTCATAAATAAGGAGGCTAAGAGCCCAAAAGGAGAAGTGTTTGCCCCATAGTCCCACAGCTAAGAAGAAGCAGACCTTATAAGGTGCTCTTTCTACAAAAATCCAGCTCATTCCAAAATAATCAGTCATGCGCCATCTATCTAGACTTCACTCTGCTAACTTGGATTTTCAGGATCATGGTCCCTTCCCCAGCCCCCTGACCAGCATTTTCAACATGCATAACCTAGACCAAAGCCCTTTAACCCAGAGGTGGCACTCACAGTTACTTCATCTCTCACTCGGGAAGGAGTTCCTCAACAAACTCAGTGGGCTTCTCTGCCCCTTGTCGGTTAGAAATAGAGGACTTGAGTGGGTGGTAGTGGGTGCAGGAGGCACCTTTGAGTGCCGAGCTGTGCTATTCTCATCGTCTTTACACAAACATGAATCTTTGTTCTAAGATGCAAATTTTGAGAAGTTGATGCCAATCTGCTCTGAACAAAAGAATTTTGGTCTGAACAAACAAAATTTGAGATGGGAAGTCTGGCTTTTGTAGTTGCGCTTTTGAGCATCTGCCTCTACCCACCATCCTCACTGCAAACCTCCCCCATCCCTCCGAGGTAGCTGAGGACTTTCAAGAAAACTTCCCAGTTTGTTTACCAGCTACATAACTCAAGGGGAGCCTATGGTGTCATATGTCAAGTTGACTAAAATAAATGACTTTACACTGCTTGTGAGGTTGACCAGATGACCCAAAGAGCCCTTCTTCCACACCTCAAAGGTCTCTCAAGGCTCTGTAAAAGGGAAGGCCTTGGTTTTGTTGGGTATTTATCAAAGATCTGACCTTCTGCTTCTTCTCTTCTAAATGGAATCTTCCATTGGCTTTATATAAACACCATTTTATCAATAATAACAACATTTTAAACATATATTAAGCAAACAGTCGCTTAACAAAATACACATCTTCCATGTTCTCTTCCAATATTCAGCCATTCACCCCACCCAAAAATTGTAAACTGATCGAATCTTTATTTTGCATAACCCATAAAGATCATAAGCATTTGTGAATACAGAAATGTAGTTTTTCTGATCATTTTAATAGCTGCATGATTTTTCATCCCATGGTTATGCCTTAGTTTACTTAACAACCCATCGTTGGGCACTGAATTTGTTCATAATCCTATTGAAATTATAATAGTGCCTCTATGATATCTTTGTGCATGAGGTTCTTTATTTTCTATTAATGATTTGCCTACTCTAAAATTCTTCTAGGAGGACAAGTATTGGATTCCAAGGTATGGATATCTTTGTGGTTCTTGCTAGGTTTTGACAAACGTTTAAAATTAAAGCCACTGCACTGATTTCCAGCTTGAACACTGACTTCAGTTTCCCTACTATTTTCCTACCTACCTTTCTAACACTTAATGAATACCTTTTATTTGTGATAAGATTGGAAAGCAAAGCTAGGTGAGACTCCACCATGATCAGGATACACTAAGTCTTCCAGGCATCCTCCCATGTCATGCCCAAATCCCCATATAAGCCCCACCTAGGCTGCCCTGTAGCCTCCAGTGAAGGGTCCGTGACCAGGAGCTCCCTACCTCCGTGGTAACACTTTCATGGGAGCAGGAAAATCATTACCCTATCAACAATTCATACTAAATGCTATCCTTTGGGGGAAACTGAGTCAGGAGCCAAGCTGGGGGCAGAGTCTTGGCCTTGTAACTCCAGTCTGAGTCCTTCTGGGAGGTCAACCTGTTATATCCTATTTGGAGAATGTGCTAGTTTCCTGTGGCTGCCTAGAAACTAATATAAAGCAACACAAATGTATTCCCTCACAGTTCTGGAGGCCAGAAATCTGAAGTCAAGGTGTTGGCTGGCCTGTGCTCCCTCTAAAACCTGTAGGAGAGGATCCTTCCTTGCCTCTTCCAGTTTATGTTGGCTCCTGGCATTCCTTCGCTGGTGGCCACATTACTCCAATCTCTGCCTCCCTCTGCACGTGGTCCTTTGCTCTGTAGGCATCTCTCCCCTCTGTATTCACTGGGAGTCTTTTGGGTGCTATCCAGACCAGATAACTGGAGCCAAACCCTGCTGAAGAGATGTAAGTGTTCCTGAGGGGAGAGCAAGCCCATGGGTGCAGCTCTCACAAGCGGTGTGGCTGGTAAGGTGTTGGTTAAAGTCAATGGTGCTTTTAGAGAGATGAGACCCAGGACAAGCAAGGGCAGGTAATGAGGTCGGTTTAACTCCCCTTGAAGTTGTTTCCTTTCTTGGGGAATTCCATTGACTTAACTGCAGCCTGAGGTGAAGAGAAGGAGGTGAAGGAGAAGCCTATAAAGAAAGGGGGTCCTCTCCCACCCCCTCCATCCTCCAGAACTAAGTATTTCACCCAATTAACCTGAGCTCAAAATCTGTACACAGTGTTCATAGTACTTTATTTGACTAATATTGCAACATGAAATTTTCCCCCACATGGGTAAAATTCCTCAAAAACATAATTTGAAAGACTGCCCTTTTCCATCATCTGGGTAAACGTCATTTTATTTAAATATTTCCCATTTTTTGGATTGTTAGATTATTTCTAATTTTAACTATGATGTTGCAATAAATACCTTTACCCTTTATTTTATTTTTTGGCATGTGCAGGCTCCAGGAGTTGAAGCTGGGTCTCTGCATGGCAGGCAAGAATTCTGAGCCATGGGTGTACTGCACGGCAATAAATCTTTACTCACACCTCTGTACCCAATTTTTTCCTTTTTAGTTTTTTTTTTTTTTTTTTTTTTTTTTTTTTAGTAAAGTGTACCATACATATAGGAAAGTGCACAAATCAAAAGTGGGCTGACCACTGCCCAGATCCAGAAACAATATACCCATAACCCAGCCTTGCTCATGGCCCATCTGCTCACTACAAGCCCCCACCCTCTACCCCTGGGGGAGCTTTTAACACCAATACATTGCACTTTATATAAAACTTGTTTTACAAAGTAGACACCAATTTTGCATCTGGTTTCTTTTGCTCAATATTAGGTTAATGAGATTCACACATATTTTTGCTTGTAGCAACGGATCACTTATTTGCATTGCTGTACATTATTCTACTGAATGAATATATACAACTTTTTCTTTATATTTTGTTCAGCATTTCCAGGTGTACTTAGCTGCTACAAGCTACTCCATCACAGCCAGAAGCAGAAGTTCACTGATTTCTTTTTGTTCAATTTTTAGAAGTAGAATTCCTGGGTAGAAAGAAACAGACTTTTCATTTTTAGGCCATTGAAGCATATTGCTAATTGCTTTCCATAAAAGCTGTGGCAATTTACATCCAAGAAAATCCATGAAATTCTCCTGAGCAATGGATGTCAGGAGTGATCCTGATTATAACAAAGATTACATTTCCTAATAATAGTACTTTATAGTATACTTATTGTGTTGTACCTGTCTATTATATAAATTATAAGTATTAAAGCACTGGCATCATATTTGTTTTTCTTTGTATGCTGCATGGCATGGGTCACACTTCATTCTTTTTCCATGTGAGTATTCCCTTATTGCAGCACCATTTGTGGAATTTTTGTTTTTGTTTGTTTGTTTGCTTGTGTGTTTGTTTTGAGGAAATGCATAGACCAGGAATCAAACCCGGTTTGGTCTCCCGCATGGCAGGCAGGAATTCTACCACTGAACTACCCTCACACCCCCAGCATTATATTTTATAAAATCCTGCATGGGCTGACTTTTTATTTAATTCGCACAAAACTCTGAGAGATAAGTTTTATTACTGTCCCATTTTAAAGGTCGGGGGAGGAACCGTGGCTCCTCCGACCGAGGGGCTGGTGAAATCCCATGGCATAGGGGCAGCAGCGAGCAGGCTCCACCCCAGGCCATACCTCGTCTAAATCACTGAAGAAGTACATTCCAGAATGAATGCCAAGAAGAGGGACATGGTATCCTTTGGCATGGAAATGAACATCCTTCAAAGCTCAGTTCAAATGCCACTGCCTCCTTCTGGGATCCAACTCCTACACAAGGAAGGGACTTTGGCCAACAAGATCCTGGAATATCACTGCTGAGATTCACTTAGGCCAGGGAACAGGGGACACACACAGCTCCGCTCTCCCTTCCCATGCCACTGGCAGACAAAACTAATCAATCCCCCATCTCTATCTCACCTACCACAACTGGCCTCACCTCTGTTTCCGGAACATACAGAGTGCCATCTTGCTTTGAGATGTTACACATTTGTTGGTCTGAAATCATCTGCAGCCAGATCTCCTCATGCCTGGATCTTTTTTGTCACGTGGGTCTCAGCTCCACTATCATCCCTGCAAACAGGTTTGCTGAACCTCTGATCTAAAATAGCATCCCTTTCTCTGATTCACCTTCTTGTCATATCATCTTGTTTTTACATAATTTACTTACTCATCTGTTTTTGCTATTGCTTGTTATTGTTTCCTCCCATTGTTTCTTGAGAATGGACACTTCTGATGTGTTCATCCACGCCCAGTGCCTAGAAGAGCCTCGGGCACAGAGTGGATGTTGAATTAGAAGTTCCACAACAAATCAGTCAAGATGCATTTTCCTGGGAAAATCTAGGGTCATGCACATCACTAGAAGGAAAGCTAGAAAGTGAAATGTGTAACACAGTGAACCTGCTGTGGCTCATGAGTGTGGTTAATAGTACAAATAGAAGCGTGGTCCTCCATGAACTAGAGCAAATGTACATCACTATTATAAGGTGTTAGTAAGAAGGTGGCACATGGGGGAGAATACAATGAATGCAAACTATGGACTATAGTTAACAGTAACATTTTGTAATGATCGTTCGTTCATCAGTTGTAACAAAGGTACCACACCAATGCTAAGTGATAGCAAGAGGGGGCGTACGAGTATGTGATTTTTCTTTTAGGAGCAGTGAGAATGTTCCCAAACTGATTGTGGCAATGAATGTACAACTTTGTCATTATACTGAGAGCCACAGATTGTGCACTTTGGATGGATTATATTGTACGTGAATAAGACTTAAAAAAAAAAAGTATGGATGACCCAAAAAATTTAAAAGATGCATTTTTCTCCCGAGCCCAGATAGGACATTAAAATCCTTCCTCTCACAGTGCTATAAGGCAACCGCTGCCAACAAAGAGAGGACACAGGGGATAAATATTTTTGCCAAGTCTGGTGTCCTTAACCCTCCCTACCCCCCACTCCTTTTTTTTTTTTTTTTTCTTTTTTGCATGGGCAGGCACCGGGAATTGAACCCGGGTCTCTGGCATGACAGGAGACAACTCTGCTTGCTGAGCCACCGTGGCCTGCCCCCCACCCCCATTTTGCAGATGGGAAAACTGGGGTCCAGAACAAGAGAGATGCTTTGCCTAGAACCACAGAACAAGTCAGTGGCAGAGCTGAGCCTGGTACCTGTGCTCACTACACCCCACCCCACCCCCAGCTCCCCCATCACACACCGAGACCGGAAAGAGCCGTCTACACTGTCAGGGGCTCCCAGGAGGGAGGGGTCCTTGTGCCCCAGGAGCTCGGCCAGGAATTACGCACCTAATTACCAGCTGTCTTTTTTCCCCATTCTGTGGATAAGAGTCTGATCACATATAAAATTCTCCCTGTGTTTCCGTGGATACAAAACGATCCTAATTTCCAACTCTCTTGCAAGTGGCAAATGAGTGAACTTAATTTTAATAAAAACAAGAAAAATCATACATGTGAGCTTAATAAAATCTAATTTGGAGCGCATAAAATAAAGCCTTTATGTAAAAACTGGCAATTAGCTTCGTGAGACAATACGGTGAACCCTCGGCTTTGGGAGGAATTGGGAGCTAGGTATAAGGACACGTGGCAATAAGGCAGGGATGCTAAAGAGGCAGGGAGCAAGGCCCCCGGTGGCAGAAGCAGCTAAGTTCAAGTTCCCAAACCCTGCTTCTTAGCTATAAGGCCTTGAGCAAGTAGTGTCCTCTCACTAGACCCCAGGGTCTGCATTTTTTAAAGAAGGTTAATGAAACCTATCGTACTTGGTAGGACGGTGTCTCAGGTCACTGGGGCTGCTGGAACAAAGCACCACAAATGGGGTGGCTGAAAAGAATGGAAATGTATTGTCTTGTTCTGGAGGCCTGAAGTCAGAAATCAAAGTGTCTCAGGGTGGTGCTCCCTCTGACACCTGCAGGGGAGGGGCCTTCCTGCCTCTGCCAGCTCCTGGTGGTGGCCCCAGATGATCCTTGGCTTGTGGGAGCATAACTCTGTTCTTTGCCTCCATCGTCAGGTGGCCGTCTTCCCTCTGCTCTGTGTCCGTGGCTTTCTCTCTCTGTGTGTCTATGTCCAGATGTCCCTCTTCTTATAAGGAGGTCACTAGAGCCCACCAACTCCAATACGATCCCACCTTAACTTGATGACATCTGCAAAGACCCTGTTTCCATGTAAGGTCACACTCACTGGTCCTAGGGTTGGGACTTGAATAGATTTTCTTGGGCGACATAATTCAACCCCTAACAGATAGTTGTAGAGACAAACAAGGAAATGAATAGGCAAGAGCTTTGTGAAAGCACCCAACAATGGCTCTTCCATCAGTTCCATCTAACATGCTCCCCAGCAAGGAGAAGGGAGGCTCATGGACTGTTTAATTGGGGTCAACGTATATGGGGCACAGTGGGGCAGGATGGCCAGACATCCCAAGCCCTCCAAGGGTGGTTGACAAGACCCACAGCAAGGCCACAAGGCAGTCTGAGCCTGGGTGTCCTATTAAGCCAACACCATGGGCCCTCACGCCTGTGCCACTGACCAGTTCGTTTCCCATACAGATCTTTGTGGCAGGCTGGACTGTTCCCATTTTACAGATGAGAAAGGTGAACCCCTGGGAGGAGCCAGGGCCTAACTTGGGGTGCATGACTAGTCAAGGCCAGTCAAGATTCAACTTAGATATTGTGATTCCATACCCAGCCTGCAGACCTTCGCCTCCCACCGCTACAAAAGCAACTAACTCTGAGACCAAGAACCTAGTACCTGCGGGCTCCTTCTTCTTCAGGACATCTGCAGCGTCTATCAGAGCTCATGGGTCCACATCCCCAAAGAGCCTGGTCTCAGCACTGAGACTCTCAAGGAGTGGTTTTTTCCAGTCTCCTTTCCGCACAACCTTTACTTCTGGTGGAAAGCAGTTATTTCCTAGTGCCAGCCCAGAAACAAAGTGGGTAATTAATTGCACTAGAATAACACATTAAATGTACTAATAATTGGGTAGTCACAGCAAAATGATCACTTTGAAAAAAAAAATACTACTGGTTCTTATTTATCATTACTGCTTTAATCAGTAATAGTCCTAATACTAACAAAGCCATCTTAATTTTAATTGTGTTCAAGTAATAGTCCTAATACTAACAAAGCCATCTTAATTTCAATTGTGTTCAACTGAGTGTACCAGTACTTGAACAGTCTGAGCATACTTCATTATTTATATTAATTTAAGATCACTTAAAGGCAAATTATTTCGTTAGTACTTTCAAGCAGGTCAGTAATTATGACAAAGTTTCTCTAGACATGGCCTTTTCGGGTGGGGTAGGGTGGGAGGGGCAGGTGCCACCCTGTCCCATTAAGCCCAAGGAGCAGGGATAGAGAGGGTGAAGGAAGCCTCTCCAAGCCCTACTTGAATTAGCACATCCTGGCTTTTGCAAAAGGTATGGCTTTCTGAAAGTATGGTGGACAGCTCAGTGGCTCTGCTCTGACTTTGCAGCGTTGAGCTCCACAGGCTGGACCCCACACCAGGAACTATGAGAGCCCAAGATACAGCAGTGAGACCAGGTAGAGAGCGCCAAGGGCCCTTAAAGAAGTCTGATGAACAGTGGCCGTGGTCAAAACGCAGAGGAGGTCAAGGGCATGCATCTGAAGGGGTCGGGGTGCTTCTACAAGAAGCCCTCCCAAGGCCTGGAAGATTTGGCAGGGAAGGAGGGAGCAGATCCCAGCTTTGGCAGGGAGCTAGTGAGGAGGCTCCCCGCAGAATGCAGGCTTCTAGGAGTACCAACGAAGGTGATGGGTGAGGAGGTCCAGAGAGGACAACATGACAAGGACAGAACTGACCCTCAGATGTGCTTCTGATGGGGTGACTGGGTGTTAGTGATGACAGAAATGAAGGAAGAGGGAAGCCAGGAGGAAGAGGAGGAGGTTTAGGAGGTGGGGTGATGTGTGTTCTTGGGGATACACTGAGTTTGAGGGGCCATGGGGCTGCCAGGTGGAGCCACCCAGCAGGTAAGTGGAGGACTGGCCCAAGGACATGGTTGGCAAATGGGTGGAGGAGTCTGGGAAGCCTCGGGAAGAGAGTCCCAAGGCACAGAAAGGTGACCATTCCTCCCTTGCCTCCAAGGACCTTAATTCACAGTTACAAACCAACCTGCCCACAGCCCTGCGTCTGTGAACCCCCAAGAGGTCCCAGCCTGGGAAGCTGCTTCTCACCTCCACAGCCCAGGGCCCAGAATACAAGACAGAGCTCTGGAATCAAGTTGTACTGAATTAAAACCCAACGACAGCTATGGCGTCACTGGCCCCACTTTGTGGGGACACTCCACTGCCCAAGGGGGTGGGTACAGGGATCCCATGGCTCTGGGCCATGCTCCCTTGAGCTGTGGGTGGCAGCAGTGAAGGGTGGGTCCCAGCCTCATAGGCCTCTCTGCACGGCTGGAGGATTTGGGTCCTGGCACCAGAGGATTTAGGTCCTGGCACCAGCAACCTTCTGCTAGTGCGGTTGCAAGAGGTGCCACGGATTTCTAGAAGGCCGGAAGTTGTAGGAGAAGAGGAATTTAATGGGAAAGAGGCTCCACCTCCTGGTAATGCTCAAAACTAACCTTGCTTCAGCACTTTACAGTTTGTAAGCATATGACAGCTTGACGATGTCATTTCACTCTAAATCTTGATCGGGGTGCTGGTCCCTCAGGTGTACGCACGGCTGTGTTGTAGCACTAATGGGACTCGAAAGAACCGAGGAGAGCCTGAGATGGGCACGGGCTCTGCTGTCCCACCCACCCATGCCGCCCAGGTTGGGCCTGGGCAGACGCTTTGCGGGACACACATGCAGGATGCGCAAAGCCTCAGGACTCTCTGCATCTCAGGAGCCCTCCAAATGGCTCCCTGCTGGCCACACAAAGTCCACTTGGGAGTCTGGAAGGGACAAATAACACACGATAAAGCCAGCCTGAGGTAGCCAACAGATTAGAGGGTACACCTCTATCAAAAGAGAGCAAATCTTTTTCAATCAAAAAACAGCGGCTCCCAAGCCCCAGAATCTACTAGGCCCTTGGACTTCTGGAAGGAAACAGGGGGCGAGTCCTATTCTCAGACCTAATGTGAAAAACAGACCCTCAAAACAAGAAGGCAATGGAATGTGATTAGTAGAAGAGCAAGAAGTGAGCAACTCTGCCTATGGGAGTGCAAGGAAGGCGTCACACAAGGGGTGGGATTTGAACTGGGCCTCCAAGGATAATTAAAATTTTAGTGGGCAGAGAAGAGAGATGTGCAATGCAGACACAGGGAACAGTCTAAGCAAACACCCAGAGGTGAAAGGATATCAGCTGAGGCTGGGGAGAGAGGAGGTGGGGGCAGCCTGGAAAGAGAGGCGGGGGGTGGTAAATGGAGAAGGGCCCAGGGGTCTGGCTCCTCCCTCTCTATGCAAGGACTCCATTGGAGGTACCCTTGTGCCTCACAGGCTAGAGGAGGGGTGGAAAAGATGTGCCTCTGGTCTCAGTGGACCTTAAAAACTGTTTGTAATCCAGATGTAGCAAGCATCTGCTTGTACCCATGCCTCTAGACTCAGCAGGACTCAGAAATTCTTAAATTCAATGCCAAGAAGCATTAACAATTTTAGCTTTCTCTTGGCTAATCCAGTTTGCACTCTCACCCTATCACTCTGCTCAACAAACAAAAGTTTGTTGTTAGGAACTTGACCTCCTCCAGGCCTCAGTTCTTCCTCAATCTACAGGGAAGAAACGCATTTGTAGATAAATTTGTCCTCAATAGCATTTCCCTTTCACAGGTAACTTCATGACTGCAATACATCTGAGCAGCAAGCATTTGAAGAAGCTTCCAGAATCACATTCTGGAAGCAAGAGATGGCCAAGAGCCAGGCCCTGACTCACCTAAACAGAGCTATCCAGCAGTGCCATTCACGGGTTAACACTGCTGCCTTTGACACTCGGGAACTTTCCTCTCTGATGCCTGAGAAAACCAATCCACTCCATTTCTCTCCAGGCCTCTAGCCTCAAGATGGGATTGAATCTCTATGGGGTTCCAGCTTTCAATGTGATGAATGGACCTCGGTTTCTGCCCTCAGCTCTGGAAGGTCCAGATTTCCAACTGAGGTGACTGATCCACTTGGGGATATTGGGATTTTACAGACATGAGGGGGAAAGACTGGCCCACAGTTTCTGGGGGCCACTGGGGACAAGAGAAAAAATTAGCATCTTTCCCTCAATCTCAGTTGCTCTTTGAAACAATATTCTCCAAGCTCAACTCTGGTAACAATGACTCTAAAAATAAAAACATACAAATGGCCCCTTCTCCCAAACCCCTTCACCCCACTTACCTCCAAAAGATCAGACTTCAATCCTCCCCTCTGATAAGTTTATTACCAGGTCTTAGGCAAAACTCTTCAGGAGCCTGTTTCTTCACCTGCATAGTGGACATAAAAGCAGCTTCCTGATTGGTTTATCCAAGGATTAGTCATCTAATTTGCTTTATGCCAGACCCTGATCTAGAAGCACTGAGAGAATGAATGTGCAATTGCTTTGCAAATTACACCACCGGGGGCATCTCCATTACCATATTAGCAGAGTGGATCTGCTGCTCAAAGTACTTGGGACAGGAAACCACAACAGTGACTGGGAGCAGAGGCTTTGGAGTTAGACCTGGGTTATTCACTAGCTGCGTGACCTGCAAGAAATCTGAACGTCCCTCTCCTGTAAACCGGGTATAAAGCACTACATGAGCCGGAGGGCTGTTTGAAGGAGCAAATGAAATAACGCAATAGTTCACAGATCTGCCTGGCACACAATATGTGCTCAATAAAGGTTAACTCTTGGAATGCCCATCGCTGAGCCGATGATGGTTGTTTTCAGAGCAGAAGATCACGCCCAGAAGTTCAAGACCCCTCCGCTTGCTCCCGGAAGCAGACGAGCTGCAGCGATGAGCAGGCGGCGCGGCGCGCGCCACGTGGGGGCCGCTGGGCTCCTCCTGTTTAGCCCTCGAGGCTTCCTTTCAGCGTCTCCTTCCCCAGCAGCTGCTCCGTCAACGGTCCATATGCTCCCTCCGCTACCGAGCAGCTTTCGGGACGGGGCTGCCAGCACCGAGCGAGAAGCTCGCACAGGAGTTCGGGGCTCGCGGCGCCGCACGCCCCTCCCCGCCCCGCCCCGCGCGCGCCCTGGCTTCTGCCGCCTGCCGAGCCTCCCCTGGGTCCCTCCCGCGGGCGCCGCGGGGTGCGGTGGGGTGCGGTGGGCCGCCGAGCCGCAGGCCGCCGGGTTCCAGGAGCAGAGCGCACGTGGCGAGGAGGCCAGCTGGAGGAACAGGTGGGGACAGCTGCCGTGGGGGCCCGGGCTTGTTCCTGCAGGAAGAATGCGGGGAGCTAATTGCCACGCCGAGTGGACCGTGCGCCCCCGTTTGTGTGCGCGCCCCCCAGGCAGTGGGCGGCGGTGCTCTGGCTGCGGGCCCCAGGCCTTGGTGCTACGGCTTTGGAAAATTCATCTGTGGGCGTAAAATCCACCTCGTGCCTCCCTTGGCCCCACCGCCCTCGACGGGCAGGACACACGGTCCCAGGGTCCCGGCGCCCCATAAAAATAAGTTCCACAAACGCAACGGCCTAAAACAACAGACATTTATTCTCTCGGTGCTGGAGGCCGGAAACCTGAAATCAAGGCGTGGGCGGGGGCAGTGTTTCTGAAACCTGTAAAGTGGGTGCTGCCGGAGGGGACTCTTCCCTGCCTCTTCCAGCTTCTAGTGGTAGCCAGCCACCCTTGGCACCCCCAGTCTTGGCTGCAAGGCTCCATCTGCCTCCCTGGCCACAGGGCCTTCCCCCCTGTGTGTCTGTGTCTCTTCTCCCCTTCTAATGAGGACAAAGTCATTTTAGATTAAGGGCCCACCCTATTCCATTATGGCCTCGTTAATTTAGTTCTCTCCTAAATGGCCCTATTTCCAAATAAGGTCACATTCTGAGGAACTGGGGGTTAAGACTTCAGCATATCTTTTGAGGGGACAGAGATCAACCTCTCTCTCCCCCTCCCTCCCTCCCTCTTTTTCTCTGTCACACGCAGACAGGCACAACCCACTCCTCACCCCCTAGACATCAGTCATGTACGCTGAGCAATGATCTATTTTCCAATCATTTCTTTCAAATATGAACATCCACAGGTCCGGAGGGGCCCTTGCACTGCCTGGCCCGTGCACGTGCCTGGTGGACCTCCCGTCTCCTGCTCCCAGCCTTGCATGCTCACCTTCTAGCAGCAACCTCCAATTCAGAGTCCACCTCTTTCTTAGACTTTTGTGACATGTGTTTCCTGCCTTTCTCTCTGACTTCAAACTGCCTGGTATGCAAAGAAAGGCACCTGACCTTTGTGCAGCCCTCAAGCTTTCCTGGGGCATTTCCACCCACACTCTCCCATCTCTGCCTGACAAAGTGCTAGGCCTGGGCAGTAGACAGGGTGGTGTGTTACCTCCATCTCACTATGCAATCAGATGGTGCATGGAAAGAAGAATTACTACCCACTCCAACATGCTGTCTGATGTGGGGAGCCCCTGAAGCTTGGGAGACTACACCTTACTTCTCTGCCCAGTCCTTGCAAACATAATTCTGAGATCTCAGCAGTTGGCCACAGATGGGATCACCCTTTTCTGGCTCCTACTATCCCTTCAGAGAATTCTGGCCTCATAATTTCACCCAAGATACGGGTTAGTGAATCCATAGGATTGCCCTCAGCTGCAAGTAAGAACAATGCAGTTACCATGTGCTTGACCAAAACAGTAGGAGCTCATTTTTTCTCACATAAATCTACATGGTCACCTCAAAGTTACAAGATGGCTTCTCACCTCTGGTCTCACATCCGCATTCCAGGAGAAAAGAGGAAAAACATGATTTTCTACCCCGTCTTTACAACTCAAAAAAAAAGCATCCAGAATTACCCAACAGACTTCCACTTAGCATATCATTGTCCAGAATGTCACCTGTCCACCCTCAGTTGCAAAGGAGGCTGGGAAATGCAAGTATTTGGTTATTCGCATTGCCACGCCAAACAACGTAAGGATTATGAAATAAGAAGAAGCAAAGTGAGAATAGGCATTGGGTAGGCAGACCGACATACTCCAGAGCGGGCCTACGTGTATAGTCACACAACCGCACTCTTCCCCATCTATGAGAAGGGAACATGGCTTGGGGTCAAGACAGAAGGAAAGAGAATGAAGGTCACTCCTAGCTTTGCAGCTCTCCATCCTCAGCTAAGGGCCACGCCTGTTCCTGTGAGGTCTAGAGGTGCTTGAAGTGCTAGATCCTTGATCATTTCTAGACTTTCCCCAAGTGGATCCAACATTGGGATTACCTGAGAGACCTGACAACTATCAGTATTCACAGCCCATTCCCACCACCGTCACAATACAAGAGGGAGTCACTTGGCTTTGGCTCTTTCATTAGCAGCCTGTCCTGGTAGGGCTTGCCTGGTGAGCAGCTCCCCTTGGCCTGAACACCTGAGCTTGTGTCTGAGGACTAAATATTAAGCCCATAAGCTGGGCTTGTGTCTGAGGACTAAATATTAATTGGCAACCACTTACAGTCCCAGAGTAGGGGACTTACACCCTGTTTTGTTTTTGTTGTGTATTTTTTTTAACCACATATATAAATTTTGGTAGGGGAGAGGGAGGATATATTATATGATACAAGTTGTATGATATAGTATAAGGTTTTGACTATGAGGCTTTTTGCCATTTAATCAAAATAAAAGGTACCAATTGGATATTGTATTTGTTTCCTAGGGACACTACCAAATCATAACATATAGCAGACCAATCTATTTTTGTGTGCTATGTGGCCTTATTTTGCTTCTTTGTTTCTCTTTTATAGACTCTTTATCATGAATGGTCAATGTTAAAAATGTAAAACATATGGAAGCCATTGCTTGTGAAGTCATTTGCATGCTCTAGCTGCAGAGATGCAACATCTAGTTCGTTGCTAAAAATGAGTACAGATTTTCTTCCTGGGCCTTAGGATTTGGAGTTTGCTCTCTTTACCAGAGTCACAATAGTGAAATCATATTATATCTATCCTTTTGTGTCTAGCTTATTTCACTCAGCATTATATCCTCTAGGTTCATCCATGCTGTCATACACTTCAGGACGTCATTTCCTCTAACTGCTGCATAATATTCCATCACACGTATATACCACAGTTTGCTTATCCACTCTTTAGTTGATGGGCAGTTGGACTGTTTCCATCTTTTAGCAATTGTGAACAGTGCTGCTGTGAACATCGATGTACAAATGTCTGTTCATGTCACTGCTTTCAGCTCTTCTGGGTATATACCAAATGCCTTTCCCCCCCTTCTCAATTGCTCCCTGATTCACCCAGCCTGGAAGGACCTGCCTCCAACACTTTCTCCTGGCTCCGCAGCCTTCAGCTCTCACTGCAACATCATCTTCTCAGGGAACCGGCACAGGCCCAGCCCCCCACACTAAATAGGTCAGTTCCCACTGTGTGCTGTGTTTTCCCTCCCACTCACCATTACCTGTCACGACCCAGGCATGTGATTGTTAACTAAGGGTGCCTCCCAGGCCAGGGGACAGATCCCACGAGGTCAGGGAACACGTCTGCTTATCCCAACTGTGTCCCCAGAGTCAGGCCCCATGCTGCCACACAACAGGTGCTCCATGGATATGTGCTAAATGGTGGAATGAATGAATGCACGAGTGAATGAATGAAACTACGAAATTCATCCTCATTCAAGCATGTTAAAATTTAGATGGCCCCAAATGCCAGGCCCCTAAAACTCACTGTCAACTCTTCCACACATCAGACACTCAATGGAATTGCATGCCTCTGCCCTGCCAGCGTCTCTGTGTGTTACCTGGATCATTCCTACATCATCCTCAGACAGCAAGTAATCAGATCGACAGCATCTTGTTCTGGGTTCCCTGGGATATTTTCCATCATAGCTTGATTATGAAGCACAAGATCATATAAACCCAATATTAGCAGATACTGCCCATAATGTCAGAGATGGGATTGGCTGTGCTGGTGCCGACAATTGACTAAAAATCAAGTTTTTAACATTAGACACATCATTTTGAGGAAAGGATAGTTTAATACTCTTAATAGAAAAGACACCGACAGAGATAAGAAAGAATTGCATGCTTCAAAAAATGGTGAAAATTTGATAAATAAAAGTATGACGTTTAGCTGCAAGTACTCTTAGATGAATAGGTTTTTAAATGTTTTTTAAAAAATAACAGAAAAGCATAGAACACCCAAATCAGATACAGAAATCCTCGAGAAAGAGGTTATGTTGCAGGTAAAGTGGTTTCAGACGACACTGGCTTTAGCTAAATTACGCTGAACCCACGGAAACCAAGTCCGTGGACTCGGCGACAACCCCTGCCCCTGCCAGGCGGGGGCGCAGTTTGCTGGCCTCGTTCTCCACCCATCTCTCAGGCCGAGCGCAGGGCAGAGCTGGGGACCTCTGTATTCTTTATAGCACCCCGCAGTGTTGCTGACTTTTAGGGTCAGTGATACTTTCCGTGGGAATATCTTCATGGGATGGTTTAGGTTGAGGACTCTCCATTCATCCGTGTTCTCCCAGAACTGAACATGGAGCGCCCTGTCGGGTGGTAGCGGTGTGGAGGTTTATACTGATTCAGACTCGAGTAAGGAAGGACCATCGCCCCATAAATAAAGGCTACATGGTGCCCCAGAATCGGGAAATCTGCATTCTCCATCTGCATCTGCCGCTTCCTTGCCCTGCAAGTTCCTTGCATCCTTTAAACCTCGGTCTTCGCATCTGAAAAATGGGGTGTTAAGCCAACTGAACTTTAGAGAATCTTCTGGCTCTAACCTAGTGACTCTGATGCTGCAGAATCCAGAATCCCAGTGTGGGGTTGGGGGAATGGTTCAGGGGACACCCTGAGAGCCTCTGAGACTCTTGGCGGCTGCCCCAAGGCTGCCCACATCTGTATCCCTGAGACGATTGTTTCCCACCTCTTGGGGCTACTTCTCCATCAACTCAGAACTTTCCAGAACCCCTAGGAGCAGGCACGTTCTGGGACCCCAGGCAGGGATGAAACCCCACCTCTCTCAACCTGTGAAGGGAGGTTCTTTCCCACCGGAAGCATGACGGAGAGACGTCAGGGTGCCATTCTTTGGCCTCATCTAAACCAGGCCAAGAGCCTGCAAACAGGTGCTGCCTTGTTAAGAGACCATTTCTGCAGCTCCCCACCCTGATCACATTAGTCATTCACGTGTTGAAGAACGACATAAATCCCCGTCATCCTGGTTTATGTGACCCCAGAGATTTATTCCACCCGACAGATCATTACCGTTTCTTCTCTTGGCTTTTTTCCCCCCTCAGCTTCACTGAGAACTCATATTTCTGCCCCACGTTATGGACTGCTTCCAGCTCTGTTCTCGGTCAGGACGTGGGCCATAAATCTGAATTTAATAAACTGACAAAAGACCGCCATTCCTGCGACGGTCTGAGCCCCTGTCCCTCGTGTTCCTTTTTCCAAATGCTTTTCTGTTGAGACACCATCCCCATAAAGGCCACATTTGCCGTCTAAAGCTTCAGCACCCCCAGCAGCCGCGCTCAGAGGCTGGGCACAGAGAAGCCAGGGTGGCCCGACGGCGGCGGGCGGGGTCAGAACTGCACACCGGACCCTGCCAGCCCTGGCTGTGCGACCAGGAGCCGGCCCTCAACCCGAGGCCTCCGTTTCTTCATCTCTGGAATGGAGAGAATCAACTCTGTCCTGTCTCCTTCTCAGGGGTGCCCTGAACCTCAGATTCGTTGAGGGCTGGAAGGGGCCAGGAACTCTCTGCAGTGGGGGCTTTGTTTGTTAGTCCAAAATGCTCTGCATGGCAGAGTTGAAAAGCTGGTCAAAGACGTCCCCGGCTTAGTGTCCCAGGGCCACCGTAACAAAATACACAGACCAGGTGGCTTCAGACAACCGAGATGTCTTCTCTTCCACTTCTGGAGGCCGGAAGGCGTGCACAGGGCCCAGCTTCCTCTGAAACTCCCTGCCTCTTCTCTCCCAGCTTCTGCTGCTTTGCCAGCCTTCCTAGGTGCTGCTGAGCCTGTAGCACGTTCATCTCTTGTTACAGGGCGTTCTCCCCCATGTCAGCCTGTCTGCTTTCAGTTCTCCCTCTCTTGAAAGGACCCTAGTCATTTTGGATTTGGGTCCACCCTAGACCACTCCGGCCTCTTCCTAACTAATCACATCTTCAAAACACCCTGTTTCCAAATAGGGCCGCGCTGACAGGCCTGGGCGTGAGGATTAGAACATATCTTTCAGGGGGACGCAGCTCAACCCCTAACAGCCCTTTACAGTAGAAAAGCCGAGTTAGCTGCAAATCAGCATCTAACCCAGGATACCTGACTCCCTCTCAGGTGCTCTTTCAACTAAACAGCTCTGCTCTCCAGAATCTCACCTGCTCGCTGTGGCAGAGGGTTTGGAGAAGGTTCCCCGTAGTTTCTTGGAAAGCCCCACCACACTGCAGACTGGTTGGCCACAGAGGCTCTGAGAACTTTCTGCCTGGGCCTGAAGTCATCTTAAACAAGCCTTTCTCCACGAGCCCCACCCCACCCCCACCGAGGTGTGAGCCCCTGGAGCGGAAGGCTGATTCTTGTATAAAGTAGGCAGTGACCAGCTGAGGGAATTGCACAGCAATGGGGGAGGGGGGCTGGTGCTCTGCCTAAGTTCCAGAGAGGACTCAGGTGGCTCGCCTGCTTGTTGGAAGGTGAGGGAATGATAGGGTGCATGGGTGTTTCAGTGGTAGAATGCCCATCTGCCATGCGGGAGACCTGGGTTCAATCCCCAGCCCATGCACCCCAAACAAAAAAGTTGAAAAAAAAAAAGGAAATGGTGACATCTATCCTAAGATTTAAAGCATCCCTTCCACAAGACAACAAAACTGTCCCTCTCTTCTTGGGGCTTTCTGATGCACTCTAAAACTTGGACAACTCCATTCCCTGGAAGCGTTGTTCAGAAAGAGAACTTTCCGAAATTAGCATGTAAACAGGTATATCAAGCCCTCCATAACCTTCTGTCTTCAAACCCTCCCTAAACTTTGGCCTGAGGCTGAAATGCATAGACTTTTCCAAGAGCCTGTATCGGACTAGTGGAACAAAGCATATAAAAGCTATACTGAGTGTTCTGTCCCCATTCTTACGGCTTCGTAACTTCAGCCATAAACCCAGAACAACTCTTCCCCACCAGCTCTCTCCCTGCTTGTCTCTGCAGTCTCTGACCAAAACTCAACATAATCCTACTGATCAAAATTAGAATGTTCTAGCAACGAGAACTATTAAAATAATGGAACAGGCTGCCCTGAACAATAGTGAGTCTCCCACCACTAGAGCTATGTAAGCAGAGACCAGAAGAGTGTCTGCTGAATGGTCTAGAGGGGGATTCCTGACATTGGGTGGGCGATGGGGTCAGACAACCTCTGAAGTCCTTGCGATTCTGAAATTCTGGGAATCCAAGAGATATGTTCCCGGAAAAGTCTTCTGAAGTCCTAGTCTGAGCCCTGCAGTGTGCTGATGAGAGAGATGAAGTAGGCCGAGCTCCTCCTGATCTAACTCAAGTGCAAAGGGGAATTGACTCAAGTGTGGGACAGAGGGAACCGACAGCCAGTGGTGGGTTTGCAGAGAGGGTGGCAGCAATGAAGAATCACCCGAGCTTGCAAAGAAAGCCCCTCTGTGGGCTGTTTCCTTGGGGTGGAGCGCTCCAGCTCTGGGGGAGATTGTGTAGATATAATTTTTTTTTTTTTATCGAGCACCAAGAATGTGCCAGGTACTTAACATACTTGCCAGATAATCTGCTTAGCAGTCCAGTGAGCTGGGTGCTGTTTTCTCCCATAGTACAGATGAGCAAATCAAGGATAAGGTTAAGCAGTTTCCCCAAAGTCTCACCCCTTGGAAGAGGGCAGGTTAGGCGTGAGGCCTGGCAGTTTGCTTCCGGCACCTTTGATGGTGATGAACCTACTCTTCTGAGACAAGTTCTCTGACCTGGTTCCTGGCCCTCTCTGTGACTCAGTTTCTCTATTCGAACAATGAAAGGGTTGGACTGGGCCCTCTGTAAAGCTGGGTATCCCTGGTACCCTAGGAATAGCTAAGATGACCCCTCCCCCACCCCCTGGCTCCAGCACCCCTTACTCACACACTCACACACACTCAACCCACCTTTCGACAGTTTGCCCCAGGGATTCTGGCCCAGGGGCCTCACTCTGGGTGGTTAAATTTGCGGTAGATTCCTACAGCTCCCAGATAGGCTCAAGTGTTACTTCTTTGTGGCCTATAGAAATACACCTACCCCTTCATGTCCCTCAAGCTTTTCATGAGACTAGAACAAGCTGGGTGCTCTAGGGCTCCATCACGTCCTACCATCAGCTACTTCTCAATACCAGCAGCAAAGCAGGCTGCTAATACTCATGATAAAAAAACACTCAGCCAGCAAGGAATGGAAGAAAACTTCTTCAACTTGATAAAGGGGCAACCACAAAAAACCATACAAACATCACCATCATACTCAATGGTGAAAGACTGAGCAGGATCAAAACAAGGACGCCAGCTTTCCACTGGTATTCGGCTTTGTACTGGAAGTTAGAGCCAGAGCATTCAGGCAAGAAAAAAATGAAAGGCGTCCAAATTGGAAAAGAAGAAAATTATCTCTATTCGCAGATGACATGATCCTATATAGAAACAATCCCAAAGAATCCACCCAAAAAGTTGCATACATCATATATAATATAATAATTATTATGTAAATAATAATTATTTATATTATTATGTAAACAAATTCAGCAAAGTTGCACGGTCAAAGATCAAGACTCAAAAATCAGTTGCATTTCTATACACTAGTAATGAACAAACCAAAACAGGAAATTAAGAAAACAATTCCATCTATATAATAGCATCCAAAAAATGAAATATCCAAAAATAAACTGAGCCAAGGAGATGTACACTGAAAACTATGAAACATTGCAGAAAGAAAATAAGACCTACGTAAATGAAAAGACATCCGTGTCCAAAGACGGAAAGCTTAATGTTGTTGAGCTGGAAATACTCCCCAAAGTCATCTACAGGTTCAATGCAAGCACTATCAAAAGTCCAGTGATCTTTTTTGGCAGAAATGGAAAAGCCAATCCTCAAATTCAGATGCAATTGCAAGGGGCTCCTGAATAGTCAAAACAATATTGAAAGCTAAGAGCAAAGTTGAAGAACTTACACTTTCCAATCTCAAAATTTACTACAAAATTACAATAATCAATACAGTATAGTACTAGCATTTGGACAGATATATAGGTCAATGGATTAGAATTGAAAGTCAACAAACAATTCCACATATCTATAGCCAAATAATTTTTGACAAGGCTGCCAAGATCATGAATAGAGAAAAAATAATTTCAAGAAATGATGCTGGATTTTGGATCATACGCAAAAAAAAAAAAAAAATGGAGTTGGACCCATTCCTCACATCATCTACAAAAATTGACTCAAAATGAATCGACAACCTAAATATAAGAGCAAAAGCCATAAAGCTCTTTAAGGAAAATATAGGGGTTGTTGAATTCCTGATGTTGGATTTTGCAGTGAATTCTTAGAGATGGCTCTGAAAGGAAGTTGTACTTTTAAATGAAGTATTACAACTTCTGTGGGAGATTTTAATATACCATTTTCAGAAATTATAGATCTAGGACTAAGCAAACCAAAACAGAAAAGACAAGGCTCAAGAGGGTGTGAATACAATAATACATTTTAAATTCATACCCAGATAGAAAACGTGTACTTCTACAAATAGAAGCAACACCTTCTTTTCTTGAATATTGAAGTATTTATAAAAATCAATCATGTGGTTGACCAAAAAGAGAGCTTTAATGTAATTTTTAAAGTATAAAATTCACAAGACACACTTACTGATTAGCAAGCCCATATAAAGATAACAAAATTTTCTTAACTACCTGGAAATTATAAAATACCCTCCTAAATAATGACTGCATCAAAAAAGTAAAAATTATCTAGAAAGTAGCAAAATGATCAAATTTCATACCAAAACCTATAGAACGCAATTGAAGCTATATTCTGAGGGAAACATATAGCTTTAAATACTTCTCTTTTTAAAACTTTGTTTGGAAATATTTTTTAACTTAAGAAAATAGTTGCACAAACAACAAAAAGAACACCCACTTAGCCTTTATTCAGATTTGTCTACTGTTAGCAGTTTGCTTTGTCATTCTCTCCCCACACACGCACATACACACGCTCACACACACACGCACACACATACACAATTTCTTTCTGAACCTCCTGAGAGTAAATTGCACCCATCATGGCTCTTTACTCCTAGATGTTTTTACCAAGCATAAGAACATTCTGTCTTAACCACAGTTATCACGTTCAGAAAATTTAACATTGATACAATATTTTCATCTAATTCATCTTCTAAATTCCAATTTGTCAACTGTCCCAATAACGCCTTTTATGGCCACCCCCAAGCCCCAGTACAAGATCCAACCTAGAATCAGGTATTGCATTTAGTTGTCAAGTCTCATGTCTCTTTGATCTCCCCTAATCTGGAACATTTTCTCAGCCTTCCTCTATTTTTTATGATGTTGACATTTTAAAAAAATACTGTCTTCCCTATTTTGATAGAAGGACCTTCATTTGGAGTTTGCCTACGGTTCCCTCCAGATTACAGTTCGGTGATGCAGTCCCATCCAGAGTACTACATAAAAGATGCTGCATCCTTCTCAGGATAAGTGGTAGATTAAATTATGTACCCCAACAAAGACATGTTCTTAATCTTACACGCGTTCCAGTGGGTATGAACTTATTTGTAAATAGGACCTTTTGAAGTTGCTATTTTCAGTTAAGCTGTGGCCAACTGAATCAGGGTGGGTCCTAACTTAGTACTGGAGGTCTCACAGAGAGAAGAAACTGAAAGCCAAAAGCCAGAGAGCCACAGGGAGGAGCCAGAGGCCAGAATCACTGAAAACCAGAATCCACCCAAGAGCAGACACAAAGAAAGAGGGCTGACAGCTCCCAAGGACTATGGAAAGCCAGCCCCAGAATGCTCCATGCTCTGGGGAGAAAGCATGGCCTCACTGACACCTCACTGACACTTTGGACTTCCAGCCTTCCAAACCATGAGCCAATAAATTCCTATTGCCAAACCAACCAGTGTGAGGTATTTGTCATAGCAGCTTGGCAAATTTAGCATATTGTATCTGGGAGCACATGATGCCCTCTCTTTCATTTGTGATCATTTTGACTAGTCAAGGCATTATCCAATTACTCTACAAAGAAAACTGTAGAAAGATGCTTTAAGGTCATTTAAATACCCTGCCCCTCATCAAAAGTTTTCCATTAGATTTAGCATCCATTAATGATGCTTGCCTGAAACAATCTTTACTATGATTTTTTAACAATGACAGCTTTTCAACTCCAGCATTCTCTGCATTACAAATTGGTTTTAGAAAATCTGTTACTTAGAAAAGTGAAGACTTAAAATAAATGAATTAAGTATTTACCTTAAGAACTAGAAAAAGGAAAAAACTGAGAACAGAATCAGTAAAGATAAAAATGGAAATTAATAAATAGAAAAAAGCAGAAAGGATAAATAAATTCAAAAGCTGTCATTTAAAAAAAGTACTCACAGATAAACTACTCATAAACCTGGTTAAGGAATATAAAGAGAGAGAACAAAAAGATCCAGAATTAAAAATGAGAAAGGAGATAAAGACAGATATCATTGAGATTAAATAATTCATAAGTATGTGCAACTCTATGGAAATAAATTTGAAAATGTGGAAAGATGGATAAATTTCTGCCAAATATAAATTATAAACATAGACCCAAGAAAAGGCAGGGGGAAAAAAACTTTGGATGGATCAATTGCCTTCGTAGATATTTGTCCTAAGTTTGCTAACTGCAAGAATGCAATATACCAGACACTCAATGGCTTTTAAAACAGGGAATTTAATAAATAGCAAGTTAGCAATTTTTAGGCTGTGGAAATGTCCCAATTAAAGCAAATCTATAGAAATGTCCAATCTAAGGCATCCAGGGAAAGATACCTTGATTCAAGAAGGCTGATAAAGTTCAGGGTTTCTCTCTCAAGTGAGAAGGCACATGACGAACACAGTCAGGGCTTCTCTCTCGACTGAAAAGGCACATGGTGAACACAGCGACATCTGCTAGCTTCTTCTCCAGCTCCCGGGGAAGCATTTTCCTCCTTCATCTCCAAAAGTCACTGGCCAGTGGATTCTCTGCCTCGTGGTTCTGTGGCATTCTGTCATCCTTCTCTGCTCTCTCTGAATCTCCTGGTTTTCTCTCTTGTCATTCTCTGCTTCTGAAGATTTCTCCAAAATACTTCTTCTTTTATAGGATTCCAGTAAACTAATCAAGTCCTAGGTAGAGTGGGTGGAGACGTCTCCACCTTATCAAGTTTAATACCCACACTTGTTTGAGTCATATCTCCATGGAGACAATCCAATCAAAGTCTCCAACATACAATGCTGAATAAGAATTAGAGGAAACGGCTGTCTTTACAAAATGGGATTAGGATTAAAACATGGCTTTTCTAGGGTACATAAATCTTTTTAAACCAGCACAATATTAGAAAAGTTATTAATATTACCAAAATTACCATGTTTAAGAATAGACTATTTAAGCTATTCTATTCATAGATAAAGAAAGAGTCCCCACTTCACTGAAAGAACTAGACAATTTAAATGCCAAAAACATAATATTTGAAATAGAATTATCAATCTCATCTATAAAGATATTTTTAAATATTCATGCAAAATTGTAGCAAACCTAGTTCACAATCATTTATCTACAAATTAAAGAAGAAAATTATGTGATTTCGCAAGGGAAGCTAAAAATATATTTAACAAACTTAACACTACTTAAATTTTCCCAATTGAAAATAAAGTTCTAGGTAGAAAAAAAAAGAAAAGCAAGCTACTTACCTAAAATCTACACAACAAGCATTATATTCCATCCACTGCAGAACAGTTGTCTTTTTTCAGCATTATCCTTCTTCCTTGAACGATCTCAGTAACATAAGAAAATTAAGTCATCAGATTCAATATTGGAAATGAAGAGAAAAGATTAACTCTATTTGCAGATTATGCAATTGTATATCTTTTTAACCAAGAGGCTCTTATAAATAACTTCTATAATTCAGTAAAATTTGGTAAAGTGACACAAGAGAAGATCAATGTATGAAAAGCAACATGTTTTCTCTCTACTAGCAATAGCCAGTTACAACTTAAATTCTGGGAAAAATCTACTTCATAGTAACAATAACTACAAATGTAAAATATTTTATAAGAACAGTATGAGGTTTGTATGATGGAAACTATCAAATCCTATAAAAGAATATGTCACAAGAACTGAGCACATAAAATGATACTATATTCATGGATGGAAAGACAGGATCATGAAATGCAATTACTCCCTGAATGATTATATAAATGTAATGTCATTCCCATGTTAAAACTGGATAAAAACTGTTTTAAAAGTTATAGAGAAAACCAAATGTAGGAAAATTATGAGAAATGAAATTTGCAAGAGGTGACATGACTTTTCCAGTTGACAAACAGATCAGTGGAACAGAAATAGAGACAAGCATCTACGGAAAGCTGGTATACAATTAAGGTGATAGTTCAATTCAGTGGGGGAAAAGGGTCAATTATGTAATAAAATGATAGCATAATTGATAAACCATCTAAAGTAAAACATAATTTAACTGTATCTCAAAATATAAAAATGATTTAGTTGTAAAAATTAAAACAATAAATATTTTAGAAGGAAGCCTAGTAGAATAACTAAATAACCTTTGCCAGAGGGAGCGCTCTATTAAGCAAAAGAGAACATCCAAGTTATAGGAAGGGATATCAGAACGTATTTTATTACCACCTAAAATTTTTTATTTTGCATAAGCTTAAAAGAAATTGAAAGACAGAGGAGACAACTTCACAAAGTAAATACAGAAGTGGTTAATTCCCATAACAGTCAAAGAGTTTATGCTCATTTTAAGAAGCCAAAAAAAAAAAAGAATTATACAATTCATAGAAGAATAAATTCAAACAGCCTGCATCTGTAAGGAATGATGTCAGTTACACAAAAAGTCAAGGAAATGCAAAAATAAGGCAATAAGAAGATTTTTTGGCTGATCAGACTGGGAAAAAAAATTTAAATGCCAAATGCTGGTAAAGATATAGGGAAATTGTCACTTTTATACACTGCTGGTGGTCATGTGAATTACCACATCCTCTCAGAAATAATCTGCCAATACCTAATCAAATTCAATATATGCATGCATTTTGACCTAGCAATTCTGATTCTAGAAATGTTTCCTATAGGAACACAATCTATACAAGGCTGTTTTGTACAGCATTATTTGTAGTGGGAGGAAAAGGTGAAAATGGCCAGCTACTAAAAAGACTGAATGACTTCCATAGCTATGGACCTGAAGGGTGGACTAAGATGTGTTGTAAGTGAAAAGGAAAAAAAAAAAATTTGTAGAGAAACGACTTTAGTAAGAATCCAGTTTTATAAAAAGAAAACAATAAAAAATTCCTATATATGGGTATATCTCTTTATAGAGGATTATGTAAGCATGGGAATATCTGTGAAATCATATATATCAAGTTGTCTCCATTGGAAAATGGAGCAAGAGGAGAGGGGAGAAAATAAAATGGGAGCAAAATGAACAACTGCCAATGAGTTGATATTAAATATACCTGTATGATGATATTGTGTGTATTTGTGTTATAATTTAGCTGTTTTAATGGATTAAATTTATCAGAGATTTGTCTATTTCTTTTTAATTAGCCCTTGGATTTTCTGTTTCTTAATTTGCTAATTCGTTATATTTATCTCCATTATTTACCTCCTGCTATTGTATTGTTGCTATTTATATCTATTTAAATATGTTAAATATTATTTTAAAGAAGGCATAATGTTGCATTTTTTTCTGTTTCTTATTTATTTTTATCTACAATTTAGAATTATATTCATTAATGTCCCAAACATAAATAGCACAGAATTGTTTTATAAGAAGTCTGCATATGGTATGCTGTCTATAAAGCTTTTTATTCAGTGTTCCTAATTGCTTTACAACATGGACATGCAGACTGAGTTTAATTCTTGGGTCACAATAATTTTCTTTCAATCTCTATTTGTATTGCTTCATTGTCACCCAGGACATCAGCTCCCAAAGTGCATTTGGAGGAACACTGCCTCACGTCCTGTTTCTGATGAAGAGTCCTGTGGTCTAAACTGTTTGGGAAGCACTTCAGATATTGTGCCAAAAACTCTAGTATCTGAACAATTACCATGAGCACTGAAAGTCTGGGAACTGGTCTGGGTGCACTGCACTTCCACCACCAGCGTCCCTCTACCTGCAACTGTGTCATTCCTCCAAATGTGATTAGGCAAAGAGGAAGGAGATTCCAGAAACTTCTGAGGGCTTTTCTGGATGCCTTGTTTGGAAGTTCCATTTGTCAGTCTAAACTGTTCTACCCTGGGGAGGACTCTACACTTCAGAGTGTCTTTGGAGGAAATGTTATATCACATGTAACAGAATGCGAAACTATTTGGTGTGTGCACCTCAGATTTCAGTGTGAGTGCAATTAAAATCTCAACTATATCTTAAAAATAAATATGTCAAATTCCTCTAAAAGTTTAACACGTTTTAAAGTGCGACGCAGTTGGTCTTTTGTCTGCTGTTTCAAAAATAGGGCAACCCAGGACCCTCCAGGCAAATTTCCCTTTGAAAGTCAATGAACCTCTGTATAGGAGAGAAAAAATTTGTTATCCAAATTCAATTTTTCACACAGTATGGCAAATAAAAATAATTTGATGCCTTTATCCCTATTTTTTTTAAATGTCTCTCTGGATAACAAGGCTGAAATTCTCTCAGAAATTGCTTGTCAGTAAATGTCACCATATATCCTTAAAACAGATGAAAACTCAAGACATTTTTTCCAATTAAAAAAATTCTCATTTTGAACCCAAGAGAGCTGGATCGCCATCAGGGCACATTATAAATATTTTTTAATTCACTTCATTAATTTCAAATAATTTGGGCACAGCTTCAAAGACATCATCAACCACAGTGATAGTTTCTAAGACTTCAAAAACAACACTTTTTATTCCAATGTCTCTCTAATCATGTAACGTGTAAAAGGAAATAGCTGTGCTCAATCCCTGTCCTCTGTGGATATAGCACAACTAAAAGCAAAAAGTGAGTGCTGATTGGCTCTTCTGCAAAACTTGCAGTTTGATATCTTCAGCTAACACATCAATTTAACACTTGACTATAGTGCAAACCAAAAATTTTTTTAAAAACTGATATTTTATCTCAATTTCATCTCCAAGTAATTTTTGGCAGATTCCAAAATGCAAGATCTGAGAAGAGTGTTTCCATTGGAGCAGCATTTTCAAAACCATTCTATTTTATTAAAGGGGCTACTTCATATAGCACTTTCAATTTTTGTATTCTTCTTCAATAAAATGTGTTGCTGGAAAACACAACTTGCAGATAAATCCACTGTCTTTTTAGGAGTTCAGAGTGATTTTACATTAAAATGTTATTCAATTTAAGAGACAATCAAGACATACTTCCTCTGATACTAAGGAATATGGGCTCTTCTTTTACAATGTTCATTAACCCACGTATGTTAATTATCTACTGCTGCATAAAAAATAACTCAAACTTTAATTCTCTTGCCATTCAAAGTTATTTGATCTTTTTGCTGACAGCCTTAAGAACTTTCTTTTATCTGGTAATAGTTATGCTAGGATTGTGTCATGTCATTGATCCTTCTGGGTAAATTTTCCCAGGAACCTAATAGAACCTTTAAATATGTCGATTCAGGTCTTCCTTTATTTCCAGAAAATTTTCTTGAATTAAAGTTTTAAATATCCTTTCTGTTCCGTTGTTTTATTGGCTTCAGGGACTCCAACTATATATATACTGTTTCTTCTTTGCCTGTCTACCATTTCAACAATGTTTCTTGTTTCCCTTTTTGCTTCTTTTTCTCATTTTCATTCCCTTGGTTGTTTTCCTGACTTTATTCAATGTTCCCCATTAAATTTTCATTTGAGTATGTTCCTCCTTTGGTACCTTATAATTTAAGTCTTGGTTCCTGGTATGATTTTGTCTTTTGCTTCTATTTCTTTCCTGAATTCAATCAACAATCTTTGATTCCTAGATCAAGAGTGCCTGATTCAAGAGTGCACATAACTTTTAAAGGAGAGATTTTTTTTTTCCTTTTGGGTAACGAATTACATTTCTCCAACGTTTTGGTCTGCCTTGTTTTGTAGTCTAAATGTTCACTCTTTTGCCTCTTTTCCCCTTTAAAAACCAATCTCCAATAAGCACCTCTCCCTAGTTTTCCCATTCTCTTCCCTCAGAAGCAATACCACCTGAAAGAGCATGCATGCTTAAGCAGCGAGCACATTTATAACAAGTACTGTGACCTGCCAAGATTCTTTTTTTCACTATTTTCCAACTCAGGGTAGACTTTCTCTTTCTGGCAATGGCTTTAACTCAATCACGGGCATAGGCATGCACCTGTTTTCCTACTTTTTTCTTCCACATAGCATTTTCCTGTCCTTGTTCCTCCTGAAAGCAAGTGGGCAAAGCATTAAATACAGCTGGCTGGAGAAGGGATGAAGTTGTGAGACTGCAGCTAGGTGAATGAACCTTAAGGACTGGGTGTTGAATGAGATGTCAGAATCAAAAAGATGTCAGAAGCAAATATTTACATGCCTCACTCCTATGGACTAATTATAATATAAAAACTCGGTGAACTGAAGTTGAGAGCATGGGTTATCAGGTTGGGGCCTATTGTAAAGGGTCCTAGACTGTAAACTCTTACAGCAGTTACAAATACTCAGGAGTTGTAACTGTTATTTCTAAACTCTGAAATACTGGGCTGATTGTATATAATCTGGTCATTCCCAGATACTTTGGGTATTTATGTAACACCTGAGACTCACAGTTAGCACTCTGAAGCTATGAGAGTCAACAGTACCCCACACAGGAACTGTTGAAAAAGTTGAAAAAGGGATCAGACTTTGACTAGAGATATGAATGAAGCTGATCTGGATAGGACTGGAGTAAATAAGAACACAGGGTAAATGATATGGTCCCTATTTTAAAATTTCTACTTCTGTGTGAGATCAAAGGGAGAGATGTTTATTTGGTGCAAAATTTATATTTTGGGTAATACACTACTGAATTCAACATGCATGGTCAGTTTAGTTAAACACCACAAGTACATGGAATCTTGAACAGGGCTTGAGATCTTGTTTGGTTTGTACAGGTTAGTGTGATGCCCCGATATATCCCAGAGGAATTTGGGCAGTGAATAAAGAAGTATTTACAAAGTCCCTTGGGGGACTGGGGAAAAAGGAGGAAATAGTCAACTTCCCCATTTGGTTGATTTCTGATATTCTCGCAAGCAGTGAGGACAACCAAATCAATAGGCCATGCCCTGGATCTTGGGGTTCACCCCTATGAAACTTATTCCTGCAAAGGAGAGGCTAAGCCTACTTACAACTATGCCTAAGAGTCAGCCCCAGAGAACTTCTTTTGTGGCTCAGATGTGGCCTCTCTCTTCCTTTGGGTTCTGTTGAAGACACGGGTTTTATGAGGTTTTATTCGTCCTTCTTGTTGCCCTGTAGTGTTCTGGGAGACTGAGATCTTTGTGGCCATTATGTCAACTACCTCTAGGGCTGATTTAGAATGATTTCTCACCCTACCTTTTGTGTGACCTCATCAACCATAAAGACAGTTTTTACTGAGAATATGTTAGCTATTTTGTTCACATCAACAGTGTAATTATATTGAATATGATTATTCAAACTACATATCCCTCAGCACAGAGATACCAATATTGCCTCCCATCTCAGTTTGCTAAAGCTTCCCAAATGCAATATACCAGAAATGGACTGGCTTCTGCAAAGTGGATTTATTAGCTCATACATTGACAGTTCTAAGGCCATGAAAATGTCCAAATTAAAGCATCAACAGGACAATACCTTCTCTGAAGAAAGGCTGCTGGTATCGGGACATCTCCGTCACAGGGAAAGGCACTTGGCCCAGGTCTGCTGGTCCTTCTCTCCCAGTTTGTTGTTTTGGCTTCTAGTTCTAGCGGCTTCCTCTCTGAGCTTCTCCGGGTCCTCTCTTAGCTCCTTTGAGCTCTCTGGGCTTTTTCTGTGTGCCTTTATCTTCTTGTAAAGGACTCTAGTAACAGGATTAAGACCCATCCTGAATTGCAATGGAAATAATCTAATCAAAAGGTTCCACCCACGATAGGCCTGCACCCACAGGAATGGATTAGAAGGATATGGCTTTTTCTGGGATATGTAACAGCTTCAAACCAGCATACCCTCTGTGACCAGGAGCCATACTCAGACACTCTCCCGATCCCACCCCGTTTTCTGAGAACAATCCTTCTAGCCATTGCATACATCTATACAACACAGAAGCTATTCAACACAGGTTACAGAGACCCTCAAGTAACCCATAGAGAAGCTCTTCAGAGCGGCAGGCCCTAGCACCAAAGCATTTAATAAACCTCTATGACTTTAGGCAGAAAAAAATATGAAACTTTATTGATGAGGGCAAAAAATAATGCAACAGATCAAATTTACACCCACTTGCCCACCACCCATGGGCATTCGTGACTATTTACATACGGGAATACCCTTTCAAAACGAAAGCAGAGATCGTTTTATAAAGCTGAAAGTGGTGAGACAGTATGAATTTTTCACCTGTCATATATGCATGGGATATGTTATATATGTATATCTTCCATTCTCATGTACTATACCTTTACATCCATTCATAACTGATGGAGGGTCACTTTAGATTACCAACAAATAGATTTGTGAACCATTTTTTAAAACCCAACCATTTCACGGATGGAGAAACCTCTGGATGTAGTTCAGTCTGGAAGAATTCTCTCTTTTTGTCAATCGTCTTTTGCTCTATCTCTACACATTTTTAAAGATCGTTAAGAAACATTTTTGCAAACACCACAGAAGAGGATATCAGAAGAGGTGGTGTCTGATGTCACTGGGCTTCAGATTAGGCCAAGGGACTGTCAGGCAAGGTTCTAGCATAGACTCATATCACATCCACTTGTTTTGGCTTATACTTGTTTTCCTTATATACCATGGGATCACATATCCTTGGGATCATACTTTTTTTTTGTATGCTGTATGGCAGGGTCACATTTCATTCTTTTTCCATGTTAGTGTCCTGTTATTGCAGCACCATGTTGTTTGTTTTTTCTTTCTTTTGTTTGCTTGTTGCATGGGTTGGGAATCAAACCCGGGTCTCCCACATGGCAGGCAAGAATTCTACCACTGACCTACCCTCGGCCCGCTTTGGGATCTGTTCTAGTTTGCTAACTGCCGGAATGCAACACACCAGCGATGGATTGGCTTTTAATAAAAGGGGATTTATTTTGTTAGTTCTTCAGAGGAAAGGCAGCTAACTTTCCACTGAGGTTCTTTCTTATGTGGGAAGGCACAGGATGGTCTCTGCTGGCCTTCTCTCCAGGCCTCTAGGTTCCAACAACTTTCCCCGGGGTGATTCCTTTCTGCATCTCCAAAGGCCTGGGCTGAGCTGCGAGTGCTGAAATGAGGTATGCTGAGCTGCTTGGGCTGTGCTACGTTTCGCTCTCTCATTTAAGCACAAGCCAATTAAATCAAGCATCATTCATTGCAGCAGGCACGCCTCCTAGCCGACTGCAGATGTAATCAGCACAGATGAGGGTCACATACCATTGGCTCATGTTCACAGCAACAGAACTAGGTGCCTTCACCTGGCCAAGTTGACAACTGATTTTAACTACCACAGGATCCTACTTTTTATCCCTCTTCAACTAGCCCAAAAAATTAGCTGTTAGAATGGACAGTTATGGAAGTCAAAATCCCAACTGACAAACACTGAGTTTTTGGTACTTTTGTGGTCAGCCTGGTTTTGGTTTGCTTTGGTTTGGTATTTGCCGTCAAAATAGGCTGGAAACAACAGTTAAGCAACTGGACTTCAGGCCTCAGATGTGCGGGTGGACAAACAAGGGACCACCAGGACCTGGCCCCAGATTGTAACTCCAGTTTGTTTCTCAAACAAATAGCTGTCTGTCCTCTGACACCATAGCCCACCCAGAGCAGCACCGAGGCGTCCTCCCTACACGAGAGACGTAACACATCATCCTACAAGGTCTGGTGCAAATTGTTACCCACCATCCCCAAATGAGCCAGGCTGGACTGACGAGGGCAGTGGGGAATGATGAGGAGACAAAAGCATTAGGAGGCAAGAGGCAGAGCCCTAGCTCCAACTCTGTCCCTGGCTCCCTGTTTAACCTGGGACAAGACACTGCTCTGCTCTCTGGACCTCAACTTCCCATTTTAGCTGGATGTTCTCTGAGGATCCTCACAGCTCAGAGAGACTCAGGCCTCTCCTAAGAGGGACTTTGACTAGAAATTGGTCTCTTAGACTCCGAGACCTTTGTGCACCTTATAGGGTAGTGTCTGCACAGGCAAGAGAAAGGTATGGCTCCAGGGACTGGAGGACTGAACCCTCACCCTACCTCATAGGAAAATGCAGTCACGTAGGCACCTAGTCCCAGATGCATCACTCACATCAAGTGATCAACCAATCACTGCTTGGATTCGGCCAGCAATGGGGAGCTCACTCCCTCTCAAGGCTGCCCTTTCCATTTTGCATTTTTAATGGAGGATATAAACTAATAGCACTACTATGGGACAGGCACTGTAAAAGGCATTTTACACATATGGTCACATTTAAATCACATAAAAATTCTGTGAGTTGGACTTTGGCATCCCTAGTCAATAGACAAAGAAACCAAGACCCAGAGAGTTTGAACAACTTACCCAAGATTGAGTAATGAGTGGAAGAGCTAATATTCAAAGCCAGATATACCTGATTTTAAACACTATCCCACGTGTGTGTGTGTAATTTCTCAATTGTTGTTTGTCAGCATGTTCTACTCAAAATGTGAAACTCTCCATAAATCAATGTCCCTTTTGTGCAGGGTCTAGCCCAAACTTTCCTTTCTTGGTCCCATTTTAAAAGAGGTGGTGCCACAGGAATACTTTAGATAATGCTTTCCAGTATTGAGAAAAATCAAACTTTGTCCAGCTTCCCCCACCTATTTCTTCATTCTACAAACATTTTCTTGAAAGCCAGGCTGAGGATTTAGTTGTGGGCATCACAGACCCTGTGTGTGTCTCTGCGTAGAATATCCTCCCTCCTCATCTTGGGAAGCTGACACTCTGATAGGAAAGATGGCAATTAACATGGAATAATTGATACGAACAAATAAAAGGAATTACCAACTGTGATCGGACTATTGATTCTGAAGAAGTGAGGGATGTCCTGTGGCTGTCGAGCAAGAGCCTGGTCTCCTCCAGTCACTCAGGGGAGACTTGCCAGAAGAAGGGTGCTGGGCTGAGATCTGAAGGATTAGGGAGTTCCCTAGGCATAGGGGGGCTATGGAAAGGGCATCCCCGACAGAAGGAGCAGCAAAGATACAGAGTGGGGAGAGAACACTGAAGAGCGAAAGGTGATCCAGGGGAGTGGACGCAGGCATTCTCTTCTGACCGCTCTCTTTTAAGCCTCCAGCTAATTAACGTAAACGTCACTCGCTGCAGAAGGCATGCCCTTTAGCCGACCGCAGGTGTCATCAGCCAGAGACGAAATTCACATGCTGATGATTTAAGTCCACAGCAAGAGAACAACTGGGCACCATCCCCTGGCCACGTTGACACCTGAATCTAACTACTACACTGTCTTTTTCCTAAAAAGAATCCTTCAGAATCAGTTAATAGGGTCATGTCTTATCCTGAGCCAGCTTAACAAGGCAAAGGAGTCCCAAGTCCACCCAGCAACCTGGAGAGAACCCTTCCCTGGCTGTGCTTTGTTAGAAGTGAAAGCTGCTAGCAACCAGGGGTTCCTCTCCCTGTGATAGCAGCCTCTGCTCAGCCTCCACAAGGAGAGCCCCCACCTGCCCCAGCAGAGGCACACTGCCTCACTGAAGAGGTCAGAGGCTTCTCTTGACTTACACAAATAGGAGCAGGTGAAACCTAAATTTCTACAACCTAATTTTAACTAATGATACGGACATTATTGATTTTTCCATTTATCGGTTATTATCGTGAACATCTTTCCACATCAATAATATAGATCTGCCCTCATTCATTATACAAGCTGAGTCATATTCCATTAAGTGGGTGTATATAATGTATTTAAATAAGCCACTCATATTGGTCATTTGAGATATTGCCAATTTTTTCCAAAACTACAGTGAAAATTATTATACGTACATGTGCATACACGTCTGTCAGTGGTCTCCAGAACATGTAAATACATTTTTCTTTAGTTTTCACTATAGTAAACAATTAGCCTCTTAGTACCTATATCTCTGGGCACAGGTGTGAGGATTTCTAAGGGTCTCATCCTTAAAGCAGAATTACTGGACCAACGGATATGAAGATTTTAAAATTTACTCCCAAATTGCCCTCCAAAAAACCTTCCCAATTTATATATGCTCACCAGTGAATATCTGCTTTCTGCATATTCACTCCAACTCCAGTTATTTTTAACTTCTTAAGTTTTGCCAATTTTTTAGGTAGAAAAGAAGCTTTTTCGAAAAAAAAATGCATTCCTTGACTCTTGGTGAGGTTGAGATTCTTTTTATAACTTTGTTAGCCATTGTTATTTCTTTGGTGAATTGCCTAGTCACAGCCTTCACTGGTTTTTCTTCTGAGTTATTCATCTTTTTTCATATTGATTTGGAGAAGCTCTTTATAGAAGAGGGATAATAATGCTTTATCTGATTTATATGTGACAAAATTTTTCTCCTGGTCCGTCACTTATCTTTTAATGCTGTATATTTTTGCCACACTCGTCTGCTGAATTTCTGAACCTTTCTTATTGAGTTATAAAGGTTTTTCTATAAATACAATCTTAAAAATACAAATCTTGGTCATCGACCTCACAAATACGTTTTCTATTTTGTCTTGGAGTTTGCTGGTTTAAAGGAGAGTTGATGTGTATTTAGACACGTCTACCTTTGTGCATCACAGATCTTCAGAAAGGCTTTCCCCACCTGAGATGAGCTATTCAATTATACCTTCTTCAGGTTTCCTAGCTATGATTCTGTAATTCATCTGGAATTCATTTTGTTGTGTGGTATGTCATACACGTCTAATTCTTTTTTTTTTTTTTCCAAAATAGCAACTCAAATTTCCCAGTATCTTTCATCAAATTAGTCATCCTTTCCTCTCTGGTTTGTAATCCCAACTTACTCATATATTTAATTTTTATTTGGACTTGAAAGAGGTAGAAGTGATGATTATCAACAATCTTGACTTTGTTTGGAGGCGAGTGGAGAATTGATATTTACTTTGGATGGGGAAGGAGAGCGTGGAGTGGGATAAAATCAGGGGAAGGCAGCTAAGATAGTCATGGAATTTGTTGTGAAAAAGGAAAGTCAGAGAAAGAAATGGCAAAAGGGAAAACTGTTGAGTCATAGAAGAGACATTTATCAAAAAAAAAAAAATGAGTTAGGAATATCCGGGGGAGTCTTAAAAAGAGGATGATGTGAAGAGAAACGGGTCAGTTATACTGGGCTGGGGGAGAAAGAGAAGATGTTCTGGTGGGTTTGTTGGATTAATTAATTAAGTAACAAATGCACAAAATTGACATCATAGCTCTATTAATGGAGTTTTAAAGTAATCCATGTTTGTTATGTTTTGTTTTGTTTTGTTTTTTTGTACATGGGCAGGCACCGGGAATCGAACCCAGGTCCTCTGGCATCACAAGCAAGCATTCCTGCCTGCTGGGCCACCGTGGCCCGCCCTTGTTATGTTTTTTAAAGGAAAGAAAGAAAAAATAGAGAAAAATAGAAAGATGCTAGCTTACCTTTTACTAAGCATCTGCTATGTTCCAGGCACACATATTTCTTACAAAGAGGGAACTAAAATCTCCTGCAATCCACCAGCTGAGACTCAGCACTAAAACACACTGTAGTATTTCCTTCCAGGCTCACTCCCCAGCAATGTGCTTTGTAACAGGAGCGAACATCTTCTGATACAAATACTTCGTGGACTCTCCTTTTTCAGACCTTGTAACAATCCTCTGACATAGGCACTACTAGTATCTTAATTTTACGGATTAGAAAATAGGGACTAGAGAAGTTAAATAACATGCCATCTGCTTTTATCTCTTAAGCTTCTATTAGGAGTGTTTTCCCATGTCATTAACTATTCCACAAGAAGATATTATTCAGTGGTTGTACAATTTTCCATCATATGGGCATGCCATCATTTAAACAACCATTTCAGTATTTCTGTTTAATTGTTAATGCCTTCAAAATAGCATAAATCCTGGCACCTAGAACTGTGCGTATGCCCGAGCATTCAGATTTTTAAAATTAGCAGTGGAATTACTGAGTCACCCTTTTTCAGGCACTTTCTACACAGTGTCAAGTTGCCTTCCAGAAAGGTTCTACCATTTTACACTCCACCAGCAATAAAAGGAAGTGACCATTTTATGCCATAGCCAACATTAGGTATTATTAATTTTTACATCCTAATCAATTTAAATAGGTAAAAGGTATATATCATAATTTTGGTCATTTTTATCATAAAAGATAAACAAAGCAGATTTTTGTTCTTCCCAAAACTGTATAATTGGAGCCCCGCCATACGCCAGGCACTCTTCTAGAGGGTAGAGACATGGACAGCGAACAAGGCAGACGCAGCCCCTGCTTTCCTGGGGATTCCAACTCAACACAAGAGGTACATCAAACACAGAATCAATGAATTACAACTGTAAGTTCTGTCACAAACAGTAAGTGCATGGAACAAATAATTAACGAATTCCAAGTATAAAGTTCTATAATTAGTGCTTCGTGCTTCTCAGCCCTTTTTAAAGTAAAACACTAAGAACCCATTTACTCCTCAGGCCAATCTTTTCAGGCACGTGGTATTATTATCCCCATTTTACATTTGGGGAAACTGAGGCACAGGGAGGCTAAGTCACGTGTCCAAGGTTGTGCAACTAGTAAGCAGCAAGAACAGGTATCACACCGGGCAGTCTGCCTCCACCACGTGATGCTGCCTCTCTTCCGCTAGAGGCAGAAGTGTAGGATGGGATGAGACACTGAAGGAAAACACAGAAAAATAGAAAATTTAAAACAACGTGGATATGAGCAAACAGTAATGGCAGGAATTCATTGGGGTCAGAAATATTAGCATGAGGTGCTGAACTATATCCTTCCTCGCCTTTTTTCAGAGGAGGGGGGAAGGGTAACACATGGCACAGACTCAGTAGATCATACACTAGACAACAAGCTTAGAACAGTCCAAAGAGAGAGGAAAGGAACCCTCTAAATTCTCCCGCTATGAGGCAGCAGAGGACGGAAGAAGGGAGAGGTCTTCTCCTTCCTAAACCTCAAGGAACGGGAAACAGAAAGAGATCAATCCTAGCAGTGCTCTAAACTGAGAAGATGAGAAGAAAATGGAAACTTCAACTTTTCTGGGCTTCTGGCCAGGTCATCTTCCTGCCGGGTGTGGGGCTGTCCTGCTGGGTGGGAACCCCGCCAGACCACATTCCCGTGGGCTGCAGCGCCACCTAGCCGAGTGATGGTGAAATAGCATCATAGCCCTGGAGCAGGCCCCTCAAAGACCGATGGGGCACGCACCGTGCCAAGTGGTAAGCAAACAATTTCTGCCCTTGAGAAGTTCACAGTCCATCCGGGTGGGCAATAACAGTGTCTAGAGCAGAGATTAGCCTCAGGGAAGGCTACTCAGAGGAAATGATGTTCAAACCAGGTCTTAAAAGATGAGCATTTATTTGCCAAGCAGAAGAGGGAAGAAATTTCCAGGCAATGGGACAGGAGGTGCAAAGGCCCAGAGGTGTGGAAGAGGATAGCACAATCAGGGAAGGTTCAAATTTTCAACTCGCAGGCAACATCACTATAAAATAGTTAAATAACAGAAGACACCAAATGCTCATTATTCAAACAGTTTTGCACAGTCTGCTGTGTGCAAAGTGCTGGGAATATAAAAGAAAAATTTTAAAGCAGACTTTAAATGAAGTTAGAAGGGGCAATAAGACCGAGGCACAAAATAACTTCAACACCAGGCAGAAAGGACCTGGTGATATAAAACAGGCATTGTGGGATGTGCACAAGAGGACACACTGGAGGACGGTTTTGTGGAGGAGGTGCCATTTGAGCTGTGCCTTCGAGAACATCTAAGATCTGGAGCCAAAACGATGGGGACAAAGGAGGTCTCAGGGGAAACAGCTGTGTGGGCAGAGCCTGGGGTCCTGCAAGGGTGGGGAGTCGGGGTCCCGTCCACCACTTTGGAACAGAAGGAGGCTGGTCAGCAGGAGGAAAAGGCAGACAATCGCAAAGGACAGAAGGAGGCAGAAGGATTTGTCGCAGGACCCACGAGGTACCCTTAGTGCTTTTAGGGTTGCAGAGTGAGATGTGACAGCCAAGATTCAGGCTGACCATGCCAGCGTGGTGTGGAGAGTGGGCAGGAGGAGAGGCCCAGGGACAGAGTTAGCACTCGAAAGATAGTGCTAAGGGGTTGGGATCGATGAGAGAGACCAAGAGGAATTCCCCTGGCACCACGCCTTCCACCCTGTGCGTGAATGATGCAGGCTTCGTCCGTAGGCTGTTACCCTCTCTGGAGGCCCTGACCCAGTTCATACCAGACTCTCATCCGCCTTACACCTTTCTCCCAATGCGTCTTCCTGCCCCTCCTCTACTCCTTTCTCTCTACCCATCCACTCCCCCCATCCCTTCAAAGCCAGGCCCTCTGCGTCCTCCATGGGACCTTGCAGATCAGAGCATCTTATGACGTGGCTTCTGTCACACTGAACTCAACATTGCCTACCTGCGGCGATCACCTCTTGGGCCATTTGCCCTGTGCCCCAAATTCAGAACCCCAGAATGTCACTGCTGCCGAATGCCACTGCTGATCTACATGTGGTCTCAAGGACCAATGTCTGTCCATGAGCCATATACACATGACTGGCTCTGTGATGAGACTCACAAAGTAGGAATGTTTAGAAACTATTACAGCAAACTGACGTGACCACAACCTCCCAGCCAATGATTTGTATTTTATAAAAGTATTATTCCAAGATGGATTGGAAATTGCTGGTGCGAATGTAAAATGATGCAGCCACTTTGGAAAACAGTTTGGCAGCTCCTCAAAAGGTTAAACATAGAGTTATCATATGACCCAGTGATTAAGCTCCTAGGTATATGCCCAAGACTTCTGAAGTGGGCTTTTGAAACTCATGGCAAAAACATGATTCTGGATTGGAAAAGCCAGGTTTTTAAAGATAGGACAAAGTTCTGAGATCTAGAAGCATGGTTGGGAGTGTTAAAAGCCTAAGAAATTGGAGCTTTAAATCAGCCATCGGGGGTTCTTTCTCCCTTTAACCCATCCCATCCACTTCACCATGCCCACATTTTCCCACCTCCCCACCTGCCTACTCCGAGTATGCCTGGGCTATTGTACCAGCTTCTTGCCAAGCTTCCTGGCTCTTCTTTGTTCTCCTCCAGTTATTTATTGGAACACAGCCAGGCTCACACATCTGCATGTGGACTGCTCTCCTGCTAAAAGGGCAGAGTCATAGAGTTGTGATGAAACTGTCAAGCCCACAAAACCTAAAATATTTACTGCTTGATCCTTTACAGAAGTTTGCAACCTGTGCTAGATGCCGGGAACACCACAAGGAGCACAACGGCCGTGAACCCTGCTGTCGCAGAGCTGGCAGACGAAGGCCAGCACCCTCCAGTCTCACCGGCACTCTGCTTTTTCTCCCAGCACCTCCCATCCATGAGTCCTCGGAGAGTCCAGTGCCCCTAGGATTTTGGAATTCATGGATCAATAAAAATAATTTGTAAATGACAGAGGATTGGCATAGAGTTACCAGGTCAGTATATTTTAAAATATCAAGTACCGTCTACTTTCACTCTTGTTATAGGTTGAATTGTGTTCCCACAAAAGATATGTGGAACGTGGGCTCATTTGAAAATAGAGTCACGGCACATGGAATTAGTTAGGGTGAGGGCCTACTGGAGTAGGTTGGGCCCCTTGTCCCTATGACTAGAGTCCTTATAAGAAGAGAAGGACGGGAGAAAGATCAAAGGTGATGGTGGAGTTACACAGAGAAGGTAGGGTTTAACAAGCAAGTATGACTGCTGAATCAGTATATTGATATTTCTTTTAGCCTCCACTATCTTAGAGCAACTCAAACTCTGAAATCTGTTCTACAACTAATTGCTGTGATGAGCTTTGAAACTTTTTGCTTTTTTGCATATATGTTATTTTTCACAAAAAAGAAAAAAAAAAAAGGCCTGGGTGGGGTGAGTGGATGAAAGAAGGCTGGCCAATTGATAATTTTTAAAGCCGGGTGATAGGTATAGAGAGTTCATTTATTATACATCTCTCTTCATTTTTCGCAAACGTTTGAAGATCTTCATAATAAAATGTTAAAAAATAAAAGGGGGGAAGAGGAGGATGGACAGAGGGAGAGAAGGCCACGTGAAGCCGGAGGAGGTAGAGAGTGGAATGATGTGTCTACAAGCCAAGGAATGCCAAGGAAGGCTAGCAACCAACACAAGCTGGGGAGAAGCTAGGAAGGCTGTTCCTCTACAGGTTTCAGAGGGAGAACATCCCTGCCCACCTCAATCTCGGAGTCCTGGCCTCCAGATCCGAGAGACGATACATTTCTGTCATTTTAAGACACATAGTCTGTGTTACCGTTTTACAACAGCCTTAGAAATTTAAACAGCCATCATTTTGTAAGAGAATATTTCTAACATTACAGAGCTGCACGGATGCCATCTAAAAATAAGAGACGAAACAATTCCTTAAATTACGTTAGTTTTATGACATCCGTTCTCTTGGCCTTATTTTCCTCATCTGGCTGCAGACCGATGAGCACGCTTCATAGACCATCGTGGGTTTGTGGTCAAGCCCATGAGAACCTCCAACCTAGGCTCGGCCAACTGCTTTATTTGGCATTTCCCGAATTTGCTATGAATCACCTATGCAACGTGTCATCAAGAAAGTTCTTCCTTCTCCCCTGCTCATCGTTTGAAGTCCAGCTCACAGGAGGCAGAAGCGTTGGGGTTCAGTGCAACAACCTATAGGGTCAGCAGCTGTGGGCGGCACACATGACTGACAGGGCCGTGGGCTCTGCTGGCCCCGACGGGAGGCATGTCCACCACGAGGCCAGCAGCAGCGAGGGCCTGCACTGGCGCGCACAGGCGAACCCACCTAATGCTGGCATGCCCAGCCCCGGCAGAAGGACCTCTCGGGACACTGGAGGGTGATCCCAGCTCCCCGACAAGTTTCTCACATGCCCTGGGATGCCTGGAGGACCTCGGTGGGTGTCGGCCAGCCCCTAAGCAGCTGGTGGTGGCAGCAGGCCCTGTGGGAGGCCGCCTGCCTGGCGGGCAGCCCAGGGCGCTGGGCACTTACTGCTCACGTGAAGCTTCTGGAATCCTCACGCACAACCCCGAGGTCTGTGGGAAAATAAATCATGGCTCAACCATGAAGATAATCCCAGTGATTCCTGGTGCCAAGGGACAAGCGTGCTCCAAACATCCTCTGCTCACACGGCACCTTCTCCCTCCTCTGGGGTGTGCATATGTGTGTGTGTGTGTGAGAGAGAGACCACTCATTACACCTTCTCGACTCCACTTTTGTTGAGTGGGTCTGCTGGTCTTCTAGACAGGCCCCACAAACCAGGTGTGCTGCAGACGGGCTGGAACCGGGGGTCCGAGGACGAGACTCGCATGAGGATGGGAGCTGAGGCAGATGTCCCCTTGCCGGGTGCCCTGAAGACACCCCCCAGGAAAGGACACTGCTGGATCACTCTCAGGACTCTCGCCCCACCTGCCCCGGTGCCCTGTTTTGTTTTTTTGTTTTTTTTAACAACCAGGGTTGGGGCGGTTTACTTCTGGCCGCTTCCCGCATTAGAAGTTGGGGCTTTCGTTGTCCTGCCGAGCTGGCCTATAACCTCAATTGCTTCACTTCTCAGTTGCTCCCATTTAATCCCATTAATCCCACCTGTGAGACAGAACAATAAAATACCTGTAGATTTCCGAAAGGAAATCAGAGACCGTGAGTCAAACTGGAAGGAAGTCTTGAGGTCACCTGGCCCAAAAAGCTCACAATACAAAAAGGGAAAGTGAAGTGGGGATGGGGAAGAAAATCAGTCAAGATCCTGCCATCAGGCTGGAACTAGAAATACCACCTCCTCGGTCAATCCCCACCACTTCCAACCAGACCCCGAAGTGCCCGGCTTGTCATTACTATAATCCAGAATGAAGGTAATTTTATTTCTGGAAAATGGGAGTAGGTGCCAGCTCGGACACAGGACACAGTGAGGAAAGGAAAGGGGGCAGGGAGCTAAGGCGAAAAGGGAGAACACTGGATGCAGCAGATAAATGCATGCCATGTGCTTACCCTTAGCAACATTTCCATTAGAGGCTGCAGGAAAAGGGGCTCCAGATTCTGACACCACACATCTTGTCCTTTTAACATCTTCACATTCAGCCCCTTATTTTGCCCAGGTGGGAAAACCGAGGCTCAGATGGGGGGCAGGAACCAGGTGAGGGTCACACACTGTCTGGTAGGGGCTGGGATGAGCCAGCCCAAAAGCCATGTAGGGGTCCGGCTCTCCCCTTGGCACTGGTCAGACAACCTGCCATTCCTGGGCTGGGGCTAACGGCTGCTCTTGAACTTGGTTCTTCATCTTGATCTTGACTTTCCCCGTGGAGAGTCAGCTGTTCTTTCAGCCTGGCTGGGGCCAGGCTGACTTTGCATTCCCCTCCCTGGCCCCAGACCAGGGACACAGTCACCGCCCGGGCTGGTAACAGGACCTCCCCGTGGTGTGGTGTCTGGGCACTGGCCACGGGAACGGCTGGTTCCAGGGCTGGCCTCTGTGTGGGTCACCTGCCCATCGCAGAGCTTGGGTTTTACTGTGCACCGGCCATGTGTCACAGCAGGACATGCTCAGCACTCCCTGTGACTTGAGGACATGGGCCAGGCTGCCAGGGCCAGGTGGGCAAGAGTCCTGAGAGTGATCCAGCAGTGTCCTTTCCTGGGGGGTGTCTTCAGGGCACCTGGCAAGGGGACATCTGCCTCAGCTCCCATCCTCATGCGAGTCTCGTCCGTTCCAGCCCGTCTGCAGCACACCTGGTTTGTGGGGCCTGTCTAGAAGACCAGCAGACCCCTCAACAAAGAGTGGAGTTGAGAAAGCGCCCTTCCCCAACAAAAATGTCAGGACATCAGAAAGTTAACAATCGGCTGCCCCTGTCCTAGCCTCCCCAGCCTCTGTGGACTGGAGGATCTCAAAGGTTCCTCCAGGCTCTTCATGGGGCAGACCCAGAGAGAGGCCCAGAGAGAGGAAGGAACTTGCCCTAGGTCACACAGCACCTTAGAGCCAGACTGAAATCCAGTCCTTCTGTCCTGTCCGGTTCTCATCCTACAAATGCTTTCAGAGTGTGCAGATGACAGACCCTGCTCGGGCAGTTGTCTTCCTAGACCACCTGACACCCTCCCTGCTGAGAAGTGAGAGCAAGTGCCCTTGACAAGTCAGGCGGTGCCCAGAGCATTTATATGCATTACCTGCTTTAGTACTTGCAACACCCTATAAGGTAAATGCAATTATAATCGTCATTTCATATGAAAAGAAGCTAAAGGCTCTAACTGGACCCTCCCTGGCCATTCCTCCTTTTTGCTTTCCTCTTCCTACCCCATAGTGAATGGGCAAAGCCAGCCTCACTAAGGGACCCTTGCAACAGGAGATAAGGGGACCAAAAGCAGAATTCCAGGTCACCAACGTCTCCGGGACCAGAATGGCATCTTGCTGCAAACACCAGCTGAAATCCCCTGCAGCCCCGGAAGGGCAGCAGCCCGGGAACGTCCAGCACACTCGCCCAAGGCGGAAGGGAGTCTCCCGGCCGGCATGACCTAGAAACAAGGCACCCGCGGTGGGCCTGGACTCCCTGTTCTGGTCCCATGGCCCAGGCCGACTCGGCCTCCTCCTGCCCGGCCCGTCCATCCGCAGACGCCGCATTACGGCCCTGGGCAGCTTCCTCCGCCAGCCCCAGATTCCCTGCTGAGTGTGCCCCACCCCCGCCCCCGCGCTCCACCCTGTGCAGACTCTGCAGGTGGGCGACGCGGAGCTGAGCGGAGGAGGCGCCACCACAGGGGGCGGTTGGACTTCAGGCCCCGGGAAGGCACCCGCCGCCGTGTCAGGGCACCGGGGCAGCCCGGGGAGAAGAAAAGCTGGGGAACATGGGCAGCGCTGCCAGAGCCCGGAAGGTGTGGGAAACTAGAGAGCAGATTCAGGCAGGGGCGTTCCAGAGGACGGAGGGAGGGGGACAGAGGCTAGTCTAGAAAGGAAAGCTCCTCGGTGGCCAGGACTATTCCAAGATGGCCCAGGATCCTTCAGCCCAAACGGCAAGAGCCAGGAAGCTCCAGCTGGAGCCGCCGCCCCCAGCTGTGCGCGGAGTTCTCCCGTGGTCATCACACCTACCGGGGTATAACGGTGTGCTGCCACGGACCTCTTCGAAACTCCTCACAACGTAACAAAGCAACAAAGTTGAAATTCTCCAAGAGACAAGAGCAGCCTCCTCCACATACGGAAGCTATGATCCCAGGGGAGCAGTGGGTACAGAGAAAGGAGCCTGCTCAGCAGCCGGGCTCGCCCGGGTTCAAGCCCCAGCTCTGCCTCTTACCTTCAGCTAGACACAAGCCTCTCTGGGTCTCAGTTTTCTAATCTGTAAAACGGAATTGTGAGCCTCTCTGCCTTCCTCATAGGGTTGTGGTAAAGAGCAAATGAGAGAGAAAAGCAAGCCCGTTAGAGATGGTGAGGTACTTATACAAACAACAATGTTGCATTGAGAATTTCTGACTGTAATTAGTTTCATTCTCAGGCAGAGCATGGGTGACACAGCACTTGCATTCAATAACAAAAGTCCACTCAAATATTCACCTACCATGAGCCAGAAACTATGCCAGATTCTGGAGATGCATATATAAACAAGATAAAAATCTGTGTCCTCTAAGACAACCTAACTATATACGTAGATAGCTGAAGCAGAATGTTGTATACAGAGGTGTGTGTACAGCTCACAGAGAACACACAGAGGGGAAAGCAACTCTGGCTGGGCTGGGGGAGGAAGGGGTGAGGCCAACGGAGAAGGCTTTGTGGAGGAGAGAGCATTTGAATAGTCTTACAGAATGAGGGCTCTTCCAAGCAGTGCAGGTGGAGGAGAAACATCTAGAAAGGTCTAGAAAAAAATCTAGAAGAAACAGCACATGCAAAAGCAGAGAGCAATCAGTGTTCTCTGAAATAGCAAACAAAGGCATCACCAGTGTGTAAGTCACACAGGGACAAGGGTGGCCATGGTGGACAGGAGACGTTCCCTGAATGGCATTGATGAGACGTTTGGGGACCACTCTGTGGGTTCTAGGGAAAGTCTTGGTCACAGCTATGGCTTAGAACCATCCAACTAGGAGGAGTATGTGGAAAGCAGATGGCCCCAAGGAGACTTGTAAAGAGCAAAACCACCTCTAGCCAGACATTGAAAGGGAAACTGTTTTCCAGACAGCCCCAGTTCCCCCAGCCCTGTGGCCACCGTCTGTGGTCACCGTCCCAGTGCTGTGGTGAGAGTGACTCAAGTCATTTGCCTCATGGCACCATCAGCTAAAGGTAAGAAGGGTTCCCCTGGAAACTCTGATTCTGCTCAGAGAGAGAGATAATGAAACTAGGAGCAGACGCGTTGGTGGGGTCCCTTTGCAGGAAGTTCCTCCTGCTCCATGCAATCGGTTTAGATATGCCAGAGAACTTCAGCCCCAGAGACGAAGGGGGATTTGTCTCCCTGCAAGCCCACCCTGTGGTTTTCACTGGCTCACGCGGAGGCTCTGAACTGGCAAGTTCAGCTGCTCTAATGTGCGTCTGGGTGTGAGAAGTTGGGAGTAACAGAGCTCTGCGAAGTCTTTGAATCAGATAAATGTGGGGAACACTGGCTCTGCAACTTTCTAACCGGGGACCTGGGACAGCCCTATGCCTCTGCAGGGTACTCAGTTTGCCCATCTGTAAAATGGAGGAGTTAGACCTATAACTCCAATGTTATGTCCCTAACCTTAAGGGCAGCAGGGCACAGATGCTACTGGACATGTCTTAGTATTTAGAGAATCAAGTATACACACACACACACACACACACACACACACATACACCAGGGTCCAGAGAATGGAGCAAAGTGTTCTTTACTTTGCCCTTCAAGTCTCATTAGTCTCTGTTCAGCCTCGCTTCACAGCCTTAAGTGAGGATCTACTCTGGTTTTCCTTTCTCTTTCTCTCTCCAAAGTTCCCTCAGTTTTCTACCTCCCAGGGCCCAACTTCTCTTCTCTTAAAGGTAGGGGGAGCTTAATTAGGGCTGTTCAGGCCTGTGGATGGAAGGAAGAGAATGAAGGCAAGCCCTTCCATATCTAATCTAAGGGAGAAACTTCTACCAAATAAATACATCTGTCAGTAAAGTTAGCTGCCTCTAAGCTAAGACTGGTATGTTATTCTACTCAAAGCACTACTTGGTCTCTCTAAAGAAAGCAGGCTAAGTAAATACGTACATATATATATATGGAAAAATTTGCTGAATACCAGGTTTCAAAAGTCAATTCTCCAGGACAATCAGTTTTCCAAATGACCAACTGACTGAATTTCGGAGAATGTTTAGTTGAGGCTGTAATTTCACCACCACCCTAGTAAAATTGCCCTAGTTGGGGTAGGCTAGCACCAAGGCAAGGCAAGTTCTGCCATCAGCAGCAGCTGACTTTGAGGATTGCCCTGGGGTGGTCTCCTTGTTCTGCAAGGCGAGAACACAGAGGAAGCCACACGAGAGGGACACGTCACTGCCACTCACACTCCAGGGCCTAGCTGTAAATTCACAAATTCTGCCATCTAGTCAAAGATTACCAGGCATGCAAAAAGGCAGGAAAACATGATCCATGATGAGACAAGTAATTAATCAGTCAAAACCAACTCAGATCTGAAATAGAGGTTAGAATTGTCAGAAGAGAACATTAAACAGTTATAACTGTACTCCAAGTGTTTAAAAAGTTAAGTAAAGACATGAGGCACATACAAAAGACCCCAATCAGCCTCTAGTGATGAAAATTATAATGCCTGAGATCAAAGACACACTGATGGGATTAATGTTAAGTTAAACCTTGCAGAAGAAAAGATTAGTGAACTTGAAAGCAATGTGATAAAATCACTGCAAAATGAAGCACAGAGAGGGAAAAAAAAAAAAAAAAAGTGCCACATCTTGAACCCTCTCCTTCCCAGGCTGGTAGATTACAACTAAGGGAGGCTTTGTCCTCCCCATGGTGTTTCTCCCTAAAGGTGTTGATGTATCTATGTGCATGTTTTACATTTTTTAAAAAACTTTTTATTTAAGTGAAAAACACCTCCAAATAAGTACACATATCATGGGTATACAGCTCACTCATTCTGATAAATATTTTTCACAACTTTTTATTTTGGAATAATTTTAGATTTTCAGAAAGATTGTAAAGAACATACAGAGATTTCCCATGTGCTCTTTACTCAGTTTCCCCTGATGTTAATGACTTCACTACCCATAACCATAGCACATTTGTCAAAACTAAGAGATTAACATTGGTCCATTACTATTAACTAAACTACAGACTTTTTGTAGACTTACCGGTTTTTCCACTAATGTCTTTATCCTGTTCCAGGCTATCATACTGCATTTAATTCTTAAAGGTTTAAAGGTGAAACCCCGAACCAAAGAGTTGCCTTGTAGGCTATCAGCAATCAGAAGTGGCTGGAGACCTCAGCCACTCTTCACACTTTGTGTTCATAAGCACTGACACAGACTAAGGCACTCTTCTGGAAATTCCTTCAGTATACACAACCAAGCAGAAAGCATGAATTTACTGGGAAACAACTAGATACCCAAAAAGTAAGACTACAAAAAAAAAAAATCCAGTAACAAAAATAGCAAGCCATACACTAGATGTGATAATTAAGTTCATGTGGCAACTTGCCTAGGTTATGGTGTCCAGTTGTTTGGTCAAGTAAACACTGGCCTGATTGTTTCTGTGAGAGAATGTATTAAAATCCTTAGTCAGGGCGGGCCACGGTGGCTCAGCAGGCAGGGTTCTCACCTGCCATGCGGAGAGACCTGGGTTTAATTCCCAACGCCTGCCTATGCAAAAAAAAAAATGATCATTAGTCAGTTGATTGTATCTATGGCTGATTACATCTATAATCAACAAAGGAGGTTGTCTTCAGCAATGAAAGAAGTCTCATCCAATCAGTTGAAGGCCTTAAGTGGAGAACTGATGATTTCAGAAGTCAGAAAGAATTTCTAACACTACTTCAGCCAGCCAATGTCTCCCAGGGAATTCATTGAAAACCTTCCATCAGAGTCCCAACTTGCAGCTTGCCCTACAGAATTTGGACTTGACAATACTCAAAGTCATATAAGCCACTTCTTACATAATTAATCTCTTAATATTTACACACACACATAATTAAAACCATAACCATATGTATTTATATAAATATATACTTACTCTCTTTCTCTGGAGAACCCTGACTAATAACACTATACAACATCAAAGCAGAAGTGGTAAAATAGATAGACCAAGAATCTATAACAACTGTGACAAATATAATTAAAGAGATGAGAGAACATATTAACATTATGAAACATGAAAAATAAATTAGTTCTAAAAATCAAGCATAAACATTAAGTATAAAAATCACAGCTTAAAGAAAAAAACGCAATAGATCAGACAAATGGTACAATGGAGTCAGCTGAAGAATGCATTAGGGAACTGAAAGATCATATATTGGGAAATTTTCCCAGAAGACAGTTGGAAGGAGGGAAAAAAAGGAAATATAAAAGAAAAAGGAAAATCTAAGTGATACGGAGATTACAAGTTGAACTTTCACATCCAGAAACTAGAAGTCCCAATGAGAGAGAGAGAGAAACAAACATAAAAAGAATAAATATTGGAACTATAAAGAACTACAAAAGTGCCTGAGAGACAAAGACATCAACACATCTGCCAAGTCTAGAGAACACAAGTGCTAGCTTGCCACAAAACTGCCAGGCAACTAAGATCTCTCCTTTCCCTCTTTCCTCTTTCCTCCTACATGAAACCAACACTGGAGGAATCAGCAACTGCAGTAGGCAAGATGAGGGGACGGAACAAATAAACCAGGAAGAAAATGAAAGAAAAATTTATCATTGTCCCTCCCTAACTCCAGGCTTCCAATCTGATGAAGGGAAAGAAGTTTTACTTTGAAACAATATTGAAGTTCCGATAACTACAAAGGATTGGATATTGTAATTACTACACACGGAGTCCATTGTTTCACTTGAAGTCACAAGAAAACTGGTTATATGACTCCCTTTCACTCAAAGACAAACGACAAACGACCCCAATAGAGTAGACTAAATTTTCACTCAAGGACAAAGGATGAACTGCCCCAATAGAGTCGATTAAAAGGGACAATGTTTTTCTGATTACACCCTTTGAGTCTTGCCTGATCAACATAAGTAACATTCAGTATACCGCATTGTTTAGGATAGACTATGTTATGCTACTATAACAAATACCACAAAATTTAAGTGGCTTTCCATAAGAAAAAGATATTTCTCACTCACACTCTATGTCCATCAAAGATTAGCAGCAAATCCTACTTCATTCAAAACCAAACTAATGAACAGCCTTATATTACTCAGGGTTCTTTAAGGAAACAGAACCAACGGGGAATATTTGTAAATATGAGATTTTATAAAACTGTCTCATGCTGCTGTGAGGATGCACAAGTCCAGATGCTGTAGGGCAGGCTGCAAGCTGGCAACAACAATGAAGGTCTTCAATGAATTCTGCAGGAGAAGCTGACTGACTGAAGTAGAGATGAAAATTGTCTCTTCTGACTGCTGAAGTCATCACCTCCCCCTTAAAAGTCTTTGGCTGATTGGATTAAATCGAGTGGGATTCTCTCCTTGCAGAAGACACTCCCCTAGGTTGATCATAGATGTAATCAGTCATAGATGCAATCAACTGATTATTTAAGTCTGCAAAATGTCCTTGCAGTAATAGTTTAGTCCAGTGCTTGCTTGACCAGACAACTGGGCACCGTTACCTGACCAAGTCGACACGTGAACCAAACCATTACAAGCCTGTAACTGAAAACTTTTCAGTCTCATGATAGAGGGAAAAAGGAAAGATTCCAGGAAATCACCTGCTGGCCCTTAAAGATTCTTCCTGTAGTGACATATGCCACTTCCACTAACTGGCTAAAGCACATCACATGGCTAAGTCTAACCCCAATGGTTGGGGAAGTAAAACTTCCCCCAGAGAGGGGCAGAAAATATTTGGGGACAATAATCTTGATCAGGGACTTTCAACTTTTTCTATAAAGGATCAGATATAAATATTTAAACTTTGTAGATTATATTGTCTCTGTCACACACCCAACTCTGCTGTGTAGTATGAATGTAGCCATAGACAATAAACAAATGAATAAGTGTGGCTGAGTTCCAATAAAATTTTATTCACAGAAACAGATTTGGCCCACAGGCCATGGTTTACTGACCTCTGATACTCATTTACCAATACAAACTTAAGATGAAATAAGAAAACCTATTCATTTTATAATTAGATAAGAAATTGAATTAATAGTTTTCAAATTTTCCTACAAAGAAATGATAGACTCCAGATGATTTTTTAAGTGAATCCTCTAAACTTTCATAGAACAGATAATCCTAAACACAAATTCTTTCAAACCATAGATAAAGATGAAAGCTCTCAATTTATTTTATGTAGCTCGTATAGTCTTGATAATAAAACCAGACAAGGATAACATGAGATAAAAAGTACAGGTCCACCTCAAACATGTATATGAACGTAGGAATTGTAAAAATAAATAGGCAGACCTAAAAAACTGGAGGACTGAATCTAGCAATAGATAAAAGTAAATACTCCATGACTAAATAGTTATCTTCCTAAGAAAGATATTGTGCTGGTTTGAAACTGTTATGTACCCCAGAAAAGTCGTGTTCTTCTAATCCAATCTTGTGTGTGTACGTATCTTGTTGGGTGGGACACCTCTTGATTAGGTTTTTCCATGGAGATGTGACCTTATACATTCATGGTAGGTCTTAATCTGTTTACTAGAGTCCTTTAGGAGAGGGACATTTGGAGAGGACAGACAGACACAGACGTTTGGAGATGCTAAACCAAAAGATGAAATCCAGAGTTTGCCCCAGAGGAGCTAAGTGAGGTCCCACAAACACTTAGAGAGAAAGCCATTGGAATCAGCAGTTGATAGCAAGGAACCAGTAGCAAGGACCAGCAGACGCCAGCCATGTCCATTCCCAGTTGACAGAGGTGTTCTGCATGCTGGCAGCCTTTCTTCAAAATCAAGCGATCTTTAGCTGGATGCCTTAATTTGGACATTTTCATGGCTTAGAATTGTAACTTGTAACTTCATAAATCCCCATTGTTAAAAGCCAATCCATTTCTGGTATATTGCATTCCAGCAGCTTTAGAAAACCAAAACAGATTTTGGTACCAGAGAAATGGGGTGCGTGATTTGCAAATACCAAAAATGCTGGAACAGCTTTATAAATGGATAAGGGGAAGATTCTGGAAGAATTGTGAAATGCTTGATGGAGAAGGCCTAGATTGTTTCGAAGACACTGTTGGTAGAAATATGGACTCTAAAGATACTTTCATTTAAGTCCTGGACAGAAATGATGAATGTGTCATTGAAAACTGGAAGAAAGGCAACTCTTGTTTTAAAGTGGCAGGGAATTTGACAAAAAATTGAGTCCTGGTGTTGGGTGGAAGGTACAATTTGAAAGCAATGAGCTGGGATACTTAAGAGATTTTCAAACAGTCTGTATTTTCCATATTTTCCTAAATATGGAAAATACAGACTGGCTTCTCCTTGCAGCTTACAGTAAAATATGATAAGACAGGGATAAGATGGGAACTGAACTCTTAGGTACAAAGAAACCAGAAACTGATAGTTTGGAAAATTCTGAGATTTTGGGAAATGAGTCCCCACCTGAGGATTAGACCAAATATGGAGCCAGGCAGCCATTTCATTGCAAGCCAAGATTGGAGATGGAGTTATACAGAAAGGATCTGTGGAAAATCCTATTGTCTGATGGTTGTGATCCCTGAAATCTATATCTATGATAGGGGGATCAGTATAATGGGAACCACTGCCAGTCAACTAAAAGGGACAGAAAAGGGACAAATTGAAGGAAAAATTACTTCAGAGGCAGAACCATGGAAGCAAAGATCTGGAGTTATAAAACCTTAGGCCAGGGGAGTGGATCCACCCATATGAGTGGAAAGGGTGAGTTTACCCCAGAGACAGAGGGTGGGCAGAAAAGTGTTGCCACCTCAGGCCTCAGAGAGGGTGTAACACACCCCCAGGGATTGGGGAGAGCCTGGCCACCAACCCACTGTTCGGAAGGGGCTGAGTGTGTGCCCCAGAGATGGCAGAGAGTCTAGGAGTCACCCAGATGCCTGAAGAGCACCGAGAACAAGATGGTCTCCCCGATGCTTCCCAACATTGCAACCCTTATCCCAGTGTTTGGAGAGAACAGGGCCACTGTTTACACTGTTGGAAAGGGTGAGACTGCTGTACTTTCACGACCTGAGGATGAAACGTCATTCTATAATGATTCTCAGAACTTAAAATTTAATGGAGTTTGCCCTGCTGATTTTCAGAATTGTTTGGGTCCAATTTCTTCCTATGACAATGGAAATGTTTATCCTAACTGTCCCTCCTTTGTATATTGGTAGCAAATAACTTGTTCTGAGTTTCACAGCTTTAGAACTGAAAATTCATAACCTAATAAATCCCCCCTTTAAAAGCCAACCCATTTCTGGTATGTTGCATCTGGCAGCATTAGCAAACTGAAACAGATAGATGCTTTAATATTAGAAAATCTATTGATGTAATAAATTAGGAAATCAAAGGGAATAACTACATAAACATATCAACAGATGCAAGAAAAAACTTGAAGTTGGTCATGAATGGATGTTGGGAGAAACAACTTTTGGTGAACCGATATCAGGAGATAATTTCCTTATCTTGGTAAAAAGATATCTACTGAAAACCTACCATATGCATCATACCTAAAAATGCAAACTCTACATTCTCTTTAAAATCAGAAAAAGCACACGAAAATGATACCCAGTGTCACTATCATTCAACATTATACTAGAAATAAAATACTAGAAATAAAAATAAGAGGTATAGGGATATAAAGTAAGAAACAAAACAGTCATTACTCCCAGGTTATTGGTTATCTTCAAAGAAAATCCAAGATAATACATAAAGTATTAGAACTAATTAGAGTTCAGCAAGATTTCTGGAGATCAGACCAACATGCAAAAATCAACATCTAACTTCCGGGAAGATGGTGGAGCAGAGTGGATTGAATCCATTCCTGCTCCATGGAATAAAATGGGACAAGGAGCAAAAGACTGGGACAGCAATCCTGGGGTGTCAGTAAACAAAGAGGGTCTCTAGGGTGTTTGGGGGAGGAGAGAGGCCAGGAAGTGGGGGGGGGGGGTGGATCAACCGTGATCCCCAGTGGTTGTGGGCTGCAGCATGAGGGGAGGTGCGATCGAAGGGAACTGACTGTCCCTCTGCTCCAGCCTGCCCCAGATGATGGCCAGGGAAAACTCTCTGAGCAGCTCCAGAGTCAACAGCACCCATGGGGATCCCGGAGGTGGACCTGAACGTCCACCGTGGGGGAACCGGACCTCCAGGCACTGTCTCCTGACTAGGTGCCAGGAATAGGCTACGGGCCCTGTCTGGCAGACTCGCCAGCGATCTGGGTCAGCAGATACCCCCAGTGCTGGAGTCTGTCCTGCACCACTGGCCAGGAGCAGCCTCCCTGCTGTGCCCACCATTTTCCAGCAGCTGTTGCAGTTTGGGAGAGGCAGGCCTGAGGGAGAAGGTGCCTCTGGATAGCCACCTGCTGGTGAGAAGTGGTAAGTGCTGGCCAGCTGCTGCAGTTGGGGAGGTTGGGGGACGGGGGCGTTCTGAGGGAAGGAAGTGACTCCTGCTTGCCACCTGCTGGTAAGAAGGGGTAAGTGCAGGCAGGTTAATTCCTCTGCCTAGGTTTATAGTTTTTTCCTTGTATTCTTTTTTCTTTTTCCCATATTTTTTTAACGTTTTTTTTTCTGTATGCTGTATGGCAGGGTTGCATTTCATTATTTTTCATGTGAGTATCCCATTATTGAAGCACCATTTGTTAAATTTTTTGTTTGTTTTTGTTGGTTTCTTTGTTTGGGAAATGCAAGGGGCAGGAAATCAAACCGGGTCTCTTGCATGCAGGTGAGAATTCTACCACTGAACTATCCTCGCATCACCCCACATTTTTAAATATATTTTTCTACATATATAGTTTATTAGTAATATTATTGTTATTTATTATTTTTATTTTTAGGTACATTTTATATATTTATATTTTATTGATTTTTTTTACTTCTTATTTTATATACATTTATTATTCCATTTATTTATTTATTTATTTATTTTCTTAACTTTCCCCTCCTTTTGGTGAGCACAAATCTGAGTTCATTCCCAATATATCTTGGGGTGTCTCCTTCTGACTCTGAGGCCTACTACTGTTGAAGTGTGTCTTATTCTTGTTGTTTCATATTTTTTCTTACCTTATTTTTTTTCTTTTTTGGGGGGCTGCATGGGATGGGAATCAAGCCCAGGTATCCCGTGTGATGGGCAGATGTCCTACCACTGAAGTACCCATACACCCAGGCTTAGCTTTTAATAGACCCTCAAGTTGAACTATATTCCTTATATGAGATCTGGGCCTTGGCTTTGCAGGGAATAACTGACAAACCAAGTGCACAAGGAAATCTTCAATGCAAAACCAAGTAAATACAAAACTTTAGATGAGTGAAGGAAAAATCAACTTGCAAAATAACCTTATTAAGATAATCAAATGCCCCAAATACAATAGAAGATCACAAGGCATGTGAAAATCCAAGCAAAAACAGCTCAGCCAAACACCAAATCAAAACTCCTGAGAGGACACAGAATAGGAAATAACTACTCAAGGATATTTATAAAGAAATAAAGGATATCAGGAAGACACTAGAAGAGCATAAAGAATAATTCAAAAGATTATATAGAAAAATGCCAGATCTTCACAGAAATGAAAGATACAGTCGATCAAATCAGAAACATACTAGAAATGCTCAACAGCATATGTGAAGAAGTAGAAGGAAGAATAAGTGAGCTAGAAGGCAGAAATTTGAACAAGAGTACACAAAAGAACAAACGGCAAGAAAGCTGGGAAAAATGGAACTGAATCTTAGGGCAATGTTAGATAACAAGAGGTATGCAAATATAAGAATCATTGGTGTCCCAGAAGGAAAAGAAAATAGTAAGGGGCTGGGAAAGTTAGTTGAAGATATATTCAGGGAGAATTTCCAACCCTTATAAAAGACATAAATATGCATACCAAAGAGACCCAATAAACTCCAAATAGAATAAATCCAAATAGGCCTTGGGCCATTTGAAGCTATTACATACCCCAGGAAAGCCATATTTTAATCCTGATTCACTCTTGTGGAGGCAACCAATTCTTTTAATCCTGATTCAATACTGTAGGGCTGAAATTTTGATTAGACTAACTCCATGGAGATGTGACATGCCCAAGTGTGGGTGTGACCTTTTGAGTACATGGAGATGTGACTCTGCCATTCAGGGGGTGTCTTGATTAGTTTATTGGAGTCCTTTAAAAGGGAAGACATTTGAAGAAACCTCAGAATATATGTAGATACTCGGAGAACAGTTGCTTCAGAGCCAATGCGAGACCCAGGGCCCAGAAGATGTCATGTGCCTTCCCATGAAATACTAAGCAGGCCAGAGCCCAGAGTTGTGTCCCAGAGGGGCTAACTGAAGGCCCACAGAGGCCAAGTGAGTAACCCCTACAGGAACAGAGGCTGAAAGCAACAGATCCCAGGAGTAAGAGATCAGCAGATGCCAGCCATGTGCCTTCCCAGTTGACAGAGGTGTCCCTGATGGCATCACTCTTTCTTTAGTGAAGGTAACCTCTTGTTAGTGCCTTGTTGGTCATTTACTCAGCCTTACAACTGTAAACTTGTAACTATTAAATTCCCTTTTGAAAAGCTGTTCTGTTTCTAGTATATTGCATTCCAGCAACATTAACAAACTAATACATGCTGTCATGGTCAGATTTATGTGTCACCTTGGCCAGGTGGTGGTGCCCAGTTGTCTGAGAGGGCAAGCGCAGGACTGTCTGTGGCTATGAGGACATTTCATGGACTTAAATCATAATCATGTTGGCTGTATCCACAGCTGATTGCATTTATAATAAGCTAATGGGAGTGTCTTCTGCAATGAGTGATGCTCATTAATCTAATCACTGGAAGGCTTTTAAGGAGGATTCAGAAGAGATAATCACTCTTCTTCTTGCTTTAGCCAGCCAGCCTCTCCTGAAAGTTCTTTGGGACCTTCATCGGAGCTGCCAACTTGCAGCCTGCCCTACAGACCTTGGACTCTACATCCCCACAGTTATGTGAGACACTTTTACCAATTTTGTACTTATGGATATCTCCTGCTGATTCTGTTTCTCTAAAGGACCCTAGGTAATACACAGGCCTACTCCAAGACACATGCTTATCAAACTGTCAAGTGTTAGAGAGAAACAGAAAGTCCTGAGAGCAACATGAGAAAACAATCTACTACATACAAGAGAAAATGAGTAAGACTAACTTTGGACTACTCAACAGGCACCATGGAAGCAAAAAGGCAGTGGTATGATATATTTAAGATCCTGAACAAGAAAGGCCTTCAGCCAAGAATTCTTTATCCAGCCAAGTTATCCTTTAAAATTGAAGGAGTGATTAAAATCTTCAAAGACAAACAGAGGTTGAGAAAACTAGTCCATAAGAGATCTGCCCTATAAGAAATACTAAAGGGAGTCCTATTAACTGAAAAAAAAGACAGAGAGGGAGGTCTGGAGGAGGGCACAGAAATGAAGAATACCAGTAATGGTAGTTTAAAGAATAAAAAGAGAGAAGGAAAAGAAAATATAGACCTGACAAATAAAAACTAAAAGATAAGACAGTAGATTCAAGAGCTGCTTTTACTTTGTAATAAATTACTTTGTAATTTTACTTTGTAAACTGTAATTACTTTGAATGTTAACAGACTAAACTCACCAATTAACAGATACAAACTGGCCAAATGTATTAAAATATATAATCCATCTATATGTTTACAAGAGACATATCTTAGACTCAAGGACACAATTCAATTGAAAGTGCAAGGATGGAAAAAGATCTTCTATGCAAGCTGTAACCAAAAAATAGCAGGAGTAGCTACACTAATATGAGAGAAAATAGACTTTAAATATAAGGATGCCATAAAAGACAAAAAAGGACACTGCATATTAATAAAAGGGATAATTCACCAAGAGGAAATAATGATCATAAATGTTTATGTTCCCAATCGAGGAGCTCCAAAGTATATGAAGCAAACATTGGCAAAACTGAAGGGAGCTATAGATGTTTCAACAGTAATAGTGGGAGACTTCAATACACCACTCTCCGCTATAGACAGAACAACAGACAGAGGATCAAGGAAATAGAGAAACTAAATAACGGGATTAATGAATTAGACCTAATAGACATATATGGATCATTATACCTCAAAACACCAGGATATGCATTCTACTCTAGTGCACATGGAATGTTCTCCAGGATAGATCATATGCTGGGACACAAACAGAGTCTTTATAAATTTAATAAGATTGAAACTATCCTAAGAACTTTCTCTAACCACAATGGAATAAAGCAGGAAATTAATAATCATCAAAGAACCAGAGCATTCACAAACATATGGAGATTAAACAACATACTCTTAAATAATCAGTAGGTCAAGGAAGAAATTGCTAGATAATTTGGTAAATAATTGGGGACAAATGATAAGAATATAATATATCAAAACTTAACAAGCGTGGGAAAGGCAGTGCTGAGAGGGAAATTTATTGCACTAAACACCTATATTAAAAAACATGAACAAGCAAAACTTGAGGACTTAACCGCTCACCTGGAAAACTTAAAGAAAGAACAGCAAACTAACCCCAAAGCAAATAAAAGAAGAGAAAGCAGAAATAAATAAACTGGAGAACAATAAAACAATAGAAAGAATCAACAAAACCAGAAGTTGGTTCTTTGAGAAAATCAATAAAATTGATGGACCCCTAGCTAGGCTAACAAAGAAAAAAAGAGACAGGACACAAATAAGCAAAATCAGTAATGAGAGGGGAGTCGTTACCACAGATCCTGAAGAAATTTTAAAAATCATAAGAGAATATTATGAAAACCTATATCCCAACAAACTAGACAATTTAGATGAAATGGACAAATTCTTAGAACACACAGACTACCTATATTGACCGGAGAAGAAATAGGAGATCTCAACAAACCAATTAGAAGTAAAGAGATTTAATCAGTCATCAAAACTCTTCCCACAAAGAAAAGCCCTGAACCAAACAGCTTCACGGGGTAATTTTATCAAACATTCCAAAAAGAATGAACACCAATCCTGTTCAAAGTCTTCCCAAAAAAACTAAGGAAAAAGAAATGCTACCGGGAGGGCCAGGGTGGCTGAGCAGGCAGAGTTCTCACCTGCCGCACTAGAGACCGGGGCTTGATTCCTGGTGCCTGTCCATGCAAAAGAAAAAAAAAAAAGGAATGCTACCTCATTTTATGAAGCTAATATAAACCAAATACCAAAACATGCCACAAGAAAGGAACACGACAGACCAATCTCCCTAACGAACATGGATGCAAAAATTCCTAACAAAATACGAGCAAATCAAATCCAGTGACACATTAAAATAATTATATACATATGACCAAGTGGAGTTTATACCAGGAATGCAAGGGTGGTTCAACACAAGAAAATCTACCAATGTAATACAGCACATTAACAAATCAAAAGGGAAAAATCACATATCATATCAATTGATGCTGAAACAACATTTTACAAAATCCAGCATCCTTTCCTGATAAAAATACTTTAAAAGGTAGGAATCGAAGGAAACTTTCTCAATATCATAAAGGGCTATATGAAAAACCCATAGCCAGCAACATATTTAACAGTGAGCAACTGAAAGCATTCCCCCCTAAAATTAGAAATGAGACAAGGATAACTACTGTCACCACTATTTTTCAAAATTGTACTAGAAGTCCTAGCTAGAGCAATCAGGCAGGATAAAGGAATAAAAGACATCCAAACAGGAAAGGAACAAATAGAACTTCCATTGTTTGCAGATGACATGGTCCTATACTTAGAAAACCCTGAGAAATCTATGACAAAGCTACTTCATCAAAGTGGTGGGAAACAAGATTAATGCACAAAAATTAATAATGTTTCTATATACAAACAATGACCTATCTGAGGAGACAATTAAGAAAAAATTCCATTCAAAATAGTGATCAAAAGAATCAGTTATCTAGGAATAACCCTAATAACACAGTAAATTACAAAAAAATTGCTAAAAGAAATTTTAAGTGACCTAAATAGATGGAAAAACATTCCATGCTCATGGATAGGAAGGTTGAAGGTTGTTAAGATGTCAATTATACCCAAACTAATCTACAGATTCAGTGTAATACCAATCAAAATCCCAACAACCTACTTTGAAGACTTGAAAAAGCTGGTTATCAAATTTATTTGGAAGGGAAAGAGAGCCCGAATACCTAAAGATATTCTAAAAGAGAAGAGTGAAGTGAGAGGACTATCACTTCCTGGCTTTAAAGCTGATTATAAAGCCACAGTGGTCAACTAAAAATAATAATAGAACAAAAAATATATAGAAAAACTATACAGATAAAAGCATGCTTATCATGGTCAAAACAGCATGATACTGACACAAAGACAGAAGTATTGGCCAATGGAATTGAATCAAGAATGTGGCAATAGATCACAAAATCTATTGACAACTGATCTTCGATAAGGCCCCCAAATCCACTGAACTGGGACAGAATGGTCTTTTTGATAAATGGGCATGGGAGAATTGGAGATCTGTAGCCAAAAGAATGAAAGAGAACTCCTGCCTTACATCCTATACAAAAATTAATTCAAAATGGATAAAAGACCTAAATATAAGAGCCAGTACCATAAAACTTCTAGAAGAAAATGCAGGGTAACATCTTCAAGATCTAATAATAGGAGGTAGCTTCTTAAACTTTACACATAAAGCACAGGCAGCGAAAAAAAGACAAATGGGAGCTCCTTATGATCAAGAACTTCTGTGCCTCAAAGGACTTTGTCAAAAAGGTGAAGAGGCAGCCAACCTAATGGGAGAAAACATTTGGAAACCACATATTGGATAAAGGCTTGATATCCAGTGTACATAAAGAAATTACACAGCTCAACAACAAAAGAACAAACAACCCAATTATAAAATTGGCAGAGGAAATGAATAGACACTTTTCTAAAGAACAAATATAGTTGGCTAAAAAGCACATGGAGAGATGCTAATTTTCATTAGCTATAAGGGAAATGCAAATCAAGATGATAATGAGATATGCTATTCACACGTATAAGAATGGTTGCTATTAAACAAACAGAAAACTACAAATGTTGGAGAGGATGTGGAGAAATTAGAACACTTCCTCACTGCTAATGGGAATGTATAATGGTTCAGCCACTGTGGAAGACAGTCTGGCAGTTCCTCAGAAAACTAAATATTGAGTTGCCCTGTGACCCACAACTCGGTATATACCCAGAAAAGCTGAAAGCAGTGACACAAACAGACATTTGCACATCAGTGTTGATAGCAGCACTGTTCACAATCCCCTAAAGATGAAAACAATCCAAATGCCCATCAACAGACAAGTGGATAAACAAAGTGTGGTGTATATATATGATGGAATATTACACAGCAGTAAGGTGAAATGTGGTCCTGAGGCACATGAACCCGACGAGTCTTGAGGACATAATGTGGAGTGAAATAAGTCAGACAAAAAGGACAGATGCTGTGCGATTTTGCTACTATGACTCTGGTAAAGTAACCTCAGAGGTGGCACTGAATATAGCAGACCTAGAGGTACACAAAAGCTAGAGATGGAGGAAAGGCTACCCTAAGAGGTTGAATCTAAATGCACGGGAACGATGGTAACTAATTAGTGGGTTTAAAAGTAACATTTCCAAACTGAAGGTGATTATGATTGAAAGGGGATGTATAGTGCCATGTATCTTGCTGATTAAATCTACAATTATAAATAAGTTCTTGCGTGAACTATTTCAATGGTTCAATAGTGGAGGGAAGTCAATAGTAGAGGGGTATAGGGGAAAACTAAAAATGCATGCTATGGCCAATAATTAACAGGAAGACATCATCAGTACCACAGCACTACCAGAGGCAACTAATCAGGAAGGGAGGGAAATTTTTGATTTGATAGTTGGTGATGTTGTGTTTGCCGGTTCCTTGTCATTATGGACCAATTGAAAATTCTCTAAAACTGAGAATGCTGCAGATTGTACAACCAAAAGAGGATACCATAAGACATTGTTTCTTTTGGACATTATCCATGATTCCCAATAGATGGAGGGAGTCAAAGGATTCGATGACTGAGAAGCATAATGGTGAACTGTGATACATTTATATGATGGAATATGGTGAGGCTACAAAAAGGAGGGATGGCAAAAAGCACACAATGAACTGAATAAACCTTACAGACAATATGTGGTGCAAAATAAGCCAGAAACAAAATATGCTAAGGTCTCTCTCAGAAAATACTTATAAGAAAATGGGAGCCTAGTTTGTGAGCCCGTATAGCAGCCACATTTAATCTGAAATTTTAAATACATTTCTAGATTCTGAGACACTGAGCTGGTGTAGCAGGTCAGTATTTCCCTGGAACTTTGAGTAACTCTGCGACACCTAAGACCCAGAAATGGAGTGCTGCTGCCCTGAGAGTTAGCATAGCTACATACAATAATAATTAAAGTAACTGACAAGAGATCAGGCCTCAATTAGAGTTTAAAACAAAGCCAATCAGCTGGGTCTAAGATAAATTGGAATGCAGGGTAAAAGATGACAGTGCATGTACTCAAGACCTTCCGCTACTGTATGAGACCAAAGGCAGAGAGGTTTATTATGTCTAGAACCTAAATTTTCCATAACACACAATCTAAATCAACCTCTCTAGATAGCTCATTTGAACAACCCAAGCTCCTGGAGTCCAGAATGGGAACAAGGCCTTGTAATCCTGCATAGTTTAATATAATACCAGGGTACATCTCAGACTATGGTGGGCTGATAATTAAGAGTATTTGATAGATTCCCTTGAGGGTTTGAAAGGAAATATATATATTGAACTATTAAACTCTCCCTTCTGGGAAACTCTGGGTACCATCTCAACCATTGAGGACTCACAAGAAAATAGGCCAAGCTCTGGATTTTGAGGCTTACCCTTATGAAATATACTTCTACAGGGGAGAAGCTAAGACTACCCACAATGAGGCCTAAGAGTTGCTTCCAGAAAGCCTCTTTGCTGCTCAGATGCGGCCTCTCTCCCTCTAAGCCCAACTCTGCAAGGAAAATTGTTGACCTCCCAGCTACATGGTATAATCCATTCAGGGGTGAAAATTTCCCTGACAACGTGGGGCCTGACTCCCGGGGATGAGTCTGGTCCTGCCATCATGGGATCAACAGCGCCTTCCTAATCAAAAAGGGGGAAAGTATAATGAAATAAGGCATCAGTGGCCAAGAGAGACCAAATGGAGTCAAGAGGCTATTCTGGAGGCTACTCTTATGCAAGCCTCAGTTAGATAGTGCTAATTGCCATGGTTTGCTAACGTCCAGTCAATGTCACTCCTGTTGACTCTTAAGAATACCTAGGAATCCAACTGAGACTCTATAAAGGTTTCATGCGCTAGGTTTGCCTTCCTGGAATATATAATTCCAGGACGGTTCCTAGGTCAGATAAATCCTGAAACTCAGAGGGACCAGCCTCTCCAAGAGTATCAATTAATTTCATCCCCCTATCCTTTAGTGTGGACACCCCTTCTCAACATGAGAAAGTCAGAACAGGCAAGGCCCAAAGGTCCCTATTGGAAGAAGGGTTAAAGGAGAAGGATGAGGTATAGCAGAGAAAATCGGATGCAGCAAATGAGTATGGCTGCTGAATCACTATATTAATATTTCTTCTAGCCTCCAATGTTCTGGAGCAGCTAGATGGAAAAATATGAGATGGTAGAATGGTAGCCCATGACAAACTCTGGGATTTGTTCAGTAACCACTTGTTGAACGTGCTTTGAAAATTATTGCTTTTTTCTTCCTTTGCTTTGTATATATGTTATATTTTACAATTAAAAAAATGTTTTTAAAAAATCAACAGCTTCCCTACTTAGCAGCAGCAAATAACTTGAAACTGTAAACATTTTTTAAAATCCCATACATAGCAGCAACCGAAGCTATAAGCTACCTAAGAATATATCTAATATAGTATATGCAAGGAAGGTACATTGTTATTGAAGAACATAAAAGAAGACTTAACTCTTTATAAGTCATACTAAAGACATGGACAGAAATTCATGGATAGATCAATTCTAATCCATTACTTCAGTATAATCAATTTCCCAACAGTATATATGGAATGTAACAAGAAAATCTTAAAATTCATATGGAATTGTATAATTGCCATTAATAACCAAAAAAATTTTGATGATTAAGGAGGAGGTAGTCGGCCTACCAGATTTCAAGATCCATCAAAAAGCCACAGTGATTATACAATTGGTAATGATACATACATCAATAGGCCAAAAGAATAGAATAGATAGCCTCAAAATGCACTGGTCCAAAAAAAAAAAAATGCACTGGTCTTGGTATATAACAGAAGTACTATTACTGATCAACGTAGAAAATATGGACTATTCAATAAATGATGCTAGAATAAGAGAAAAAACAATCTCATATCATACTTCAAAATAATTTCCAAATAGAGTAAAAACATAAATATGAAAAAGCAAAGCTTTGTAAATTTTAGAAGGAAACATATAAAAGAAAATACAGAAGAATATCTTTATTTCTCAACGTAAAGAAGAATTTCTTCAGTAAGACACAAAAAGCACAAGTCATGATATGTCTTCTTACATTTGGCTACAGTAAAATTTGAGACATCTCCATCAGAAGAGCCAAAACAAACTAAAGGAAGACCAGCCACAGACTTGGAGAATATTTTCAACAACTATATCCAATAAAGAATAAGTATGCAAACTCCATAAGGAAGTTCACAATATGAAAAACACAAACAGCACAATAGAAAAATTAGCAAATGTTATGAGCAGGAAGTTCAAGGGAGAGTTCATCCCAAAAGCCCATAAATATGTGCTCAACTTCACTAGTTATCTGGGAAATGAAAATTAAAACATACCCATCAAAGTGATACAAATTACTGTATCTGACATGGTCCTGTGTGAGAGAGGGAGAAAGAAGAGCTTTCAGATTCTGCTGGTGAGGATGTAAATTGGTGAACCACTTTGAAAACATTTATCAAAATCTAGTGGTAGAAAAAGATGTACACATCCCAATCAGTAGGTTGAATGATGTACTCCAACAAGCACATGCTCTGGATCTTAATCCATGTCCTCTGGGTGTGACCCCTTGTAAAGGGGGACCTCTTGAAGTTGCTATTTTTAGTTAAGTGTGGCCAGTTGAACTAGGGAAAGACTTACTCTGGATTGCTGGGGGCTTTATAAAGAGAACCCAAAGTCACAGAAGAGGAGGAAGTTGAGGACATCGTCTTGTGACATGAGGCTGAGATAGAAGCCAAGGAACCCCAAGGGTTGTGGCAAGTGAGGACCAGACAGCTTCCAACCCCAGGAGGCAGTGGGCCTTTTAGTTTCCCAACCATGAGACAATACATTCCCACTGTTTAAGCCAATCCATCGTGTGGTATTCATCATAGCAGAATGGCAAATAAGATGCTTCCTTTCTCCTTTTCTTCTCCTTGACTCTCATTCTTACTCTCAGAAAACCCTTTCCTTCAACCATGCAGGCGGCTTTAAGGGACATGACAACACTCATAGTAATGAAGAATGATCATTTCTGTCCCTGAATAGCATTCTATAGTTTATAACATGCTCTCTTTATATCTGTCTTTTGGTGCCCACAACAATCCTTGGAAGTAGTAATAGGAAAATCAAAGGCAACTCTAACCATTTCTGCCTTCTCAGGGGGGTGGTCAATTTCATGTCAGTGGGAAAATAAATCTCTTTGGTGCCCCTTCCACTTATGGAGACTGTTAGTGATGACAGCAGATAACAGATTCAGCTATTTCCTCTAATCCAACTCCCTCCCTTCAGCAATGTGATGGCTCCTTAGTTTTTAATATAATAATGAGTCACTGACTATGCAAAGACAGGTCCAGAGCTGGATTAAGGTTGTGGAAGACGCTGCTGGTTGCCTACCCAAACGTTATCTTCCCTTCTTACTTACTTAGAGTCCTCATCTTGTTGGAAGAAGAAATATGCCCAGATGGAAAATGAGATTTCCCAGCCTCCTTTCCAGATAAGGACAGCCGTGTGACTCACCTCTGGCCAGTGGAAGAAACTACCGTATACGAGTTCTGGGAATGCTCCCTAAAAGGGGGACTGACTCAATTGGCAGGCCTCTTGTGGGCTTTCCTTCCTCTGCTGCCTGAAACATAGATGCAATGACTGATGTGTGGCAGCCATTTTGTAATCAAGAGGTGACCTTGAGGATAGCAGCTGTTTGCAAAGGACAGCAAAATAGAAAGATAAAAAGAAGTTAGGACACTGATGACATTGTAGCACTATGACAGAAGTCCTAGAATGCTTATTTCCAGGCTTCTTTTACATGGGAGAGAAATACAAGCCTTGTTTAAGGCATTGTTCTCCAGGTCTCTGTTGCAGCAAAAGATAATTCCCAAATGATTAAGGGAATCAATGACCTAAGTTATTCTGTGTTTTGAAGTGAGGGACAGAGAACTTCTGGGATGGACCCTACAGAAGGACAGCAAGCAAAAGGGTGAGGCAAAATCCCTCTATTTCCTCAAGTCATCCATCAAGTCTACTATACATGTGCAGACACCTTGTGTGCAGGTGAGAGGAAATTAAGAAAAAGGAATGTGGTTCTTCATCATTGTAGTATGAAGGGGGAACAGTACATGGGAGACAGCGAGTAGATCCAGCCACTGAGTCAATTCAAAATAAACAGGCTCTGGAAGCCAGTGATGCTAAGGAAGCCCAGAGACTACTGATGGAGAAACTTGTCTCAGGCCGCTTGGAATGGGGTTGGAACCAATACCATCTGCATATATTTGCATAGGACAGGTAAGGTAGTTAGCATTTGGATTTAGAGGAGGAAGTATCCCCATCTGATAAATGAGGAAATCGAGGGCCAGAGAAGTGAAATGTTGGCTTGGAGGTCAGGTGTTCCAGTTTTAAGGTTTGTCTGGTTTTTATGAAACCATCATATCTGGGATGCAAGAGGAGCAGTGAGGAAGCCAGCAAATGGTAGCCTAAGCAATTAGATGGGCCATGTAGACCCGACCAAGATGACAAATGTTCCTGCCAGATTCCCTTATTATAAACTTATTTATGTGTACCTGTTGCCTCCCTCTCAGGCAAGGACCGATAGGAAAGCCAGGAACATCTGGTGTATCAAAGGCTTCTTTTTACTGTGGGAAGAGCACCACATTTGAAGTTTAAACTCCAGTCTTGACTCCTAGCCCTGAACTCACTACCAGCAGGATCTTGGGCAAATCCCTTACCTCTTTGGGCTCAGTTTTTTTCATCTGTGACATATAATATAGGTTGGCCAAATTATAAGTTTTAAGGTCCAATCCTGCTCTAATGCTCTAGGAATCTGGATAAAATAGATCACTAAACATTAAGTGAGAATAAATTTGACTTTTGTATGTTATCTAACAAGAAGCTATTATTTCCCAAATCATGAGCCGCTGGAGAAAAGTATCGGGGACTACAGTTAGATGAGGCCTGAATACAGAGTTGCTGATTCCTATTTTATCCTGAAACCACTCTATTTCATATATATGATAGTACATTTCCTGTTCCTCAGACCCCGGTGCCTAGGTGTGTTGGCATTAGAAAACCCACTTCAAACCTTAAAGATCATTTCCTTTAAATAAAAATTAAACAGGAATTTAAAATACATTCTGATACTGTCCCCATAACACAAGAGCATGTGATGTGGGGCTAGTAACACCAGCAGGGCCACAGGAGGATTTTATTAGACAAAGTAGGTAGTTTATGAAACACCCCAGGGCCCTCTCATCATAAACACAGCTGAGCAGCCCTGGAGTCCTGGGACCAGAGCCCCTCATGGGCTCTAAGCTCTTTATTCTGACATTTATGAGCTTGAATAACCGGGAGGGATGGTATCACTTATGAATCCTCATGGACTCAGGAAAAGATTTCAAAGCTTCTTTGGGATTTTTGAGACCTTGTCCATAAACGGTGGCTGTGTGAGCCAGGTTCCTCTACAGTCTCAGTGCCTTGTCTTCAGCCGAGGAAGGGGCGAGGCTGGCATCTGGACCCCACACCTGTGAGAATATCGAATCATTTGCCGGATTATCCTCCAGACTGACCTTCAGTCCTGTCCTCTGGCAGCCTGCATTATTATGGCTGACAAGGGAAGGGCTTCCTGCTCCTTCCAACAGGAAAGCAGATTGCAGGGCTCCTACTCGATAGCCACAGTGCAGGGCTCCTACTCGATAGCCACAGAGCAGTTCAAGAAAGGCAGGGATTCCCTGAGAGGAGTGAGCTCCCCATCACAGGAGAAAAACAAGCAGGATCAAAGACTGAATAGGGAATTCCAACATCAAATGAGAGCTGGGAGTGGCCTCAGGGACTTCAATTTCCCTTTCAGTCCTAAAAGTCTGTGATTCTATGACTTACATAGGAATAAAGGCTACTTGGTGTTAATAATAATAGTTGTTATTTGCAGCCTGTTACGTGCCAGGCCCTGTGCTGAGCGCTTTCATTTAACCGTCACATAAAAAGTCAGCCTTATATCCACTTTATATGGTACTACATTAGGTGGACTCAGGGCAGCGGAGGAACATGACCCCACAGCTTTTAAGTGCTGTGCTGGACTAAACCTAGGCTGAGCCCCCGCTGCCCCCCACCAGAACCTGGGCTTTCTATAGCTCTCAAGGTGGCTCCATGCTCATAGGGCAGGGGCCAGCCTAGAGTACCCCCACTCCTCCTGCAGGCCTTTCTCAAGGGTCTGAACATGAAGCCAGAGGAGATTCAGGGTGACGGAGCTGGGGAAAATAAAGAATTTGAGGGCCCGGTCGGGAGGCAGGGAGGTCTCAAAAGGCAAAGGGCTACTGCCCTGAAAACACAGAAAGATGGTCGGAGCGCAGGACGCTGGAGCTTTGGTCTCCTGAGAGGGCAGTCCAGGGAAGGGAAATTCTAGCCCAAAGCGCTCCTGTTCCTTGAACAAGCCACAGCTGTAGTTCCGATGGGAACCTTGGCTGGGCCGATGCTTGGAGGCAGAGGCAGCCTCACTGTTCTCCCTGCTCCCAGCCCCCAAAGCCCTCTTAGCCTAAACAGCCATCATCTCGCAGGCCTGGACTGCTGCTCCCCCAGAACCCCCCAATCTGTCCAAGCCTTGCACCCGCCCTCAGGGTCTGGGGTCCTCTAGCTACTCAGATCCTGAATTGAGAGCCAGTAAAGGGCAGGTTTAAGAGGTTTGACTTTCTCTCTCTCTCTCCAGTGGTGTTTATTCTCAGAGAGGCCCTGGAAAAAGGGATGTCACTTTCCTTTCTCCCAAAGATAACTGAAGAGAAGAAAGTACCTGTGTTTGAAGGGGAAATGACTGCAATTAATCTCTAAGCACTTGGCCCAGCCTTTACATTCTTGGGAGAAACAACTTGAGGAGTTTAACAACAATCAAGAGAATAAAATTAAATTAAGAGGAATAGTAATTAAATCAGGGAAGAAGTTTTTGCAAAGGGGATGGTAAAGGAAATTAAAATCAGTAATGCTGAAAAATGTGGTGGGTGAAGCTGGAGAGGTGAGGGTTTGATAGAGAAGAGTAAAGAGCAAAGAAAAGACAAGAAAACTGGGCTGGGAGATGGAATGTTTGGCACTAAGAAAAGGAATCTGGAAATTGTTCTCCTTGAGAGACCACATTTCTGGCACTTCCAATTTGAAACCTAAATATGTCCAACCCCTAGGGGTTGCTCTTCTTTGGGAAAACAGAAGCATCCAATAAAATAAAGCATAAAAAGAGCTGTTGGCTTCAAGGGTGACCAACTATTCTGGTTTGCCCAGGACTATCCCAGTTTTAGTTCCAAAAGTCCCTCATCCCGGGAAATCCTTTGGTCTGGGGTAGAAAACCCTCAGTCCTATGCAAAGCAGATGGTTCGAACCTGTGGCAGACAGCTACCTGACTTGGATAAGCCAATCCACCTCTGTGGGCCTCAGTTTTCTCACCTGTAAAATGAGTTTGTCATAGAAACCCCAAAAGATTAAGGAATTGCTACCTGTCAGGATGCCCAGGGAGTGAGAATGAAATAAAATCTGTATAAATGTGATAAATGCAAGTTGAATTTATGAACATTACTAAAGAAAAACTTATATGAAGTATCAGCAAACACAATCCAAGAGTATAAAACATTATGATTGTTTGGGGGGGGTCCCTAAGATCACCCACATGTTCAGTGATTCTCAGATACTCCCAGCTGTGGTTTATCAGGGGAAGGAGATGCAGGCAGAGTCTGGAAAAGTCCACGCACAGGTTCCCCATGCCCTCTCCCTCCAGTGAGAGGACACACCAACCATGCGTCCCCCCAGGAAACTGAAGCACTATGTACAATGTTGAGATTTGAGACTCAGCATCCAAAGTTGTTGGTGGTGGCCAGTTGCATGGGCCCCTGTGCCTAGCAAATCCCAGATTCCCAGAAGGAAAGCAGGTGTCCAGCATAATTCACATCGGGAAACAGCCCCATCAGTTAGGAAATGATTTAAACCCTAAGTTCGAAGTCACCAGCCAAAAGCCAACCTTGCAAGCAGGCCTTTCTAAAGCAGCCTCAGGCCTGCTGTGTGAAGTCTTTAGAGCACAATGCCGAAGTGGAGTTCATTCAGGGATGCAAGGATACTATTTGTAAGTGACAGCTTGAATCTGGACCCCCACGCTACTGCAGCCTACCATCAAATCCCTGCTGGCTGTGCCAGGGCTTCACTGGTCCAAACCTTATCAATGGCAGTGTGAATGTCACCCACTCTGCTAGGCAGACCCTGGTCAAGACCAATTTCCCTGGCAAGCTCTCTGACATAATCTGGCCATGAAGAATTTTCAACCAGCTAAGATCTTTCAGGTCTCTTGAGTCATAACTGTGTTTTTCTCAGTTCACTGAGATGAACAGGTCTCCAGACCAAACAATGCAAAATAGAAATAATATCACCTGGTACATGAGCAGAAACCAGTTTATTATTTACATTGGAGGATCTCTACTTCTAGTGACCCAAAATGCTCATGTTTCAGATCTGAAGCACCACATTTCTTGGGATTAAGATACCTGGAAAGCAAAAATCATTAAAAGTTGATTGGAGAGCAATAAATCAGAGCCTGCTAATTTTGTGCAGGAGAGACATTATATAAGCTATTTAAGGGGTAATGTGACAGTGGCTCAGTGGTAGAATTCTCGTTTGCCATGTTGGAGATCCAGATTCAATTGCCAGTACCTGCCCATGTAAAGAAAAAGAAAAAGTCTTTTAGCTAGTGGTGAGGAAGGACTTCTGGATTAGATCAAGAGGATCCATAACAGTTATAGATGCAAAAGAACTGGGAAGAAAGGGGAACTTTTAGAATCATTGCCAACAGTTACGGACTGATTTCTCCTTTAATATACTTGGAAAAAAACGCAGCGAAGATCAGAAGTACTTTTTAACTACTTTTGTTGGCAGGTGCAGGAATATTTGCATTACAGAATTAACAAAAGAAAATTCAGGGGAGAGTAATGGGAGGGTGGGGCAGACGGGGAGAGGAAGGAGGAGTGGAGGGAGAGGAGGAGGAGGAGGAGGAAAGAAAAGCAATAAGCTAGGCCAGGCCACCAAGCCTTCATGAGGTTTCAGAGATGGGTGAGAATGACAACTCACCACTCCAAATTTGCTTTAATTTTCCTACTAAATCCACCAAAGAGCAGTGCCAAGGAAGTACAAGTGTTTCACGGCTCCCTGATATCCTCCCTATGTCCCACAGAAGTGGCCCGAGCCAGGTGAATTCAGCAGCCCTCCCACATTGAGGAATCTGCCAGATGCAAGCACGGAGCCACAGTTCCCTGCTTTTCCACCACTGGAATACAGGTGGAGGTGGGGCTCCATACGGTTTTGAATGGGCCACCCTGTATGGAAATTTTTGACTAGCACCACCATCTCCCACTTTCACCTTTCCTATATTACTGCCTCCTGAAGAAGCCAACTGAAGTATCAGTGCAGTAGATCTACTAGAGCCTACCACAAAGAGGAAGGGGCAGGCGGAAGTCTAACAAGAGATTGCTTTGCTCATCCAGGCACATTCAGCCCTCTATAAAAGTACTGGAACTAAGTCAAAGTGAGACCTGAAGGCAGAATCAGGAGGCTGTGGTCTCCCAGGGTCTTCCAGTTCCACTGTCATCTGACTGTGCAAACCACCAGGTTACTTATATACAAAACACAAAATCACAAAAGGCAGAGTGAGTTTCTGCAGGCCATGGTCAAAACTTCAAAGCAAAGAAAAAGGAACAAAATTCACACACTCATACTGGTGCTGGGACTTGACTGCTCCAAATTCTATGACTCAAAATAATTTAGACAGGACCCGAGGAGAATGGGCTGCTGCTGTGTTCTTAGTGGCAGCTACACTGCGGAGTAGAATAGGTGAGACAACATGGACGCTCAACATGACTTACATTCTCCGTTTCCTTTGATCAGTCAGTGTGATGATCAATAGGTGCGTTTGCAGGACCAATTTAACCATCTTATGCTTCAGTCAAGTTCCAACTTAACCATTTTATGCTTCATTCAAGTTCCTCCTCTCATGTTATCATGTGCTGTTGGAGGCACAAATTTCTCCTAGAACTTTCCTCAAAATAGAGGGATCTTGTCTATAGATGGTAAGACCTTTGATTTCTATCAAGTTCATTTGCCTTGCATTTTTCTCATTCTAATGTCACCAGCATGGGAAAGAAATCCAGTTGCCAGAACAACCAGGACTCTTAAGTCTAACCTCTACTTAAACCTTTACCCTACTGGGTCATTCTCACCGTGTCCTTGGCTCCCCTAACATATGTGGTTCTAAGTGCTGGGAAGAAGCCCTGGTCTGGAAGCAGGAAGCCTGGTTCTGGCCTCAGATCCAATAGACTTGCTGCACTAGCTTGGACAAGTCCCTTCCCCTCTCTGGGTCCCTTGTTGTACAATACAGAGTAGGGTAGTCACCTCTTGGGCCGTCTGACTAGGGCATCTCAGGAGTCTCTGCTTTTCCTCTGTCGACAAGTGACCATACAGTATGGATTTCCGTATGGAAGACAGTACCACTTCTGTAATACCCAACACTATGAGCATATTACTTCTTCAACTGTGGTACCAGCCCAATTTCAAGAATGGCAGGGGCCCTGAGAGCTCCCTGTCTAGGTTCTCCATAATGACCTAGCTATTTGTAGATTGCAGACAGGCAAGGACCCAAGCTTACAATTGCTTTAGGCTAAGAGTTACCTGGCCAGGTCATTTCTCAAATCCCAATAAAGGGCATGGCACACAGTGCTCAGTAAGTATCTGTTGAACAAATAAACATCATGCATTCTCTACAACCAGAGTTCCACAGAACAAAGAGCTCAGAAGGGCCGAAAAACAGGCACCAATTCTTTCAACAGAACCTAAAATCTCACACTAAAGCTGCTTTATGCCTTAAGTATATCAAACAATAGTGTGGCACTTTCTTGAAATTGTTCTTTTTTAAAGCTCTATTGTTATATGATACCCTTCCTTTGCCCTCCACACCAAACAGTAAATAATGCCACCTGTGGGACTCAGTGGTTAAGTCAGAGACCTGGAAGTAAATCCCAGCTCTTCAACTTACAGGCCAAGTGGACTTAAGTTTCAGTGTCTTGTGTAAAATGGGGCTGATAGTAAATTCCTCATTAAATTGACTGAATAGGAAACTGTATCTAAAATTACTGAGAGTAAGTACCCATCTGTTAGCTAATTAACAAAGCAGCCTTGCATCTTTCACCTCATTTAATTAAATTCGTAGAGACTATAATACTTATTTACATGTCAGAAAAATGAGACTCAGAGAAGAGAAGGGGGTGGTCTTAGATTCCACAACCGACAAAGTGAAGGGTCAGCAGTTGAACTCAGGTTTGACTGACTTATTAGGAACACCTCTAAGCCCAGAAGATGGAGTAAAGTAGAGGCAGATTACTTTTTCCAGAAAGTCTGGAAATCCTAATAGTGACCCAAAGGGTCAAACTGGGTTCTGGCCTGGACCCCCTCCTTGAGCTTCTGAGGTGGGGCAATGCAGCTCTGGGGCTCTCTGGGGGCAGCATGTAGGGAACCAAGAGTAACACCCCAAGCACATAAGGGCACCACCTACTGTGCAGTAGTCTCTGTTGAGTGAAGCCAGCTTTGTAGACATTTTCATCTATTTTAACTCGATGCCAACATTTGCATGATTTCATAATGTCTTCTTCAATTCTTCCTATACAGACATTGGCACCTGGAAAAAAAACTGGAGTCTAGACTAGGACAGGTGTGAAAACAGAATCTCTGGCATATTGAGCTTCTTCCCAGAACAGATCTATCTTCATCCAATGTTTTAATGGAACGTGTTCAAGGCAGTATTGGGCCCAGAAAGCCCAGTCATTCCATCTACCACTGGTCATCACTAGTCTCAGGGACACTCAGGGCCTTTCCCTAACACGGTTTCCCCAATGACTTAAAAGGCCCAGCCCCAAATGAATTCATAATGGAATTAATTTTCCTATTTTATTTAATTACTTGCAGCCTCTATTGTGCTGGTTTATGTGTCCACTCAGATGTGGTTCGAATCATAGCCCAGAAGGGGGGGGGGGGGGGGGGTTGATCCAAGCTCGCCTTAACTCAAGATCTAATTTGTTTGGCTTTGGGAAATACTATAAATGATTGTTGCCTCCTAGGGCTCAGCAAACAGTCAGGAATCCTTATTTAAAAAGTAAGAAACCATTTGAACTAGTATTAGCACTGTACGGCCAGAGTCAAAAGCAGTGACACTCTAAATGTTGTACATCTTGATGCCCAACCTCCCATTTTCCTTTTGCTGAATGAAGTACCTCCTGGCTCTGCAACTGAAAACTAGCATTTTCTTATAAAATCACTAGCTAAGAAAATCAGTGGCTTTCAGCTGTCACCCCCATGTGGCTGCAGCATCTCCCCCAGAGAGAAGCAAACCCCCTCTGGGCAGAACAGATTTCTTTTCCAAATCAAAGGCATAATTTTAGCTGTTATTGGCACCATCAACTTGCATATCAAACAACAAAAAAATCTATGATAGATACTATTGTCTTTCAGCTCCTCCAAATGAAATTAAGACTTTTTTCCCTACATTTCAAAAAAAAGAAGAGTTTCATGCAATAAGCAATTCCCAGAATCCAAGGAATGAGTTTTTCATCACATTTTTCACCAATAAAATGCCATTTGTTAGCATATACAGAAGCAAACTCACCCACGTACTGCACTAGGTGACCTTTCGCAAAGATACTACTTCGTCATTTAAATTTGGCACTTTGAACCTAAAATTATTTGCCTTCAGGATTTAAGATAAATACTTTATGAAACTGCTCTAGTTTTTTAAAAAAATAGGCTTACTTTGAGAAAAATGTTCTAAAAATTATGTTTTTTTAATTCATCACTCCGTGATTCTGCTTGAAAAGGAAGGCGTTTCACACAAATCACATACTCTTCAGATATTTTGGCTTGGAGTCCTTGGCCCCTGGACTGTGCTACATTTGATCTATTCTTGGTATTTTCTGGGCCTTTCAGAAACTAGATACTTATATCTACTAAGACAGCTAAGCTAAGCAAAACATTAAAATTTTTATTTTTGGTTGGAATCATATTAACTCAGTGTAGAAAAGCAGGTATCTCACTCTGATTAGACAGATTTGTTTAATTATCAAAACAAAAATAAAATTTTATTTGATAAAATCCAATTTCTCAAATGAGCTCTTTCAAAACCTAGATTTGGCATTTAAATGACAAAAGCATAGAAACCTCTGATCTACACTGGTACAATTAAGAACAGGAGGCAAAGATATTATGTGTGACTTTACAGACAAAGAACAGAATGAGCAAACATCTCATCCAAGATTTGTGGTTTATGATTTGACTATTCCCCTGGGTACCAGCTGCCTTTGAACACAGATCTGCCTGATGAAGTCACAGGCACACTCCTCGGAAACTGCAGAATATCCAAAGTGACAATCATCAGGACAGAAATACCTAGAAGAAAACAAGTCGAGGCCAATTACAATATCTCAGATTTTGAACGATTACATGGTCATATAAGAAGCTGTCAATTCAACACAGGAAAAAAGTCTACACAAGACGTATTTTCTACATATTTACTTGTAATATAAAGGAAGAGAGTACAAATCCTAACAGCCAGGGATCAGCAATCAGATTTGGTATAAACGAATTAAAAAATTTATTAGCCATAGAAAAAAATTGATTACGCAAAATCAATTCTTAAATTCCCTGTAAAATGGGAAGCTTAAAGAAAATTTTTCTCATGAACAGAAAATCACTAAGCTTTTGGTCCAAGATAGGTTGGTTTTCTTCCTTCTTCTTCAGATGACAGATGGATATAGCCAAGTCTATGAACGCGTGTACTTGCCCCAAATATGCAACATAAACACAGAAGCGATGAACAGAAGACTCATAACCAATACTGGAACAGGGCCACTAGAAATAAGAAGAGAAGGCATGCTTACTTTTGGAAATAATATATCACTATATTTTTAATACTAATGATGGGTTATGGGAAGGGGGGGAAAAGCACTCAAGATCTATCCAGGAACATTATTTACATCATTTTTAAAAAGTTACTGTGGATATTTTGAGGGTATGAGATGGCATTTGTCATGGCACTTAGAATAGAAGAATCCTTATCTTTTAGCAAAACATACTGAAATACTGTGCTTATCTTGGATTTGACAGCAAGGAGCAGTCAGGAAGTGGGTGAGGCTATAGAACAAACAGGATTAGCCAGGAGTTGCTAACTGCTGAAACTATATGATGGACTCAAGAGGGCTTTTTATACCAACCTCTCTAAATTCATATACTGCACATTTTCTATAACAGAAAGTAGAAGAAGAAAAATTTTCCCAAGTCTTTAAGTACAAGTAATTCAACTGACAAACTAATTTATTTTAATTAAAATTTATTTAAAGACAACCATGATTGTCTAACCACAATGTATTGGGTATCGAAAGATGATATCACATTGTAATTTACAGTGTTTCCAAATATACAATCCCATACTATCTCTACAACAAACACATGAGGTAGGTGAAATAGGTATTAATCTAAATAAAGAAAATTGAGACTCAGAGATAAAGTATTTTGCCTAAGAGTACAGAACCAGAATACAAAGGAGTGATATGAACACGAGTTTTCTGATTCCACATGTGATGCTCATTTTACTACCCGAAGGTTCCCACCTTCAAGAAGCAAACACCCTTAAGGCAACATGTAATCAAATCAGATCTTTATCTATAAGCTTACTGTAGGAAGGAAACCAATTTTACTCATCCAAAAATTCAACACTTTTCAAGGATAGAACTAGTCTAGTGTTTCTTAAAGAGAGAACCCAGCAATCACACAACCTGTGAATGTTTACTGCAGTGAAATGCTGTAGGCCCAACCTCCAATTCCTCCTGCCATCACCAGCTTTGGAGGATTTGAAATGCATCACTTCATCTCCCAGATGCAACTGGGAGTGGACAACGGAAAAAGACCACAGAAAAGTAATCTTTTTAATGGCCAAAGTTGTGGAGATGACCCTTGTGCAGGAGCAGGGGAAACAGAGCCCACTAGGTGACAATAAATGATGGACAGAGATCAAAGTTCTTACACACTACTATTTTGTGCTTCCAAAGTTTGTGCAATGAAGGGCGTAAAGCACACCAATTTAAAAGTACCTAGGAAGAAATGAGCACGGTGCACTTGATCATACTCCCTATATAAAAGCAGCATGGAGCAGCATCGGCTGGACTGCCTAAGAGCTGAGAGTACCATTCTCAGAGACAGTGTCGGGTTTAGAGACCACCTCTGTCACTTTTGATCTATGAGCTTAGCTCTGTTACTTCCCTTCTCCAAGCCTCAGTTTTCCTCATTTGTAAAGTGGGATTATTCATATTATCTATCATATAGGGCTGCAGTGCTATTAAATAACAACACTGGTTTGCTCCTATTATCAATCTGAGAACAATTCTAAACTCCCTTGAAGAGCTAAAAATATGGCTAAGTTCCTCCAAGATGTGGATTTGGGGACAGGAATTCCCAATGGTGTCCTTTCACCAAACACACTCCTTCCTGTCTCTGATGTGATGAGAATATGGTTTGTGACACTTTTAAGGAACAATATCCATCAATTCCTGGGAGGACCCGAGCAGTTGCAGCAAGGAAGCCTGGCTACGTAAGAGCAGAAAGCCATAGCAAGCCCAAATCAGATTCACCCAGAGGGAAAAACATGTTTTTAGCTCCTTCTGGTAAAGGTTTAGAGTCCCCTGAATGCCCTGAATAACAAATTTTAATTTTTTTTAAATTTCTTTCTGGAATACTCTGTAAAATCACCTTCAAAAAGACACAAAGGTCAGAATGCTGCCAATGACCTGTCCCCAACCAAAAATATTTCCTTAGTACCTTAGCTTTCTCAACAAGTTTCCACTCTAACAGAAAAAAAATCAACCAATACATAAAGCCAAATCTCAAGAATACGAAGCCTCCATAAAGGGAGCTTGCAATTCAAGTCAAGCTGCTCGTCAAGTTAATTAAACTAATCCAAAGTAATCTAACTTTGCCTCTTGGAAAGAGCAAGGGATCCGACCATCAGAGTATCTGGTTCCACCCCTTCCCAGCTGCTTGTCTTTGGGCAATGTCACCTTGCCTCTCCAAACCTGATCTTCCGCATCTGCAAAATGGCAACACCTCACAGGACTGCTGGGCAGATCAAATCAGAAGAGACTGAGAAAGTGCTTCATAAAGTACCAGATGCCACGCAAATGAGAGTCCCTGTTATTATTCCAATTCCTCATCTGCTGGGTGTAGTCAGGAAACAGCTGTGAGCTGTGGTGCTCTGAGGTCTACTCCAATCAGACCCCTGTGGGTTTAGGTCTACCCTGCCAGTGCGGTGAGCAAAGGCATGGGAACCGGGTCTATTTCCCGGCACCTAATGAGCACTCCCAGGCTTAAGAACCTGGAAAGCGGTATCTCACTCTCCAGGGTCTACTTGCCATCCACAGAAGGCAACGAGGCCAAGAACTTTTGGTTACACAGCCTAATGGGGAAACTTCCATTAGGCTGTAATCACATCAGCTTATGCCTCCAGGAGAGCTCTGAAAAATCATCCAATTCCTATTCAGATGGTTACTTCTATTGCTCAGTGAGGGGCAAGAACACCAAATGAAGAGCAATTTCATCTAATTAAGCAGTTTTCCCTCCAGTTCTCTCTGCTCTCATCATTTACTATGACATAGCTACATGAAGATCTTCCCTTCTCCCATTCAATGCATAAAGACATCTCATTGCAGGGGCTAACATGCTAATTGGCTGATATATGGTTAAACCAAGCCCAGTATGCCTGGGACAAAGGAAGCCAAGCTATAATGTAAATCTCATCAAAGCAAGCACCACGAGTGGCAGAGACAGAGAGTGCTGCAAACCACTCTGCTGACACTGGACAGGAACACAAGATCTGTTCCTGAGACTTACACTTTGAGGCCTGGTGAATCTTCTGTGTAAAACCGCCACATGCCTCCTGTGCCTGCCGAGGTTGTGCGGCCTGCACTCCTTGTTCCACAACTGGCATTTTTCCTGTGAGAGAGGAAAATGTCACAAGGTATCTTTCCTTGTAAATCCTTACAGCAGCACTATACCATATACTACCATTAAATTGTTAAAGAACCAGTTATAAAAGGAAGTTCTCTTTCTTTGCTAATACTCTCCAAATTTCTACTTCTCTCATCCGATCAATGCAACCCCTATGAACCGAGTACTTGCCATATGGTGATGCATACAATAACCCTGCAAAATAGTCACAACTTATTTTTTTAATTTGCTCTATGATAAATATTTATATGGGACCTTCCCTCTTTCCCACTCCTTTCCTTAAAGGAAACGCTTTTCTTCAGAATATTTTCTCACTCTATATGTCTCAGAGTTCATATCTACCTGCTACAAACTACCTCAAGAGAGAATCTCCAATGATGCTTTTCCTTAAATCAAGATAAAGTTCTTTTATACTGAATTTTATTTTCTAGGACTCAAAAATGGCCAAATGTGGAGGCTGTAAAGTTAAATAACCTCACCAGAGTTTCCAGAAGTGGAAGTAAAAACCTAGAAGTCATGTTCACACTTCCTCATCCAAATCAAGTGGAACTACTTAAAGGGGATACTGAAAGGGCTTAAGAGTATTTAAGATGTGAGAAGTTTTAGTCTTTCCTACCATGACAACGAGATCTGCTTTCTCTCATCCAAAATGATTTGGTGAGGACCCTTCATTCTTCATTATACACAAAGAAGAATGCTCATATTTCTTTCTATGACTTCCATTATATGAATGAGGAAAATCAGGCTCAGTAAGTTAAGTAAAATACCTAAGGCCACACAGGTGCAGAGGGTCAGGCCAAGGTGTGAACCCAGTTCTGGACCTGAGCTCATCCACTGGCCCACATCAGGCCACCTCACTTGGATAATACACTTCAGTTTCACGTCACAATTATTTATTTATTTTGGCACGGGCATTCTATGGGAATTGAACCTGGGTCTCTGGCATGGCAGGTGAGAATCATGTCACCGAGCCCCTGTTGCACTGCCCCACATTTATTTTTGTTAGGCCAAATAATAAATCTGTTTAAAAATGCCCTTAATCCATGTAAGCTGCTCTTTAAAAAATGACTACTTTAAACATTGTGTTTCTAAATTACCGAGTCTATTACAAAAGAATCAAAATACAATAAGCTTTAATTGTGCCCAGGTCTAAAAAGGGTACACACATTTTGTTTAGAAAACTGCTTTGTAATCTGCTTTCACTATTTTGATACACTGATCATAGATCTCAGAGTGACAGGATACGAAAAGTACAGACAACGCCCAACCAGAATTTGTCCCTTGCAAGAGGACCCAGGCCTGTGAGATGAGCTATACTTACCCTGGGTAGAAACTAGCCTAACAGCTGTTACATGAAAACACTTAGCCATTCACCACAAGTAGCCCAGGAACCATTTTCCTGTGCTGCCCTACCCCAATCCCAACCTTGCATCTCACCCCAGTGCTAAAGTGGTACAATGCAGGGGTGAGGAGTAATTAGTAAGAGGGGAAATCAGAAGGAATCTTGGCCCATTCTGTACCAACTCAGAAGTCCCAGGACAGGGGTAAAGAAGAACAGAGAAAGAAAGTCCTGTCCCATCCCTGCCCCTCACCATCAACCAAATCACAGTATACCCTCCCTTAAAATTCTATTCAGTATCTGCGAGCCACTGAGTCCAGATTTTTGAATAATGGAAGTATATACAGGGAGGAAAAAAAAGTGGAAACCCTATCCCCACCATCTCTTCTCACTGTCCTCCAAACTCTGGTCTTAAACTCCACCTTCTGCTGTGGCGTGTGCACTGCACTTCGAATGCAAGTAATGCTAGACTAAAGCTCAGGGAGCTTGCCCCACTTCATGATGGGGTGGAAGAATGAAGGCCTGGCTCCAGTTTTAGTTCCAGGAGAAAGAGCTGTGATTGTGCTAGAACTCTGAAAACATTTCCTCAGTGTCTAACAATACTTTGGGTCTCTTGTGCTATGAGTCTGTGCACTTTTCTATGCCACAGCCACCGCTCTTTGATGCATATATCTGGTTTATGAAGTAATTTGCCTCCCTTTGCCACCTTGCTGCAATCTATTCATTGAATCTCTGATTTCTAAAACCCAACCCATCTTTCTGATTTCCTTTCTTTGGAAGATACAACAGTATTTTTCATCTCTGCCATTAGCTATAGTACAGTCTCCCTACCCTAGTATCCTAGGTTGGCATTACTGGCCCTTACCTCCCACATAGTGGAGCAGAAGAAAGAGCCACTCATGCCTCTGAAACTCACACAGGTTCTCCTCTTACATCTGTACTCACCTAAAAAAAGAAAAGCCTACCCATTCAAGGCATTAGGGCTTGTCTTCCCATCTCTATATGGAGTAATTGTACAGATGACAGGAATAAGGTGACATACAGTAAGCACATAACAGTCCCAAGATGAGACTTGTGGAATCTATGCTACTTTATAGCCTCACTTCTGCTGTTTTTCCCTAGGACCTAAGGAAGGTCAAAGCACAGTGAGACATTTGATAAACACGTGCGTTCTCTTCTTTTCTCTTTAAAAATTCTTAAATAGTCAAATTTCCCTGCCACTGCACTACCAATTCTCACTAACTGGACGCATTCTTCAAGGAACTGCATTTATAAGACATATTTTCCACTCCAGCATAAAGAACCTCTGAAAGTCAGGGTGGGAATGGAACAGCACTCCAAGCCCATGTAAACTAAAGCACAGCTTAATATACTTCCCAGATGGCCCACCCCAGCCTTCCTTTGACATCTAAGTGACAGGGAAGTCACAACTATGCAAGGTCATCTTAACATTTCTATAAAACAATTCCATTAGAATTTCTTTGCTTCAAGCTGAAATCTGTCTCCTAGAACTTCCAATCATCACTTTTAGATTACCTACTGCTCTCATGCCTCTTCACACCCTTAAAGATAGTTTTTATGTACCCTACCACATCTTCTCCTCTTCAGATAAAACTCCATCAGTTCCTTCAAAAATCCTAAAACAGGGCTGCTTGATTTCTTCGTTCCTTCATCATTTATTGTTATGCAAGGAGCTGGGGACAGAAACGACTTGGACAGTTTCTCTCTCAAAGTCTAATGGACGAAGTAAATATGAAAACATAAATGCTTTTAAACAATATGAAAAAGAAACTTTGTGAACAAAAGACCGCTGCTTGCGGAGTCAAGAACGGCCTCAAGAGGAAATAACCCCTGGGCTTAGTCTTAAGAGAATAAATAAAAATTTGCTGGGGGTGAGGGTGGTTGGCACAGGGTAGTCAAAAGACCTAGCTGTGTTCAGAAAACAGTAACTGGTTCACCGCTGTTAGATCACAGAATACAGATTAGGCTGAAAAGACCCTCAAGTGCCTGATATCTCATTTTTCAAAGTTCAATAACAAGAAACTAACGGAGACTTTTAAGCAGAAGACAAAATTAGAGTGGAGGACAGGGTGGAGAGCAACTGGCCTGGAGCAGAGAAAATGAGTTTGCCTCCCTCCCTCTATCGTTCCCTTTGGCCACGTCAGCTGAGAAACATTTGGCCTTAAGGACTCTTAATAGCCAGGGTCCCGTTCCCGACCCCAATTCTCCGAGCCCCCAGCCCAGCGGGTCGCAGAGATCCTTACCTCTGCCGGACGGTGGACCCTGCCGCCCGGGCGGCCACTGCTTTGCTGGGAGAGCGCCCTGAGGAGCCCACGTTAGTGCCACTGGGGGTCGGACCAGGCTGTAGAGAGAGACAGACCAGTGAGGGCTGGCCACCCGCCCCCGGCAGGGACGGCCAACATACGCACCCGAGGCTGGGGAAAGCGAGAAAACCACAGGGGTTGGGCAAGAGGTAAGCGGGAGTCAGAGCGCCTGGGAGAGCCGGAGCTCAAGGAGAGGAGGCGGGGGCTGCCATACCATGCTGGAGGGTGGAGGGTCGCAAAAAGGAGGGTGAAGCTGACCTCCGGAAGCTACCGCGCGCTCAAACGACCGCGGCGGGGCTGACAAACTCAGGTCCCGCCCCCAGGGCTGCTGGCAGGGTCCTCGCTGAGTCCAGGGACGTTGGGTTGTCCATATGATTTGCCTGTACAAATTTCTCTCCAGATGACATGGTCAGTTGCTATGAGAGCTCTTCAGACTTTTGTCTCCTTCCTGTAGATATCACTGTCCTTCATAGGATTCAATCCCTAAAAAAGGAAGAATATAGTCAAAGTCGGACGAGAAACTTTACCTGGCAGTTGCCAGGCGCCCCTAGGCTTGCGCTGATGTGGCTTAACCAGAGCACGCAGCGGGGCGGGGCCGGCCGCGCAGTGGCCAGCTGGGAGCAGGAGTGGGTGGGCCGTGTCCGGAAGCACCGCAAGGCGCAGGCGCCGTTCGCGGGCGATGGTGGCGGAGCCGGACCGGGCCCCGGAGCGGGCTTCCGGGCCGTCGGTGCTTTTCCTACACCCGGACTTGGGCGTAGGCGGCGCGGAGCGGCTGGTCCTGGATGCGGCGCTGGCGCTGCAGGCGCGCGGTTGCCAAGTGCAGATCTGGACGGCGCACTACGACCCCGGCCACTGCTTCGCCGAGAGCAGCGAGCTGCGGGTGCGCTGCGCCGGGGACTGGCTGCCGCGCAGCCTGGGCTGGGGCGGCCGCGGCGCCGCGCTCTGCGCCTACCTGCGCATGGTCTACCTGGCGCTTTACGTGCTGCTGCTCAGCGGCGAGGAGTTCGATGTGGTCGTGTGCGACCAGGTGAGGCGGGTGCGGCCACGCCCGGCACTTGCCGCGCCTCCTTTTTCCTTTCCGGGGGCGCACCGCAGGACCTCAGAGGGCCTCCCGTCCCCAGCTGTGCGGATTATCCTCTGGAGTGAGACTTCAATGTGTGAAGTTTACAAATTCCTTGCCCCTCAGACGTTTTCTTCATGGGGCCCAGAAATCTGCATTTTTTAGCCGAATCACTGGGTGATTCTGAAATAGATGGGCCTTGCGACTCGCGTTAAGAAACACTAGTATGAGGAAAAACACTTTCAATCAGCTCCTTTTGGTATATATCTTTTCTCTTAACCACTATTTCTGTTGACTCTGCTTTCTAGCCGCAGGCATCCAGCTGTCTCTAGTCTGCGCCACCAGGCTGCCCCTCTCCTCAGCAATGTCATGTGATTAAAACACCAACCTAAACATATGCTTCTGTTAAAACTTTAACGTGGGTCTCTGTTGCACTTTGGAGAAAGTCGGGTTCTTTACCGTGGTAATATACGGTCCACCCGGATCTGGCCTTCTTTTCTAGACTCTCTCCTTTTATTTTTTTTCCCCAGATTTTTTTTTCTTTTTGACATGGGGGCAGACTCCGGGAATCAAACCCGGGTCTGCGTTACGGCAGGCGAGAGCTCTGCCACTGAGCCACAGTTGCCCGCCCTTCTCCAGATTTAGTAAAAATTCCGCTTGTATAAAAAGGTATAATGTAAAAGTCCCACCTCAGCCCCACTTCTCACAGGTAGCTGCTGTTTTTAGTTTCTCTTGTATCCTTCCAGAAATTGTCTGTGACTTCACCAGCATGTCTGTGTCTGTTTATAGGTATAGCTTCTTCTTTATACAAAATTGGGATGATGACACAGCCACTATGGGGTGGGTTTTTTTTTCATCAAAATTATCTATTTGTGACATTGTTATATATCAGTGTTTCATTAAAAAAAAAACTGGCTTTTTTTGACATTGTTACATATCAGTGTTCGAGATGTACTTTATTCTTTGTAATAGCTGGAAAATCCCCTTTTGTTGGAATGAAGTATAATTTAGACATTCTTCTGTGAAGGGACAGTAACGTGGTGACCAGTTTTTTGTGAATATATCAGTGATGTGATGAACATGCTTGTACTTTCTGTACTTCAGCAAGCATGTCTTTTGAGTAAATTCCTAGAAATGGAATTGGTGGGTTCAAGAGTTTGTTTATTTTAAATATTAATAGCTGTTGCCAAATTTGCTTTCCAAAGAGATTGTGTCATTTTACTTTCCTGTGACAGGAAAGAGCCTCTTAACCCCTTGCTCGTGTCCATTTTGGATATTCTTTTCCAAACTGACAGGTGAAAATGGCATCTCGTTTGTATATTTATTTCTTTAATGATGACTTCTGAATTAGTTTTGATCATCTCTGAATACTTTATTCCACTGTTTTTACCAAGGAGGAAAAGCACCAGCTCCTGCCTTCCATCCTACATGGAGTGTTTACCAGATGTTGATGCCTGTGGGTAGGGCCCATGCAGATTTGTGAAGACCCAGCCAGAATGCAAATTTAAAACAAAAGTTATTGATAAAGTTGGATCAGGACTGTAAATTGTCTAAATTACGTGAAATGCATTTCTTTTTAAAGAAATTTTGGCATTTATCAAACATCTTACATTTGTAACTAAGCACCAGGCAGATGGGTGAAGCAGCAGCTCCGGGCTTGGAATTAGGAAAGACCGGGGTTCAGGTTCCATACCTGCCACTTTCTAAAGTAGATTTAGATAAATCACTTGATATCCCTAAAGCCCACCTTCTTCAGATGTTAATTAAGGGAACTGGGGATTAAGTGGGTTATTGTACAGATTACTGTGAAGGAAAGTCTCTGGTAGTGCCAGTTTTTAACCTGTGTTCAGTAAATGAGCATGGCTTACATTTATTGAGCACATACTACATGCTCTAAACATGTATTAGTACAATTAATCATAGCAAAAACCATACGAATTTTTTAGAACTGTAACTGTCACTATATTAATGAAGAAGAAACCAAGGCCTAGAGAAGAGTTGTGATGGCATAGCTAGTTTATAGAGCTGAGATTCATACCCTGGCAGTCTTGACTCTAGAGCCTGCACTCTCAACATTCAGTCCTTAGGAGGATAAGGAGGTGAGAGCTGAGCTGTCCAGCACAGCAGCCACAGCCACATGTGGCTACTGAACACTTGGAATGTAGCTTGTCCAAGCTGAGATGTGTTGTGCAAAATACATACTTCATTTTGAAAATTAATGTGAAAGAAATTATTTTTTGATCATTAAAAATGATTATAATGATTTTCTTTAATATTGATTACATTTTAAAATGATACTACAAAATTTAATTTCAGCCTTTAAAATAAATTTAATGTGATTACTAGAAAATCTTGGTTTTCATCTCAGTTGGGCAGGGTGATTCCAGAGGAAACCGCTGGGCTTGAAGCATTGTGTTTAGTGTTAACCTGACAAACATCTGCCAGCCTTCTATACCCCGGGCTTTGTGCTGGGTGAGTCTCAGGAGCAGAGAGCAGAATCAGACATTGCCAATGTGGAATCCATAGACCAGTAGGCAGCATAGATGCCTGTACTTTTGATTTGATTAAAGCTGGGTTGACCACTCACTTTATCTGCTGTTGATTTTTGCTTTGGCCAGGTGTCTGCCTGTATCCCAGTGTTCAGGCTGGCCAGGCAGCGTAAGAAGATCCTGTTTTACTGTCACTTCCCAGATCTGCTGCTCACCAGGAGAGATTCTGTTCTTAAACGCCTGTACAGAGCCCCGATTGACTGGGTTGAGGAGTACACCACAGGCATGGCAGACTGTATCGTGGTCAACAGCCAGTTCACAGCTGGAGTATTTAAGGACACTTTCAAGTCCCTGTCTTATGTAAACCCCAATGTCCTCTACCCATCTCTGAATGTCGCCAGCTTTGACTCAGCAGTTCCTGAAAAGCTTGATGACCTAGTCCCCAAAGAAAAAGAATTCGTGTTCCTCTCCATCAACAGATACGAAAGGAAGAAAAATCTGCCATTGGCACTGGAAGCCCTAGTAGAGCTGCGAGGAAGACTGACATCCCAGGATTGGGACAGGGTTCATCTGATAGTGGCAGGTGGTTACGACGATAGAGTCCTGGAGAATGTGGAACACTATCAGGAGTTGAAGAGCATGGTCCAGCAGTCTGACCTGGGCCAACATGTGACCTTCCTGCGGTCTTTCTCAGACAAGCAGAAAATCTCACTCCTCCACGGCTGCATGTGTGTGCTGTACACTCCAAGCAATGAGCACTTTGGCATTGTCCCTCTGGAGGCCATGTACATGCAATGCCCAGTCATTGCTGTTAATTCAGGCGGGCCCCTGGAGTCCATAGCCCACGGCCTCACGGGGTTTCTGTGTCAGCCAGATCCAACCCACTTCTCAGAAGCAATGGAAAAGTTCATCCACAAACCTTCCTTGAAAACCACAATGGGACAGGCTGGACGAGCCTGGGTGAAGGAAAAGTTTTCCTCTGAAGCCTTTACAGAGCAGCTCTACCAGTATGTCACCAAACTGGTGGAATAATCAGATCCTTTTGAAGGTCTTTATGCTGCATGCTTCAATATCATTTTGGTGGTTTGTAGATCCACTTCTAACACCAAAAAGAAACCTAGAACCTAATAAAGAAGAGATTTTTTTTTAAACCAAGCATACAAACTTGAGCCTTGAATCTGAACCACCTTTCTATACCTCATACCTCTGTCTTCATTTTCAATAAAACAGTATTTTTATGTTCTGATCCTTACTAGTCTTAACCAGTGTTAACATATGAATATGGTGCCATTCCATGTACACCAGAATATTTTACCTCTATTTTCTATGGAAATATAGATAAATATCTGTATCTATACATTTTGAATTTTATAGGACCTTAATTGGTTTTGATAGTTTGTGGCATTATCAAAGTTGGTGAATTTGACTTCATTACATAATGGGAACAGGATTACTGTAGTTACCAGCATCAGTCCACCCAGGTGTTCACTGTCCCCTGTTAGGAAATTTTGTTAGTTGTACCCCGGTCTGGATCCATAGCAAGAGTTCTCTGTATCTGTGTGCAAAGATGACTTAGTGTATTTTTGCATACTGAGGCATGGCAAGTAAAGATGTTTATCATAGGAAGGGACAGTAAAACATGCGATTTTCGGCTTCCTGCTGTATTTTGGTAATGTTAGGAGTGGCTATGTACTAGCCAAACCTGAAGTTGGAAAACAGCACACTGAAATTTGAAATGACAAAAGAATGCCAGCAAGCATGCAAACTGCATCTTGTTTAGGGCTTGTTTCTTAGTGTCATCAGCTTTGGAATGCATATGTTTTGCTAACTAAATTCCTACTAAGTGTAGGACACAAATACTTTTCAGCCTCCAAGGCCTGGCTCAAATGTTGTGACGCTTTCCTTGACCCTCCTCCCACCTCCCAAACTGGTGGTGGTCCCGCCTGTATCCCCTAGTCCTGTCACAGTGCTGGCCCATCCCAGAATTCATTATTTACCTGTCCGTGTCTGCCAGTAGCCCACACCCTCTCACTCATGTATCTCCCCAGCAACTGGTCTGACAATGGATAATAAATTTTGAAAAGTTAAATACGAATGATAAACATAAAGCAGTTTTTAGTGTACCTTTAAGCATAAATTCCTTTAAAAGAAAAATAACAATGCTCATTAGCCAGACTCCAATTTTATCAACTCTAAAGAATACCAGCCTGAGAGCCAGACAGCCTGCATTACTTTGGGCAAGTTTCCCCTTGTCTCTGTGCCTCAGTTTCTTCTATAAAGTGGGGGTGATTGTATTGTGGTACTTTGCTCATGGGTTCATAACAATGACCTTGTTATGATTGTGTTGATTTATGTAAATTGCTTAAGACAGTGTTTGGCTATATTTGCAGTTTAGGTATATTGAACATTACAAGTTCTACCTGGCTTCATGCTGTGCTACCATATCATTCTTTGAAGGGTTATTCTTTTCAGTGGGTGAAATTTCAGGTTGTAATTTATTATGTGAATCTTTCACAAGAGCATTTTAATGAAATTACTGCTTATAAAAAGAATAGTCCCATAAATGAATGTATCAAATAGATCTAAACTTCCATGGAATGAAAAGTAAGTTCTGATGAATTCTGCTTTCTCTGGCATTACAGAAGCTTACAATCTGGGAAAGATCATCCCCACCTTGTGTCTTGGTGTGTGAATTTCCCAGGAAACTACCTTTCCAGCATGGCCTGCTGGGATTAGGACAGACATACTCAGTCATGCTGTGATCCATAACGTCCCCATTCCAAGCATCAAAACTTGAACTTGACTTTTTAAACAGACCGTTCAAAATGGGCTACATGACCTCCTGAGCAAGTTTACCTTCATTTCATGGTCCTGAGCCCCAGCAGGTGACAGGAAGACTGCACAGGCTTCTGGGAGAGACACGGAGCCCTGTCTGCCATGAGCTTCCTGACTCTGCTGCATTAACTCCCAGCTCCTGCACTGAGATTGGAGTTCTGCCCATGGCAGGTATATCCACAGCTTCCAAAATTAAGGTGAAGTTGGGAAAAATGGAAGCATAGTCTGTCAAAGATGAATCCTCAGAGGATTCTTCCAGCACTGCCTCTCCCCAGGCCTTAGTTTTCCGGGACTGCTATGACACATACTATACAATGGAGTCACTGAGCAACAGGAATTTATCAGCTCATGGTTTGGAAAGCTAAAAATCCAAATTCAAGGCAAGGCCACATGTGCTCCCTAAGGTCTGTGGCATTCTGGTGCTGACTTGCCACAATTCTTAGGGCTCCTTAGCATGCACCTCTGCCTCCTGTCACGGGCTCTTGCCTGTGTCTGCTCTTCTGGTTTCCACAGAGTTCTGGCTTCTATCTCCTCTTGCCAAGGCCTCTGGTGATAGGGACTAAGGCTAACTGATTGAGTTGATCCTAGCCACAAATAATCCTGCACCCCACCCTAACTGTTCTCAAAGCTATTAAAACAGTTAAAGATTGCTGTGGGTCTTTTGTTCCATTACATAATTCAATCTCCCACACAGGTCTTAACGTTAGTTTCCTGGCTGATCCCTCATCTAATCCTCACAGCAGTCCCGGGAGCTGTAGGTATCACTCCCACTTTGTAAATAAGAGAAGGTAGCACCTTCCTGTGCCATGCATCCTAGAGAAATGGACAGAGTCTCAGGTCTCTCTTATCCCACACCCAAGCACTTCTCCGGTCTCCACCCTGCCTTCATCCCAAGGCAAGTTCTTCATCAAATTCTACAGCGGTGCGATTGCACCTGTGCGATTTTCCTCACTTAGGAAATGGTTTTGTTACTTGTTTTCCCTTTCATCTCCAGGGCAATGTTGTAAGGCAGGTGTGATTATCCCTGTTTTCACAAAAGCTCAGAGGTGAAGTGTGGGGCCCAGGGGTACACAGTGGAGAAGCGACTTAACCAGGATTCAGCCCTGGTTACCTGATCCATCTAGGACCACCCACACACCAGAAATCCTCAGCCTGCTCCCATTTGAGGAGCATCAGTATCCCGTATCTCTTAGTACTTTAAGAAATTCAAAATGAGTTCATCATCCGGAGTAATATCAACACTAGCAGACAGCAGCCTCTTCTCTTGTCACACTAGCTCTTTGACCCTAAAAGACTGGCTGATGTCTACCACCCCATCACCCTGTCCCCATCCCTGGGAGGATCACTACACTGAGCCCGTGAGTGTCTGTCCCCACCATAGCGAAGATTTAATCGTTCAGTCCTAGTGGGGTTACAGGGTCACTTGCTGCAAACTGTGGAGATTCAAGCAATTTTAACTCAGGAGATTTATAAGGGTTGGGTATTTAAAAAGAAATCCAAACCAGAAAATACAGTCAAATCCCATTAGGGTGAGTCAACGAGTTAAACACTCCTCTCACTTTGTTCCCTCACAAGGAGCTTGCTGTTTTCCTGTGTCTTTGCTCACCTGTCACCTGGCTCCCAAGGTGATGGCTGCAACCCCTGACCCATCATTGCCTTCCAGAAATCTCTGCCAGTCAGCTCAAACTAAACACACACAGACCCACAATATATATACACAAACACACATAATGTGATGGTCCAGCTGGGGATAGGGAAAGGACATAGGAAAGAGATCCCCCTGCCCTCAGCTAAGAGGGAACAGTATTGCAGTGTGTCCCGTTTGACACTGATCCAATAATGAATGAAGATTGAGCCCCTCTTGGGGTGGTCTTTAGGATTTGCAAAGCTTGGTCTGCACAGTATGCTTCCAGGTAGGGATTGTAGTCATTTTTGTAGGTAGAAAAGCTGAGGCATACACTAGAAAGCAGTGGAGCTGTGATGTAAACCAGGTCTGTGACTGCAGGCCCAGTGTTCTTTCACTTGCCCTACAAAGGCCTTGAGCAAAAGCCTCTCCACCCCATAACATGCCCAAGACCTCAGTTTCACTTCTGCCTTCTTGTTCTTCCACCTCATCTCCTTTCATAAAGAAAATGAAGCACCTGAGAGCCACACTGTCCCCGTCTCCCCCATGTCTGGTCCTGGCAGTTGGCCCCTCACTGTCCACCTCTGCCAATACCACCATCTGTCCTATGACCTGCGCTGAGCGTGGTCCCAGAGGTCCCCCAACCTGATTCACTCTTGCCCTAGGGCCCCGGGAGGGGACGCATCCTGCCTGAGGTCACACAGAGGGAGATTTGCAGCCCTCTTCTAACTTCTTTCTGAACCCTTGTATACCACCTCCACGTGTCTCTCCTATTACTTCCTTAGAAGACCTTACCCCTTCCTTCCCAAATCTCACCACCCTGCAGCTCTGTCCCCAATAGCTGTGAGAAAGTCACCGTCCAGTTTGTGCCTGCTAGCTGCAGTGAGGGGACTTTCCTCATGACAGATCCCTTTTCTTTCCTGTCCTGGATTAACCCTCCAGAGGAAGATCAGGGGTAGATTTCACCCTGCTGCCTCCTGTGCCAAGGGGCTCCTGAAGCCAGCAGTTCTGTCCATGTCAAGAGGATGACCAGGCCTTGTGACACTGAGAAATGGCCAAATGCCAAAGCTAAAATTTCTTGAGGAAGAGCTGTCACTGGGCCAGCCAATGATGTCATTTGAGATGAATATAGTCAAAGAGCCCCCAGGCCTTGTGTGTGGGCATGTGAGTGTATGTGTATGCATGATGGGATATTGCAAGGGGACAAGTGCACCCCAGGTCTGGCTTCCTGTGGTGCCTTGTGGCCTATTACTCCCTCAAGATGCTTGCAGGCAACTTGGGTCGACAGTCTGCTAGAATGATGAAGTCAGATCGGCCCCTGCTTCTCTATCTTAATCTTGAATTCCAGGGAGGCCACCACCACTGGAAAAATGTCCTGATGGTGATAACCCTAAGGTCCAGGTTCCCTTATACATAAAATGGGCATGATAACACCTAAATACCCAACCCTCAGGGTTGCTGTGAAGCATGGACAAATAAGAGTTGTGAGAAGGACAGAATAAGTATATGAGTATATAAAGGAGTGAGACAAAATATGTGAAGCTGCTTTGTAAACTGTAGAGGCAGCCTTTCATTGGTCTGGGTGAAGGCAACACACACACACCATAACAGCAATAGTGTAAAGTCTTCCCAAGCTAGGGAAAGTCACACAGTTGGGAAGTGGGCAGATGCATAAACACCCTCACCAAGGAGAATTTGCCCCTCAATTTGTTAACCTTTTAATTCATCATCAGGAGGCTTCACAACTGTCAAGATGGTATGGTACTGAAGTAAAGATAGACAAATCAATGAATCCAACAGAATGGAGTCCAAAAATAACTCTGCACATATATAGCCAATGAATTTTTGCCCAAGGTACCAAGGTATGCAGTTTGGAAGGATTTATGTACCCTAGAAAAGCCATGTTTTAATCCTAATCAATTTGTGAAAGCAACCATTTCTTCTAATCCCTATTCAGTACTATAAATTGGAAACTTGATTAGATTATCTCCATGGCCATGTGTCTCACCCAATTTTGGGGACTAACTTTTGAATAAAGGGAGATGTGACTCCATTCATTCCAGGTGGGTCTTGATTAGTTTACTGGGATCCTTTAAAAGAGGAAGCATTTTGGAGAAAGCTTCAGAATGATGGAGAGCAACAGAACAGAGTCACAGGAATGACAAGAACAGTTGAGACACAAGAACTACAGAGTCCATCAGCCAACAACCTTTGAAGATGAAGGAGAACACCCCTGGGGAAGCTTCATGAAGCAAGAGGCCTCGAGAGGAAGCTAGATGTCGCCATGTTTGCCATGTGCCTTTCCAGTGGAGAAACTCTGAACTTCATCGGTCTTTCTTGAATGAAGCTAACCTCTCGGTGCCTTAATTTGGACATTTTTATAGGCTTGCTTTAATTGGGGCATTTTCTCGCCTTAGAACTGTAAACTACAATTTATTAAATTCCCACTTTTAAAAGCCGTTCCATTTCTGATATATGCATTCTAGCAGCTAACAAACTAGAACACAGGGTAATTCAAAAAATGGTCCAGGAACAGTTGGCTATTTCTATGGAAAGAAATGATCTTTACCTCACACCATATACAAAAGTGAACTTGAAGTGGATCATAGACCTAAACATAAAATCCCAAATTATGAAACTTAAGAGAGGAAAACAAAGAAGAAAATCCCCCACAATCTTGGGGTAGGCAGAGATTTTGGACAAAGCACAAAAGAAAAAACTGATAACTCGGTGTGATAGATCCAGTCATATCCCCAACAAAGGCATGGTCAAATCCTAACCCCTGGTCCAATGGGTGTGGACTCATTTACAAATAGGACCTTAGAAGATCCTATTCAGATGAGGCCAAATTGAATCAGGGTGTGCCTTAACCCAATATAGCCAAACTCCATATAAGCAGAGGAAATTAGATGCAAGCAATTAAGTGAAAGCAGAGAAAGAAAGAGTAAGGGATTGTCATGTGATGGAGGCAGAGATATATCTACAAGCCGTGGGACTCCAAAGACTGCCAGCGAGCAGTGGAATGCCATTACCACAGTGCCTGGAGATGATGGAGTCTTGCCCTGGCATTTGTGGAGAGCCCAGCCATCATACTGATGCTCGCAGAGGGTAGAGCTTCATCCCAGTGTTCAGGGAAAGCAAGACCACTGTGCAAGCATTTGGAAAGGTGGAGCTGCCACTCCATCAGGCCCAGAGGACAACGTACCAAGCCAGAAATGACTCTTGGACCCTGAAATCTAATAGAATTTCCCCTGCTGGGTTTCAGCATTGTCTGGGACCCGTGACACCATTTTCCTTCCACTATCTCCCTTCTGGAATAAGAAACATTATCCTATGCCTGTACCACCATGGAATATTTTAATGAGACAGCTTGCTTTCTAAATTCCATAGGTCCATCAGAAAGAGAGGAATTTTGCCCCAGGGTGGATGGACCATGCCTATTACTGACTTTGATGAAACTTTCTACTTAGCATTGTTAATGACATTACTTAAGGCTTTGAGATGTTGTGATGGAATGAATGTATTTTGCAAATTTCTTTTTGGAGCTCCAGAGGGTGGACTGTGGTAGATTGAATCATGTACACTAGAAAAAACATGTTATCTAAATCCATTCCTGTGGGTGTGACCCCATTGTAAGTAGGATCTTTTGAAGATATTATTTTTAGCTAAGGCATGACCCACCTGAATGTGGTTGGACCTGATCCTGTTGCTGAAGGCTTTGTGAAGAGAACACCACATGGAGGAGGGGAAGCAGGAAGTCAATGAAACCAGAAGAGAAGGGAGAGGATATCACCACGTGACAGGAAACTAAGACCGGGACAACGCAAATGTTCTATATGTTGTTGATTTAGTCATACAAGGGTGTATAAATTTTTCAACATTAACAAAAATGTATACTCAAAATGAGTACAGGATATTGTATGTAAATTACATTTTAGAACACTGATTTAAAAAATAAGTACAGTGCTCGCTTCGGCAGCACATATACTAAAATTGGACCGATTCAGAGAAGATTAGCATGGCCCCTGCACAAGGATGACACGCAAATTCGTGAAGCATTCCATATTTTAAAAAATAAATAAAATAAAATAAAATAAATAAAAATAAGTACATGTGGGCAGTCCATGGTGGCTCAGCAGGTAGAGTTCTTGCCTGCCATGCCCGAGCCCCAGGTTTGAGTCCCGGGGCCTGCCCATGTGAAAAACAAAAAGCACATGTAATTTATTCCCATTTTTTATGAAAGAAAAGATTTTCTAAATAAATAAATATAAGGGTATAGATATACCTATGTAAATATAAGAGGATATAATCAAATGTACAAATGTAACAGTGGTTTTCCTGAGTGGGTGAGATTGTCAGCATGCTTTTAGGTTTTTCTTTTGTTTGCTTGCATTTTCTGATATTTGTAAGTTAGTTTTCTCATAAGGAAAAATGAGGAATTTGAACAATTAAAAAATTTTAAATTTAAAAAATGTAGGAAAAACTCTGAAAACAACAGATGTGGAAAGGTTGCGAAATTGCCTAGTGGTATACCAAAGAATGACAGTTCTCAAAAAAAAAAAAAAAAGTCATTGCCAGGAATGTTTATTTTCAGACCAAATTACCGTCATGACCAGTTTGCTTTAAATGGTATGCTACCTTTGCCTGGAAATCTAACTAAGTATTTCATTCAATAGAGAAATATAATATCATATATCAAGACTTATTTACCAGCCATTTTTTAATCTAATCAATTTTGTGGGAGCAATGGTTTCTTCTAATTCCTATTCAGTACTATAGGTTGGAGGCCTGATTAGGTTAACTCCATGGAGATGTGACTCAGTCAATCGTGGGTATTAAACTTAATTAGATGGAGATGTGTCTCCACCCATTCTATGTGGGTCTTGATTAGTTTACTGGAGTCCTATAAATAAGAAGTATTTTGGAGAATACTTCAGAACACTGCAGAACCACAAAGCAGAGGATCTACCAGCCAGTGGCTTTTGGAGACGAAGGAGGAAAATGCTTTCCAGGGAGCTTCATGAAACAAGAGGCCTGGAGAGAAAGCTAGCAGACACTTCCATGTTTGCCATGTGCCCTTCCAGCTGTGACAGACGTCATTGTACTTCTTGAACTAAGGTATCTTTCCCTGGATGCCTTAGATTGGACATTTCTATAGACTTGTTTGAATTGGGACCTTTTTTTCAGCCTTAGAACTGTGAACTAGCAACTTATTAAATTCCCTTTTTAAAAGAAAAAAAACACTTATTTTCCATTATCTAAAATTTCTAACAAGATGACTCTATTAGTCAGGATTTTTTTCTGTTGCAAGAGACAGAAACACAACTCTGGCTTAGGGAGAAGAGGAAAATTATTAGAAAGCTAATGGGATAGATGATGTAACTCAAAGCACAGCCAAGCCAGGGGGAGTGCAAAGATAAAGCTGGGCTTGAAGTGCAAATCAAACCAGGAATTCAAATGCCATGAGACACTTTCTTTGTATAAGATTCCACTGACTTCCACTGTACACCAGCTTCTTCCTTGTGGAAGAAAACATGGCCATCAGTAGCAGCTGAGATTTCCATCTTACAATCATTACCAAAGAGGGACTGGACTCCTTTCTCAGGGTGGAAAAGACTTCGGTGAAGGACTGTGATTGGCCCTTCCTGGTTCAGGTACCCTCCCTTAGAAATATAAGCTTGTAACTTAATACATTCCTTTCATAAAAGCCAAACCATTTCTGGTATATTGCCTTCTGGCAGCATTAGCAAACTAAACACTATATTTTAATTTCATTTTATTTTTTTCTTTTTTAATAAGCAAAGAAAATTTGCTTTAGGATTATTTCCCTCAGATCTAAGTATATTAGACTTTAATGCTGATTATAAAAACTACCAGATTTCTTCTTCTTATGCCTTTATAAGATAAACAGAGATCTAGCTAGTGACATAAAGATATATACTATATAGATATAGATAGATTTAGATATAGACATATCCTTTCTACCTGTGATGGTTCAAAGGATTTATGTGCCCTAGAAAAGCCATGTTTTAATCCTAATCAGTCTTGTGGGAGCAATGGTTTCTTCCAATTCCTATTCAGTACTCTAGATTGGAAACTTGATTAGGTTTTCTCCACGGAGATATGACTCAATCAGTTGTGGATATTAAGCTTGATTAAATGGAGATGTGTCTCCACCCATTGTACTTGGGTCTTGATTAGTTTATTGGAATCCTATAAAAGAGAAGAATGAGGAGAACAACTGGAGGACAAGGAGATTCTGAGAGAGCAGAGAATGCTACAGAACCATGAAGCTGAGAGTTCACCAGCAAGCAATCTTTGGAGATGAGGAAGGAAAATGCCTCCCAGGGAGCTCCATGAAGCAGGAAGCCGAGAGAGAAAGCTAGCACAGTGTCACATGTTCACCATGTGCCTTCCCAGTTGAGAGAGAAACACTGAACTCATCGGCTTTTCTTGAGTGAAGGTAACCTCTTGATGATACCTTGGTTTTGACATTTTTATAGACTTGCTTTAATTTGAAGATTTTTCATGGCCTTAGAACTGTAAACTTGTAACTTAGTAAATTCTCCTTCTGCAAAAGCCATTCCATTTCTGGTATACTGTGTTCCAGCAGCTAGCAAGCTAGAATACTACCTTTCTATTTTCTTTTTTTTTTTTTTCTGCAGATAAAACAGGTTTACTAAATTAAATTTTAAAAATCAACTCAGGTACTTTTGAGTACCTACTGTTGGCTCAGCTGTTTTTTAATCACTGGTGATGCAGTAGCAAAGAAGACTAAGTCTCTACACTCATGGAACTTAAATTCTACTAAGAGAATAAGACAGCAAATAAGTGTGATTCTACAAGGTGATAAGTGTCAGGAAGAAAAGTTAAGGCAGGATACCAGATTACCGTTTGGATAATGCAATAGTTTTTATAAAATGTTTGCCAATTCTTTGGCATTCTTCTTCCTCAAAATGATAGAATTTTTTAAGCTTACATTCTGATTTTACTTTATTTTATTTTTTTGTGAAAAATAACATATATACAAAAAGCGTATATACAAAAAAAAATACATTTCAAAGCTTTTCTAGTTTGCTAGCTGCCAGAATGCAATATACCAGAAATGGAATGGCTTTTAAAAAGGGGAATTTAATAAGTTGCTAGTTTACAGTTCTAAGGTCAAGAAAGTGTCCCAATTAAAACAAATCTATAGAAATGTCCAATCAAAGGCATCCAGGGAAAGATACCTTGGTTCAAGAAGGCCGATGAAGTTCAGGGTTTCTCTCTCAAGTGAGAAGACATATGGTGAACACACTCAGAGCTTCTCTCTCTCTGAAAGGGCACACAGTGAACACGGCATCATCTCCTAGCTTTCTCTCCTGACTTCCTATTTCATAAAACTCCCAGGGAGGTGTTTTCCTTCTTCATCTCCAAAGGTTGCTGGCTGGTAGACTCTCTGCTTCTCATGGCTATATCATTCTTCTCTGCTGTCTCTGAATCTCTCTCATTCTCCAAAATGTTTCCTCTCGTATAGGATTCTAGTAAACTAATTAAGACCCACCCGAATGGGTGGAGACATGTCTCCACCTAATCCAGCTTAACAACCACTCTTGATTGAATTACATCTCCAGGGGAAGATGACCTAATTATAGTTTCAAACATACAGTACTGAATTGGGATTAGAAGAAATGGTTGCGCTCACAAATTTATTAGGATTAAAACATGGCTTTTCTAGGGTACATACATCCTTTCAAATCAGCACAAAAGTGCATCACAACAATTAGCTGTAGAACAGATTTCAGAGTTTGGTATGGGATACAATTCCACAATTTTTACTTCTAGCTGATTTAAGATCCTGGAGACTAAAAGAAATATCAATATAATGATTCAGCAATCGTGCTCATTTGTTAAACCGTACCTTTTCTGTATAACTCCACCATCACCTTTGATCTTTCTCCCACTTTTTAGGGATATTTGGGCTAGGCCCATTCTTGATTTTTCATGTTGGAAGGAGCTGTCTATAATATGGAGCAGGAGGATGGAACTAGTTGATGTTCTGGAGAGGCTGGCCTCTCTAGGTCTCAGGAATTACCTGGTCCAGAGACCCACCTGGAGGTTGTGGGTATCTGGAATGTTACCCTAGTGCATGGAACCTTTATAGAATCTTATATAATGCCCTAGGTGTTCTTAAAGATTGACAGGAATGGTTTGGGTAGGTGTGCCAGTTTGAATCTGTTGTATAGCCCAGAGAAGCCAAGTTCTTTAATTCTCACTCAATATTGCTGGGCAGGAGCTTTTTGATTGTTTCCATGAAGCTATGACCCAATTGTGGGTAGTAACTTTTGATTAGATGGTTACCATGAAGATGTATCTCCACCCATTCAAGATGGAGTTGCTTACTGGAGCCCTTTAAGAGGGTACCATTTTGGAAAAAGCTTTAGAGCCCACACAGCCCAAGACCTTTGGAGATGAAGAAGAAAAATGCCCCTGGGGGAACTTCATGAAAAGAAGCCTGGAGAGAAAGCTAGCAGACGTCACTTTGTTCACCTTTCCAGTTGAGAGAGAAACCTTGAATATCATCGGCCTTCTTGAACAAGGTATCTTTCCCTGATGGCTTAGATTGGTCATTTCTATAGCCTTACTTTAATTTGTACATTTTCACAGCCTTAGGAACATGCAAACTTGCAACTTAATAAATTTCCCTTTTTAAAGGCTATTCTGTTTCTGGTATATTGCATTCCAGCAGCTTGCAAACCAGAACAGTTGGGGGTTGACAAGTTATGGTAGGTAGCAACGTCTAACTGAAGCTTGCCTAAAGGTTATCTCCAGAGTAGCCCTCTCAGCTCTGCTTGAACTCTTTCAGCCACTGATGAACCTTATCTGTTCCACTTCTTTTCCCCCTTTTGGTCAGGATGACATTGTTGATCCCATGGTGCCAGGGCCAGGCTCATCCCTGGGAGTCATCTCCCATCTATTTTCTTTTAAAAGACACATGCTTTCCAATCCCCTCTTCTTTGTTTTTCTATCTGTGTTTATTGTATGCTGTTATCCCAATATTTCAAGATAAATAAGTTCTTTCAACTATTTTAATAGTCTTATTTTAAGTTTGACAATGTATTTGTCACAGTAATTTAGACTTGTTTCAATATAGTTAACTGGTCTCACAAAGTACACTTCATAAAGCTGACTTAAAAAACAAGCACACTTGTGACTGATGCTCCTTTTATCCAGGGTATGGATAGTTGAGTAAAAAAAAATGATAATAAGGCTAAATAAATAAATACTAGGGGGAGATAAAGCATAAAAATTGGGGAGACTGAAATACTGTGGGTCAACAAGAGGGAGCGGTTGACAAGGGGTATGGGGTGTATAAGTTCTTTTTTTGGAGTGATACAAATGTTCTAAAAATGATCATAGTGAAGATTACAGAACTATGTGATGATATTGTGAGCCAGTGATTGTATAATAAGGTTGGACTGTATGTGTGTGGATGTTTCTCAGTAAAAACATTTTTTAAAAAGACACAAGTGCATGTGATTTACTTTCATTTGTGTAGGAAAGAAGGGATTTTCTAAATAAGTAAATTCATATCCACCATTCTTGAGTTCCTGATTTAGATTCATTTTTCTCTTCCTGGGGAGCACAAGTTTGAGTACTATTTTTCTCCAGAGAGATTATACATGTTTGCATAATTCATTCCCATCGCCTTCGCATGTGAATAGCTTGATTGTACATAAAATTCAAAGTCACGTGTTTTTCTTTCAACGCTTTGTAAATGCTGTGTTATCACCTTCTAGGGCAGCTTTTCCTAAAGCTTGTTCCAGGGGGAAAATAAACCATAAAGGACACATTGGAAAAAAGGGGTCCATGGTTATATAAGCATGGGGAATGTTTCTAACTATTGGGGATATTGCAGTCACATTAGCAGAGTAAAGGCTATAAGACATCCTGAGCTAATGAGGCCAGTCCAACTTTATTTCCAGTATAGCCAAGCTATTTGACCAAAGTAATATATAGAGAAAGCAAATGACCAATAATATGCAAAAGGTAACATTACTAGTTTTTGCTATCTGTATATTGTCTTAGTTTCCTAGGACTACAGTAGCAAAGTAGTACACATTGGGTTGCTTCAAACAATGGACATTTCTTGGCACATAGTTTTGGAGGCCAGAAGTCCAAAAAGATGGACTGCCAGCCATGCGTTCTCCTAAATCTCCAGAGAGAATTTGTTCCATGCTGTTCCTCTCTCTTGGCTTCTGGCGGTGGCTTGCTGGCCATCTATGGCATTCTCTGCCTCTCATGGCTTTCTCCCATCTATCTGTCCATCTGTGTCCAATTTCCTTTCCTTATAAAGATACCAGTCTTCTTGGATCAGGGCTCACCCTAATCCAGTCTGGCCTCATCTTAACTCATAGCATCTTTGAAGACCCTGTGTCCAAATAGGATCACATTCATAGGACCAGGAGTTAAGACTTGAGCATACCTTTTTGGGGGGGGACACAATTCAGTCCACAACATTTATCAGCTAATTTAATATTTTCTAATATTTACTCTATATTTCAATTCATTTAACCCTCAAAAGCAATCTATATTGAAGGTAGACATAATCAACAGATGAGGAAACTGAGGCAACAAGAATTTAAGTAAATGAACTAAAAAATGATGGCATAGGGTCAAGTCCAAGCAGTCAGTTCCAGTGGCATCACTCATAGCCTTAAGAGTTGGCAAGTTAGAGTACAGGGAATGGGGTAGGGGTAGGGAATGGGAAGTTAAGACTTAAAATGTACAGTGTTCCTATTTGGAATGGTGGAAATGTTTCGGTAATGGATTCTCATGATGGTAGCACAACATTGTGAACACAATTAACAGCACTGAAATATATATCTGACTATGATTAAAAGGAGAAACGTTAGATTGCATATATGGTAACAGAATAAAACATTTTTTAAAATCCATAGAATTACATTACACAAACCGTGACCACTAAGTTAAACCATGGACTTTAATTAATAGCACAATCATAAAAGTGTGCTATCATCAATTGCAACTAATGTTCCACACCAGTGCAAGGTGGTGACGCTGGGGTGATGTATGAGAATCCTGTATTTTGTGCATGATTGGTCTGAAAACCCACAATTTCTCTAATAAAATAAGAAAAAAAGAATAAAATAAAGGCAGCTTCCATCTCTTTCCCAAGGCTGAAAAACATAGCAAAGCATCATTGCACTAAAAAATTTCAACCAAAAATGCCGTGCTAGACTAACAGAATTTGCCTCTGAGTTACAGCAGAGGCACTTTTGGGGGTAATCTGATTATCGTAAACACAAGTGCTCAAAGTCTGCTGTTGGCCAACATCCAAGACCCATCATTGAATACTCATCACCTCATCAATTCATCCTCTACGACTGACGGGCAAAACAACATCCAAATATTCATTGCACATCTGTGCTGTGCAGATTATACATTAGCAATTCAAATATGGCCAGTGTACTGGCGTTTCTGCAAATGCGTCTGTTTGGGTGAGATGCCTTGTTGTCTGGGATGGATAATAAGGCAACTCTGCCTAATCTTGAAGAACAATCATCCCATCTTGCGAAGGTGACTGGCTGTGTGTGTTCCTGCCCAGGCAGCGTTGAAACAATGGCCCCACGATGCACTCGACTCAGCTGGCAATGAAGTCCCATCCTGATTAGTAGCCGTGGCTGGTGTCAATCACCACAGGATGCACCATTGTCCTCTGGTCCCCAACACAGTTTATTTACAGCAAAACAAAGGCTTGGGGGGGGGGGGTCTATGGCTGCTTCCCAGAGATTGCAAAATAGATTGAGCTGTCAAGCACACAAAGTAGATGAAGATTAATGAGTTATGTGGACAATAAATATGAAAGAGATGACCATGAATATGCTAATGGGCATTATCCATATACACCGTAATTGCTACCAAAATGAAAAGGTGGCATGAAGGAGATGGGTCATGAGGTGACAGGGAGACAATCTTAGATGCTTGAGACCCTTACCCCAGATAAGACTCTACAGGTTTCCTTTCCCCAATTAACCCACCCAAAAGCACATGGTTCACAAGCTGTCTGAATAAGCGCCTTTTAAACAGAGATGTCACAGTGGGGGTGAGGGGGACAGCTGAGAAAGTTACTTTATGGAAAGGTATAATTAGAATAAGAAAAGTGCTTATCAAAGGTAAGTGGCGATCAGCTGTCAGGCTCCCTCTTTATCCCCAGGGACAGAATTGATGAAGGATGTCACTTTAAACTTCAGACTCTCTGCCCCAGAGCCACAGGGATCATTATAACTATGAGAATGTAATTTAGATCAACTTTCAGGGAGAAGGGAGTGATTTTTCTTTTAAGTGTTCCAACACCCTGATATTTTAAAACATAAGCCTAATAGAGAAATTTGATGAACATAATGTTGAAAGCTGAATGAAATGTTGACTCCAGGAATGAGTTGATTTGGGGAGATCTGTAGAATAGATCTGTATATTTTGTAGAAAGTGGCCACTCCATGGCTGAGATCTCACCCAGCTTTGCAGCCAGACTTCATGGTCTCCTGTGTGGCAAGATGATGGTCTCTGACCCTATTCACCCCTTTTCTTCCTTCTCATCCTCATGTCTTGGATGGGGGTTAATTGAAAATAATATATCAAGGTCATGCTATGAAAGGCCATGAATATTAGAAAGAGAATGGTTTCCTTATCTTTACTCTGGGGAAACTGGAATCCCAGACCCACTCCCCTGGCCCCCAGAGGTCCAGGGTTATGAGCGTCTGATTATAGGACCTCACATTTGCTCCTTCAGGATAGAGACCAAAGGATGTATCCCTTGGCTTACACCAAGTGAAGGGGTAGCAAGATGAAATCAGGATTTCAGGGAGAATGCAGAAGAGTAGAAAGAAGGAAGGGAAGTCAAGAGAAAGAAGGAATCTCAAGGAATTGTCTGAGACTGACTCTATGTGGACTGAAAATCTGCCTAAAAGGAAAAAAAGTTTGTACAAATGTATAAAACAACCTCATTGGGTGGTTGGTTGTGGGGGAGTTGCTGACCTAAGCAACTTTGAAAATTAGTGGAGTCTGTAAGACTAAAGGCAAAAGGAACTGTATATAAGCATTATACTCTAGTTGATAAAGTTATTCCCCATGGAGCACAGGTTAACAATTCTGAAATAACCATACTATGTATACTGGAATGGAACAGCTACCCAAATGGATAGCAGATGGTGGGAGCAAGTTTTCTCACTTTTGGGAATGGGAAGTTATAGACAAGCAAAGTGAGGAGCTTAGAATGATCCATGAGGTAATGGATTAGAATTGGAGGCATCAGTATAAATTCTTGCTTAGCTTTACTATGGATACAGATGACTAAACCTAGAAACACGGATAGATAAAATCTGCATCTATGGGTTATAAATAGAGAATCCATATATTCTACAGCTGAGAGGGCCTGAAAGCAATGGCCCCTCAGTAGCAATGAGCACACCCAGCACCCAGAGCTCATTTTCCAATACTCTTCATTACAAAAAGCACCAGGGCTTTTTTGAAGAAATGGCTGATCCCAGGGCTAGGAGAGAAAGTAAAGGTGTGTGTGAGACACATGCACTGTGATGGTTAGGTTCTGGTGTCACCCTGGCCAGGTGATGAGGCCCACATGTCTGGTCAGGCAAGCACTAGCCTGATCATTGCTGCAAGGACATTTCATGGCTCACTGATAAACAGGAAGGCTTCGATTTAAATCATTAATCAGCTAATTGCAGCTGTGGTTGATTACAACTGTGATCAACTATGGGCGGGTCTCTGCAGATGAAATAATCCAATCAGTTGAAGACTTTTTATGGAAGAGAAGGGACTTTTTCACTTCTGCAGCCAGTGAGCTTCTCCCATGGACTTCATCCAGACCCTTCGTTGGAGCCGCCAGCTTCACAGCCTGCCCTCCAGATTTTGGACTCTTACATTGCCATGATTGCAGGAGACACCTTTATAAATCTCATATTTACAGATCTCTCCTGTTGATTCTGTTTCTCTAGAGAACCCTAAATAATAAACACACACAGGCACATTAATGAGAGTAAGTCAATGGGACACAGGAGCTAACTGAAACCTCCCAATGGCCAAAGCTGGAATGATATTTGAGCAACACAATAAGTTATAATAGCATTGGATCATAACCCAAATATAAATATGTGTGATTCCATACTGGTATAAATAAATGATTGAATAGATTAATAACTGTGGGAGAACAGAATACACAAATTTCCCACGCAGAACTCCAAATAATTAATGTAGATTATTTGTATACTCCTCAAGATGCGGAGTATAAATTCCCACTAAGTGTGGCTGCGCATAGTGACTTCCTTCCAAAGAGGGCAACATGGAAAAGCGGAGGGAGAAAGAGCAGGTTGAAGGTAGAGACTCCTCAGCCAGGTCGTCAAGGTCAACATCAGTATAATAAATCATATGATGAGGATGTGCCTTCGATATGACATAAGTAAAATGTCACTTTTTACCTTGGTGGTCTTCCTCCCAAAAACCCATAACCCCACTGTAATCCCGAGAAAAGCATCAGACAAATCCCAATAGAAAGACATTCTACAAAACACCTAGCCAGCACTCCTCAAAACTGTGAGGATCATAAAAAATAAGGAAAATCTGAGAAATTGGCACAATCAAGAGGGCCCTTGGGAAACGTGACAACCCTATGTTATGTAGACACCTAGATGGGACCCTGGAACAAAAAAAGGGCATTCGAAGAAATCTAAAACTATAGCAACAACTAAGGAAATCTGAATAAAGTTTAGACTATGGTTAATACTAAGGTATCATTATGGATTATTAATTGTAACAACTGTATCATGCTAATCTAAGATATTAATAGTAGTGGAAACTGGTTGTGGGGCGTAGGAGAACTCTGTACTGTCTTTGCAACTTTTCTGTATTTCTGAAACTATTTAAAGTAAAAAGTTTATTTAGAAAAACAACTTTGCAGCATCTATTGTGCTCAATAGTAAGGCAATAGTAAACCTATTCTTTTTTAGTAATGGAGGGTGCCCGCATGCCATTCCAAATGTTTTGCAGCTCTCAGCCAGGGTTCTTGGTTGCAAGCTACAGTAATCTAGTCTGATTAACTTGCACAGCATTGCAAAGCATAGGACACTGGAGGCTATGCAGCTAGGACAGCATGGAAACCATGCTACAGATTTCATCCTGTGGAGATGCTTCTGCCACCGCCCTGCCCTGGACCCCGACTCTGTAGCTTGCTTTGCCAGACCTCGTATGTTCGAGTCACATGCAGCCACCAGATCTGTTGCCGCTGCTGCCTCGGGAAACTGCTGTCACCACCAACACCCTTGCCAGGGACAGCTTCTGCATGGTCTCTCCTTCCCACTTGCCTTGGTTCCCAATTCAAATCAAGGGCAAGCCCAGGCCATATATATGCAGTGTTTGGTGCAAGAGAGACTAGAAGTGGGTGTCCGGCATTTTCAGCTTTTCCAGTGAGGGGATGAGAGAAGACTACAGGAAGAAACTCGGGACCAAGCTGAGTTTTTCTCCAAGTTGTGACTAGTTGACATTTCATTTCACTTACAGCCAATGACAGGATCTATGGGTCAAGCCGAGTGGAGAGATGAGAGACCTCAATTAAGGGGGAAAATCACCACAATCAGAGAAACACAAGTCTCTCGGAAATGAATGATCCTGAAGGCCATCTGCATTCCACATCCAACTTAGATGGGGTCAAAATCTATTTTTAGTAAAAACACTTTGAACAGTTCTCAGGGGAAGGTATTCTGGAGATGGCAGGGCTATTGTGTTTGAGCCTCTGTCACCATTTCTCTGAGAATCATTATTATTCAGAAAAGACTTGCTTGGAGCAGGTGTCCATTGCTTGCTTAAGTGTGAGAATTGCCCACCCTTTTGGCTGCTGGGCATGCCAGAAGGTTCAGAGCAGGAGGGCAGAGTTCAGTCTTTTTAATTAGACAGCTCAGAGTTTTGAGTGCCTGCTCTGCCACATTCTAGCCAGTGACCTTGGGCAAAGGGCATCTCCATTCACCCTCCTCTTCATCTATTCACACCCAGCACTTCTATTGGTGTACTTAGACCTCTGTACCAGGATCATCTGTTAGCATGTCCATGGGGTTCAGCCCAGGGCCGGCACATAGTAAGCACTCCGGGATGTTTCAATAGATGATGCCCGAGGATGGTGACAGGGTGGTATGCTCATGGTATACCCACAGAAAATAAGAATGGCTCATTGAAAAACTTTGTGAACTTGAAGTCAGAGAGATCTGGATTCAAATCTTCTGCCACTTATTAGCATGGTGGCCCTTGGACAAGTCATAACTGTGCTGAGTCCCAGTTTTTCTTATGTAATAGTGAGGCAAGCAGTAGTAAATGGCTTCCCAAAGGACCTCCCCAACCCCTTTCTCTCTTGTCAGTACTACAAAGGCTGAAAAAGTGAAATGCTCAGTTTGCCAGGCTCCCTTGCAGCTAGCAGTGGCCAGGCAACTCATTTTAGGCCAATGAGTTGAGGGGGTAAGTTTTTAGATCAGCTCCTGGGAGAAGACATGCTCTCTCGGACAGAGAATGGCTTGCACATCCCTAACCCCTGCCTGCTTCCTGCCTTTGAAGGCTGGTGCAGGTTGCAATAGCCATCTCACCTTCATGATGGAATAAACCTAGCAAGGAAAAGCCAAGGTAGGATGTAGAGCAGAAAGCCAGAATCCTTGAGGCCACCCCTGGACAGCTGAACTCAGGCCAGAGCGTTCTCCCCCAGACTTTCTGTTAAGTAAAAGATGAGTGTCTCCATGTTTCTATCCACTGTTGGATGTGTTTTCTATTACCTACAGCCTAAAGCATCCTAAACAATTCACCTGTCTCATAGGGGTGTGGTTAGGACTGATTATAAGCATCTGTGCCCCTGGTATGCTGTGACTTCTCAATAAATGGGAGTTTACTGTGTTACTAACAGCCTCCCTCAGGGAGCTCAGGCTAGTCCAGAAGACAAGACAGAAGCGCATAGGGAAAGTATGAGGGAGGGAAGAGCAGGAGGAGGGCAGAGGGGATGAAGTGGGGAGAAGGGTTGACTGGAGAGGAGACAGAAAGGAGAGAGGGAGTGGAAGGGGGATATTAACTGATGCAGAATGGCAAAATAATCATAGTAATACAAGACCTCAGAGTACAAATTGATTTCAAGGAAATAAGGAAGAACACTGTTTCTTGTCCCAACTAACGTGTTGCGCAGGGCTTCTGTGAGCGTTTAACAAAGCAGCCCTTGCAAAAGGGCCCAACTCACAGGAAACCCTTAATAAACGGTGACTGAGACCCACGGTGTCAGCTTGAGACTGCCAGCTGCTGAAGGGACCAAAGAACCCAACTACCGGCACCCCACTTTGTCCTGCCTGCATAGATATTAGATGGTCAGAGCAGAGAGTCTCAGCTCTTCCCAGGTACGGATACAAAAGGCAGCTGGAAAGGGTCCAGATTTTCTTACAAGACATGGTGTTGGATGTCATTTCACAGGAGGGTGCAGGGCAGGCCCCTGACAGCCTGGTGACTTTCTTTTAAAAAGGCTTAGTAATGCAAACACATGTCATGGGTGAGCAGAAATGCCTTTGGCTACACTGATCAGAGGTCAGTTTTACTCTGGTAATTTAAAAAAATCAGATTTGATTTTTAAATATATGTACAGCTCTAAAATCCATTTTTGGGGACATTTGAACACAGACTTGATGTAAGACGACTGTACAGAATTTATGAATTCTATGTGATTGCATTATTATATTATCTTAGCTCTGTGATAAAATGTATCAATTTCCTTTGCGTTAATGGTATTAGGGTGATATAGGAGTAGATTCTTAGGAGATTTATGCTGAAATATAAGGGATGAAGAGTCATGATGTCTAGAAATTATTTTCAAATAGTTTTGCAAAAAAATAAATAAGGAAATAAAGCCACAAAGCAAAGGTGGAAAATGTTTACGTAATAAGTTCATTGACTGTGACAATTGTGCTTTATTCATTTTTGTGGTCCTCTTCGCCCACCACCATTCTAAATCCATCCTCTAGGCTACCGAGCACATGATGGACACTCCATATATGTCTGTCAAATTAATAGCAAAATTAAAATTCCCTTTACCTGCCAAAATTTGCATAACTTGGTGAAGCCAGAGTGTTAAGTCATTTGTAAAGAAATATCCATGGCTAATTACTCTCCTAAGTAAATGTTCTCTGCTTAAAAATCACGATTTAACACTGATTTTTCCTCCCAGAGTCAAGTACCCACCAAGGGCCTCCTTTTCTGGAAGGGGCTGATTTCCAGCCCCCCTTCCTTGGGCTGCAGCCTGTCCCCCCACCCCCACCCCCACCCCTTATCCCCAGAAGGCTGAGCCGCCCCCGGCACTGAACACACTCTCTCCCAGGGTGTGTGCTTCCCTAGCTCAGGCTCCCTCCCACACCAAGGCCCGGGGATCAAGCCATCTGGACAAAAGCAAATTTTCTGGAAAACTGTACATCTGTTGTGCACACACACAGGCAAAAGTGATTAAAAAGAACTCGTGATGAAAAACAGTTATTTGCAACTAATTTCTAAAAAATCAAAGCCGTGAAGGCTTTATCAAAGGGATAAAGCAATGAACTCTCATTCCCTGAGAATGAATTTGACATTCCAAAAACCCTATTCATTTTCAGATTCTTTACCTTAATTGTCTCCATGCTATCTTTTATTGCCTTCCTCCCCGCCTTATTCCAAAGGTACTTAGGTCTATTATAGTAAAATCAGAAAATGCGTATTGAAGTACTGAAGTCCCCCTCCCTTGAGACAGTGGTCACTTGCTGTGGGTCCTTTTGGATGCCCTTTCGCAGATAAATTAATGTTCTAGGAATTACTGCTTATTGAGTGTTTACTCTGTGCCAGCACAGTTTCATCCTTGCAAGTCTGATGGTACATATTCCCATTTCACAGAAGAAATCAAGGCTCAGAGAGGTTAAGTCACTTGCCCAGGAGCACAGAGCTATAGCTAAGAAGTGCAGAACCGAAGTGGGGGTGGGGGGTGGGGAAAGAGGCCCCTGTTACCACTTCCGCATGGGGAGGGTAGCAAAGAGCAGAATTGGGGTCCTTGGGTCCCAACCCACTCCATGGTTTGCAGGTTTGCTTTTGTCGGTGAAAGCACGTGGTTTGTGTCTCGCTGACAAAAGCACGATTCACTGGATGGAACTGCATTAACTCACAAAGAGAAGTCACAGCACGTCCAGCTTCACTGATGGGTGTCAGTCCTTCCTGGCCCATGGGTCATTGTCCATGGTCAATACAGGGAGATGGTCCCTGTGCACCCTCTTGTGCTGTAGTGGAAGGACCCCAATCCCTCCCCACCAAGACAGATAGAGCAGGGAGGCTGGGCCAGTACCATAAAACTTACATACTCTAGCCAGACTGTTTCAGGGGATGTTCACATATGCTTGGGGCAAGGAAAGGGTCTCCAGAGCATTATCTACTCAGCAGGGTGAGTTCATCTCCAGGCACACCAGATAAGGAGGTCCGCCTAGGCTACACATTTAACCCTGAGCACAGGGCTTATTTGTGGGGCACAGGTGTGCCGGTTTGAAACAGTTGTGTACCCCAGAAAAGCCAAGTTCTTTAATCCTCATTCCATAGTGCTGAGTGGGAGCTATTTGATTGTTTCCATGGAGATGTGACCCACCCAATTGTGGGTGGCAACGTTTGATTGGATGGTTTCCACGGAGATGCATCTCCACCACCCTTTCAAGGTGGGCTTGCTTAATGGAGCCCTTTAAAGGGGAAAGAGCCAACAGAACCAACAGAGCCCACACAGCCAGAGACCTCTGGAGATGCAGAAGGAAAACGCCCCCAGGGAAGCTTTATGAAATGAGGAGAGAAAGCTAGCAGGCATCTCCATGTGCCTTCCCAGCTGACAAAGGTATTCCAGGGGGCATCATTCTTTCTTAAGTGAAGATAACCTCTTAGTGGTGCCTTAATTTGGACACTTTCATGGCCTCAGAATGGTAAACTTGCAACTTAATTCCCTTTTGAAAAGCCGTTTCATTTCTGGTATATCGCATTCCAGCAGCTTAACAAACTAAAACAACAGGCAGGCTAGGCTCAGGCCACCGTCACCACATGGGGTCAGACCCGGTCTCCTCCAAAGCCCAAGCTTGAAACCGCAGCTTGGCACTATCCTCGGTGGATCCCCACTATTTTCTTTATAAGAACAGGACACTGATTACCAATCATTGAATCATTATCCTGTCTCCTTTCTCCTGTAAGAAATTACCACAAACTTAGTGTCTTAAAACCACACAGATTTATTCTTTTACAGTTCAGAAAGTCATAAATGCTAAATGCATCTTACAGGAGTAAAATCAGGATGTTCAAGCTGGTTCCTTCCAGAGAGTCCAGCAGAGAAGCTGTCCCTCGCCTTCTCCAGCTTCCAGAGGTCGCGGGCATTCCTTGGCTCAAGGCTGCCTCAGCCCCATCTCTGCTTCTGTCGTCATATCCCCCTTTCCTTTCTCTGACCTTATAAGGACCACCAGGATTACCTCGGGCCCTGGATCCTCCAGGGCCATCTCCCCATCTCAGGGTCCTTAACTTCATTCCATTTGCAAAGCCCTTTTTTTCCATATACGGTCACATAGTCACAGCTCTGGGGCATTGGATGTGGGCAACGCGGGCGTCGTTATTCAGTCGACCACAGAGCTTTTCCACCCAAAGTGCAGAACAGGAATCACTGGACTGCCTCTAAGTCATCCATGCCTGCCCCTCGGGTGAGTCATTCCTGCCTAGTCTGAGATTGTGATCTCAGAAACTGACCTATCTCGTTGCCCACTAGTTTTCTCCAGTTGAGGCAGGCTGGAGCTGCCTCCTTTCCAAGTGCTTTGGTCACTCCAATCTCACACACATGTGCACACATACAGACAGACAGACAGACACACACACACACACACACACACCTCCTTTCAGCCTCTCTAGCCCATGAAACCAGACTCAGCATCTTGGGGCTCCCCAGCCTCCTCCAGCCTTAATATGCAAGTAGAATGGCTTTGACCCTCTATCCACAGATAATCTCCCCAATATCTCTGAAGATCTTTCAAGATAAAGGATCTGCATTTGTCTTCGTCACATCCACTTCCAGTTTTCAACTCCAGTAATATGCAACAGCTGCCCTTTCCCCCAGATCCTTCAGCCTACATGGAACACCCAGCTTCTTTAGCCTCCAAACAACCAACAACACAAGCAGAGCACACATAATGGGGTTGGTGATTACTCACTACCACTTAGAGAGCCAAAGAAACTGCAATAGTAATGGCCTTACTGTCTTGCAGCCAAGCCCCCACCTTTGCTCCGATGGGGAAACTCAGCCTACAACAGGGGCATTTAAACTAGTCAACAGTAAATTTGTCTCTTCCCATTTAGAACAGAATTTTGGGGATATGTCTTAATATAAAGTTAACATCCATAAAGGCTTGTTTTCTCCATTCATAGCTTCTCCTGTCTCACTTCCTCATTTCCAATATGGTATCTGGACACACATATCAGCAGGGTGATGTTAAGAGTGACCTTTGGCCCTTGTGCTCTCCTCTGGGTCTCCACAGGCTTCCATTCCTATGTTTTAACCCTGTGGGGGCCTGGGTGTCTTGTACTGGGATCTTCTGGGGGGTGGCTAGTCCTGTCTGATCTTTTAGGGGTATCAAGGTGGTAACCAAAGTCCTTCCCTAGCCTGAGATCCCAAAGGCTAGCATTTAGTAGCTTTCCTATGCTGACTCCTAATCTATACAAGCCAAACAGCCCTCCCAGGGGTTGCTTATCCCCCATCAGGGCACATGGGAATTCCTGGATCTCCATCCAAGAGTTGGATATCTATCCATGAGTTCTATCTCTGCCCTGTCTCCCCAGACCTCTCACCCCCCATTCCTCCCACACAGTGCCTGCTTTATCCCATCCGGGACATATTAGACGCAACACCACACCAAACGCAGACTTCTCAGAGACACTTAGAGCACCAACCCCAATATATTTTGGTTCTTCCAAATTAAGCACGTGGTTTCTTCTATATACATTTCCTCTCTGAAGTTCAGCCCCAGGGCACAGTGGTGCCTTGCAACAGTAAGGTTGCCAATCAAACCACCTCGAAACTCAATGGTTTATGACAACAAGCATTTATTTTTCTCACCTGCAGGTCTCTGGATTGGCTGAGGCTGCAAGCCTGTTGGAGTTGGTTCCAGGTTTGGATTGGATTCAGATGTGTTCCATATGACTCCATATTCCATGGAAAAATCACAGAACCACAAGAGAACATAAAAAACACATTGCCTCTTAAGGCCTTGGCTCACATTCTCTTCCACCCACATCCCAATGGCCAAGTCAGGTCACTTGCCTGGCCAAGCCCGACATGAAGGAAGCAGGAAAATCAATTCCACCTTCTCCATGCACTGCAAGGTCACAAGAGGGAGGGGGAGAGTAGGTTCAGGGTTTACTAGAAAGTCAGTGGAGGAAGGAACTCCCTTTTCCCTGGGGACTCTGAAGAGAGGACCATCTGAACTGTTTTAAAAGCAGAGCTGTTGCTTACCAAGTGCCCAAGGGCATTTGGGCAGACATCACAAGTTGTGAAAAGGTACCAAGAAGTAGGAGACTGTGTGTTGAGTCACAGAAGCCGGGTGTGCCGGAAATGAGCCCGGGGAGAGGGGCAGGGCCAACTTGCGGAGGGATTCACAAGCCAGGCCAAGGATCCCTAGGGTTGGTCTTGGTCCTAGAAGCCGTGGGGAGCCCATGCTAGGTTTTAAGCAAGAAAGAGGCCTTTCCAGGTTCTCATAAGTAAAAGTCACAGGACTAACACACCAAGAGGCAAAAACAGGCCTTCAAGTCCCCAAACAATGCTGTCTCCATGAACCTGCCCCACCTCTACTCCCATCTCCAGTCATGCAAGGCTCTGACTGCCAACTCTCCTCTGCTACCTCCTGTCTGGTGTTCCTGCTGGTTCCTCACCTCTAGTGTGAGAAGAAAAGAGTGAGGAAGGCCTCTTTCAATGATCCTCAGAACTGCTCTATCTCACATGACCTCCAAGAACCTTAGATGACTGTCGGCCACCGATATAAAGTCCTAGTCTCTTTCCTATTTATTTTAGTTGGTGACTAGGAATGTGCAAGCAGCCTACAAATTTACGGTTAGAATTTATTAGCTCCCAAACACAGCAACCCTGCCCCCCTCCCCAAATCACTTCTTTAAATTCAGATTGTTTTCCAATTCCATCATCTGCAATCAGAGTTTTCATCGCAGACAGATTTTTACAGGTCAGCCCTAGACCTGGGATTTATTTCTGCCCATAAACAAAACCCCGATATTAATCACAAACTATTTCTGATTCTCGGTTAACGTTCTTAAACATCTTGTGTCCCCAGGGACTCTTTGCCCTGTCATATGAAGATGATGTTTCCAGATTTATATTTCCCCAAAGAAGCAAGTAGATCATAAAACCTAATGTATTCCGTGGTTTGGAATGATAATTTCAGCAAGAGGTGAGGGAAATATTTCACAGCGGATCATTATAACATTCACGTAAGTTGTCAATATACTACTTCCCCCTAAATAGTCATCCAACTCCTGTTTATGGGCAACTAAGTCCCCAGCCTGGGCTGCGGATGGGTCATGTGGGGGGTGGGGGTAAAGTAAGGACAGAGCTGTGGTCGGCTCCCAGATTTAGGGAGAAGGAAGAAGGGGGCTCCGGGTGGAGACAGAAAGAAAGAGGTTGTCAGAGGCAAAATGACCATTTGTGGGCAGCAGTAGGCAAAGGGCTTCGGCCACGACAAGGGAACACAGCAGGATCCATGGTTGACATTGTACGTGGTCACAAGGACATCTGTCCCTGGAGACTTGGCTGGGATGGAACAGAGACACGTGCAGACCCCAGATGCAGAGAGATATAAAAAGAGTTTAGGAAAAAGAGGCACACAATGCAGGGATACTGCCAAACTGGAGTAGGATTCAATTTAACCAACAGTGAATGGTATCTATCTCTGGCTTGGTGAGTTATTCCCGGTCTAGTAAAAGAGGCAGAGAAGCACATGACAAAGTGGCTTCCACAGCAGATCATAAAAGGGAACCTGGAAGCAAAGATAGAGAAATATTGAATTCTGTCCCTTGGGAATAATCTCAGAAAGCTAATCAGAATGATAAGGTGGTATCAAACAGTGATTAGAGGCACTCTAACCAGAATTCAAATCTCTGCACCATCACTTCCTAAGTAGGTGAGCTTGGGCTTGGGTCCCTTCTCAGTGCCTCAGCTCTTCTATCTGAAAATGTGGATAATAGGAGGAGCCACTCCATGAGAAGGCTATGAGGGTCAAAGAGAATAGAGCATGCACAGCGCATAGCAAAGAGCTGGCCCTGAGGGGAAACTTTAAAGTCTTGTCTTTGATGCTGGGCTTTATCATCAGGCAGAGGTCACTGATACCTTTAGGAAAGAGAGTGATGAGATCTAGTCTGTTTTAGAAAGGACCCAGGTTCGGTTCCTGAACCATGCACCACCACCACCACCACCTCCCCACCTCCAAAAAAGGAAAGCAAAGGCCCAGGCGTCTGAGGGGAGCTTGGGGGTGGACAAGGGGATGGGGAGGAAATGGGGGGAGGAGGAAAGTGGGGGACTCCCAGCAGGCTGGTTTCCTAGCCAGGGCATGGGGAGGTTGGATTGTGTCTTGATGAAAGCACAGCAGCAAATGAATGTTTGGTTGAAACCAAAGCTAAGAACAAGGAGGGGGTAGAAATAAGAGTGGGAAGAGTATTAGAGGACAGGAAAGTGGGAGATCATCATAATTCCAAGTGATGGAAGAAGTAGGCGAAAGTGGGAATGGCCTGCAAAATATTACAGTTACGCAATTTCACCATCAAACTAAGTCACTGCTCTACAGCTCTGCAATTAATAGTGGAGAAAGCAGGGACGCTCTAAATACATTGCTATTTTGCCTCTCACCCCAGAGCATCAGCTAGTTCCATCTTCCTATCCCATATTATCACCGGCCACTTCCAACATGAAAAAGTTAGAACATACATAACCCAAATACCCCTAAAGAGTGGGAGAAAGCTCGAAGGTGATGGTGAAGTTATACAGAGAAGGTAGGGTTTAACAAATGAGTATGAGTGTTGAATCATTATGTTGATATTTCTTTTAGCCTCCAGTACTTTAGAGCAGCTAGAAGTAAAAACCTAAAATTGTGGAATTATAACCCATACCAAACTCTGAAATCTGTTCTACAACTTGTTGTGACGTGCTTTGAAATTTATTGCTTTTGTGTCTATATGCTATTTTCCACAAAAAATAAAAATATGTATTTCTTCTAGCCTCCAGTATTTTGGAGTAGCTAGAGGAAAAATCTGAAATAGTGGAATGGTAATCCATAACAAACTCTGAAATCTGTTCTGTAACTACTAGTTGAAGTATACTTTGAAAATCATTGCTTTTTTTTTCTTTTCTTTGTATATATTCTATATTTAACAATAAAAAAAATTTTTTAACACAGCGCTATTTTGGTGGTTTGGACGTATATTTACCCCAGAAAAACATGTTTTTAGTCCTAATCCATTCCTGCGGGAGTGAACCCATTGTAAATAGGACCTTTTGATGAAGTTAGTTCAGTGAAGGTGAGGTCCACGCCCATCAGGATGGCCCTCTTACTGGAGGTCTTTGTAAGTGGAGCAAAATTCAGACACGGACAGAGACAAAGCCACAGGAAGAAGCCAAAGCTGGAAGCCAACAAAACCCAGAAGAGAAAGGAAGGTGCTAGGAGGGGCCGCCATATGCTTTGCCATGTGACAGATGAGCCAAGGGCCAAGGATCACCAACAGCAGCCCCAGAACACTGCAGTCTTCTGGGGAAAGTACCACCGTGAAGACACCGTGATGTTGGACTTCTCCTAGCCTCAAGACTGGGAGCCGATAAATTCCTGTTGTTTAAGCCACTCCACTGCATGGTATTTGTTTGGGCTGCTGGAGAACTAAAACATTAGCTAAGTGGGCAGAGAATTCGCATGTCATCATATGTATGTTTCCAAATTCTTAAACTATTTCTGTAAGGATGCACAAGAAACTGGTAAGTGGTTGTCAGTTGGAGAACACGTGTGAGGAATAGATTGACATCCCTTGTACCATTTTGCACCTATTTTACCTGCTTATAAAACTAATATAATTGGGCGGGCCATGGTGGCTCAGCAGGCAAGAATGCTTGCCTGGAATGCCAGAGGACCCGGGTTAGATTCCCGGTGCCTGCCCATGTATAAAAAAAAAAAAAAAAACTAATATAATTGCATTCCATAAGTCAAAAAGTAGAGAAGGGCTTATGATGACAAAGGGCCAGTTCTTAGCCCCATCACTCCCCATCCATAATCCCACTGCCTGATGGTAACTACTTTTAATGATTTGGGTTTTGTCCTCTGCTAGCTATCCCCAAATCATATGCTAATTTAGTTATTTATGGCTTCCACAATTTCTTATATTATCTATTGGTTTCTGCTCTATTAGTTGAGGACTCAGCCCTCCTATAACTCCCCATCTTTCTTCTCCCCACCTTCTAGTATTGTTATATGAGACATTAGCCAGGTTAAGGTCGACAATGCTGCAGTGACAACCCCAAATCTCAGTGACTTCTATGGAGAAAGATTTATTTCTCCCTCCTGCTGCCTGTGTATCATAAGCCTGCAAGGGACGGGGGAGGCAGAATTGGTACATGGTGGTCATCCAAAGGACCGAGGCCGATGGGGCAGCCACCATCACACTCAATGCCAAGTGCCATCCAGAAAGAGGAGCAATGCTCATCCCAGAGGTGAGTCAATTATCATAATTAACCCCATGGTCTCCTCCAACCACAGGGTCCAGGACAGGGGAGAAGGGGAACTATTTTGGTGAGAAGCGTTGTTGGCTGGCACTGTTACCTTCACCACTGGGCATGAAATGGTTAACTCTATTATTCTTGTTAAATCCATTTTAGACACTGTTTATTGACTTCCCATTTTGTGAGGAATTTTAAGATGTGCCATTCTGAGAATTTTAAGATGATGCTCCTTTCCTACACTTCCTCAGTTCGGTGAGCTTTATAACTGGATTGCAATGTAAAAATAAATGGAGGACATGAGATGCTGGGAAAGGGGCAGCCACTGCAGCAACTTGAGATGGAGCTGAACACTTAGGCCTGGGAGCCAGCATGGGGGAGGCAACCAGAGGCCCTGACGTCACTGCCAATCTGCTGCAGCCAATCATCTGGCTGGGGATGGAGTTCTATAATTTTTAGTGGAATCATGATCAGACATTTTATGCTCAATATGGGCTCTGCATGTGTCTATTAGGAAAGAGGAGGTGGTGTTTAGAAGTCACCTGTCCATTGCACAGATGAGAAAATCAAGGTCTGTGGAGTATTGAATGGTGGCCCCCCAGAAGATACTCCCATGTCCTAACCCCCAGAACTGGTAAGTGTGACCCTACCTGGAAAGAGGTGTAGCAGATGGAATTCAGTTGAGGATGCTGAGATGAGATTATTCTGGGTTGTTTGGGGTGACCCCAAATTCAGTGACAACTGTCCTTGTAATAGACACAGAGGGACGAGACTCAGAAAGAAGAGGAGAAGGCCACGTGAAGACAGAGGCAGACAATGAAGTGATGTGGCCACAAGCCAAGGAACACCTGGAGCCACCTAAAGCTGAAAGAGGCAAAGAAGAATTCTCCCCAAGAGACTTCCGAGGGAGTGCAGCCTGGCCAATACCTTGACTTTGGACTTCTGGCCCCCAGAACTGGTAGACAACAAAGGTCTGTTATCATAAGTCACCTGGTTTGTGGTAATTTATTGCAGCAGCTCTAGGACACCAATACAGGACCCAAAGAGAGGGAGGCCCCCTGTGCCACCCCACCCACCATGGGGGTGTATTTTCTCTCTGTCAAAACAGCTCCAAGGACTCCAAAAACTGGGAGGTGCAGCAAAGGCAGAACTGGAAGGACACAGAGATACCTCACTCACATGCCACTACATAGGGAGGGCCGTGAGGGAGCTGGGGCCATGCGGTCCCCTGGCCAGCAGCAGCTGACCCCAACTTGCCCAGCTGCCCCTCCTCCCTCACTCTTGAGTTTTCAGATGTAGAGATACCCCTCTGCCACAGGCCAGGGCGGCCACCTCCCAGAAGAGGAGCCAGTGGTCTGGGGCTCCCCCATTTCCATCCTAAAGGGCACAAATCCAGCGGTGAAGGTCCGAGCTGGGGCCTGAGTGCACTCTGGACTCCCCAGCTTATCACAGTCCACCCATGGAGCCGTCCCTAACCTGACTGTCCCCTAGGGTGGGCTGTGAAAAGCTCTGGGCAGGGGAGGGGAACTCCCATCATCTCTTCTTTTTTTTTCATTAAATAAATTTATTTGTTAAAATAATTTAACTCCAAATACAACTGCTGAACTTGCATTAAGTTATAACTACAATTCATGTTTTAATTGAAACGTCAATATTTAACTACTGACATTGTTACAAAACAATAAGCTGTTGTTCAATTCTAAATGGTTAACAATTAACAGAAAACTATATTTATCTCTGGGAAACCCCAAATCAATAAGTCTGTTTCCAAAAGCCACTGCAGTCACTCTTGAAACCCTGATCAAGATTTAATAGATGCACAATGACATGTTTAAAAAAAAAAAGACTTTCATAGTTGTTCTAGTTTGCTAGCTGCCGGAATGCAATATACCAGAAATGGAATGGCTTTTAAAAAGGGAAATTTAATAAGTTGCCAGTTTACAATTCTAAGGCTGAGAAAATGTCCCAATTAAAACAAGGCTATAGAAATGTCCAATCTAAGGCATCCATCCAGAGAAATATACCTTGGTTCAGGAAGGCCAATGAAGTTCAAGGTTTCTCTCTCAAGTGAGAAGGCACATGGTGAACACAGTCAGGGCTTCTCTGTCAGCTGGAAGGGCACATGGCGAACATGGTATCATCTGCTAACTTTCCCTCCTGGCTTCCGGTTTCATAAAGCTCCCCGGGAGGCGTTTTCCTTCTTCATCTCCAAAGGTCGCTGGCTCATGGACTATCTGCTTCGTGGTGCTGCAGCATTCTCTGCTCTCTCTGAATCTCCATTCTCTAAAATGTTTCCTGTTTTATAGGACTCGGATAAACCAATCAAGACCCACCCAAATGGGTGGAGACATGTCATCACCTAATCCAGTTTAACAACCAGTCTTGACTAAATCACATCATCCAGGGAGATGATCTAATTACAGTTTCAAACATACAGTATTGAATAGGGATTACTCCACCGTTATGAAATGGGATTTTGATTAAAACATGGCTTTTCTAGGGAGCATGCATCCTTTCAAACCAGCACAATAGTCTTTAACATTTGAAACATTTCCATCATCTCTTCTCAACAAAATCCCATCTCTTACTGCTCTGCAGATTTCCCAGCCGAAGCATGGGAAAATGGGCTGTGTGGTGGACCGCCTCCCTCTTGTGACCGCCGCAGGAAGTGCTTTCCAGCCGGAACTAGAGGACAAAGGCTGGTCAGCTTCCTTCCGTCCCCTCCCTGGCAAATGGAGAAGTGGATGGGTGACAGGTTTTAATTCTGGGAGCCCTGGTCCTGTGCCGCCGTGGTGCCATTGACTAACGGTTTGCACATCTGCTCAGAAGACAGATGCCGAGGGCCTGGCAGAGGGGCTGAGTCCGGCGCGACTTTGGATGGCACTTGCTTTGGCAGGTACTTGTGGTGGGAGGTCACTCAACCCTGTGCTGTCGGGGATGATGTATCAGTGTTGGGTGCCCCTCACAACTTCATCTACCTATCTATCTCCCAAACCTACAGAACCCAATAGGAGAATGAGGCACCTCTGGGGAGCAGTGGGTTTTATAGGTGCCACCCGTGCCTGTCAGGGCTGTGCTACAGGTTGGACAATGAGGTCACAGAAAGAGTTTCTGGGTGGAACAGGCTGGACTGACGCCCGGGTGTAATGCTCATTTCTTCACTCGTGGACAGACCCCACCTCTCCAAGGAGTCCTCAGAGACCATGCCTGCTCAGCATGTGTCCTCCAGGATAAGCCTTCATGGAGGAAAGTGTCAACTGGACCCAGGATTCACTCTGGAGAGGGATCTTGGAGCCTCTATTTTCTCATCTATACAGTGGGAGCAAATGTGATTGATCTGATGGAGTGTATGAGCATTAAATGACATAAATCAAGGGAAAAGAGTTTGCACCATGCCCAGCAGGTCAGTCTTTTCAGTAGTCTCTGGCTTCTGAGCTCTGTGTTAACATTTCCCACCAAACTATCCCTTTGGCCACTGATGCAACCATGTATGATAATGGACCAGAGTCTGAGTTTGAATTCTTGCTCTGACACTGACCAGCTCTGAGACCGAGTGCATGTTCTCTAATTTATCTATGCCTCAGACCCCCATCCAGCAAAAGAAGATGACAACATCCATCTCATAGGGTTATTGCGAGCATTGAGTGTGTCAACCCATAATAAAGCCATTAGAACAGTCTGGTATTTAGGGGATACTCAGAGAAATGGACTGGTATTACCTTATTACATTGAAACATTGAGGAACCCAGCTGCTTGCCACAAAGTTGGCTCAGCCTGGAATTGTGTCTCTCAAAGATGGAACACAGCTTCATTTTACATAAAAATGGATCTTTCTAATGCATACAGGTGGTAGGAGCTTCTTCACTCTTGGTCAACATGCATGAATGTGAGAAGAAAAGCCTATTTATTATGTCTTAAACACATTTGCTGCACTCATGTTTATTGAATGAATGAATGCGTTTTTTTCCTATATAGAGTTTGCATTACATGCATAAATTTGTAAGTGAAGAAGTAATAACCTACAACTGAGATGTTGGGTTGTGATCTCCAGTTATGACTACACCCAAAAAGAGGTTCATGGCAGATACGGGAGGCACAAATCTGCTGAGAACCCTGAAGCCCTTTGTGACAAACCAGGGCCATTTAATATTTTCGTTAATGACTTGAAGAATGGAATGGAGACCCAACTAATGAGATTTCTGAGTGATAGGAAGCTGGAAGGGATCTTAGCTACTTTGGAGGACGAGATTAAAATGCAATCCAAGTTTGACAAATTGCAGAGATAGGCTTAAATCGATAAAGAGAGAGGCAATAAAGATAAATGCAAGCTGCTTCGAACGGAGCCAAGAAAATTATCCAAGTACCAAATGGTGATGGGAGAAATGAGCTTGGAGGGGGCCAGGAAGAAATGCCTGGATGTAAATTGAGCAAGTCATAGTATTTGCAAAGTGAAGGCTCCTCTCTGTCACCCAGTGGATCTCAAAGTTTAGAGAGTGAAAGAATCACCTGGAAAGGTTGGGAAAATGCAGATGTCCAGGCCATGGGCCTGAATGGGCTAAGATGATTCTGATGATGGACTAAGCTCCATAAAACCCCAGCTCGGACCTCACTGCATGCCCATGACCATGCAGCCACACCATCATGTCCCAGAGTGAACTCTGGATCTTTATCCCACAGGGTTCTCTGCAAGCATTGAGTTCCATGGTCTAACAAGTTTGGGTTCCCTTTTTGAAAATAATCATGAGATAAGTGAGCATATTAAAGACTGAAATTTCTTGGAATTAAATGAACTGCTTAACTTGGTTCAAATTAGAGTTTCCAAAACCTTTTGACAAGAGAGCCATTTTTTGGTGGGGCAATCTCTATCAACATCTTGGGGAACACACTTTAGAAATTGTTGCTTCAGAGTAAGACCTTCGTTCATGAGATACTCCAGGATGCCTTCATCCTGGTCTTTTCGCTACCCTATGCTGAAATTTATCCAGGGGGCTGGAAACTCGAAATCACTTAAAATGCTTTCAATCTCCTCAGCTACCCATGATCTGAACTTTCCTCTTACCGGTACAAGAGAGGATGGCTAAAGCTTCAAGTTTTGGCTTTCTCTTGCCTACAAAAATGACACCAGGGACCCCAGATGTGGAATCGGGTGGGGTGGGTGGAGCAAGTGCTTTTGCTTCTTTGTTCATTGTCTTCCTTAAGCATGCATCAAAAACTAGTTGACTCTCCATTGTCCATTCTCTCCTCTTCCCTTAGCCACAGAATCACCCTATTGTTGAGTGTGACAATGTTCTCAGATGAAAAAAAAAAATCATAGTTCTCTCTTTCCTTTGCAGACAGGGCTGAGCCATCAGATGTAAGCAGAGGTCACTGGTGGAATTTCCAGGGAACCACTTCAAAAGAGGCTGATTCATTTGGAAGGCATCATCTTTGCTCTTGCTGCCTAGAACGCAGAGATGGTGGGAGCATTGGCCGCCATTTTGGACCATAAGGTGAACTTGAGGATGAAATCCATTCACTAAGGATGGATAGAAAGTGTCTAAGATCTCCATGGCATTGCGAAGTCTCCATAGCAAACTTCCACTGCCCAAGAAAAGAAACACCTCTGTTTAAGCCACTGTTTTTCCAAATTTCTGTTACCAGCAATTGAATGCAATTTTGAATTCATGCAGAACAGAAGAATCAGCAGTCTTTTTATGGTTTTCCATGAATTTCAGTCTATGTTAGGCTGCTGTCCTGACAATCCATCCGTGGGCTTCATGCACGTTTGTGTCTATGTGTGTGCAGGTGAGTGTTGTCCCATCTTTGGTTGGTTGAGCCCCGTGCAGTTTCTGTACCACTGTATCTGTGTCTTCAGATGCCTCCCTTTCCTCCTTTGTTGGAATTAACTACAAATACACTCAGACGGACATTTTTGAGAGCCTCAGTCCTTCCATAACAAACTTCCCTTTTGGTATCTCTGTCCTGAGAATGTTTTTTCAAGGTATTTTGTCATCTACATTCAACACAGGATTCCTGTGTGAAGTCAGGGTGTAAATCCTGAGAAGTGGATTGAGTGGAAAGAGCGTTTCAAGAATTTCCTTTACATCACCTATGAGAATTGCTGGAAAGGAAACAAAAAAATCATGCGATTGCAATGAGAAAAAAGAAATGAGCATAATCCAGGGTCAGGAGGACTCATTCAGTTCAGTGACGGGTCAGGGGGCAGAAGGGCCCCTCTGCAGCCTCTCCCTTCGCTCTCAGTGGGCCACTTGCCTGGCCTCCCTTCTTCCAATAGCCACTAGAGCTTCTGATCCAGAAAGTTCTGCTCTCTGTCCAAGGCTCCACCTGGCCTGAAGCAGACCCACATTTTGTCATTGACGTGCCAACCAAAGGAGATCCGCTGGTTTTCCCTTCTGCTTCTGACTCTTCTGGCCTCGTAAGCAGTGCGATGGTCTCTGGTCTTTTCCTCTCCCTTTCAGTGACTGGAAGCCCATTTGCAAGAAGCTCTTCTCCATGGTCAGACTTAGTGAGGCTGCGGCATTTTCTGAGGGATTTAAAGGGGAAGCTCCATGGGAGGAGCCAGCATTCACTAAACATTTCTCAGGTGCTTCTGCACCTACTTACCAGCCACTCATCCTTAGATTTGAGAGGAGAAATCAACTGTCACAGCAAGCTAATAGGGGATTGAGTGCAATCTGAAAATTCCACCACTGGCCCTGTACAAATCTTTTTACTCAGGGATGTGCTAATAAATAACAACAACAACAAAAACTCAACACGGGGTACTATAAAAAAATGTGCTGCAGAAGGGAAAAGGAACAAGACAGTAAGTTCAGAAAGGAAATCCTGCCTTTGAAATACAATCAATTCATGAAAGAGAAGAAAAATTCAGAAGACAGATGGTATATAGTCTTATTTAAATATCAAAATGCATAAGTTCTATTAAAGTAAGGTCAGAAACTTACTTTAGGGAAAGAAACTAAAAGAAAAATACTTCCAAAGTAAAATACGCCTTGAAAGCAACAGAGTTGACACTGCAGAAAATCAAATTGGTGAGGGAGAGAACACAATTTGGAAATACTTCCAGAGATATGATTAAGAAATGAAAAAGATGAAAGCAATAACAGAGATATATGCCAAACAGGGATATCCACATATAAATAAAAAGTGCTACAAATGACAAAGCAGAATAAATAAATCACCACCAATATAAAAATATAATGGAAGATAATTTTCCAGATTTGGAAAATTTTTCAGAATTCGGACTTTGTTACTTTTGAATCCTTCTAAAAAGAAAAAAGAACCAAAGGATGGGAGCAGGCTGAGGAAGACTGAGAAGTATCAAGGGCTGAGAGTTTTGAGTCAAGGCCTCTTTGCTATTCACTCTCGGAGTGGCTGAGCCAAGGTGCCATACCTTTCCAGGTCTCGGCCTCCTCCTTTGAGAAATGGAGGCATTGCTTTCTCAGTTTAGGGTCCCCCCAGAGCAGACCCTGAAGCAGGGACTTGGAGGCACATAATTGATTTGACAGGCAATTCCTGGAAAGGAAGCAAGGAAATGAGGAAAGTCATACACCAAAGGAGAAAATCCAATGAAGGTGGCTGTCAGGGGTAGAATTGTGTGAATTCCACCCAGGAATTGATTGGCTCATGGTTTTAAGGATAGAAGACATCCACAATCAAGATCTTTTCATGGCTTGCTTTCTGTGGGAGTCTGTAGCATTCTGGTGCCAGCTGCCAGCCATCCTTGGGGTACCTGGACTTGCATCTCTATCCCTTTGCTATAGTGATGTCCTCTCCTTTCTCCTCTTCTGGTTTCCACTGATTTCCGGTTTCTGACTCCTGTATGGCATTCTTTGCCTTCTGGCTTCTGGTTTCTTCTCTTTATAAGGCTTCCAATAATGTGGATTAAGATCCATCCTCTTTCCGTTGGTCCACACCTGAACTAAAAACAGTATCTTCAAGAGGTCCTATTTATGTGGGCCCACACCGCAGGAATGTGGGCTAAAATATCTATGTTGGGAAGACATCACTAGTACCACAGCAATGCCGGGGATAAACATTGGGGAGGCCAGGAGAACCTCTTTTGTTGCTCAGATGTGGCCTCTCTCTCCCTCAGCCAACACAACAAGCAATCTCACCACCTTCCCCCTGTCTACGTGGGACACGACTCCCAGGGGTGTGGACCTTCCTGGCAACACGAGACAGAAACCTTAGAATAAGCTGAGATTCAGCATCAAGGGATTGAGAAAACCTTCTCTACCAAAAGGGGGAAGAGCGAAATGAGACAAAATAAAGTGTCAAAAGCTGAGAGATTCCAAACAGAGTCGAGAGGTTATCCTGGAGGTTACTCTTACGCATTAAATAGATATCACCTTCTTAGTCAAGATGCAATGGAGAAGCTGGAGGGAACTGCCTGAAAATGTAGTAGCCATGTTTCTTGAAGATGATTACATAATGATATAGCTTTGACCATGTGACTGTGTGATTGTGAAAACCTTGTGTCTGATGCTCCTTTTATCTACCTTATCAACAGATGAGTAAAACATATGGAATAAAAATAAATAATAGGGGGAACAAATATTAAAATAAATTTAGATTGAAATGCTAATGATCAATGAAATGGAGGGGTAAGGGGTATGGTATATATGAATTTTTTTCTGTTTTCTTTTTTTTCTTTTTCTGAATAGATGTAAATGTTCCAAGAAATGATCATGATGATGAATATGCAACTATGTGATAATATTGTGAATTACTTATTATATATGTAGAGTGGAATGATCAAAAGTTAAGAATGTGTTTGGTGTTTTTTGGTATTTAAAAAATTTTTTTTTAATTTTTAAAAAAAGTAATAATCGGGGAGGGAAGACAAGAGTTAAGGGAAAGTTTAGATTTTCTATTTGAGGAGGGTGTATTTATCTGTTTTTTTTCTCTTTGGAGCAATGAAAATTGCCTAAAAATGAGAGTGTTGATAATTGCATAACTAAGTGAGGATGCTGTGAGACCTGGATTGTTTATTTTGGACACTATCTCTGATGCCCAATGGATGGAGGTGGCCAAAGGATACATTAACTGAGAAGGAGAATGGCGAATCGTGGTGTATTGTATAATGGAATCTTGTGTGGCTACAGAAAGAAACGAAGTCATGAGGCATGAAAGGAGGTAAATGAACCTTGGGGATGTTATGTTGTGCAAAATAAGTCAGAAACAAAAGACCAAATATTGTATGGTCTCTTTTAGAAAATACTTATAAGAAAATTGGGGCCTAGATTTTATAGCAGTCACATTTAGTCCAGAGTTGTGTTACCATTAGATCTTGAGATGCTGTGCTCTGTGTATATAACCTGCAGTGTGATGGTCAGGTTCATGTGTTAAGTTGGTCAGGTGGTGGTGCCCGGTTGTCTGGTTGGGCAAGCGCTGGCCTGTCTGTTGCTGTGAGGACATTTCATGCACTTAATTCATGACCACATGCATGTACAGCATTTGCAGTCAGCTAAGGGGAGTGTCTTCTGCCATGAGTGATGCTTAATCTAATCACCAGAATCCTTTTAAGGAGGATTCAGAAGAGACATTTGCTCTTTTCTGCTTCAGCCAGTCAGCCTCTCCTGAGAGTTCATTGAGAACCTTCATCGGAGCTGCCAGCTCAGGGCCTGCCCTAGAGACCTTGGTCTCTTACATCCCCACGGTTGCATGAGATACTTTTATGAATCTCATATTCACAGATACCTCCTGTAGGTTCAGTTTCTCTAGAGAACCCTAGCTAATACAGCTGGTATATTATTTCCCTGGAACTTGGGGTACCTGTGTGACACCTAAGATACAGAGTTGGAGCTCTGCAGCTCTGAAAGTCAGTATTGCTACATAAAAACAACCGTTAAAGAAACTGTAAAATAGATCAGGTTTCAATCAGAGATAGGAATGAGGCCAATCTGACTGGGACTAAGGTAAATCAAAGGATGATATTGTCTATATTTTAGAGTTTCACCTACTGTATGAGACCAAAGGAAGAAAGGTTTATTTTTTCCAAAAACCTAAATTTTCTGTAGCCCATAGCTCATTTAAACACCTCAAACACATGGAGACCAGAATGGGATCAAGGGCTTGTAGTACTGTATTACCACTGTAATACTACTGTATTAGCTTATTGTAATACCCAAATACATCCAGAATATGTTGGGCAAATAATTTAAAAGTATTAGTAAATTCTCCCAAGAGACCAGAGAAAAAATACAGAACTTTCCCACCTGGGAAACCCCTAGGGACACCCAAGTTAATTTGATCAAGCCTTTGATCTTGAGGCTTACTCTTAAGAAACTTATTTCTGCAGCAGAAAAGCCAAGCCTACCTATAATTGTGCCTAAGAGTTACTTCTAGAAAACCTCTTTTGTTGCTCAGATGTGGCCTCTCTTTCTCTAAGCCCAACTCTGCAAGGGAAATCATTACCCTCCCCCCTACATGGGACATAATGTCCGGGGGTGAAAGTCTCCCTGGCAATGTGGGACATGATACCCAGGGATGAGCCTGAACCTGGCACCTTGGGATCAACAAAGCCTTCCTGACCAAAAGAGGAAAAAGAAATGTAACAAAATAAGGTATCAGTAGCTAAGAGAGTTCAAATAGAGTGGAAAGGCTATTCTGGAGGCTACTCTTATGCAAGCTTCAGCTGGATATTGCTGATTGCTACAATTTGTTAACCCCCAACCAACACCATTCCTGTTAACACTAAAGAACACCTAGGGCTCTATCTGAGGTTATACAAAAGCTTCATGCACTAAGATTACTTTCCAGAAACCTGCAACCCCTAGATGGTTCCTAGGCCAGATAAGTCCTGAAAACCAGAGGGGCCAGGTTGTCCAAGAACTTCAGCTAGTTCCATCCCCATCCCATATTGTCGACACCCCTTTCCAACATGAAAAAGTTAGAATGGAGATGACCCAAATATTCTTAAAGATTGGGAAAAGGATCAAAAGAGAAGGAGGTGTTAGAAAAGATAGGATTTAACAAATGAATATGACTGCTGAATCATATTGATATTTCTTTCACTCTCCAGTGTCTTGAAGCAGTTAGAAGGAAAAACCTGAAACTGGAACTATCACCCATACCAAACTTTGAAATCTGTTCTAGAACTGCTTGTTAAAAATGCACTTTGAAATTTATTGCTTTTTTGTATATATATTTTACAAAAAAAAAAGTGTTTAAAAATGTCTATGTTGGGGTACATAATTCAAACTACCACAAGCACCATGAGAAAATAGATTTTTTCCGTCTCAGATCACCTCGTTTTTGGAAATTTGTTACAGAATCCCTGAGATTTATCCTAGACTTCTGAAATAAATATTTCTCCTTTCCCATAGCTTCATCCCTTTTCTCTATTTGGTCTCTAAAATTTGTGAAGTTTTCTTGTCTTCTTTATATAAACTTTTATTAAACAGAACATCCACACATTTTGTGGAAATATCTAAGGTCACATTTAGTTGCCTATAAACTTAATCTGGACCACTGAACATATTTTGTTTGGCCTGCAGAATGCGTAATGAAAATGTGAATCAAGGAAACCACCATGCATATTTCAGCTTCCCCAAAATATGCTAGCTATTTGGATTTTCTTCTCTACTTATTTACATTCAAATCCACCTTTTTAAGAGTTTTCCCCCCCTAAGGTTAGAAAATCTAGCAATATTTTCTGCTCTGTTCAGTGGAAATCTTTGGCGCTGTAATGGTAAATTCTTCAATTCACGTTTTAAAAAAATCTCACTCATAAAAAAAGTGAGTTGAAATTGAAACACAGTGATATGTTTTGCCAAAAAGGTAATCTAGTTTCACCATGTTTCTTGTAAAACTGGGAAACCTGGTAATAGTGAGGACAGAAATGCTAGCAATCAGCTATTACCTCTTAGGTGGGGTGTCTGCTCTCCAGGCCACTTCAATTCTCACCGTCCTTGTTTCCCTGACCCACATCCCCAGCCAAACTAATTTGGGCTGTCTGGTCTCTGGTGCCAGCACTTTTGTCACTGTGACGCCTGGTGTGCAGAATATAAACCCATGCCTTGAAACGGGCAGGCGCACACGTGCCACCCCTCTGCCATCCCCAGCATGTCCTCCTATGAACTGAAGGAAGGAACAAATGAACGAACGCTGAATCACTATTATTATGGGTTGAATTGCATCCCCCAAACAGACGTGTGCAAGTCCTAATTCCCGGTCCCGTGAATGTGACCTCATTTGGAAATAGAGTCATTTCAGATGGAATTAGTTCAGATGAGGGCTCTAATCCAATATGACTGATGTCCTTATAAGAAGGGGGGAATTAGGGGACAGAGGGGAAGGCGGCAAGGTGACAGAGGCAGAGATTGTAGTAACAAGCCAAGAAGCAGGAAGAACCGTCGGCCTCCACTGGAAGAGAGAAAGAGACAAGGAACAGAGTGGCTTCTAGAACCTTCAGAGGGAGCCCAACCCAGGCAACACTTGATTCTGGGCTTCAGACCCCTGGAACTGTGGGACAAGGATTTTCTACGGTTTTATACCTCCCCGTTTGTGATACTTTCTTACAGCAACCTTGGGAAACAAGCACATATGTGGAACAAGTTAAATATTTGTAAATACACACAAACCTTGTTGCTGTCACTGAGAGGAAAGAAGTTTTCAGTTTAAGGTAGAACTCCGAAGGAAAGCAGGAATCTTAATTGCTAATACTCAGAACAAAGATGACCACTTCCTTTCCTGAATAGCCCCCCAGAAGGTATCTCAGCCTGTAAATAAAAAGCTTCCCTCCCAAAGCAGAGGTAGGTGTTTCCAACATGTCTTGTCATTTTCGGTAGAATCCCTGGTTCTTTGCTAAACCCCTCATCTTTGGCCTCTTGTGGCCCCTGCTCTACCCTCCAATGGACAGCGGGGCTCAGAGAACAAGCCCCCGAATCTGATTACAGGAAAAGTCATTACTTGAAGTCCTCCCTCAGGGTCCAGAGCTCATAAAAGTAGCCTCCAGCAGCCTCAGTTTAAGAGAAGAGAGAATCCTGTGTCACAAATCTATAGATCGGCAATAATTAACCTGAACTAATTCTCAGTAGACCTGGGTCAGTCTTCCCAGAGCAAGCCTCCCCCTGGACAACTGGATTTTCAGAACTTTTCATGCAGACCCAATAGGAATATTCAGCAGATTTAGATACAAAGAAAATATGCCCCGAACAGGAGTCTCTCTACAAGGCTAAGACTGAGCCCACGGGAGTTCACAGGCACAGGGTTTTAAAGCCACCCCACCCCCCACTCAGGGATTTTGAAATAAATACCACCACAAACATTAACACACAAGGACAAATGGAAAACTAGGAAAGCTATGTAAAGTTTATATACTGTCCTTAAAAGTTGGCATTTAAAAAAAATAGAATATTCCAGAAGGAAAAAATAGCAAATTATAAAGAAAGGTTATTTGCTACAGAAAACTAGCCCATCAATATATCGACGTATTTTTTTAATGTTCACCCTTACTAGTTATGAAAATAAAAGGCAAATGCAAAAAATGAGAGCACTTTGTCCTCTTACGACATTGGTAAATTATTTTAAAAGGCAATGCGGATATTAACAAAGGCGGTGGAACTTGGCATTCTTGTTTGTACACTGTCAGTGGAGTGTAAAGTGATAACTTGGTTCAACTTTTGGAAGGTAATTTGACCAGAGATGATAAAAAACACTTCAAATGTGCATATGTGCAGATCCTTTGGGCAGTGCTTCTCCACAAAGGTGATTTGGCCATGCAGGGCATTTGGCAACCTGGAGACTATGAATGTCATGATGTTGGGGGGCAGGGGGGCGCTACTGGCATCTAGTGAGTAGAGTCCAGGGATGCTGCGAGACATCCTATGATGCACAGTGGAGAGGCCGCATGGGCTGGTTTGAAAGGATGCATGTCCCCTAGAAAAGCCATGTTTTAATCTTAATTCCATTTCGTAAAGGCAGCTGTTTCTTCTAATCCCTATTCAGTACTGTATGTTTGAAACTGTAATTAGATCATCTCCCTGGAGGTGGAATGTAATTGAGAGTGATTGTTAAACTGGATTAGGTGATGACATGTCTCCACCCATTCGGGTGGGTCTTGATTTCTTTCTGAAGTCCTATAAAAGAGATAAGAGGTTCAGAGAGCAATTCAAAAAGAGCAGGGAAGAACGACACAGCCATGAAAGCAGAGAGCCCACAAGCCAGTGACCTTTGGAGATGAAGAAGGAAAACGCCCCCTGCGGAGCTTCGTGAAACAGGAAGCCAGGAGAGAAAGGAGCAGATGATGCCGTGGTCGCCATGTGCCCTTCCAGCCGAGAGAGAAACTGTGACCGTGTTCACCATGTGTCTTCTCACTTGAGAGAGAAACCCTGAACATCATCGGCCTTCTTGAACCAAGGTACCTTTCCCTGGATGCCTTAGATTGGACATTTCTATAGACTTGTTTTGATTGGGACATTTTCTCAACCTTAGAACTGTAAACTAGCAACTCATTAAATTCCCCCTTTAACTGCCATTCCGTTTCTGGTATATTGTATTCCAGCAACTAGCAAACTAGAACACCGCACAACAAAGAATTATAGGTCCAAAATGCCCAATAGTGTCACTGCTTGCCTTGTATGTTAAGCATATAGGGAATTCAGCACTGTTTTATAAAGTTAAAAAATCCATAGGGAACTAGCTAAATAAATTATAGGTCATGCATACACTAGAATGCCACATGGCCATTAGAAATGAAAGACTTCTGTGTTGACTGATAAGGAACTATGCAGTCATATGGTGCCAAGTGAGAATGAATGGTTTCAGAATCAAAGATTAGGAGGAGAGTATTCTGCGTGTGCATCTATATGTATAGAAAAAAGTTGGAAAGAATATATGGAAAAAAATTGAACAATAGTGATCTCTAGGTGGAAATAATGGGTGATTTTCATTGCTTATTTTTTCTTATCAGCATTTCCTAGTTTTCTTCCAATTGCCTGGCTCATAGAGACCCTCTAATGTAGGGTTGAAGAAAGAATTTGAGAGTCAGAAAGGGAAAGTTCTGGTTGAGAACTCAGGACTCTTCTGGAAAGAGTCCTTTCCCAGCAGAATGGAAAACGGGCAGATCTGGTAACAAGGAACCTGCACCCTGACACAGCAGCCACCAGCTGAAGCTGACCTCTTAAGCGAACGCTCTTCAGTTCACCCCAGTTTCCATGAAGTCACCCCATGATGTGCTGTTAATATGTCTTTTTTCTCTTCCTGGAAATCGTCCAAAAGCAATAATTTTTATTGAAACATGGAGACAGCTAAAATCCCAGGACCAATATTGGTTGGAAGAGCTGCCCAAAGCAGTGGAAATAAAGCAGGAGATTGAACAGAGGGAGGCACAGGTGGCAGTGGAGAGGCTGCAGACCTCAGGAGAGCCAGCAAGCATGCTTCTTGGAAACAAAGGCCACCCCCTGATTTGAGAAAGTAGGGGTATCAGCTGGCATCGGGAAGTTTTCTAGACCTGGTTTGGTTCTAAGAAGCCGAGGAGATGAGACTAAATAGGAGATTTCCCAAACCAGCCATGTTTGCAGGAAACAGTCTTCCAAAGGGGCTGAGAAGAGTGAAATTGCGTAGCAAAAACAACCCCTTCACAAAAAGCCTCTTATCTCCACCAGCTTAGGAGCAATAAAAGCCAAACAAACTCGCGTGCAATAACTTGTATCATTTTAAAAATTGTTCTGGGGACCGAGCGGCAAAGTGTCCAGATGGAATTCCTGCCTCTGTGGAGCCTCCGATGTGGTTGGGGAGCCAGATGTGAGTCCAGTGTGATATGGCGGTTTGCAGCACGGGCTTTGGAGTTAGATAAACCAGGTCTTTATTACCTCGTGCACTTTATTATGTCATGCACTTTATTACATCGCAGAGACCCTTGGCTCATCTGTAAAATGCGTAAGTGCAGCAGCACCCACCTGATAGGGATGCTGCGGGGTTTCACTGTAATGATGGAGACACGACAGCATGCATTGGTCCGAGCCCATAAAACAAGGTGTCGAAGGGGGGGGCTGTATATGGGTGGGGGTAGGTATCTGGGATCTCTGCACTTCCTGCACTTTTTCTGTATACCTAAAACTGCTCTAAAAATAAAGTCTATTAAGAAACAAAGGAGAGGAGTGCATGGGTAGCTCAGTGGTAGAATTCTCACCTGCCATGCGGGTGACCCGGGTTTGATTCCCAGTCCATGCACTTCACCCCCGCACCCCCCCCCCAAAAAAATTCAACAAATGGTGCTGCAATCATGGGATACTTACATGGAAAAAGAATGAAATGTGACCCCACCACACAGCATATATAAACAAAAGAAAAAACAAAAGTCAGGTGCGTGAGAAAAACGGCACAATGCCCAGCAACAGCTGCTCAGTAGATACAGCTATTATTAATACAACTGTCAATATCATGAATATCCTTCTTATGATTAGCAGAACTGTAGCGGACAGGACAATGAAGGAAAAGCAAAAGTTGTTGCAAGCTTCTTTTTTGAAACATTTTTTATTGTGTACTGTAACATATATATACATAATCAATTTTGAAGCACATTGTAACAAGTGGGTACAGAAGAGATTTCGAAGTTTGCCTGGGTAACAGTTCCACAATTTCAGGTTTTTCCTTCTAGCAGCTCCAAGACACTGGAGACTGAAAGAAATATCAATATAATGAGTCAGCAGTCATACTCATTTGTTAAATTCTATCTTCTTTGTTATAACTCTTCCTTCTCCTTTGAGCCTTCTCCCACTCTTCACGGGTATTTCGACTCTGCCCATTCTAATTTTTTCATGTTGTGAAGGAGTGTCGATAGTATGGGAGGGGGTTGGAATTAGCTGATGTTCTTGGAGACACTGGGACCTCTGGGTTTCAGGACTTAACTGGCCTAGGGACCATCTGGAGGTTTAGGTTTCTGGAAAGTAATCTTAGTGTGTGAAGCTTTTATACAATCTGAGATAGAGCCCTAGGTGTTGTTTTGGGTTAACACAAATGCTATTGGCTGGGGGTTGATAAACCATGGCAATTAGCAATATCTGACTGAAGCCAGCATCAGAGTAGCCTCCAGAATAGCCTCTCCACTCTATCTGAACTCTTGTAAGAGCTTCTAATGGGGTGTAAGGGGACAGAGATGTCATCTGGGGGGAGTCAGAGAAGCTTCTCTGGGGAAGACCTAGCGGAAACAGTAAGAACACAAGTCTCAAGAATTTACAGATGTCTTGGGGTGATTTGTAGCTCAGGTATTACAGCTGCACTGAGCTCAATGTCAGGGGCCAGGAGACTGCTGCTGCCATCTGCGCCCTATTATAACGCCCTCCTGTCAGCAGATGCAAGCAACCTGGCAGGAGCTAAGGAAATGTTTACTGAAAGGATTAGCTTGTCAGTGGAGCCTGGACAGATGGCTATTGATCGCCTGCCCGTCTGCCAACTCTGTCGTGCAGAGATGGGCAAGCAGGTTCTCTTGGACCCGAACCCAGGGTGGGGGCTTGGGGCTCAGGTATGGTGATTCATCACCCAAGCAGAAACTCTGTAGCTGCTAAGCAATAACTCCCCATTCTCCTGCCCCCCGGGAACCTCTAATCTACTTTCTGTCTCTATTAATTTCCTTATTCTTGATATTTTACATAGGTGGAATCATACAATATCTGTCCTTTGTGTTTGGCTTATTTCACTTAGCATCTTGCTTGCAAGGCTCGCTCATATTGCGGCATGTACTAGAACTCATTCCTTTTTATAGCCGAGTAATAGTCTCTGTTGGACAGATATGCCACACTTTGTTTACTCATCCACTGATAGACGCTTGGGTGGGTCCCATCTTTTGGCTCTTGCAAATGTTCGAATCTTTCCAAGTCAGAAAATGGAAGCTGAGATCAAAACCCTTTGCCTAGTGCAGGATTTTTTCCAAAGTGTAAGACCAGGCGATGGTCTTGAGGAGTCTGGCTTTTGGGTATTCTTAAGAGCTTGACACTTAACCTGAGGGCAGCGCTGAGATGCTTACAGATGTGATAAGATGTGGGTTTAGCAAGATGACATTGAGTGTAGAGAGGTGAAGCTTGGATCTGTCGCACAAAGGTAATGGAAGAGGGGGTGCAGAGGACAGAATGCATCCTACGGGACTCGATGATGATCGGTTGATTGATTGGACATGGGGGGATGTGACTCCACCCACTCACTGAGGCACACAGCCCTGGAGGAGAAGCAGTTCAAGGGAAAGACAGTGAGTTTTTTCAAACATGGCATGTGTGGGAGTCCATGGGTCGCCCGAATGGGTGTCTGGGAGGCAGTAGGATGGGTCTGATGTTCAGGAGTCAGATCTGGGTTCAGTATAGATTCGGGAGTTGTCAAAGGTGTGTGAGGAGAAGAGGAGGGCCATGCTCCGAGGATCTGAGGGTGTAGACAGAAAGAGATTGTGGGTCACAGAAGCCAAGGGGAAAGAGATAGTTTCAGGTCAGAAGGAGTTAGCAGCAGTAGGATATTCTACAAAAAGGATACTTCAAAAATATATCTAAGACATGTGTTCTGGTTTGAAAGGAAGTATGCCCCCTAGAAAAGCCATGTTTTAATCAAAATCCCATTTCATAAAGGTAGAATAATCCCTCTTCAATACTGTATGTTTGAAACTGTAATCAGATCATCTCCCTGGATGATGTGATTTAGTCAAGAGTGGTTGTTAAACTGGATTAGGTGATGACATGTCTTCACCCATTTGGGTGGATCTTGATTGGTTTTTTGGAGTCCTACAAAAGAGGAAACATTTTGGAGAATGAGATTCAGCAAGAGCAGAGCAGAATGACATAGCCGTGAGAAGCAGAGTCCACCAGCCAACGACCTTTGGAGATGAAGAAGGAAAATGCCTCCCCGGGAGCTTAATGAAACAGGAAGCCAGAAGAAGAAGCTAGCAGATGATGCCGTGTTCACCATGTGCCCTTCCAGATGAGAAAGGAACCCTGACTGTGTTCACCATGTGCCCTTCCACTTGAGAAAGAAACCCTGAACTTCATCGGCCTTCTTGAACCAAGGTATCTTTCCCTGGATGCCTTAAATTGGACATTTCTATAGGCTTGTTTTCACTGGGACATTTTCTCAGCCTTAGAACTGTAAACTAGCAACTCATTAAATTCCTCTTTTTCAAAGCTATCCTGACACTGGTATATTACATTCTGGAAGCTAGCAAACTTGAACAATGTGTCTCCTGGATTTAGGAACCAGGAGGTTATTTTCAACTTGGCAGTCTCTATGGAGCAATTGTGGGCCGAAGGTCAACCATGGTGATCTGAGATGAATGAGAGGTGAGACTGTACCAGGAACTGGAGAGAAGCTCCACACGGGACGGGAGGAGAGAGGGCAGTAGTGGAGGGCACAGGGGTGCAGGGCTCTTTTAAGATGGAGTCCCTTCAGAGTACGTAGAGCCTGGGAAGGGCCCAGCAGACAGGGGGAGGGGCAGGAGAGAAAGTAGAGACCAAAGGAGCAAGGTCCCTGCTGGGCCAGCTGCTCAGAGCCCAGCTGGACTCAGGACAGCTCTTCAATTTCAGGCCCGAGAGGGCAAGCTGAGCCCCAGGAGGAGGAAGGGAAGCTAAACTGGCCCCACCTGAGGGTCTTTCTCTCTCCAAGGAAGGTGAGGTTGTCTGATGAGAGTTTGGTGGGGTAGATGAGGGGCTGGAGGCAGGTCAGGAAGTTGTAGAAATAGTAACTATTGGGGGGTGGAAAAGAGAGAGAGAACTGACCATAGGGTGAGCTGGACCTGGAGCCCGTGAATTCAGACAGAAAAGGAAAAGCTGGTTCTAGTGACGCCAAGGGTTAATCTGAGCAGGACTTGGGGACCGATGACAAGAGTAGGGGAGGGAGAAGAAGGGTCCATGATGATCCTCAGATGCCTGGGCTGTGTGGTGGGGGGGAGGGGAGGGGGAAGGGGAGGGGGGTGCAGGTGCCGCCTAATCCACAGCACACACGAGGAGGGACAGGGAAAGCCTCAAAGGGCACCTCAGGGCTGGGTTCTGGGTGAAATGTGTCCTCAGCAAGATTTATGCTCAAGTCCCAGCCGCTGGTTCCCTGATGGTGATCTGATTTGAAAATAGTCTTGCAGATTGTCCTCAGGTTGAGACGCGTGATGCTGCTTTAGGGTGGGGTCTACTGCAATATGACCACTCCTTAAAAGGAGAGGAGGACAGACACAGGGGAGAAGGGATGTGACAATGGAGGCAGAGATTGAAGGGCCGCGTCTCCAAGCCAAGCATTGGCTAGCAAACCGCCCAAAGCGAGGAAGAGGCCAGGAAGGAGCTTCCCCGAGGGCCTTCAGAGGGAGCCCAGCTCTGTTTGATTGTGGACTTCTGGCCTCCAGGACTGGGAGACAATAAATTTCTGTTGTTTGAAGCCACCTGGTTTGTGGGATTCTGTTGTGGCAGCCCAAAGACACTAAGACAGGGAGCCTGGAGATATAACAGCAAGTCTCCATCTGTGAGCCCGTGTCCCTGTCCCCTCCGTCCTCTCCTGCCCTCTCGCAGAATCCTTTGGCTTTCTCCCTTCAGCCATGTCTTGGAAATTGGCAAACCTGGAAGTCCAGCATCATGGAGAGTGGAGAGGACGCTGCCCCAGTATTCCCAGCTAACTCCAATGCCTGCGGTGCAGAGTGACAGAGCAAACCCTGGCCAAGGAGGCTGGCAGCTCTCTTCCTTTTCCCCAGCCTCAGTTTCCCTGTCTAGATGGTGAGGTTATAACCAGGAATCTCTGGGGAGCTTGGCCAGGGCGGACAGTCTTCAAAGTGAACTTCTATTCATGGGTGTGTTTTCTTTATCACCTGAATGTACAAGCGGGTGCAGGGCCAAGCTCTGAAACCCAAACACATAGTCAACCATCTAAACGAGATCCGAGCGTCAGATGTTTTCCATTAATTAATGGCTTCTTTTGAGGTTATTAAGTTAGACAGGGGTAAGCGGTGGCCTTTCTTTCTACTGCCCTTCCAATTAGCAGGCACTTGGCTGGGTAAATGTTAATTTAGAGTAATTGGGCGTGCTGAGGAGGGTCGGGCAGGCGGTGGGGTGGGGGTGGGGGGACAATGCTCTCTCCACTGTAGGTTAATTGCTAGTAAGTGTTGTTCCCCAGCCAGTTGGGGATGATTAATGAGCCTCGGAGCACAGGCTGAAACCCAGAGGGTTCCAGAGGCACTGTGGCCGGCTTAACCCCTCGGCGCCTGAGGTGAGAGCAGAGACGAAGCCCGCTGGGTCTTCCTGGGCTGATGAGCCAGAGGCCCTGGAGTGTGCTGGGAAGTCAGGGGGCCGGCTCCCGTCCTGGCTGGTCTCAGCATCCTCACCTGCAGCAGGTAATCAGATCATCTTCCCAGGGGCACAGGACAAAATTCAGACATCAACGGAAACAATGTGGGCAAAATGCTTCACTTCCCTGATACAGGGAATGGCCCTGAGCTGTTATCATTTTTCTATCTGCAGAAGGCAAAGGGATTTCTGACAAGGCTCGCATATCCGTTTGGGAGCTCTGTTTGCTGCCAATCACTTTCAGCTAAGTCAACCTGATGGGTCGCCGTGGCCGTGCCAGGGTCCCCAGTTATTCAAGCAAACACTAACCTATGTGTGGCTGGGCAGGTATTTTGTAGATGTTGTTAAAGTCCATACACGGTTGGCTTCAAATCAGAGAATCATTCTGGAGCATTTGGTGCACCTGGTTTAATCCATCGAAAAGCAGAAGGGAGACTTCCCTAACCAAAGAAGAAATTCCACGCGTGCCCGGCAGCTTGAGCTCACGCCCGAGGGTCCTGCCTGCCCCTCCTGCCAGCCTGTCCTACGGGTTTCGGACTCACACAGCCGGTGTCCACACATGCCTAAACCGATTCCTTATCGGAGATCTATTAATACACATCTCCTACTAGTCCTGTTTTTCTCTTTGAATCCTGACTGATGCCTAGCCATGCATCCCCCGGCCCACTCCCCCAGCCGCCACCCACTACCTATCCCGGAAGCGTTGCTCAGGTCCAGTCCCAGCTCTCAGAGCCACCAGGGGTCCCAGAACCACTGAAGGGCAGTTGTCCCAGGAGCTAAGGATTCCATTGCCACCTTCCTCTAGGGAGGGATAATGGATGAACAAACTTTTCTTTTAAAGAAAAATAAATTATTGTAACAAGCATGGGGTTGTAGTAATAAATGCTTTATTGTGAAAAAGAAAATGTAGAAACTATTTTTAACTGATTAATTTTGAAATCTCCAGCTTACAATAGGAAAGAAAAACAGCAAAATATTATATAGCCTTTGTGTAAAAATGGAGGGAGGGATAAGCATGTATATTCCCATTTACTGAAAGAAACATGAGAAGGAGTATAAGAAACTAATAAACATGATCATCAATGGGGATGGTGGGATGGGGTGAACTGGACAGGGGTGAGAGTGAGACTTGTCAGTGAAAGAAGTTTTGATTTTTGAATTAAGTATATTACTTATCGAAAAACTGAAATAAAATTATACATATATATCAGTTCACAAAAAGTTCCTAAGCATCCTGGTAATAAAGTTTGAGAATTGAAAAATGAATCTGAAATGCCTGAATGAATGAGTGGGTGTGGGTGGGTGTGTGTGAGTGAGAGACAGACAGACAGACAGATTTTGCCCATTCGGAGAGGGAGGCTCTGGAAGGATGTGGGTCAGAAGCAAGCAGGATTCAGACAGGCAGGAGTAAGGAAAATTGAAAAGACACAAAACTGGCGACCCCACAGTGGTCAAGGGTGCACAGGAAACTGAGACGCCCTTTCTCGGCTCCAAGGCAGGCTGCACACACACACCCCGCCCCGGCCCCCACACACCTCTTCCCTTCTCCCCCAAACTGGAAGGGCTCCTGGCTTTCCCTCCTTTGCAGGAAGTTCAGAGAACATCTTGCCTAACCCCTTGCGTTCCCACTCACAAGACCAGATCACGGCGATGGAGCCCCGGGTGATGGGGACAGGGCTAGAGAGGAGGGGAGAGGCGGGAGGGAAGGGGAGGGGGGAGGGGAGGGGAGGGGGGAGGGAGAGGAGGGGCGGGGCGGGGAGGGGAGGGGAGACTGAAGAGGCGGTTGGAGAAGGAGGTCTTTCACAAGAGCTCCATCTTCAGTTGAGCCTGCACTTCCGTCCTGGCTTCTGCAGACAGCGCCAGGGCTGGGGTAAGGGGTGCGTCCGCAGACGTCCCCCTGGAGCCCTCACCCCTGTCACTCAAAGACCCCAGAAAGACACAAGAGGGGGAAACTGAATTTCCCGGAAGCCCTCCCAGGGAGGTTACTCTGCCTGGCTGGAAGAAACATTGTAATGAATCTTTTCTTGGCGGGTAGGGGGTGGGGGGAGAGGTCTTGAGCCCCCTGCCAGACATGCTTGAGTAATGAACTGTCTCCAAGGGGAGCAGGTTCGGTTAGCTGCAGGGTTTAGGTTTCGCTGGGTGGGGTGAGCCGCCTTGGGAGACAGAGCTGTGCTGGTCAGGACAGAGCGGCAGGAGCCAAGTGGAGAGCTGAGCGGCAAACGTCAACAGCCGGCTGTTTGGTACAGCATCATTTATGCAAAAATGGAGAGGGTATGTGCATATATGTGCACAGTATGTGTGTGCATGTGTATACGTGTGTACATATGTGCACACGTGTGAATGTATGTGTGTGTACACGTGTGTGGGTGTGCCTGTTGTTCGTGAATGCAATATCCCTGGAAGAATCCCATCTGTGCCTCCAGGGAGGAGCACTGAATGGCCCAGAGATTGTATCTGTTAGGACACAGGCTGCTGTAAGAAGAGTGTAGCCCCCTGTGCATGGATGAGGACGGGTCACCACCATGTCTCCGTCCAGCCAATAGGAAAGTGGGGTAAAGGAAGCAGGAAGGTATCCACTTCCTCTGGGGCAGCTGCTGAGACTGACCACATTGTTGCCAGTTCCAGCTAGAACCCGATCAATGACTTGGCCGCACTAGGAAATGGCCTCCTTGGCTGAGTCCAGCTAAAATTGGGAGTTTTATTTCTAAAGGAAGAAGGAAAGGATAAATATAAAGGGGACAACTAGTCCTGTTTATCCAGGAAAGAGTAAAAGGAACATTTTCCTTCTATATGCTCTTTTTGTACCTTCTGAAACACATTAATCAAAAAAAATCGAGAAATACGTTAGGTTGGAAGACATAAATTAAGCACAATCACCATCTCTTCCCTCCACCCAACCCCGATTAGAATAAAATATAAGACATTCATCTCATTCAAAAGAATGAGATTGCATCAAGGCAAGAAAACAGGAGAGGATCCGGTAGATAAGAAAGTCTGAGAAAATACTGGAAGCTAGAAAGCAGATGGGATCAGGTTGACTGAGAAAGAGCCAAGGAAACCACGATTACCCCTTATAATGGTTCAAAAGTTCAATCAGCAACCATGGACAGTAACTCAATTCAATTCAATTCTGACTCTACTTATCTCAAGTTAGGCTGGACTCCATAGGCTAAGGGCTTTCCCTATGAAATGGGTCTTCAAGCTCCAGCCACAAATTCGGGGGCCTCGCCCGCCCATGTTTCTGACCTACTGGCTACAAATTCAGGAGTTCCCATCAACCCCTCAGACTGGATAATTCGCTAGAATGACTCACAGAATTCACTGAAAGGGCTATATTTACAATCATAGTTTTATTATTGTAAAATGACAAAGAAGAGGAAGACAAAAGCAGAGATGCAAAGGGTCAAGTCTGGGAGGATCTCAGATGGAAGCATCCATGTCTTCCCCACATGGAGGCAGAACCTGTCACCCCTCGGCACAGACATGTATCTTCTCAATCATGGAAGCTCGTAGGAGCTTTGGGGATCCTGAGACAGAACCAATGTTCCCGTGGCTGAACTCAATCTGCAGCCCTCTTGAAACCCCAACCTCGTCTTCATTCGGTTGGTCTTTCTGGTGTGGCCAGCCCACACCAGGTGTGGTTGGCCCCGCCCTGTCCTCTCCTTACCATAAGGACTAGCAGGTGTGGTCCTGAGCCTACCTTGAAGAACAAGAGACACTCCTATCACAAGATGTAGAGGTTCTCTCCCTGGGAACAGGGGGCAAAGATTAGCCAAGTTTTTCATTATATGACACCCTCAAATACCAGGTTCAAGTACTTTTCTTCTCAAGGCAGCCCCAGAGAAACTCTATTTGGAGTAGAGAAATGCAGAAAGCAAGGGTGGGCCACAGGTCAATCCGAATAACTAATGAAAGAGATGTGTTCACAATGTTTGGACCAGTTGGCCTCTTGCCCAGCTCCTGACCTCCTTCCCCCTACTGTAATTAGCTTTTCCCTTAACCCAAAAGGTGCAACTACCTACCAGTAAGGTCCCCTGGGACACAAGAATTACTCTTCAAAAAATGTGGGTGATCTGTCTAAGAAGGGATCCTAAAGTAGACATTGGAACTCAAGAATGAAACATAACAGCTTAGAGGCACTCTGGGAGCTCTATGACAGTCGTACATGGCAAATGGGGGATGGGAGGATTGTTCTGGCACCAAAGGAAAACACCGGAAAGCACTTCAACCCACTATGGAAAGCCCGCCTTACTCTAGCAGCTGTAGGCATCCAGGCTGCCTGCTACAACCTTTGGGGTAAGCCTGCGGAAGCCAGCTCTCCCCTTCAAGGGATGGCCATCTTCTGGAAAGAGGCCACATCAACTACCTATATGGATTCAACTAACTTTTCATTTATTAACGTGGATGAACAGCCATTGATCACTGAGCATTTGAGGAAAACCAACAGTATGACAGAGTTGAGCAAAGATGAATAAACAAAACAATCCATCCTGAAAAAGAACAAAACACGGTTGGGAATGTTAAAGAAGTGAACTCCTTTTATCGGTGTCTTGGAAAAAACTTGAGAGAATGTTAAATCTCTTAAGCAATAGCTGGCTACCATAAAAACAGTGGCCACTGAAGAATGACATTATTCTGGAAATGGAAGATGATTATCAAAATAAAAAATATCTGGCAAAACTTGTAATTAGGCCTAAGAGTCACCCCCAGAGAACCTCTTTTGTTGCTCAGATGTGGCCTCCCTCTCTAAGCAACTCAGCAGGTAAACTCACTGCCTCCCCCCATGTGAGACATGACTTCCAGGGGTGTAAATCTCCCTGGCAACATGGGACAGGAATCCTGGGATGAGCCGGGACCTGGCATCATGAGATTGAGGAAGCCTTCTTGATCAAAAGGAAGAAGAAAAATGAAACAAAATAAAGTTTCTGTGACTTAGAGATTTCAAATATAGTCAAGAGATTATCCTGGAGGTTATTCTTATGCATTATATAGATATCCCTTTTTTAGTTTATGGTATAGTGGAGTGGCTGGAAGAAGTATCTGAAACTGTGGAGCTGTGTTCCAGTAGCCTTGATTCTTGAAGACGATGATATAAGGATGTAACTTTTACAGTATGACTGTGGGATTCTGAAAACCTTGTGTCTGATGCTCCTTTTACCCAGGGTATGGACAGATAAGTAAAAAAATAAGGATAAAAAATAAATAAATAATGGGGGAGGGGGATAAAGGGTAAAAAATTGCATAGATTGAAATATTAGTGGTCAATGACAGAGAAGGGTAAGGGGTATGGTATATATGAGTTTTTTTTTATCCTTTTATTTATTTTTCTGGTGTGATGCAAATGTTCTAAAAATGATCATGGTGATGAATACACAAATATGTGATGATATCGTGAGCTGCTGATTGTACATCATATATGGACTGCATGTGTGTGAAGATTTCTCAATTAAAAAAAAAATCTGACAAAAAGGGGTAATAGAATGGCCAAGACTGAACCCCAGAACAATTGTGTGGGAGTCTGAAATTTCCTGGAACTCAGGAAAAAGACAAAAAAAGGAAAGTCAAGAGACAGAGGACAGATGGGAGAGGATGACATCTATTCATGCAAATGGAGATTGAGAAAGAAAGAACAAAGAAGAAAAGACAAAAATCAAAGACACAGAAACATTTTCTATGTTATTAAGTAGGATAAACGAAGACAAGACCCATAGCTAGAAACTCCTTGTTGAAATTTCTGGCCCCCAGAATAATGATGAAAAACTGAGACAGAGAAAAGAGAGAGAGGGAGAGAGAGAGAGAGAAATAAGTCACCTGTAAAGGAATGAGACTTTGACTTACATCAGAAACATTTTTAAACCATGCTTTCAAAATTCCAATGGAATGTGAATTTGAAGCTAAAATTATACTCAAGGTCAAGCCATCAATCAGACCCTCAGGGAGATGTTTTCAATTATGCAAGGAGCGTTTACCACATACATAATCAGATATAAAAATTACTGAAGGAAGCGCTTGAGTAAAACAAAAGGAATATAAGAAAGAAGCTTACATACTATTAAAAAAACAAGCAAATAAAAAACAGTGATAGCTGATAAAGGCGAAGAATGTAGAAATGAAATTAAAAGACAAAGTTTTGAACCTAGATAGTTCTATGGCAGGGGTTAAATACATGGAATGATATTTCTCAATAGAGCTGATCACACTTTGTCCTGCAGTGATTAATAAATACCGAACCACAATGTGGCAAATGCTATTTTCATTGGGTTTAATGTTCAGAAGTTCAAGCCTAGAAGACTTGATTGTAGTTCCAAAACACAATGTAAATGCTACAAACCATGAGACGGGAAGAATGAAGAATTTGTGTACTGAGGTGCACAAATGCAAACTATGTAAACAAATAAAAGTAAGCTGCAGAATAATATGGATAGTATGATCCATATATATATATGTATTTGATCCACATATATATATTTGAATATAACATGCATTCAGATGTATTTTATATGCACGGTGAAACACCTGGAAAACTTTCATTCACTTTTTACTTTCTATACTCCTGTCCATTTTGAATCTTTACAACAATGTATAACTGTTGGGATTTTAAAACATTAAATAATAGAGTATTAGTTTGAAGATTTACCTGATTACTAGCCTGCCTAGGATCAAGATTTACCATTTACTGTGGTGTGGGGTGAGGCCCTGAGCAAAATAGTCTGAGTAAAAACTACAGTTTTGAGAATTTGTAGGACCCACAAATCTAAAGCCAGACAGAGACCTCATCTATCCTCTGTATCTTTTTCTTTCCTTCCTTTTTTTTTTTATTAGAAACGTTGTCGGTTTACAGAAAAATCATGTAATAGAGTTCCCACATACCACCGTATTATTTGCACCTTATATTGATGTGGACATTTGTTATAAGAATAGTTTTCTAATTGTACTATTAACTATAGTCCCTGGTTTACATTAGGGTTCATTGTTTGTGTTATACAGTCCTATGTTGTTTTTTTTTTTAATTTTTTTATTCTAATAGTATATACAGGCTAAAATTCCCCCTTTTACCCACATTCAAATATATAATTCAGTGCCATTAATTACGTTCACAATGCTACCACCACCACATATTAGCAGACGCACGCGCGCGCGCGCACACGCACACACACGCACGTGCGCAGAGACCAGACTGAAACCAGTGAAAGATCAACAGTGCCATCTATGGAGGATTTCTTGGAGGACAGGCTGAATCGGGGATGCTTTTTGCTGGGGTTTTTTTTGGTCTTGTTTTTTTGAAATAATGTTTCCTTGTGAGGCTTGCACATGGTCAGGTGTGGCCTCTTCCATGGAGAGAGTCAGAAGACCTCTGCCAAAGCTGGAACAAACTGAGCAACAAAATAAAATAGTATTGCATTATTAACCAAAGTACAAAATAAATATCCATGAGTCCGAACTGATAGAGATGAATGAATAAATAAACGGGGGAAGAGATAAGCCTCCTTTGAAGAACACCAAATAATTTATGTGGATACTCCATCCTCAAGGAGGGAAAGCATAATTCCCAATTCCTTGAGAGTGATTTCCAAGAACGCAGTGAGGGAAGGGGGAAAAGTAATATTATTGGGGAGAAACCTGACAAACTGCCTCGACCAGGTCAAGATTAACATCAAGAGTGATAAATCAGCGATTGAAGGTGCCCTTGATATGCTGTGATGAGAATGCACTTGACCTCTTTGATCGTCCTCCCCCAAACCCATAATCACAGTCTGATAATGAGAAGCACATCACACAAATGCCAATGCAGGGACCTCCTACAAAATACCTGCCTGCACGCCTCAAAACCGTCCAGGTTGTAGATAAACAAGGAAAGTCTAAGGAACTTTCACAGCCAGGAGGAACCTAATGAGACATGATAACTAGATATCATGCTGCATCCCGGATAGGATGCTGGAATAGAAAAAGGACAGGTGAAAACTAAGGGAACCTAACAAACCATGGATTTCAGTTAAATAATAAAGTATCAATATTGTTTCATTAATTTAACAAATGTACCATTACAACGTAAAATGTTAATAATAGGGGAAGCTGAAAGGGGGTTGAGGACCCTCAGGACTAATTTCTCAGTTATTTTATAAATCTGAAACTATTGGGAAAAACAAGAGGTAGATTCAGCAGCTCCCGGGGCCGTTATCTTTAGGGATAAGCCCTTATAGCCTGGGTAAGTGTGATTTGGGACCACAGGACTTGCCAGTCCACTGGTGGGTGGGTTTGCCAGGATGACTCACCACAATTCAGTTTGATTTCACCTGGACACTTTGGTTTAAGTGGCTACCTCCCTGGTGCTTTGGCTATGTTTGAGTCACTCCCAGCGCTGGTTGGTGGGATTTGTGATTCTGGATTGGAAGGGGTGTGTAGCTAGGAACCCAAGAAGTATTTGTTGATCCAACTTCCCTCAGAAGCTTCTGGAATTGTGGAACTTGCCACCTCTCAGTATATACGTTTTCAGTAACACGTGTGTACTTGCTACCTCATGGAACAAATACTTATTTAAAAGTTCCTTCTAGAATGGCAAAAACACGGCATCCTGTCGTTTCTCCCCATTTGCCTTCAGGGGTTCCACACAGCAAGCCTTTTTTGTCCTCACGCAGGCACTTCAGAAACTTGAGACCCGTGTCCCTGGATATGCTCTTTGCCAGGGTGAGCAGAACCCGGCTGTCGATGCTGCCCTGATGCACTGTTCTGAGTGAGCGTGGTTTATGGTCACACTGGAGAAATCCAGGCTCCTGGCGGAAGAGGACCTGTATTTTTTTTTTAAAAAACCCTTCCTTACTTTCTGGCACAAAACGTGCCAGCTTCATCTTATATATTCTCTCCCCATGCTAGAATCACCCATTTCTCCAAGGAACTCTAGTTCCATTTGCTGGAAAACAGTGTAGGAAACCAAGATCTGGGTTCTATGTTCTGGCCAGTTTTTTGTTGTTGTCATTTTAAAAATCTGGTGTGGTGAGTTGAACTATGTACCCCAGACAACGTGTTCTTAATCCATTCCAATGGGTGCCACCCCACTGTAAATAGGAACATTTGAGGATGGTATATTCAGTTACGGTGTGGCCAATGCAATCAGGATGGGTCTTATTCATTACTGAAGGCCTTACAGAGAAAGCCACAGAAAGCAAGGGGAAGGAGAGAAAAGCTCTAAGTCAAAAGAAAGCAAAGAAAAAAAGAGACGTGCACCGCTATGTCACAGAACACCAAGGATCCAAGGCTCATTAGCGGTCAGCCCCAGAAAAGCAGTTTTCAAAGAGAAAGGACCACCTTGCTGACGCCTCCACTTTGGTCTTCTCCCAGCCTCAAAGCCGTAAGCCAATAAACTCCTGTCGTTTATGCCAACCCATTGTCTGGTATTTGTTTTAGCAGCTGGGAAACTAAGACACCTGGCTTCTCGGCAGGTGTTTTTAGCCAATGATTGGTCAATGGTTGTGCTCAAATACCTCATGCCAATAGGAATCCTTCCTCTGCCCATAGGAAGGGCATTCCAGGTTCAGGCAGTGTTCGCTCATCCTGGCTTTTACTTTCCATCTGGCATGCTTTCATCTCCTCTGCTCATGAATGGTGCCTGCTTGACTGTCAGGGGTGTGTTGAGTGCTTAGCAAGCCCTCCTAGGGCTGCCTCATTTCCAGGGTCTCCCTGTTAAAACTTTTGGCTTGTTTTACTGGTCTAGTACTGGTGCCAAACACCAGTTTCAGACTAGCTGAGCTACAGGCTTTCCTCATTTACTTGAGATCTGCTCCAAATCCAGGGAGCTGTTTGGCAGCAAAGCTGCTAGTTCCCAGCCTGCCCCACACCCATAGAACTACTGATGTGACTGAGCAAGGGAGGTGAGACGTAGGAGTAGCTCCAGGCAAGAGGTAAGAACATCACAGGCCACCATGTTTCTTTCCCAAAGTTAAGTAGCTTTTTGTGAACAAATGCTTCTCAATTTGTCATGTGTCTCTGGTTGATTTCCAGAGCCCTGAAATAAAGTTGCTGTTGACAATTATATTATTTTATAATTGTTTATTGGGGAAAAGGTTTGCCACCCTCACTCCACTACACTGTCTCAGAAGGTGAGATCTGAATGAATATGTATACAGAGTCACAACCTCTTCAACAAAGCCCTTGGAACTAGATGCATTTCAGAATAAAGAATTTTTCTTTTTTGCTTTTTTGGATTTCTGATAGGTAATACAGTACATATACCATGTATTAAGTAACATTCCCAGTGGGGTCTGCAGCAGCTCCCTGTAATCAAATGATTATATCTGTAGCAAAATGCATGACTATAAACACATGACACTGCAGTGAGGCGCCAGCACATGGGCAAATGGAACCCTGTGAACAGGGCCAAGAAGAGACCCAGCTACGTGCAGCTTAGCATACGACGGAGGAAGCATCGGAAGTGGAGAAATGTATTAGTTCATTTTGGGAACACAGGCACCTCAACATGGCAAAACATAAAGATGGAGCTTTACCTCACATCATATTAAAAACAAAACAAAACAAAAAAAACTATGGATGATAGGCCTAAATGTGAAAAGTAAAATATAGAGGTAACAGAAGAAAATACTGGGATATTTCTTGATGATTTGAGGTGGGGAAGTATTTCTTAAACAAAATCCTAGAGACAAACCCTAAAGGGAAAAACGCTGATTGATGACTACGTCAAAATTAAGAAGTTGTATTCAGCATAGCATTCCTTGTCGTAGAGCAAACTATCCAGAGGGAGAGCAAGCTACATTCTTGAAAACCTACTATTACCATCCTGAAATCAAAGCCACTTATAAGTTTTCTTCATGTGTAATAAAAATAAATCAGTATTATCCTAACTATAACATAAAGGAGAAATAAACTGAAATTAATTTGCAATAAAATTATGTTTTAAAATATCCAAATGCTGTGACACAATTACACTAGAAGTTCATATATTGAATTTGTCAGATATTGCACCTTTTCTGTAGTTTCACTGTAAATGCAGCACTGATAATACGAGCTCATCTAGGCATTTTTGGTATTTGACATGTGCTATGACGAACTTTGCTAAAACGTTGACCCACTCTAGGTGAAGTGCCACAGCTCCCCTTAGGCAGTTCCAGGGTAGCAGGGAAAAGGCCCCTGGCCTCCTTATTGACCAGTCTCACCTGCCCTGAAGCCAGCTTGAACTCAGATGTCCTCCTGAAGCTCCCCTGAGACAGCCCAGGTACTCTCAGGAGGGCCCAGCCTGCACCCCAGACTGTGTCCAAATCTTAAAGTGCTCCCAGCCAGGGTCTGGAGCTTCCTGAAGGTCAAGGAGTTGCCCCTGAGCACCCTGAGTCAGAGACCCCAAGCAATCCTCAAGATTTGAAGCAGAAATGTGACTACGTGATTGTGACAACCTTGTGTCTGATGCTCCTTTAATATAGGATATTGACAGATAAGTAAAAAATATGGATTAGAAATAAATAATAGGGGGAACAAATGTTAAAATAAATGGAGTACATTGAAATACTAGTGAACAATGAAAGGGAGTGGTAAGGGGTATAGAAAAAAATAGGGGGAACAAAAGTTAAAATCTATTTTTTAGATTAAGTTTCATATGAACAAACCCCATGATTGGGGGCTCAGCCTATTGCTTTGGTTGTCCCCACTGCTTGTGAAAATATCAAGGGCATGGTATGTGTGAGATTTTTCTTTTGATTTCTTTTTCTGGAGTGATGCAAATGTTCTAAACAATGATCATGGTGGTGAATATACTACTATATGATATTGTGAGCCACTGACTGTACACCATACACAGAATGTTTGTATGTTAAGAATGTTCATGTTTGCAGAACCTTGAGTAGGGCATGAGATTTTGTTGGTTTGTCCAGAGTGATGCCCTGATAAATCCCAGAGCGATTTGAACAGTGAATAAAAAAGTATTTGCAGAGTTCCCTTTGGGGAATGGTAAGAAAGGCAGAAAATTCAACTTCCTCAAGTTGATTTCTTGATATTTTCACAAGCAGTGGGGACAACCAAAGCAATAGGCTGAGCCCCTAATCATGGGGTTTGTTCATATGAAACTTAACCCCACAAAGGATAGGTCAAGCCTACTTAAAATTAGGCCTAAGGGTCACCCCCAGAGAACCTCTTTTGTTGCTCAGATGTGGCCTCTCTCCTAGCCAACACAACAAGCAAACTCACTGCCCTCCCCCTGTCTACATGGGACATGACTCCCAGGGGTGTGGACCTTCCTGGCAATGTGGGACAGAAATCCTAGAATGAGCTGGGACTCAGCATCAAGGGATTGAGAAAATCTTCTCAACCAAAAGGGGGAAGAGAGAAATGAGAAAAAACAAAGTGTCAATGGCTGAGAGATTCCAAACAGAGTCAAGAGGTTATCCTGGATTAGATATCACCTTCTTAGTCAAGATGTAATGGAGAGGCTGGAGGGAACTGCCTGAAAATGTAGAGCTGTGTTCCAGTAGCCATGTTTCTTGAAGATGACTGTATAAGGATATAGCTTTCACAATGTGACTGTGTGATTGTGAAAACCTTGTGTCTGATGCTCCTTTTATCTACCTTATCAACAGACGAGAAAACCATATGTCATAAAAACAAATTAACAGGGGAACAAATGTTAAAATAAATTCAGATTGAAATGCTAATGATCAATGAAAGGGAGGGCTAAGGGTTATGGTATGTATGAATTTTTTTCTGTCTTCTTTTTATTTCTTTTTCTGAATAGATGCAAATGTTCTAAGAAATGATCATGATGATGAATATGCAACTATGTGATAACATTGTGAATTACTGATTATGTATGTAGAACGGAATGATCATAAGAATGTTTGTGTTAATGTTATGTTTTTTTTAAAAATTAATTTAAAAAATGAATGCTCGTGTTTGTATGTTGTTTTGGCTTGATAATACAAAACAAATTAAATTTAAAAAAAAATAGATGCAGAAATACCAGACATTCTGGAGTCCTCCTGGGGACAGTGGCAACTACTACCTTTGGCCTGGGTTTATTATTCCAGAACTCACAGGCCCTGAATTTAAGTTACAACACAAGAGCTGGCTGGAGAACTCAGGGTGGAGGAATCACTTACCCCACACACTAGTGAGCCCAAAACGGACAAAGGCAGGCCCTGGACCTGGATAGAAAAATTTGCTACAGCTGTGTCCAGGTGCCCTCCCTGCGCTTTCCCTTTCCAAAAGCCAGAGAAAAGTATGGCTGCAAGTCATCCAGTTTATTCTGCTTGGACTGCCTATAATCCTGTTTCAGACGTAGATATATGAGAATACCCAGAATATTTAGCATCCCAGACCTTCTCACACCCACTATAAAAAGAAACCTCCCTATCTGAGAGAATGAAGTGCACACGGAGGCTGGCCCTGGGGCTTGACCAGCTGCCACTGGGGCAAGCGACGAGGCTCCCAAAAGTGGAGCCCCTAGGGAACACGCTGGTCTTCCCTTCGTGGGTAAAAGAAGCTCAAAGGTGAAGAGTTTTTGAGAGAAGCTATTCCTGAGCTCCCCATGCAATGTCTGGCCTCACCTCTTATCAATCCACACCCAGTTTCCAGGCTCCTCTCAGTTCCCTACACCTTCCACAGGATATCTTTAGCCAGTCACCATCCTTCCTAGTTGCAAAAGTCAGGTGAGATCGTTGCATGTATGGAAGCACTTGCACAGAACTCCACTAGCAAGTATTGAAAAGCAGGGCATTATTCACACCTTAAATGCAAAGGCGTATTAAATCCATCACTTGAATACCCAAATCTATTCCAGCTGGTAAAGCCAATGCCACTCAATTCCTCTTGAGGGACTCAGGAGTGCCTAGCAGTCGTTCTAATTTTATTTTTAGGTTGATGTTCAGAATCTTTCAATAAAGGCATCACATTCCAGTGATGTGTCTTTATTATGAAGAAGAAAGAAAAAAGAAAATTCCTAAGTCCAATCTTCAAGTTGCAATGTTTAGTCTTTGGACCACAGCAATCTCATCTGCAAAACCCCTCCCAGAGTCAGGCTGTGGCTGGGGAACCACATCTCTCCATCCCCACTTCTCTTACAGCCAGGTGCTCACCCCCAGAAAACTGTTGTAATCTGCTTTAAAAAAATCCGCGTATGTACAAAGTATCCTCATCTCACAAACCCTTAAATTAGGACAGAAGATGAAAATAATTTTTCTTTTGAAAAGATTAAAGAATCAAAATAGTAACATCACTTAAACACAAACTCAGCAAATTTCTTGAGCCAAAGGCAAAGAGGTCCACACGAAGACAGGTCCATTCTGTCTGCAGACAGACTGACAAACCCAAGTATGTGGAAAGAAGCACCAGGGATGCAGATGTGCCCTCGGCAGGAGGACACCTTCTCAAACTCATGGCTTGCACTGAGTAGGGCTGGAAAACATCTACCATCTCTTGCCTTCTGAAGACTCTGGTCTACACAGTGACTCCACTTCAGAGCATCATGGCTCACTGCAACGACCACACTTTAATTTTAAATTATGCTACTAGCACTTGGGGAAAAGAAGTAATTTATTTGCATTGCTTCATGTTTCTACTGTAGTGTTAGGACTTCGCATAAGCACTGCTCTTCTACTTCCTATTTACAGTTCATTTGGAGCATTACTACAAATACAATAGATAATCTTAAAAAACTTATGGGGAATTACAGTTTATATTTTTCTCTCCTCATTACAAGGTTCTCAAAATCATTCAACTTAAATGAAAATTTATATGGACATTTGCTGTACATATCTGAAAGGTCAGATATTATCTGGATAAAGGCAAAGGAATTCTCCACAAATATAACAAAATACAGAAATAGAAGGTACAGATGATGTTATTTGGGGTACAAATATAAACAATACAGTACCGTTTGAGTAATTTTGCAACATAATACCCACATTTTATAGAAATAAAACTGCAAACCTGGAGAATGCTCTGACAAATATTAAACATTATATACACAATGAGGTAAATGTACCTTGGTCTCTTGAGAGGTAATTTAAGTTTAAAGCAATTGACATTTTGAAGCATCTCCTTGACATATAAAGAAACATCAAAACACCTCTGCAACCATTCCATTGGCACAACGTGAAAAAGGGATATCAAAACATGGTTTGTGATATTCAATTCACAAATCTTGTTAAAAAACAAAACAAGTGCACTGAAATTCTTTTTAAGCTTTAAGAAACAAGGTGAATGTTCTTAATCACATTTTGAAAAGTTTACAATTACAAATAAGATTGCATAATGGGACTGAAAAGTTCAGATGTACTGACAGCCCTCAGAATGTCCTGCAAGTCCAGCATTCCCAGAGAGAAGGCTATGGATATTGCAACCTTCCAAAACAGATGCAGAAGCTTCAGTACATGCCCCGAGCTATTCTTTAGGATCACAAAATATCTGCACTGGCATTTCCCAACGAGCTATAACAGAGCCATTATTTGGAATCCCCACCACCTGGAGTCAGAACACTGCCATGGTCAAAAAACAAAAGAAACAGTTGTCTGACAATCACTTTTTCAGTGCAAGGATAAGAGGACATGTCTAATGGGACAGACTTTGCTGTGCATTTAAATTAGCACCTTGCCACCTTGTTTAAAAAAATAGTCTAAACTGACAGCTCTCAGATGTAGAGGGAAAAGGGCTAACCCATGCATGGGTTGCAAAATGGCCAAATAGCCCACTTACATTTCTGAGCAGGAACTGAAGTCTGGAGTTCTTGATGGCTGTGGCACTGTGCACTGACTCGGGACACTTCTTGAGTCAGACCATGACCATGCTGGAAGAACCACAGGCTGAGCTCCTCAGGCCCACCCTGCCCTAGAGGGGACAAAACTGGCCCTGGCTTGTAGCACAACTCCCATGACATAGCTGCCACCTCGTGCCCACCCCACTCCTCATCCATAGCTGACATCAAAAACAGCCCTCTGTCTGTAAACTTTGAGGCCCTTTACTGCCAGCATCTAATGGCTCAAGGAAATGGAAGTATATTCCATAACTTCATCAACCATTTTATTCTAGGTCTCAAAAGCAGCTCTTCAGTCACAAGGCTGTAGGGGAGCTGGGGAGGTGGTGGCAAAGCAATGGTCTCTGAGTCAAGGATTGGCAGAATAGGGTGGGAGAAACAGAGCTACAGATATGAAGGAAGGATCAGGGATGTCTATGTCCCACTGAGTCCTGACTCCTCCATCCCAAATCCCCAGGGATACTGACAAAATGGCAATGTGCCAGAAGATATGCTTCTACCAAGTTGAATCTTAAAAAATATATATGTTAGGACAGAAAGTATAAACAAAGGCTTGTGTTTCAAAATGACAAAATTAATGCTCTGGTCAAATTTATCTGGAGTCACAGTCATAGTAACCGTGATCCACCTCAGTCTGGAAGTTACTTTCAGTTACAAATTAGGCAAATGGAGGTTTTCAAACCATTACCGACCAAAACCGGTAATTTGCTGTGGCAATACATATCCAATGTAAAACTAAGTATCAACTTTTACAAAATTCCCGATTCATCAAAAGTAAATTTCGTCCACTTGGCAAGAATAGCATAATTCTAACTCAATCTTTGATTTAATAAAGAGTTCCTTCAACAAAAGTCAATTGCCTTACACTGAAAGTGAGAAATTATGTATCACAATTTTAAATCAGACAAGAACTTTTGGTATGCTCTTAAAATTATATATAAAAATAGTTTTAGTGATAAAATGCATTGGTCCCCTGGATTTCATAAAGCAGATCTGGTAGGCTCTTAGAAATGGCAGGAAAAAAAAAAGTACCTGATCGCAGAGCTAAGAGATTATTAAATAAGTTGTGTAACACAACTATAACAATCTCAAATTCATTCACTTCAAATTAAATCACGGTAACTACTGAAAAAACTCAAAAGTTGTAGTCAAAATATTAATTTCTAAGCATTTTCCCCATGATGTTTTTAAACACATGAAATTGACACTAAATTCCTATGTAATATGTCATTCATTCTAAGATTACTTTGGCTTTAAGACAAAATAGTCTTTCAAATTGATTCAATGTGTAACAGAGAAGATATCACCAGAATGCAGCTCAGTCCGTATAAATGGCTGCTCTCTCTTAACTGACCAAAACACTGGAAGATTATTCTGACCCTTTTAGCAGGTAATGGAGGGCACTACGAAGTAAAGGCTGTGCCTCACAGCTATGACAGTTCTTTTGCCTGCAGAACAAAATCACAGTGATACAAAGGACTTTGAAAACTGTAAAAATCCTGCAAAAACTTTATAGCACTGGAGAAAGCAAAAAGTAAAAAGAAGTAAAATCCAATGATCACAAGATAGTTTCAAATTTATGTGAGAAGACCATGGTAAGTTTGTCTTAAATATTTAATTTGCCTGAAGACATCTGTAAATGGAGAACCTATACTCAGAATATCCTTTAGCTATCACCTCTCTCAACTGTGAAGGGGGCACTGAATTCATTACATAACCATGTAAATTAAACAGATGCAATATCTGCAAACCTAAGAAGGAAAGACTGAATTAAAAGCTGCCTTCCTCAAAAAGTAGTGAGACCTCAAAACCACACCAACTCTAACCTTAGTTACAAAGATACAGAGAATTCACTGAACATTTACTTCTACATAACAAATGTGATTCTCTCGCACACCTGTTATCTATTCAAATTATTAACTACTTTCACCTTCTTAGAAAAGGTCTATTTAACATTTACCATCTTCTAATTTTAAATGTAATTCATTTCTTAAAAAAATAACACTGTCTCTGATCAGATAAAGAAAAAATGGCTTACAGATAGCCATACAACTTTACACAAGCAGCGAGACAAACTTTCCCTTTTAGAAAATTCAGTCTGTAAGCTAGAAATCTTAAATTATTAAAGTACTTTAAGCATCTAAAGAGTGCCATTTGATTTTTTTTAATGTATACTTAGGCAATAGAGTTAAAATGCAAAAGCTTGATATGAGACTATTCAAACATACCATGATAATTTACTGATTAATGCCACTTCTTTTCTTTAGTGGTTTAAGCACGTTTTGGTAAGAGAAAGGCATTTTAAAAATGGAATCCCAAATGACACACCACAAAAATCCTTCCAAACAAACAAACAAAAAACAAAACAGGAAAAAAAAGGGATTACTCACATAAATAAACGTTCTGAATTCAAATACTACAGGTTTTAAAACACACAGACTTTAAGCAGTTCTACTAATTTCCATTAGAAAGACACAGAAGTGGCACTTACTGGTATAGTACAATCCCATTTTGAAGGCATGTAATGTTCTGAAGATGTGAAAGAACAATAATAGTATACAAAATACAATTGCATAAATTATGTTCCTCACTACTATATGAGGTCATTTTTAGACTCAAGATAAGAGTTTTATAACTGTTAGCTTTAAGATCCTGAAATTATAGAACAGTACATTCAAAGTCTGAATGAAGGAAACTCTTTAGTGGTTCAGAATCCTCTGAGAATGTACTAACCAGGAGTAAATCACTTTCTTTAAAAATAAGAAATGTTTCAAACAACCCAGCAATCCAGCTCCTTTACCATGAAAGATGATCTTCAGCACAGCAGTTACCTAAAGTTGAGACCAGCAATCATCTTTTAAAAAAACAAGTTTCATATTAATAAAAAATAAAGGTAGACTACGCAACATTTTTTAACTGTCCTGGGAAAGAAGCGTTCATAGTGCACAGAAAGGACCCACAACGGCTGTTTTCCTGGGTCCAAAAAAATCCTGGGAAGTTTGTAATTAACCTTATTACACTGCTGCAAAAGGAAGCAATATCCTTCTGTTCCCTCTCAGTGAGGTAGAACAACTGACTTCCCAAATGAAGACCCAGGAGCAGATCTGAAGAAAAAAGAGAGTTCAGGCAAAGCCGCAGAATTACATTTTGATGCCTTCCTGTTGGCTGAGCTGTGATAATGTTTTCTTAATCCGCAAAGCTGTGAGTCTAGCTGCTCCATTGGCATACCAACATTCTCTCATAATCTTAGCCATTACTCTCAAGGCCTACAAGAAAAGAAAAGAAAAATAGTCAATGCATGAACCACTTTCCATTGATCTGGATAAGAATCTTTACCTGTAAATTTTCCTTTTAAATGACGTTTGTACAAGATTTTTTGTTTCAGCATTATTTTTAACAGCAAATGAGTAGAAATAGGGTACTGGTAGCACTGGGAGGAAAGTAGATGGAAAAGAGGTAACTCACCTAGCAGACCTGAAAAGGCTGAATCCTAACCCAGATTTGGGCAAGGCAAAGACCTAATTCACACTGATACTTCCCCAAACCAGGGACTTAGGTGCTTCAAGTACCTCTGGATATGGGGAAGACACTCAGACCAAATCCAGGAGGATCAGCTAAAAATATGTTTAAGAAGTGCTGAAACTCCGAGATACCTATACCTCCCCAAGTTTACACAGCTGGGTGACTGCTCCGCCTCCACCCCAGCAGACAAGTCTAGAGGGCTTTTATCCAAGAAGGAAAAATGGAGATTTCTGGTCTGAGAACTACGAGAGCAGAAGTTCTATCCTAAAAACATACCAAATGCGTTAAAACCCTAAACTTTCTCCCCAAAACCTGGGCATTAACTTACATATTCGTCCAGGCAGGAGATTGAGAGTCTTCTCTGGGGACTTAGACCAAGAGGAAAGATATCTGTGGTACCCCCTGGAAAGCAGCCCATCCAGACCACCCTATGATCCCAGTCCATTAACTCCATTCACATGCATCAGCTGCCTAGCAGCTTCCAGAACCCCTTTTGAAAGCACAGAGTAAATTGATAAGACATTTGAGGAGACAAGTAGTATGAAACACAGAAGCTGAAACGCTAAAAACCAACTTGGAGAAAATGAAACTCTACAGAGTAAAGAACAGACCAAAAACTTGTCCTAAATATTTTCAAAGAGGTTAAGAGAAGATACTAATATTATCATTGAGAGTTCCTATTTTTTTGTTTGACTTTACTTTTTCCTCTAGATAGCCCCTTTTTACTCTAAGTTGCTTTTTACCTCTGCCTCTGGTATTTCTGATTTCTGATTTCTGCCTCTGGATTTCATATTGGATGCTTTCCTCAAATGTCTGGTAATGAATGGGAAGCTATAAGGAGCATACAATGAACAAGGTGCTCTCGGAAATTAAAAACATTACTGTATAAGTGGAAAAACTGAATAGAAGAACAGGAAGGTAAAGCTGAAAAACCTCACAGCAAGTGGGCAAAAAAGACAGACAGAAAATAGGAGAGAAAAGATAAAATTAGAGGATCTATTTGAGAGCTCTAACATTCAAATAACTGAAGTTGAAGAAAGACAACAGAGAAAATGGCAGGGAAGAAATCAGAGAAATACTTTAGGAATATTTCCTAGAGAAGAGAATTTGTTTCCAGACTAAAAGGACCAGCTGCCCATATCATACATATATTCATCATTTATTCATTCAAGAAATATTTACTGAGTGCTTATCATACTGGTCAATACTGTTCTAGCTGCTAGGGATGTAGCAATAAACAAAACAAAAATCCCTGCCCTCCCAAGGCTTACATTCCTGTGGGTGGAAGGCATATAAGTCAAATACACGGATTGTTGAACAGTGGTTATGTGCTAAGGAGAAAAATAATTCAGAAAGGAGATCAAGTATTCTGGGTAAGGAGGGTGCTATTTTAAATCAGGAGAGGAAACATCTCACTGACAAAGTAATAGTTGAATGGAGTCCTAAAAGAACTGAGCAAATGAGTAAACCAAGAAACAGGGTAACTTGGCATCCAGCAAGGTAGATTAAGTATGAGAGATTTATAAAACCCTAGAAAAATGAAAGATTGAATTAGGGATGAGTACATAGAAGACTAACCAAGTTGAGAGGAAAAAAACACTGAAGATGTCAGTGATGATGTTAATTCGGCACAATATAAAAGTAAATTGCAAAACTGCATGTGTGTTCTCTTGATGTTCACTGCTAAGTTTTCTTAGAGCTTAAAAGCCATCTGTTTAGATTGTTCCTATGCCAGTTAAGCCCCAAAATCCAGAGACCTCAGGCTCTCCAAGAACATCAACTAGTTGCATCCCCCTTCCCCATAATGTTGATGCTTCTTTTCAACATGAAGAAGTTAGAATACTCTTTGCTCAAATATCCCTGAAGACTTGGGAGAAGGATCAAATGAGAGGGAGGAGTTGTAACAGAGAAGACATAAATAAAAAACAGAGAAGAATAAATGACTGTGACTACTGAATCACTATACTGATATTTCTTGTTAGCCTCTAGCATATTAGAATGGCTAGAAGGAAATACCTGAAATTGTGGAACCCATACCACACCTTGAAATTTGCTCTATAGCTACTTGTGGAAGTGAACTTTGAAATGTATCACTTTTCTGTATATATTTTTCACTATTAAAAAATGTTAAAAAAGACATCAGTTTAATAATAATCTGCTCTAATATTGGATGAATGCATGAATATGTCAAACTTGTACTTTGCAGTAGTCAGATAAAATTTTAAAAAGATCAACCTGGCTCCACTCTTACTTGTTAAACTACGTCACATGCACATGCTTAGCACACACTGAGATGTATTTTTATTTGGCCTGGATATCTGATTTTGTTTGAAGCAGCTAGGAGCTCTCTGAGAAGTTCTACTGAGTCCTACCTTATTTTAAGGTATAAAATCAACTACTAAAGTGACCAGTTTTTACCTCCCCCTAAGCTATTCAACTTCAAATCTGAAGGGAAATGCCTTGCCTCACCAGTATTAGAACAATAACAGCAAACAATTAAGGAGAGGTTAAATAAAATTCTAAATTCTTTAAATTTAGGATGAAGTAAACATTTCTAAAATCCTGTCAAGAGATACTTGAATGCTGCTGGAAAGCATTTTCACCAAATTTCTGGTAAGAAACCATAAGGGCAATCCAATGAATAAGATAAAAAATCATCAGAACCATCTTTGCAATCATCTTATCTAAGTTTCTCCTTTTAAAAATTGGATATTAAAACTCAGAGAACTGGAATGATTTGCCCAAAGGAAGATCATGAAATGGTAGCCAAACTGATAGAGAACACAGTTCTCCTGGATCCCCGTCCTTTACAGCTCCCACTGCTCTGACTGACCCAACTGAAGGGAGGAAGGCATTTTGAGAGCTTCAGCCTTGGCTCATGTAGCAACTCACACCGTTCTGATACACTGATAACCACTGGAAACGCACCAAGGCCCTTATGATGTGCTTAAAATTGGTCAACACCAAAGTACATTATTCTGTTTTTACTTATTGGCTTAGCTGCCATGAAAATGAAGAGAAGAGGAATTCCTGTGTTTGTTTTTCTGAAAGATTAAAAGTAGTAATTTCTCCATTTATTAAGTAGCAGCATTTTAGAAAATTGTGTATTATCTGAAAGAAATACTCACTTCACAGCTCTGCCATCTGTTTGGAATATTTGGCCTCAACTTCTGTTCACAAACGACTTTCCTCATTTCTTCAACTGATGGATCAGAAGGTACGAGATCATAATAAGGCAGTTGGTAATCTTCATGAATTCCTGTATTGGTAAAAATAAATTAATGATGAGTAGACTGAAATACCAATGATCAATGAAAGGGAGTGGTAAGGGATATAGAAAAAAATAGGGGGAACAAAGGTTGAAATATATTGGGTAGATGGAAATACTAGTGGTCAATGAGAGGGAGGGGTAAGGGGTATGGTATGTGTGAGTTTTTTCTTTTGATTTGTTTCTGGAGTGATACAAATGTTCTAAAAAATGATCACGGTGAAGACTACACTACTATATGATGACATTGTGAGCCACTGACTGTACACCATGTATAGAATGTTTGTATGTTAAGAATGTCGTGTCTGTATGCTGTTTTGGTTTGTCAATTAAAAAATAAAAATAAGTTTAAAAACCAACTAATTAATGCGTTATGCTCTATTTGATAAACGTACTTATTTAATGACAAACCATTCTTTGACCAGACTGAGAAGAAACTCCTTCTAGAGCTCCATTACCTAATGAGATAAGAGGACCAACCCTTCCCTCCACCTCACCCACATCTGCACCGACCACCCACCTCCCCCAGGAGGTGCTGGAACTACCCACAGCTGGAAACTAACTAATGCCAGGGGTCGGAAAAGATTATTTTAATGATGGCTGACTCTGAGCTGTGATGACAAGACTGACATTTCCCCTATAACCCCTAGGTACAGTATAAGAGAAGTTTTATTTAGTTTAGAAATTAAGAGCACACAACTCCTCTCCCAGTACACAGTCCCCATCACTGAAATCTGACGCCTGCAAGGCAAGTATGAGGTCCAGTCTGTCCTTCTACCTGCATCTGCTACAATGTGCATTTACACAGGGACACATTCTCCTCTCACTGCCAAGCATGGGACCCCAAATCTAAAAGACTGTTCCTCGTGCAAATATCTGAAAGTGCTCTATCCAAAACTAAGCCTAAAAGTCAAAATGAAGTAACTTTAAATGTTAGATGTAATGTGTCAAGATTATAAAAGAACTCCTCTCTCCCATTTAAATGACTTATGTGACACCCACCACTCAACTGCAAGCAAAAGTTAAAGACATGGTCAAGATGCCCAACTCTGACATAACATCTCAGGGTGAGCACACCTCAGACAGCTTTCCAAGGCATCAAATAAGGTCCCTGAGAGAAGACCAGAAAGTTGGGAGAAAAAAGCCACAATCTCAAGGGAAAAAAAAACAGCGTGACTTAGGTACAAGCTAGAAACCTTTCCTAAGGTAGCCTCTCAAGCAGTCATCTGTTTTAAATAACTATATTCCAAGACAACAAGGGGTTAGGGTCTGATGTGTTCTGAGATTCATGTGGAAACAGAAAAAGAATAGACAAGAATAAAGCTGTGCATTTACATCTTATGTCATTTTCCCTCACTACAAGTTTTCCCTCCCTCATTTTCTCTGGCACTCTCAGTGATCATCTGGAGAACATAGTTTCATTCAACTAAAAAAAAGGCAATTCTTGAATGACTTTTGTTCATGACAAACTGCAATTTTGGGAAGGGGGAGCAATTTACCACCAATGGAACATCTTCGAGCTATTTCCCAGAATACTAAGCCCATTGCATAGATGTCAGCACGCTTGAAGGATTCAAAATGTTTCATATTTATGGAATCATCTAGAACTTCAGGGGCCATGTACCTAAAAAAGAAGCCAACATTTAACTTTATGGAATGGCAACCATATTATTTTTTAACTATTTCCTAAATTTTCTTTTACTGTTGAGAATTAAAAAAAGAAATTAGTATTAAGTTTAAGACTTTTTATCCCTTTGAGCATGGTTCTGTTTTAAAAATAAGATTCCTCCTAATTATAACAAATTTCCCAAAGTACATAAAGTACAAAGTGAAAAATCATCCCATTACTACCACACAGTGTTAGCATTTTGAGGAACATCCTTTCAGACAACTCTCTACATTGATCTATACACACAACAGTATACAACTGAGAGCATATTAGACTCAAGAAAAATATTAAATATCCACAACGGTTTGCAAATTAATGATGCCAACTAAAATTCAAGAAAAGCTGAAATACCACTTTTATGCTATACTGCTTTCTGATCTCACTTTCTAATAAAAAAGACATATAACCATTGTGATGTTACACATATCCTAGCGTATACCATCTACTTTGCCGTATATTGTGCTGGGAAAATATATTTTAATCTACACCGAAACACACTAAAAGGAAAGGCAGGGACAAACATACTATAGGGAACAAGATAGTTGGTAAAAATGAATGTCAGTTGTTACATTGATGCTACATTGGAGGGTTCCTGTAGCCAAAGTTTTTAAACCTCATTAGGCTTCTGAATTTCCACAGCCCTCACACGAAGGTGACAGGTCAGGACATCAAAGACCTGCAGCAACCACTCTCCTAGACCTGTAAGTCCAAGGACAAGGCAGTAGTTTTGATGAAATGTGGTGGAATGCTGAGATGTAGAGAACAAGGGCTTTTACATTGGGAAGGCCAAGGTTCAAATCTCAGCTCTTCAGCTTACCATCCATTACTTAACTGCCATGAAAAGGTTTCTCTGTCTATGAGTATGGGTTAATGACACCTACCTAGTTTGGTTCTTTTGAGCATTCATGGATTCAACAAATATTTACTAACCACTTACAGATGTGTGGCACTGTGATGGGTGCTGGGAATACAAGACTGCTATCAAGCACCTTGTAATCCAAAAGGATATACAGACAAATAAATAATATTTATTTAATAACCTATTAAATAATAATATAATATGGTCCAAGTTCAAGGTGCCAAGAGAGCCCTTGATAGAGACACTTAGCTGTCTTGAGGATCAGCAAAGGCTTCTTATGACAAAGGAAGAGTGGGTATGATTAAGGAAACAGTAGGGGAAAGTACGCTCTAGGATGCAATGCAGCACATGCCAAGGCTCTAGGCATGTTTTCAGGAACTGAAAATCGTGGGCTAGCTACTCAGGCAATTGAAGAGGGCATTACATGAGAGAATACATGTAAATTACCTATTACATACTTGGCACATAATAACACCTTATAAACATTAGCTACAAATGTTATTATAATTAACAGTAATATTTTCTAGAAGGGCCACCTTTCATCAGCAGGCATCTTTAAGTCTGGTTACTTGGCTTCAGAGCAGGCAAGACCATGAGCTCTTCTACCTGTGGGCAATCTAATAAAGTACAAGACTGAGTCTCAGAAAAGATACATAAGAAAAATCAGAAGGGGAAGAAAAAGAAGTTGATTTCAGAAGACATAAATACTATTTATTCACAAGTTTACCTTTTTGTTCCCACTCTGTGGTTTGGAGCAATATCAATAGTATCTGTGGCGGAATCATGTCTTACTGCCAATCCTAAGTCTGCAATACAGCAAGTTCCATTCTTCTTTACCAAGATATTCTTTGATTTCAAATCTCTATGCGCAATGGCTGGTTTTCCTTAAAAAAAAAAAATTGAAAGTGATTAATGCCAAGCACAACTCATACCTTCAGGTTCCAACATCTCCTGTCAGTCTAGCAGTTCATCAAATGTTAAACGTACTTACTATATGATTCAGAAATCCACCCAAGAGACTTGAAAAGATAGGCCCGGGGGAGAGGGGCCAAGATGGTGGCTTAGCGAGGTGTGGGATTTAGTTCGTCCTCCAAAGCAGCTAGTAAATAGCCAGGAACAGTACAGAACAACTGCTGGGGCAACGCCAATGACCGGACACACAGAGTACCCCAGTCTGGACAAGATGGACAGGCTGCAAGCCCACCCAGAACCGTGAGTTCCCCAAGCTGTGGCAGCTGGCGACCCTCCCCCATAGGCTGCTTCCCAAAGGGGAAAAGAAAGGGACATTACCAGCAGCAGGGGCTGAGTGCAACCAAGTTCCAATTGTGGAATTAATTCACAAATACTAACTACTAAAAAAATAGGCCCCCAGCTCAGCTGAACCTCCAGCAAAAGCAAAGGCTGATGGTTTTTGCCCCAGTGCAGAGGGGGCAGGGCTGACACAAAAGGAAAAAAGAAAAAAAAGACAGGTTTTTTGGATTGGATATCACATAATACTTGAAAGGGTCTGGGTCCTAAAGGAAAGGACGGGGCACACAGGACCTGAAGGTACACAAAGCAACATACCAACTTAAGCTCTTGATTGGCAAACCCCAGGAACAGGGGTCTCCTGCTCTGAAAGGGACTTTTCTTTCTTTTTGGTAGCTGTGTTTCTACAGTTTGACTGCTCTTTGGATATACCTGCAAGGCTTCTCAGGCTCCAAATGCCCCAGGTATAGGCGGAACTGAGCTTGTCTGAATATCTGTCTGGAGCCTGTGCCATCCCCAGGAGAGGGGTGGGGCCCAGCTCAGGTGGCATCCCTCCCTCAAGGAAGTCAGACCCCAGGGTCTGGAAAAGTGAAGAGATTAAAGCCAGCCTACAACCTCTCCTCTGTCTCAACCACACCCCCAGCAGGGAGAGTCTACTGAAGTTAAAGGTACCGCATCACCTTACGCTGGTGGGACCGGCCAGCAGAAAAGCACCACATAGTGGGCAGGATAGGAAAAACACAGAGTCCAAAGGAAAATCTTTCAACCTGCTGGGTCTCAGTTATCCTCAGGGAAAACTGACGTTAAGTGACTCTTTCCTCCTGAGAGGAGGCCAGTTTGGTCTGGGAAAATCTGGCTGGAGTCTGTAATACTACTAGGTAGTATTATAGTCTACTTAGGTAGACCCTCCTAAGGGGGGGAAAAAGGCACCATACAGGCAGGGCAAGAAACAAGAACTGAAAAATTCTGATCTGTTAAACAAAACCTAAGCTAGACGTCCAGAATAAGCTGAATGTCAAAGAGCAGAAAGACAACAAAGTCATCCAGCAAGAAAACCCTAGGTTAAAAAAAGTGAAAACAACCTCCAGAATAAACTAATTAAGGTAATTAAATGCCTAGACACCAGCAAAAAATTATGAATCATACTAGAAAAATTGAAGATATGGCCCAATCAATGGAACAAACTAGCAATTCAAATGAGATACAGGAGTTGAAACAATTAATTCAGAATGTTTGAACAGACATGGAACACATCATCAAAAATCAATGAATTGAGGGAGGATATAAAGAAGGCAAAGAATGAACAGAAAGAAGAAATCGCAAGTCTGAAAAAACAAATCACAGAACTTATGGAAATGAAAGACACAGTAGAAGAGATAAAAAAAAACAATGGGAACCTACAATGTCAGATTTCAAGAGGCAGAAGATAGGATTAGTGAACTGGAAGATGGGACATCTGAAATTTGACAAGCAAAAGAAAATATAGGGAAAGAAAGGAAAAATATGAGCAAGGACTCAGGGAACTGAATGACAACATGAATCACACATGTTGTGGGTATCTCAGAAAGAGAAGGGAAAAGGAGGAGAAAAATTAATGGAGGAAATTATCACTGAAAATTTCCCAACTCTTATGAAAGACTTAAAATTACAGATCCAAGAAGTGCAGCGTACCCCAAACAGAATAGATCCAAATAGACGGTACTAATCAGAATGTCAGACGTCAAAGAGAAAGAGAGAATCTTGAAAGCAGCAAGAGAAAAGCAATCCATCACATATAAGGGAAGTCCAATAAGACTATGCATAGATTTCTCAGCAGGAACCATGGACGCGAGAAGACAGCAGGATGATATATTTAAATTACTAAAAGAGAAAAACTGCCAACCAGGAATTCTATATTCAGCAAAACTGTCCTTCAAAAATGAGGGAGAAATTAAAACATTTTCAGACAAAAAATCACTGAGAGAAATTGTGACCAAGAGACTGGCTCTGCAAGAAATATTAAAGGGAACACCAGAGATAGATAGGAAAAGACAGGAGAGAAAGGGTGTGGAGAAGAGTATAGAAATGAAGACTATCAGTAACGGGAAAAAGAAGAAAAATTAGATGTGACATATAAAATCCAAAAGGCAAAATGATGGAAGAAAGTACTGTCCGCACAATAATAACACTAAATATTAATGGATTAAACTCCACAATCAAAAGACATAGACTGGCACAATGGATTAAAAAACAGGACCCATCTTTATGCTGTCTACAGGAAACACACCTTAGACCCAAGGATAAACACAGGTTGAAAGTGAAAGGTTGGGAAAATATATTTCATACAAACAACAACCAGAAAAGAGCAGGAGTAGCTATACTAATATCCAACAAATTAGACTTCAAATGTAAAACAGTTAAAAGAGACAAAGAAGGACACTATGTATTAATAAAAGGAACAATTCAACAAGAAGACATAGCAATCATAAATATTTATGCACCGAGCCAGAATGCTCCAAAATACATGAGGAAAATACTGAAAAAAGAAATAGACACATCTACAATAATAGCTGAAGACTTCAATCCCCCATTCTCATCAATGGACAGAACACCTAGACAGAGGATCAATAAAGAAACAGAGAAGTTGAGTAATACAATAAATGAACTAGTTGTAACAGACATTTATAGAACATTATACCCCAAAACAGCAGGATATACCTTTTTCTCAAGTGCTCTGGATCATTCTCAAGGATAGACCATATGCTGAGTCACAAAACAAGTCTCAATAAATTTAAAAAGATTGAAATCATACAAAACACTTTCTCAGATCACAAAGGAATGAAGTTGGAAAGCAATAACAGGCAGAGGGCCAGAAAATTCACAAATATATGCAGGCTCAACAACACATTCTTAAACAACCAGTGGGTCAAGAAAGAAATTACAAGAGAAATCAGTCAACATCTCGAAGCAAATGAAAATGAAAACACAACATATCAAAATTTATGGGATGCAGCAAAGGCAGTGCTAAGAGAAAAATTTATTGCCCTAAATGCCTATATCAAAAAAGAAGGGCAAAAATTGAGGAATTAACTATTCACTTGGAAGATCTAGAGAAAGAACAGCAAACTAACCCCAAAGCAAGCAAAAGGGAAGAAATAATGAAGATTAAAGCAGAAATAAATGAAACTGAGAACATGAAAACAATCGACAAAATCAACAAAACCAGAAGTAGGTTCTTTGAAAAAATCAATTAAGATTGATGGACCCATAGCAAGATTGACAAAAAGAAGAGAGAGGATGCAAATAAATCAGAAATGGAAGAGGAGACATAACCACTGACCCCACAGAAATAAAGGACGTAATGAGAGGATACTATGAACGTTATGCTAATAAACTCGACAATGTAGATGAAGTGGACAACTTCCTAGAACGGCATGAACAACCAACACTGACTTGAGAAGAAACAGATGACCTCAACAAACCAATCACAAGTAAAGAAACTGAATTGGTCATTAAGAAGCTGCCCAAAAAGAAAAGTCCAGGACCACATGGCTTCACATGTGAATTCTATCCAAACATTCAAGAAAGAATTAGTATCAATCCTGCTCAAACTCTCCAAAAAAACTGAAGAGGGAAAGCTACCTAACTCATTCTACGAAACTAACATCACCCTCATACCAATGCCAGAGAAAGACATTACGAAAAAAGAAAAGTACAGACCAATCTCTCTAATGAATATAGATGCAAAAATCCTCAATGAGATTCTTGCAAATTGAATTCAGCAGCACATTAAAAAAAATCACAGGCCCACAGAAAACCGTGTATTCCAATGTTCACAATAGCATTATTCACAACAGGCAGAAAGTGGAAACAACCCAAATGCCTATTAAGTGATGGATAAATAAAAGGTGGTCTATCTGTACAATGGAATATTATTTAGTCACAAAAAGGGATGAAATTCTGGTACATGCAACAACATGGATGAACCTTGTAAACATGCTAAATGAAAGAAGCTAGTATTTTATGACATATATGTCCATTTATATGAAATATCCAGAATAAGCAAATCTATAAAGACAGAAATAGATTAGTGGTTGTCTAGGCCTGGGGATTTTGGGGGGAAATGAGGAGTGACTGCTTAACAGGCATGGAATTTCTTGTCGGGGTGATGAAAATATTCTAAAATTGACTGTAGTGATGGTTTCACAGCTCTAGGAACACACTAAAAACCACTGAATTGTGCACTTTAAATGGGTGAATTGCATGATATGTGAATTATATCTTAACAAAGCTGTTATAAAAAATAATCATAATTACCAAGATGGAGCTCTGGCTAAGACGTGAAATAGCTCATATTCAGTAAAGTAAGGAGTGGAGAGCCACTGAGCACTGAGTGGATAATGATCAGAGCAAAGAGGTAATAAAGGCATCTGATACCCTACACACACAAATGACACAGCACAAAAATTTCATAACTAAGAATCATCATTTAATTTTCAACTCTATAACTAATTTACAGTCTCTTTATGTTAGAATCCAAACATAATTATTACATGACTAGAGAGCATTTATATAGCATATTAATGTTTATAAAATACTTTCACATTTCATTTGATACTACACATAAATATAATCTCTCAGACTTGAACTCTAAAGTTCAGATCCTTCAAAAATCACAAGGAGGCTGAATGCTACTTTTAAGAACTGGTAAAAATACCACTGTGTTATTACAGCAACAAGAGAATTTCTAGACAGTTTCCCAGATTCCTAGCATCATCTGAGATTTTTAACAGAAAAATGTTCTTGTCTAAAAACTCATTTTAAACATCTGTAATTAGGCTGATTTCCTGTAAAAATTTTCTGAACAGACATTATATTCACGGAATTTAATGCTTGAATAAATAATATGACTGCTTAAAAAGTTACCTTGGGTACCAACAATCTCCATGTGAAGATGGGCAAGTCCACTTGCTGTGGACAGAGCGAGCTTTATCATTCCTTCCACAGTAACTGTGTATCTGTTCAAGTAATCAAAAAGAGATCCATGCTCATGATAATCTGACACCAACCAGAGCTGAGTCCATGTACCATTGTCTGAAAAATAGAAAAATAATGTTTCACTTGGGTTGTAGAATGTTTTAGTCTGCCAAAGCTGCCAGAATTCAACACACCAGAGATGGATCAGTTTTTAATGAAAGAGTATTTATTCAGTTAAAAATTTATAGGTCTTCAGAGGAAAGGTAGCTAACTTTCATCTGAGGTTCTCTCTTTTGCGAGAAGGCACACAGGGACATCTGCCGGCCTTCTCTCCTGGCTCCTGGAATCCAACAGCCTTCTGCAGGGTGATTTCCTTTCTGTATTTCCAAACGTCTGGACTGAGCTGTGAGTGCTAAGATGAGGCATGCTGAGCTGCTTAGGCTATGACTGCACTGAGTTCTCTTCTGACCTTAACTCTTTTAAGGCTCCAGCTAATTAAGTTAAACATTACTTATTGCAGAAGGCACTTTCCATAGCCAAGTGCAGATATAATCAGCCATAAATGAATTTCACATGCTGATGATTCAAGTCCACAGCAACAGAACTAGGCACCATCACCTGGCCAAGTTAACACCTGAACCTAACTACCACACAGAATATTTATTCAAAGGTTATTGATTTTGGTTATCACTGTTCATACTCAACCCTGAACCACACAGTTACCAAGTGAAGAATGTCTCCTTATGCGTTAGGTGTTTCCTTCAGATTTTCTTCTTATGCTTTAGGTGTTTCCCTCAGATTTTCTTCTTATGCTTTAAGTGTTTCCTTCAGATTTTATCCTTATGCTTGTAGGTATCCCCTTCAGATTTTTTCCTTACGTCCTTCAGGTTTTCTTGTATTTTCAGTTTCTGATACTTTTCAAGAGACTTATACACATTTATCCTTTAGATCCTCATAGTAAGCCCCTACTCTTGAGATAAGGCAAGAATGAGTAATTCCATTTGCAAGACAAAGACTCCTAGTTTAGAGATGGTGAGCTTCCTGAGTCTATACAGACAGAAGTTGTAGCAGAACTGGGGCTCTTCAGCACCTAGAAAACTTCCTGGTTCAGCGGTTGTTTCTAGGAGGGAAGGAAAGAAAGAAAGAAAGAAAGAAAGAAGGAAAGAAGCAGGGAGGGAAGTAAGGAGATTAGAGGTAATTAGGACATAGTTTGGACACTGTGGGAATGGAAGAATACGGGACAAACCAAAAACCAAAAATGAAGAAATTACAAGCTTTAGTGACAGACTGTGAATATAGTTCACAAAGAAGCCAGAAAAGGTGATTGTGGCTCTAAGCTTTTCTAGCTTAGGAAAATATAAAAATAGTAGTTATCACTGACATATGGGAAAGCTGAAATGGAAACAGAACGTCAGAGGGAAAAAGAAAGAAGACTGAACCCAGTTTTGGACAAGGTGATCTTGAACGTTACAAGCAGGAATGTGGGTGCTAAAAGTTAGTTTATAAACTGAGACATGAATTTTAAATGCATTTTTCCATAGGAATAGTGGTAAAGGTTCTGGCTAGGCTGGTCAATAAGAGCCTACTCAACCTAAGAATAGATGAAAATCCATATATTTAATGAAATCATGAAGAAAAAAGTACCGCAACACTAGGGGGTAACATGATTTAGTAAAAGATGCACATCTAAGTCATTCTAACCCGGGCTGGAAACCAGGGCCTGGCAGTTACTGACTTAGTTCTTTCCTTAGACAATGAACCTGTTTCTTCTTACACCTTACTTTGCAAGACTGTTAAGATTTAACACGGAAGATATCAGACTCTGAAAGAGTTTAGTACTGTGCCTAGCATATAAAAACTTAAAATATGCTGTGTCTTTTCCTATTAATGGTAAAAGAAGAAACATCAAATTTTTAATTTTGTAGGTTGTTACTTGAAGAAAAGAAACTCTGACAAGAAGAGATTAAGAAAGAAGATGGGAACTTTTCACAAGACTCTGGAGGGGATTCTAGGTACTTTCAAATCACTAGAGATTCATTTTATTAGTTTTTTATAAATGGATGCTACCCTAGAATGAACTTTTTGTTTTTCCTTGATATAAGTACATCACTAGCTTTATTTGCATACTTATAAACCATGATTGAATTCTGAAAGGTCCACAAATACAAGAAATATATAGGAACAGAGGCAGATGGAAGAAAAGCAGATTTTCTTTAAGTAACCAACAAACAGGCAGAAAGAAGAAAGCTATTTAAGAGGCCATGCACATAGAAAAGACTGAAGGAATTAACCAAATCAGGTGGATGAAGGTAAAGGAAAAGGGAATGGGGTGGACAGGCTGAGTTGCCATCAAAGTCCATTAATCCCTGACTAATAAGTAAGGTGGGGGTGGGGTGGGGTGAGCCTGTAGGATCAGCTAGTTCCCATGGTGACCAGCAGATGACAGCACCGCCTTGGTTGCTTGCTGCTTGAACAAAAGGGAAGAGAAAGCTCAGGATCCAGCAGCACCAGTATTTTGTGCCAGTGTTGTGTGTTTGCAACTTGGAACATGCCTAAAACAGGTACTGGGTGAGGCTGAAGGCTCAAAATGTAGATTTGAAAGTCACCACCAAGGTGGAGTTAAGCCATGAACATGGCTAAATTCTCTAAGGGAGAAGTTGTTCTTTGTGGAATTAGAGCCTTCAGACTACTTACAGATTGTACTATTTTCTACTTTACTGTATACTGAAAATTATCTATATAACATGCTTGTTGTAAATAACTTTGAAAATAAAGAGAAACCAAAAGGAAATTCATAAAAAATTACCCAGAACCACCAACTAGAGAGAAACACAGTATTTTGAAGAAATAAATACTGATGCAGAAATGAACAGGAGGGGAGAGAAGAAAACAGTTCTGGCCAAACCCAAAAAGGCAGTGACTGCATTTCTAGAGAAATAGGAAAGCTGGAAATGCATTTGCTTCAGGGTAGATCTGATGAGAATTGAGCTCTGGACAAATATTTTGAAGTGGCATACCACTTAGGGCCAATACCCAAGCCCATCACATCTATCACTGCCCCTTCGCACACACGAAAAACACAGAGGGGCAAGCTAAGAGACACGACAGGAATTCAAACAACAAATCCAGAATGTGGGCACTGCAGGGCCAAAGGGGGTGTTGAGTGAGGCATGAGACATGGCAAGCTCCTTAGGGAGGTAGGCTGCATAGCAGGCACAAGTCTCTGGCAGGAGCTGTAAGTGGGAAATGTGCGTATAATGGTAACTGAAGCCAAAAAGGCAGGTGAAGTATGGTCTGAAGCCACTCTTTGCAGGTCACGACTCATTTTAACTCTCCACCATCATGGCTTCTAGGGTTTCTAAAGCATCTGCTCTGACACCTGTTATAGCAGCAAAATATCCACATGGTTATCAACAGTAAGGCTGTCTTGTAGAAACCATTTCTCTATATAACCGAGATTTACTTCAAAGATTAAACTTAACAATATTTAGTCTTCCAATCCATGAACATGGCATGTCCTTCCAATCTCAGGTCTTCCTTGATTTCTCTTAACAATGAAGTTTCGTGTGTCCAAGTCCTTTACATTCTTGGTTAGACTTATTCCTGGTTTTTCATTTTTTAAGTTGCTATTGTAAATGTAATTTTTTCCTTGATTTTTTCCTCCAATTATTCCTTACTAGTACAAAGAAACACTACTGATTTTAGGGTATTGGTCTTGTACCCCATCACTTAGATGAATTCATTTATTAGCTCTGGTAGCTTTGATGTAGATTTTTTGATGTAGGATCATCTGCAAATCAGGAAAGTTCTGCTTTAATAGATATTTGCACACCGATGTTCACAGCGGCAATATCACAACCGGCAAAAGATGGAAGCAACCCAAGTGTCTATCAACTGATGAATAAAGAAAATATGGTATAATACACACAATGAAATATTATTCACCTGTAAAAATAAATGAAGTTCTGATATAAGCAGCAATCTGGATGAACTATGAAGGTATCATGCTGAGTGAAATAAGCCAGACACAAAAGGACATACATACCAGTGTATGTACTGGTTTGAAAGTATTATGTATCCCAGAAAAGCCATGTTTTAATCCTGATCCAACCTTATGGGGCAGTCATTTCTTTTAATCCTTATTCAATACTGCAGGTTAGAAACCTTTGATTAGACTATATCCATGGAGATAGGGCACATCCAACTGTGGGTGTGACCTTTTGATTAGATGAAGATGTGACTCCACCCATTGCAGGTGGGTCTTGATTAGTTTACTGGAGTCCTTTAAAAGAGGAAATGTTTTGGAGAGAGTCAGAAACAATAGAGCTGACAGACTTCGGAATAAAGCTGACACAGATGCTGACACTTGGAGAACAAAGACATAAATATATGGAGATGCTTGGAGCCCAGCAGACATGGCCATGAGATATTAAGCAAGCCAGAACCTGGAGAGAGCAAAGGGAAGTCAAGAGATGAAAACCAGCCCTGGAGAAGCAAAGTGAGGAATCCCTATAGGAACAGAGGCTGAAAGCACAGAGCCCAGGAGCAAGGGGTTAGCAGATGCCAGCCACATGACTACCCAGCTGATGGAGGTGTTCCTGACCCATCAGCCTTCCTTGAATGAAAGTATCTTTACCTAGATGCCTTAGTTTGGACATTTTTATAGGCCTAGAACTATAAACTTGTAACTTATACAAGTTCATTCCCCTTCTTAAAAACCGTTTCAGTTCTGGTATATTGCATTTCGGCAACTTGCAAACTAACACGCTGTATAATCTCACGGAGTTGAAATAATTAGAATATGCAAACTCATAGAATTAGAATCCAAAATACAGGTTACCAGGGGCTGCACTGGGGAAAAGGAATGGGGAGCTAATGCTTAAAGTGTACAAAGTTTCTATTTGGGATCATGGTAAAGTTTTGGTAATAGATGGTGGTGACAGTAGCATGACATTGTTAACATAATTAACAGCACTGAATTATATATTTGAATGTGGTAAAAAGAGGAAATTTTAGATTGTATATGTTACTAGAATAAAAATTAAAATAAGTAAATCCACAGGACAAAAAAGATTAATTTGCTTAGCTCCTGATGACTTAGAAACACAGATTACACTGAGAAGTTATTTTTACCCTCCCATAAATAGTCATAAGTATGCCGTACTGGTCAGGAAAAGGTTAAAAGAAAACAGGTCTCTGAGTCCTATCCTACATCAAAATGTTGAGCAAACAATATAATTCTTTTTCTACATTATTATTATACTTGATAACTAACTGCCCAGAACTAAACTGACAAAGGCTTGGCATTGTGTGTGTGTGTGTATTTTTAACAGTTACTTACATTTTACAGAACAATCTGAGATTTAGGAACATGTCATTAAGTCGAAAAATTCTTTCAAAAGTTTCTGTTTCTAATAGATTCTCTTTGACTTAATGGGTCTACTATATAAAAAATATATATTTCTCATCAAATTTGCAATGTTTAGGAAACATTTCTGTAAACAGATTTTATTAGATTCAACGTAAGGGAAAAACAAAGGTTACCAACCTTTATTGTCTGCTGCTATGAATCCAAGGATGTTTTCATGACGTAACATAACAGTTTGATAAATTTCTGCTTCACGGAACCATGAACGTTCTTCTCTAGAGGAGAATATTTTGACAGCAACTTCTTCTCCCCTCCACTTTCCCCGCCAAACTTCTCCAAACCGACCTTTGCCAATGCTTTCTTGTAGCACGATTGTTCTGGCAATTGTTCTCTGAACAAGCAATGGTAAACCTAAAGATAAAGAAACAGATTCACCACAAATAAAAATCACCAACATTATGTGTTTCAAACACCATGACTAGCTCTACCTTTAAGGAATTTGCAACCTAGTTGGGCGCAGATGACATTTGCAACTAAATAATGATAAAAGGAAAATAAGTATTAAATACAATAAAATACACCAAAAAATCCTGCCTAAAGAGAATCAAGGTAGGATTTGTAAAGTAAGTGGAATTTAGGTTATTCTTTTCAAAAGGAACAAGACCAAAGTGGAAGAGGAGGCAGTAAGGTGTGTAGGTAGGAGGAAAATGCATGCAAGAGAAAAGGAGACAATAAGCAATACATGTGTAAAGAAACAGCTGCTTGGATAAGACAAGGATGTGTGAGGCAAAGCAGAAGAGAAAGCAAGCAATCACCAGAACTTGGAGATCGTGGATACCATGCTCAAGAGAACAACCGAGAGAGTAGTAGGTAAAAGAGGAACCATTAACAAGTTCTCAGAAAGAGCATACATAGGGGTGGGAGAGGTGGGGATAAAAGAATCTTATTTTAGAAAGAAGAATCTAGTAACAGCTTTACTGATGGGAGGAGAAAAGTATAAGAAAGAGAAGTAAATTCTGGCCTAACTTTTAAAAAATCAGTTTAAAAAAAATCAGGAAACAGTTCAAGTTGAGCAACTTACTTATAAGAATCAGCCATCCAGGCAAAGCTAGTATCTTAAGAAACGATGCCAAATGACTTCCTGGGTAATCAGGAATTGGAGTATTTTTACTAATTGAATTTGTCATACTCTAAAATATCTGCTTTATAATGTTACCAAACATTTCATTTATAGAAAGGTAGCAACTACCGACAATATTTAAGTGATACCATATGAAGGACCATTTCAATTCACTTAAAACCATAAATCCTATCCACTGAGGAGCTGTCATCTTAAATTATATTGACACAAATAAAATACCACGTACATCATGTACTACATGAGTATTTTATTTATGCAATCTATGTACAAATAAGCTGCATCATTTATAATCTATATTCAAAGTGGCCTGCTGCATCAAGTTAACCTAATGATAGTAAACGAAATTACCGCTCTTTCATTCTCTGAGGTGAAATGCTTATAAATCTCAATGTTAAGTTTCAAAAGACATCATAAGCAACTATCTTTTTATCTTTAAGTTTCTCAACGGGTACTTTTCTCCTTGAACAACTTCCTTACCTCCTTTCACAAAACAGTTAACAGTCTAATTATAAACAGTTGTTTTTATGTTTATAAAGAGATTCCTAGTTAAAATAACCATCTGAGAAAGCCTCACTTAAATCAAGGAACTCTTTTGTACTAAGAATAATTAATTACTAACTATGTTGTTTAGTACAGATACAAATCTACTGATTTTTTTTTAAAAGTCTGGCATAGGGCCACACCATGTACTTAAAGCCACAAGTCACAAAGACCAGTAATAAAGGGAAAGGAGAGTGGCAAAGGAGAAGTCTGAAAATGCCTGACACGCTCAGGACTCCTGGTCAAGGAAGTCTACTGGGACAAGGGAAGTTTTTTGTCTTGCCCATCACACAAGGATTCTAGATGCACAAGTAAAATTATAAACCAAATCTAAACTCACCAAATTCATATAATCCACATGAATGAGCATTCTAAAAGGTAAAACTTTTCTGCTAAAGACAAAAATAAATAGGTTTAATTTCAATCTCTGTATCCTCTGTTTCACTCTTCTGTATCTTTAGAATCACTTGAGAGAGCTTCTCTAGGGAAGCAGGGTCTGGGTAGCTCCATGTGTGAGTGACACTAGCACAACCTGAAGAGCAAAGCTTACAAAAGGCCACAGGCATTGCTCAAAACATAAGGAACACAGGCCTAAGAGATGCACATGCACATGTGCACGGTCACCCACACTTCACAATCTCACTACAGGTTAAATATGAGCACACGCACAGACTGGGATTCAAATGATTGCAAGAGGGATGAGGTAAGCTTCAAGTTTGAACTGCCAGACCTGGCTCTCCACTGTCTTCTCTATAGTGCCCAAGTTAGAAGTCCAGCCTTTGTGACACAGAGATAGGGCCTCCCCTCCATTAAGGACATGGGTTCATGGTAATACCCATGGGAATTCAAAATAGGAAATGTTTAATTCCACCTTTCCCTCAATGAAGGAAAGATACTATTTATAGCCATTTTACCTACTCATGGCACCAGACCCATGCACAAGGCCTTACAGCTTTATAATAAATAGAAGGGAAATAGTTGGCATTTTCTATCATTGACTAGGAAACAGCTTCTGCTTGGGTAAGTTTGGGGGAATTCAGCATACAATGAACAGTGACAGGGAAAGGAAGCCTTCAAGTAAGCTTTGTGAGTACAATGAAGCAAATTGATACTGTATGTCTGAGATTTTTCTTTCAAATATCTTTTCAATAAGAGTAGCACCTGTCATTTAGACATACCTTTACCATTTGCCAAGTGCTTTCACCCAGTCATATCTCATTTGAATCTTACAACAATCCAGGCACATAGACAGGGTAGGGTTTATCTTTCCTTTCATTTTAAAGATGAAGTAACTTGGGCTCAAGACATCACTTAACAGCCAAAATAGAACTAGCAAGCAAGGTAGACAGGTTTCTGAGAGTGCACAGAAGGAAAGCATTTCAGACAACAGAGAGCTGTGGTCCTAAATCTAAAAATGCACATAAAATGGAAGAATAATTCCACCTCTCTGCTTCATGTCAACTCTTAAAAAGGTAAACAAATGTATTCTTATTCAGAAGTCAACTTATATCCACATGGCAATTTCTCTGTATCATTCAGCTGGGTTGTCCCCAAGGCTTGATACATGGGCCACTATGCCAGGGAGCATCTGTCAACAAGAAGGGGCTCTTAGGGAAAGTCCAAATGATCTGTAGCCATGCTGATTTTTGGTGACTTTGGTCCTTAGTTGTCAAAGTTGTGATCCAGGGTAACTTCAAGAATGAGCCAAATCTTCTTTGGACTCACTCTGAATCAACGGGAAATTCCAGGGAAACCCAAAAAACCTTTTCTTCACCACCCCTGTCCAAAGGCTATCATAGCTTCAGAACTAAGCCTGAGCCATCTCAGTCCCATGCCGTATCACTCCCCCTGCACCACTACAGGTTTCAGAAGTCCCTAAGGCTGTCCTAAGTACAACCCTGTACGTTTCTTAGCAGTTGTGTACAGGACTCACTGACTAAGTCTATATGGCCTAACTCTACAGAAGATATCAGTTTCCTTATATTTAACTGAATGAACAGATATGTACACATACCATTATGGATGTATTTCCTTAAAATAAATAGACATTTGTCATTATATGAACTTTGTATATTATTATAAATGCTGTGTGCTTCAGTCATATTCTTTCCCAATCACACATCAGCTTTAATGTTCCTTTAATGTCATTTGATCATAAACATTAGGAAAATTTTCATTATCTACACTTTCAAATCTTCAATTTATCTGGCCTCACTGGAAGGTACTGTTAGCATCCATATTTCTAACAACATTTTGTTCATGATGAGTTATGTATTCTTTGACAATATAAACTTTCTCTACAGCTCTCACTCATTTTTCAACCCTCAAATTCTTCTAGCTTCTACCCATTACCTGATTCCAAAGCCATTTCCACATGTGTGCTGGTTTGAAAGGATGTATGTACCCTAGAAAAGCCACGTTTTAAATCTTAATCCCATTTTGTAAAGGCAGCTGTTTCTTTTAATCCCTATTCAGCACTGTATGTTTGAAACTTTAATTAGATTATCACCCTGGAGATGTGACTCAATCAAGAGTGGTTGTTAAACAGGATTAGGTGGAGATGCGTCTCCACCCATTCTAGGTGGGTCTTGATTACTTTATTAGAATCCTATAAAAGAGGACACATTTTGGAGAAAGCTTGAGATTCTGAGAGAGCACAACAACGAAGCCACGAGAAGCAGAGTCCACCAGCCAGCAACCTTTGGAGATGAAGAAGGAAAATGCCTCCCGGGGAGCTTCATGAAACAGGAAGCCAGGACAGAAAGCTAGCAGATGATGCCATGTTTGTCACATGCCTTTCCAGATGACAGAGAAACCCTGACCATGTTCACCATGTGCCTTCTCACTTGAAAGAAAAACTCTGAACTTCATCGGCCTTCTTGAACCAAGGTATCTTTTCCTGTATGCCTTAGATTGGACATTTTTATAGATGTGCTTTAATTGGAACACTTTCTCAGCCTTAGAACTGTAAATTAGCAACTTATTAAATTTACCATTTTAAAAACCATTCCATTTCTGGTATATTGCATTCTGGCAGCTAGCAAACTAAAACAACATGTTTAGGTATCTGCAATAGCAATACCCTACTTCCAGTACCAAGAACTGTTTTACTTTCTTGGCTGCTAAAATAAATACCATAAAATGGGTTGGCTTAACAACAGGCATTTATTGGCTCACAGTTTCAGAGACTAGAAAGCTTGCTTCCTCCCAAACTGTTATCTTCTAGCTGGCCAGTAATCTTTGAGGTTACTGGCTTTTCTGTCACATAACAATGCAAATAGCAGCATTTTCTCCCTTCTCTTATTGTTCCATTAACTTCAAGCTCCCGGCGGCTCTTCGTGGCTCCTCTCTCTGTGATCTTCTCTCTAAGGACTCCAGCAGTAGGATTAAGACCCACTCAGATTCAGCTGGGCCACATCTAAGATCACTGAAATAATCTCATCAAATGACCTATTTCCAGTAGCTTAAGAACATGTGTTTCTGAACCATGTAACTCCAAACCACTACAGATTATATAGATGAGAATGCTTTGAAATTTACACAAATGTGAAGCTGACTTACTATCCATCTATACCAAACTAGTTCCAGTTTGATATAGATCAAGCTTAAAGACTTTACTAGACTCAAATCTGAAATACTGATCACACTCTCCTAAGTTTTAATAAACTAAACCAAACAGCTTACCCAGCTACTAAAATAAATACTACATTTTTAAAAGAGTTTTTAGGGAAAAGGGAAAACATTACCTGATCCAGAACCTGATGTTGTCATATCATAAATCAAATCTTTTAACGTAGTACCCTCTGAAATGAAAGGGCGATCTAATGAAGGATCCTCTTCATTTGGCACTCGATGGTGAAAGCCAGTGCGGTTATGGCAGATATAGACCATCAACATGAGTGAGATACAGACGAAACAGACTGGTCCAGCAATGACAGCTGCCAGTTCAACGGGACCAAGGCCAGATGGTGGCTTTACTGAAAAAGAGCCTCAAGTGAAATAAACATTAACAACAAAAATATTGTAGGTGACATCCTCATTTCCCTCACCCTCCACACTACCTGCAGTTTGCCACTGCCACCACTTCATCACAGCACATCATTAGAGCAGCACAAAGAGCTAAAGCCAGAATACTGCTTCCAGGCTTCTCCCATAGGCTCTCCTTTTCTCTTCCCTTGTTCTCTGGCCATCATCTAAATCACAAAGCCAGCCACTGTCACCACTCTAAGGTATTCCCTCTTATTAGCCTCTGATCACTAAAAAGGAACAGTAATCTGGAACAATTCCTATGAACAATGGCTCCTTTAAAATCTTTTTTTTTTTAAAGTACTTTGGTTTTTCTTCTTTCCCCAAGCCAAGTACATGCACACAGCAGAGGGAAAAAAACGTATTAAATACAGAAGAGCAAAAAGTAAAAATAAAAAATTACGAGTGGGCCACAGTGGCTCAGCGGCAAAAACGCTTGCCTGCCATGCCAGAGGACCCGGGTTCAATTCCTGGTGCCTGCCCATGTTAAAAATAAATAAATAAATAAATAAAAATAAAAATTACCTCCAGTCTCACTACCCTAGTACATAACAGATCTTTTGTTTTATTAAGAGTGTGTATGTAAATACTTTTAGTCTTTTGTAACCAGCTGGACTGGACTTTTAATTCTAGATCATTTATATTCTTATAAATAACCTTTTAATAATTAACATTTTACATTGTTTCAAAAACATATTAATTACAATTATTTTGGCATGCATCCCAAGCATGGCTAGTTCACCATCATTTCTTTAATATCCCATCTTCCCCGTTGTTGAAATCTTTACTTAGATTGACTCCTATCAAATGATAATTTCTAGTAATTTCTTTCAGGAAGAGTACATGGGTCCTGTACACGGAATACATAATTGTCTCAAGATGTCTACTGAGTTGTATATGAAAAATAACTTGGCTCATTACAAGGCTTTTGGGTGATGCTCCATTGCCCCCTGGAATTTAACAAAGCAGAAAATCTGGACTTACCCTTTTTATAGGTAACCAGTGTTGAATGTTAATGATTTTTTTCCCTTTATTTCTGAAATTGATAAATTTCTTCAGCATATATTCCATTAAAAGCCTGATATTCTCTCTCTGCCTGCTCTTTTGTTTTTTTCTGTAATTCTTATAACAAGCATACTGGATTATCTAGATCTGTCTTCCTTATCTCTTTAATTTGCTCACCAACTGTCATTTTCTCTGAATTAGAATACAATTTCCCAAGCCTGACTGTAAAATTGGCAGTATCAAGTCTGTTGTTCACTATCAATACCGCATCTTTAAAGATATGCATCAATTGTGCTTTTCATCTGAAAGTGATCTTTCACAACAGTGGAATGTTCTCATTTTATAGTGAACAACTGAAAACAGGACTTGAGCTATCTGAAAGTTTTTCCTTATTATGAGGTAAGCCTATTTCATAGAGTGCCTATTTCATCTGCTTTAATTCAGCCAGTTCAGTCCCCTTCTTTTGAACCACTGAATCTTTTCATTTGGTAATTTTTCTGCTATTTGCTTGCCCAAGAGCTGAGAATAGAGGGGTGGGGAGTGGGGGAGATGTTTATTTAGCATTTAAAATGAGAATGAAGTGTTTTAAGTCTCTATTCAGATCTTCAGATCTTTAAAGCCTGGGCAATGGAAATGAGAAATCCTAGAATTATCATTTTATTTGCCATATTAGACTTGCAGACGCCTTTATAAGTAAGGAAGAAATCACAGAGCTTCTCTATTATACTGAAGATTGAGTTTTCCTGAACTGTTCTTATTTGAGTTGGGTGGAGCCTCCTTTCTATAACTGACAGGACTGAGTCACCACATGGCTTCCTATTTGAATTAACATGATGTCTGAACCAACTTTGAACATCTGAACCAACTTTGAACATCTGAACCAACTCAGGAGAGTCCTGAAACCAAGTACTTCCTGAGAAAATCAAAGGTTTGCCCCTGTAGCCTAACCTCACCCCAATACCCTCAGCTTTAGCTATTGGTGGGATGTGGCAAGGGGTCCTTCTACTTACTTCCGTCTCCTTCTTCACTAATCTATTGCCATCTGTACTATAAGCTGCAGAAGCTCCTTCCAAGTGTTGGCATGAAGGTGGCATTCTTCCATTAATTCTGCTAGCATTAATAGAGGTTCCCCCATTTTTCTCTTCCTTTGATTATTACAGTAGGAATTGGGGGACTTGATGAGCTAAATACATGGGCTCAGAAGGACATCTCAAACCAGAACCATAAAATTAATCTCATCGGGACAGTCAATGAAGCTTTCAAATTCTTGGCTCTGCCGGGACATTTTAAAATATAATCTATGGGTGGAGGACCAAAAATCTAAAGCTCACATACATAAAGAACATAAAGCAAGATGAATTTACAAAATGAAGGCACGTGCACTGCTTAACTAGTGCTGTTCTCAATCATTGTTGATTGCGTTAAAAAGTAGGACATAGTGAGGATGCTCTAATAACACATTGCTGCAGTGGGCTTTGTTGGAATTCTCTTTCAAGGGACTGTCTTAGGTGTAACAGACCTCAGAGAAGGTCTGTCCTGGAAGCAGCTTCCCACACAGCACACACCCAAGAGTTAGGTTCTTGGTCATTCTCACAACTCTGCAACTGTGGGCAAGCTGAATAGGTTAAGCTAGATTATAGCTAAGATCCCCACAAATTCTAAAATTGCAGTCAGGGTCTCAAAGCTTTTCTAAAGCATCAAGAAAAAAAAAAGTACATGACTTACCAGCAGTTGGGAGTTCTATTTTATTGCAATGGTCCTGACTGCAGCAATAGGTTGTAGTAACAGACCCAGTTTTTGAAGAGGGTGCACACACAAATGGCCTGTCTCGAGGAATTAGGTCAATTTCGGCTATACACATGCTATTGTGTATAACTTTGTCTGTGGTCTCTGTGACAGAGACAAAGCAGAGCCCGTCGGTCACACATGTATAATTGTCTTTTGTACAGAGGTGGCAGAAACACTGTAATGCTGAAAGAAGAAAACAAGAATCTATTAGAAAAAGATCTCAAGATTCAGAGTCCTAAATTATCCAGTACTCACTATAATACAATCCTAATCCCATTTTTCTATACACTGCTAAAAAGCAAAACTTACCATTGCACTTAGAAGCTCTCAATTCTTTTGAGAACCATGTGTAGGAGCTCAAAGAAATAAGGCGAAATTTGGACCCAGGTGTTTTTTCCATAAATGTTTTGCTTCCAAATATAGAAAATTTTTGTTTATTACATGCAATTTCATCAAGGTAAGGCAAGCATTTGCCCTCCCATTTGAAACAAAGGCCTAAACTATGCGTTGACATTCTTTTCCACTAGGGAACAAGGTGGAAAATACTATTCCTGATGCACTGTCAGTTGGAAAAGTCATTAAGTGGATTTATAGTAATGGAGTAATGGAAAGATTCATATTGAGCCAGACACTCTCTTATCCTCTGGGTAAACACCTCAAGAAAGACATGCATCTTCTAGCAAGGATCAGTAAACTCTCCAGCAGAGCTGATCAGATGCACCAGCAACAATATGTTCCAACCACACACCAGCAACTTAGTCACAGAAATGACTGGAGGAACAATAGCTCCCTTGCCCATGCATATATACCCCATCTTCGTGGCTCACCTCCAGGTGTGACCTCTAGGGAAGTCTTCCTCTAATTATCACAACAATCCTCCCTCCCCAGCCCTCAGTCACACCCTCCACAGTACTCACACAAAGATATCAGTTATCACAAGTGCTGTGATGTTTGCATTTCTCTCCCTCAGATAATCATAAGCAACTCTGAGGCAGGAGACCTCTATTAATCATTTCTGCAAATTCACCATCTAGCACCACGTCCACTGTATAACACGATTCAAGAAATACTGAATGAATGAATGACAGTGGAAGCTTACATTTCACTTTGGCCTTGTCAAGCTGCAAAGCACAGATATGTTTTTAAGTCCAATCAAATTTGCCATCACTCACTGGCAAGGGAAAAGAAAGAGTCCAGAGGTGTGGCCATCTAAGATAGAAAAGGAGTAGCTAGTCAGAAGCTAACTTCCTGAATGGCTAACTTGCCGTGCAAGAAAGGGTTAACTTAGGCCTGGGTTGTTCAAACCCTACACCATAGTCAACAAAGGCCTCTCTTCAGGATTCACCCTTGACCAGCTCTTAGGGGATGAGCTGTGGGGCCCTGGAATAATCTATCTGATGAGAGTTTATGTGTGCCTGAGATCTTGGGTTGTGGTACCAGTTTGATCAGATAGTTTATGCTAATAATGTGATTTACAGGGAATGCCTATTTTTGCTTTGAGTAGCTGAGGTCAGTCAAGTAGATATTGCTTGCCTACAGCGGTTGACCTCCCCCGTAAAAACCCTGGACACAAAGACTCAAGTAAGCTTCCCCATTCAACACTTCTTTGTTGCTGAGAGAATTAAGCACATCTGTATAGCTGACTCCTCTGGAAGAAGGCAACAGGAAGCTTGTGTCTGTTTTCTCCTGGACTTTGCCCATGTGCCTTTTCCCTTTTCTGATTTTAATCTGTTATCTTTATGCTGTAATAAACTTTAATCATGAATATAATAGTTTTTCTGGATTTTGTAAGCCCTTCAAGCTATCACCAAGCCAGAAAGTGGTCTAGGGGACCCCTGACTCATCTGTCAAACTCAAACTCAGTAACATCAGGTTCTCCTCAAGCAGTGCTTCTTGACTGCTGATTTAATTACACACCTGCTGGTTATCTTTACAAACCAGCAAAGCTTTGTCCCAATCATTGTAATCTTTTCCCCCTTTCTTCATTGATAGTTTATCTACTTGATTTGATCACTCCCAAGCACGAGGGGAACTCAAGAATACGAGAGAGAGACCCATCATACTCTAATATTTAAAGGTCCATGTTAGAAGAGACAATAGCTATCCAAGGTTGAGGTCTGGAGGTGATTTTGGGTGCCCTGGGGCTAATTTCCTAAGGTGGTATTCTGAACCAGGAATCCACAAGCCTGACTGGCTTCAGCGGTACATGAATCCCATGAAGCTAAAGGTCAAATGCTGCATGTAAATGCATTTACACAAATGCATTTTCAACAAACCACAAAGGAGTCTGTGACCCAAAGATTAAAACTACCTCCATATGAAACTATCATCATTCTCTCCCGAGCCCCAAATAGTCAGTAAACCATGTTTTCTAAGGATTAACGCTATCAGTTACTCTACTAAAAGTTAATAACCCAGAGGCTGTTTTTGAACAGCTCTGATGTCTAGTAAAGGAGAACATTATAGCTATACGTAAAAATACTGCCAGGAATACTCTAAGACCTTCAAGGCTCCCCTGGAGGTACACGAGGTAAGTACTAAACATCTGGCCAAAAAGATTTTTCCTACTGGGTTCCAATTCACCTCTCACACTACAAATGCTATCCCTAGGGCCACATGCTTCTTGCCACTTTGGTAATCCTGTCTTTCATGACCCAGCTCTTTACACATACTATCTCTCTACCTAATCCGCCCTCACCTAAATTTATGCTCTCCTCTGCCCCTCATCTTTTTTTTAAATTTAATTTATTTTGTATTATCAAACAAAAACAACATACAAACATGAACATTCTTAGCATACAAACATTCCGTGTATGGTGTACAATCAATGGCTCACAATATCATCACATAGTAATGTATTCATTACCACGATCAGTTTTTAGAACATTTGCATGACTTCAGAAAAAGAAAAAGAAAAAAGAAAAAACTCACACATACCTTAGCCCATACCCCTCCCTGTCACTGACCACTAGTATTTCCATCTACTCAACAGATTTTTTTTTTTTACTCAACAGATTTTAACCTTTGTTCCGCTATCTTTTTTCTATACCCCCTACCGCTCCCTTTCATTGTTCACTGGTATTTCAATCTACTCAATTTATTTTAACATTTGTTCCCCCTATTATTTATTTATTTTTAATTCATAATTTTCACTCATCTGCCAATATCGTAGATAAAAGGAGCATGAGACACAAGGTTTTAACAATCACATAGTCACATTGCGAAAGCTATTTCATTAATACATCAATCTTCAAGAAACATGGCTACTGGAGCACAGCTCTACAGTTTCAGTCTCTAGCCTCTCTAATACACCTTAAACTAAAAAGGTGCCCCTCGTCTTTTAAGATTCAATTCAAACAAGATTCTTTTCATGATATGCTCTAAAGCTCTCTCTTATCCTTATGACAACTTTCAATATGGAGTTCCCTCTGTGCCTGCCTACCTTTAGGATAGCACAAATGAATCTGTTTATACTTTTTTGTTAGTGTCTCAGTTATGAAGGACCAATTTGCTTTGTTTTGTTTTACTCATCTTTGAATCCTAGATTCTGAGATAGTGATCACAAAACTATTTGCTAAAGCAATATCTCCCAAACAAAAAGTCACAAATATACGGGGAAATTAAGGGGAGTCTAAGAGTTGCCTACATGACTTAAAACATATTTTCCTTTAGAAGATAATTTAAAAATTGTGATAAACATTCTGCATCATGCATAAACATTGTCTAAACAGATATTATCATTAGGTTTTCATCACTGCTTCTTCAGATCTCCTTCAGGCCAAATGTCCTCACTCACTCACTGTTGAAGCAAAGGTTTCATAGTTAAGTATTGAAAGAATGAAAAATACAGAGATCTTGACTCAGAGCAAATGGCAATATAACTATGATATATTCAAAAGATAATGGCTGATGAATATGCAACTATGTGATGATATTGTGAATTACTGATCATATATATGTAGACTAGAATGATCAAAAGAATGTTTGTGTTTGTTTGGTGTTTTCTTGGTATTTAAAAATTAATTAATTAATTAATTAAAAAAAAGATAATGGCCTAGTCTACCTCTCTAAACCCAACTCTGCAAGGAAAATCATTACCCTCTCTGTGACATGGGACATGACATCCAGGGGCAAAAGTTTCCCTGGCAATGTGGGGCATGTCACTGGCCCTGTCACCATGGGATCGATACCTTCCTAATCAAAAAGGGGGAAAGAAATGTAACAAAATAAGGTATCAGTGGCTAAGAGAGTTCAAATAGAGTTGAGAAGCTACTCTGAAGGCTACTCCTACGCAAGCTTCAGCTAGATATTGCTAATTATCATGGTTTGCAAAACCCCAACCTAAATCATTCCTGTTAACCCCAAAGAACACCTAGGACTCATGCACTAAGATTACTTTTCCAGAAACCTAAACTTCTGGAAAAGGATGGTTCCTAGGCCAGATAAGTCCTAAAACCCAGAGGGGTCAGCCTCTCCAAGAACATCAGCTAGTTCCGTTCCCCAATCCCCTATTAGCAACACCCCTTTCCAACATGAAATAGTTAGAATGGGCATAGCCCAAATACCAGTAAAGATTGGGAGAAGGTTTTAAAGAGAAGGAGGAGTTGTAGCAGAGAAGATAGGATTTAACACATGAGTATGACTGTCTAATCACTATACTGACATTTTAGTCTCCAGTGTCTTGGAGAAGCTAGAAGGTAAACCTGAAATTGTGGAACTGAAACCAATACCAAACTCTGAAATCTGTTCTATTTGTTACTATGTACTTCGAGATTTATTGCTTTATATATATATATATATATATATATTATATTGTATTTCACAATAAAAATGTTATTTTGTGTTTTAAAAAAAGACAATGGCCTAATAGCAAATACCATACATATTTCACAAGCATTATTTGGGTTCAGACTTCATAATACAACTTGAAAAAGTTCACCGGCAATAAATATGGTTGTAAATATGCAATGACTTTCTTCTATTCTCACTTCCACCAACTGTTTAGAGAACCATTTAATGAAGATTACAACGATGTCATAATGTTAACCTTATCTTCGCATGAACAAGACAACTGACATCTCATTAAAACTGATATTTCAGGAACGCTTGCTGCCAAGTGTTTGGGTTAGGCATGAGGTCTGATTTTCCTAAACTTACCCCTAAAGTCAACAAAGCCTTAAAGTCATTAATGCCATCTTATACAATGTTACTGATGAGAACAGGCACTCACAGCTTTTACCATCACTAAAATTCAAATATGAAATCAGAACTAAGTCTGTGAAACCTAAACATCAGCTACCACACTGGATAATGGTACTAATTTAAACCTCATTAGTTTCTGTAGTTCTCTTTGTGGTTAATCTACAGATTTGATTTATAGTTGTACATGAGCCAAAAACCTAAGGGTTTTATATCTAGTTTCCTGTCTACACAAGTAACATTATGCAAAATACATTCTGGATGCTTTTTTCCTTTCCAAACATTATGGGAAGTTAGAAAAAGTGAGTGTGAAAGGGCTTCTTTTAATTACTTTTTAAAGATGAGTCTTTCATTAAAAAGAGCAGGTAATTAAACAAAAAGCTTAATGAGATAAGGATTTATTTCTTCCAGGAATTTAAAAATTCTGTTTCACCACTCAAAAAAGTAGTCTTGACTGAATACAGGACTGATATTTGCATATGACATGGTAAAACAGTTAAGGGAAAAATTAAAACTGGGATTAAAAACTTCCAAGAATGCATAAACTTTAATTCTTATTTTTTTAACTCAACTTAATTAAAAGATAAATTCAGCCCCTGAATTTATTCCCCTCCCCCTTTTATTAAACCAATTTTTATTTTTAAATGCAGGTACAGGACAAATTTCTATCCAAAAAGGTTTATACAATGACATCTTCCTCCCATCCCAGAACTCAAGTCCCACTCCACATCAGCCCATCAACTCAACTCTTTCATTTAATCCTGCACTTATTTACAGAGCATCTCTATATGCCTAGCACTGTACAGCTATGGGGTTTACTAAATAAGACAAGGTCTCTGCATTTAAGTAGTTAATTAACTAGGGGGCATTAAATAGGTAATTAAAGTCCAGAGACCTGAGGAGAATGACAAAGCATCAACTCTGCTGAGGTAGAAGAGCTAGTACTTAAGGAGTATGCACAACCATAAAGGTGAGAAAGCTATCCTCATAGGGGTTTTTCCCTCAAGGACAGGATTTCATCCTTGATGGAAAGAATCCCAAGCGTTAATAAGTTCATAAAATTAAAATAATTATCCAAGATGCACTCATCTAATTTTATCAGCAAAGGAGCATAATACCTTCCCTTCCTATTTCATCACCTCCTTGCGATCATCATGAGATATACACCAATATACTTTGAAACTAGAAAAACACATCTTCTTCACAGTAAATTAAGTTTAAGAATCAATGACACATATTTATATTTTAAAACCTCAACTTGTGTGTGAGGACTAAAGCAAAAAATGTTTATTTGTTACAAAATTTATATTTTGACTGGTGCGTTTCCTAATATAACTTATATGGACAGGTTAACTGAACACTATAAGTACATGGAACCTTGAAAAGGGCATGAGATTTTGTAGGTTTGTCCAGTGTGTTGCCCTGATAAATCCCAGAGTGATTTGAATAGTGAATAAAGAAGTATTTGCAAAGTCCCCTTGGGGGAACGGTGAGAAAGGGGAAAAATTCAACTTTCCCATTTGGAGAATTCCTGATATTCTCACAAGCAGTGGGGACAACCAAATCAACAGCCCGAGCCTTCAATCTTGGGGTTTCTTCATATGAAAGTTATCCCTGCAAAGGATAAGCTAAGCCTACTTAAAATTAGGCCTAAGAGTCACCCCCAGAGAACCTTTTTTGTTGCTCAGATGTGGCCTCTCTCTCAACCAACATGGCCCGCAAACTCACTGCCCTCCCCCTCTCTACGTGGGACATGACTCCCAAGGGTGTAAACCTCACTGGCAACATAGGTCAGAAATCCTAGAATGAGCTGGGACTCAGCATCAAGGGACTGAGAAAACCTTCTAGACCACAAGGGGAAAGAGAGAAATAAGAAAAAATAAAGGGTCAGTGGCTGAGAGATTTCAAACAGAGTTGAGAGGTTATCCTGGAGGTTATTCTTACACATTATATAGATATCCCCTTTTTTAGTTTAATGTGTATTGGAGAGGCCAGAGGGAAGTACCTGAAACTGTAGAGCTGTGTTCCAGTAGCCATATTTCTTGAAGATGAATGTACAATGATATTACTTTTGCAATGTTACTATGTGATTGTGGAAACCTTGTATCTGATGCTCCTTTTATCTACGGTATGGACAGATAAGTAAAAAATATGCATTAAAAATAAATAAATAATAGGGTGAACAAATGTTAAAACAAATTGAGTAGACTAAAATATTAGTGATCATTGCAAGGGAATAGTAAAGGATATAGAAAAAAAATAAGAGGAAACAAAGGTTAAAATCTATTGAACAGATGGAAATACTAGTGGTCTGTGACAGGGTGGAGTAAGGGGTATAGTGTGCATGAGTTTTTTCTTTTTATTTCTTTTACTGGAGTGATGCAGATGTTCTAAAAAATGATCACGGTGATGACTACACTACTATATGATGATATTGTGAGTCACTGACTATACACCATATACAGAATGTTTGTATGTTAAGAATGTTCGCATTTGTATGTTGTTTTGGTTTATCAATTAAAAGGAAATGGGAAAAAAAGAATGACAAAACTTTTACTTTATCAATTTAGATAATTTTAACATATACATTAAAAAGGCTGAACTAAAACTAAACTGGTCTAAAAAACCATAACCTATGGGGGAAAATGGTTAGATTTCTCAGATTTCATATACTTTAGGTCTCAATTGACAGATTAACCTTTAAAACCTCACAATTGTAGTGTGGTCATTCTGTGGATGTTGTTTTATTTTTATTTATTTTTCTATATTCTGTTCACAAGGCAAGTTGGGCAACACGTCTATGTCCTGTTTGTCATGTCTGGTCCATGACCATATGGTTGGATGTCACAGCAATGACAAGTTTCACATATAAGCTTTTTATCAATACCTGTACTTCATTAGAAAACCAGAAAACATATGGCACAGTCTGTGGACCAGCAATGATTTGTAGATCATGCTTTGAGAAACTGTATTTTAGGATTTAGTAACAAAGGAGGTTACTAGTTGTGAAGATTTTTCTAAATGTCATAGATGTTTAGGAGGTATAATTCAGTGGAAAAGCTTAGGTCCCCAGTTCAATCCTTGTTCTTACAACCTTGTACCTCTTCACTAAAAAACACACTAATTGAGTCTCCCCTCCTTTTTCTCATTTTATATTCTTTTACTCAGTTTTTCCTCTTCATATAGAAGGTAAACTCAGCAACCTTTCCTACTTGCCCATTTGACACCGTGTTCTTAAGAGAGAGAGTGAACTGATGATGGAGGAGGGTGAAGCAAAAAGAGGGAGAGAGAGGCCAATCCAAATTGAGGTATACTGTTAGCATAAAATACACATCAATATTGAAGACCATATGAAAATAAGACGTATTTTTACTGAGAAATCTTCACATACATACACATACATTCATACATGCTGTACAAATCAATGGCTTACAATATCATCACAGAGTTGTGCAGTCATCACCATGATCTTTTTTACAACATTTGCATCACTCCAGAAAAAGAAATCAAAAGAAAAAAGAAAAAACTCCCAACATGCCATACATGTTAACCCTCCCTCTCATTAACCACTAGTATTCCAATCTCCCCAATTTATTTTACCCTTTGTCTCCCCTATTATTTATTTATTTTTAAGCATACAATCATACAAACATTCTTGACATACAAACATTCCATGTATGGTGTTTGTTCCTCCCGCTATTATTTGTTTATTTTTTAATCCATCTGTCCATAACTTAGATAAAAGGAGCACCAGACACAAGGTTTACACAATCATGCAGTCACACTGTAAATGTTACATCCTTATACAATCGTCTTCAAGATTCAAGGCTACTGGAACACAGCTCAACAATTTCAGGTACTTCCCTCCAATACATCATAAACTAAAAAGGGATATTTATATAATCCATAAAAATAACCTGCAGGATAACCTCTTGACTCTGTTTGAAATTTCTCAGCCACTCAAACTTTATTTTGTCTCATTTCTCTCTTTCCCTTTTTGGTCAAGAAGGCTTTCTTAATCCCATGATGCCAGGTCCTGGGTCATCCCGGGATTTCTGGCCATTGTTGCCAGGGAGATATACACCCCTGGGAGTCATTCCCATGTAGGAGGAAGGGCAGTGAGTTCACCGACTGAGTTGGCTTAGAGAGAGAGGCCGTATCTGAGCAACAAAAGAGGTTCTCTGGGGGTGACTCTTTGGCCTAAATTTAAGTAGGCTTAGTCTCTCCTTTGTTCTGTTACATAGGGGTGAACCCGAAAATCAAGGGTTTGATCTATTGATTTGGTGGTCCCTACTGCTTGCAAGAGTATCAGAAATTCTTCAAATGGAGAAGCTGATTATTTCCTCCTTTCTTCTCATTCCCCCAAGGGGACTTTGCAAATACTTCTTTATTCACTGCTCAAATTTTTCTGGGATATATAGGGGCATCACACTAAACCAGACAAACCAACGAAATCTCACACCCTATTCAAGATTCCATGTACTTCACAGTGTTCAACTAAACTGACCACACAAGTTAAATTAGGAAATATGCTACCCAAAATATAAAAATTTTACACAAAATCAACATCTGTCTGTTTAGTCTCACAAAGAAGTTGAAATTTTAGAATATGAGCAATATCATCCTTTGCCCTGTTTTCTGATATACCTTAATCCTATCCAGATCAGCTTCATTCATATCTCTACTTGCAATCTGATCACTTTTTTAACTTTCTAAACAGTTCCTGTATGGGGTACTGTTGACTTTCATAGTTTCAGAGTGCTAACTCTGAGTCTCAAGTGTCACATAAATACCCAAAGAATTACCAGGTTATACACAAACAGCTCAGCATCTCAGAATTTATAATTAACAGCTATACCTCCTGAATACATGTGACTGCTATAAGAGCTTATAATCTAGGACACTTTACAATACACCCCAACCTGATAATATTTCTTGACTTTTACCAAGTTTTTATATTATAGTTAGTCCACATGACTGAGGCATGATAATATTTGTCTATCTGTTACTGACATTTCATTCAACATCCAGTCCTTAGGGTTCCCGTTGCAAGCCTCACAATTTATTTCTTCTTGTGCCCATGCAGTAGTCCACTACATATATACACACCACAGTTTCCCCCTTCCATTCCTCAGTCATTGTACCCGTAGGCCACCTCCACCCATTGTATCAGGAACACCACCGCCATAAATACCCAGGGTGCAACTGTCCATTCATGCCCTACATTCCGTTCCTCCAGGTATATACTGAGTAAGGTAGTTTCAAGATCATATGGCAAACCCACCCCTAGTCTCCTGTGGAACCACCACACTGTCCCTCCAAAGGGCAGCACTTCTCAGTTTCCCTACCGAAAGTATAACAGTGCATCTCTTTCTCTGCATTTTCTCTAGCACTTGTTTCTCTGTGTTCATTTTTAAAGTTTATTCACACATCATATAATCCAACCTAAATGTATAGACATGCCTTCACCACCATACTCTATCTGAAGCCATTTCCTTTTCTTCCACAAATAATCCATACCCTTCCCCATGGCCTGCAGACATTTAGTTCTGGCATAATGCCTTTGTTACATTCAGTGAAAGCATATTACAATGTTACTGTTGACTACATACCCTAGCTTGCACTGACTGCTCTTTTTCCCATATACTATCTATTTTTAACACCCTGCATTGTTGACATTCATTTCTTCTCCCTCATGCAAAAAAATCTTTTTATTTGTACATTTAATCACCATCAGTGTCTACTCCAGGCATTTGTTAAATACACCTTTTTAAAGTCTCAGTCTTTATCCTCTATCTTTCCTTCTTGGTTTCACACATGCCCCCAACCTTTCTCTGTTGATCTTACTGATTCAGCCTCATTCAGAGTACCTATTTTATTGGGCTGCAATCAGGTGTTATCCATTTCTGAATTTTTACAATCAGTCCTGTTGCACAATCTGTTTTCCTTTCACAACTGCCCAATCTCTACCCTATTTCTATCCCCTGATAACCTGTGTTCTGAACTTCAATTCCCCAAGTTCACTCACTAATGTCAGTTTACATTAGTGAGACCATGCAGGACTTGTCCTTTTGTTTCTGGCTAATTTCACTCACCATAATGTCCTCAAGGTTCATCCACGTTGTTATATGCTTCATGATTTTATTCTTACAGCTGCATAATGTATACACCAAAGCTTGTTTAGCCACTCATCCATTGATGGGTATTTGGGCTTTTTCCATCTGTTGGCATTCATAAATAATGTTGCTATAAACATTGGTGTGCAAATGGGACTGCTGGATCATATAGCAACTCTACACTTAGCTTCCTGAGGAACTGCTAAACTGCCTTTCGCAGTGGTAGTACCCTTTCATATTCCCATCAACAGTGGATAAATGTGCCTCTTTCTCCACATCCTCTCCAGCACTTGCTGTTTTCTGTTTCTTTGATGATGGCCATTCTAGTGGGTGTCAGATGATATCTCACTGTGGTGTTGATTTGCATTTCCCTAATAGCCAGTAAGTTTGAGCATCTTTTCATGTGCCCTTTAGCCATTTGTATGTCCTCTTCTGAGAAGTGCCTGTGCATATCTTTTGCCCATTTTGTAACTGGGTTGTTTGTCTTTTTATTGATGAGTTGAAGAATCTCCTTATATATTCTGGATACTAAACTCTTATCTGATACGTGGTTTCCAAATATTATCTCCCATTGCATAAGCTACTTTTTTGCTTTCTTGACAGAGTTCTTTGATGCACAAAAGTGTTTAATTTTAAGGAGTTCCCATTTATCTATTATTTTCTTCAATGCATGTGCTTTGGGGGTAAGGTCTAGAAAACCACTTCCTATTATAAGGTTCATAAGATATTTCCCTACATTTTCTTCTAAAAGTCTTATGGTCTCAGCGCTAATGTTTAGGTCTTTGATCCATTTTGAGTTAATTTTTGTATAGGGTATGAGATACGAATCCTCTTTCATTCTTTTGTATATGGATATCCACTTCTCCAAGGACCATTTATTTCCCACCTGTCCCAGGTGGGTTGGTTTGGCCACTTTATCAAAGATAATTGTTCGGACAAATGGGTCTATAATTGAATACTCTATTTGATTCCATTGGCCAGTATATCTATCTTTATGCCAGTACCAAGCAGTTTTGACCACTGTAGCTTCATATTATGCTTTAAAGTCGGATTGCGTGGGACCTTCCACTTCATTTTTCTTTCTCAAGATATTTTTAGGTATTCTGGGCACCCTTCCTTCCACATAAATTTGGTTACTGATTTTTCTATTTCTGCAATGTAGGTTTTTGGGATTTTAATTGGTACTGCATTGAATCTATAAATGATTTTGGGCAGAACTGATATTTTAACTATATGTAGTCTTCCAATCCAGGGATATGGTATGCCCTTCCATTTATTTAGGTCATCCACGATTTCTTTTAACAATTTCTCGTAGTTTTCTGTGTATGGGTCTTTTGTATCCTCAGTTAAATTTATTTCTAAATATTTTATTCTTTTAGTTGCTATTGTAAATAGAATTTTTTTCTTGATTTCTTCCTCAGATCGTTCATTACTAGTGTACAGAAACACTACTGATTTTTTTGGTGTTGATCTTGTACCCTGCCACTTTGCTGTACTTATTGGCATAGTAGCTTTGTTGTAGATCTTTTGGGATTTTTGACATATAGTATCATATCTGTAAACAGTGAGAGTTTTACTTCTTCCTTCCCACTTTGTATGCCTTTTATTTCTTTTTCTTGCCTAATTACTCTGGCTAGAACTTTCAGCACAATGTTGAATAACAATGGTGACAGTAAACATCCTTGTCTTGTTCCTGATCTTAAAGTGAAAGCTTTCACTCCTTTCCCATTGAGGATGATGTTAGCTGTGGATTTTTCTTATATTCCCTTTATCGTATTGAGTTAGTTCCCTTCTATTCCTACCCTTTGAAGTGTTTTAATCAAGAAAGGATGTTGGAATTTGTCAAATGCCTTTTCTGCATCAATTGAGAAGATCATGTAGTTTTTCTACTTTGATTTGTTGATAAGGTGTATTACATTAACTGATTTTCTTATTTTGAACCACGCTTGCATACCTGGAATAAATCCCACTTGGTCATGGTGTATAATTCTTTTACCGTGCTGCTGGATTTGATTTGCAGGTACTTTGTTGAGGATTTCTGCACCTATATTCATTAGAGGGATTGGTCTGAAATTTTCTTTTCTTGTAGTATCTTTGTCTGCCTCTGGTTTTAGGGTGATGTTGGCTTCACAGAATGAGCTACATAGCTTTCCCTCCTCTTCAATTTTTTTGAAGAGTCTGAGCAGGATTGGTACCAGTTCTTTCTTGAATGCCTGGTAGAATTAACATATGAAGCCACCTGGTCCTAGACTTTTCTTTTCTGGGAGCTTTTTGATGACTGTTTCAATTTCTTTACTTGTGACTGGGTTGTTGAGGTCATCTATTTCTTCTCAAGCCAATGCTGGTTGTTCATGCCTTTCTAGGAAGTTGTCCAGTTCATCTACATTGTCTAGTTTATTAGTATACAGTTGCTCATAATATTCTCTCATTACCTCTTTTATTTCTGTGGGGTCAGTAGTTATTTTTCTTCTACCATTTCTGATTTTATTTATTTGCATCCTCTTTTTTTTTTTTTTGGTCACCCTAGCTAAGGGCCCATTGATTTTTTTCTTATTGATTCTCTCAAAGAACCAACTTTTGGTTTTGTCAATTTTCTCGATTGCTTTCATGTTCTCAATTTCATTTATTTCTGCTCTAATTTTTTTTCTTTCTTTCCTTTGGGGTTAGTTTGCTGTTTTTTTTTCTTTTTTTTTTTTTTTAAGTTCTTTTACGTTAACAGTTAATTGCTTAAGTTTTGTTTTGTTCTTTTTTAATATTGGCCTTTAAGGCAATAAATTTCCATCTTAGCACTGTCTTTACTGCATCCCGTCAATTTTGATATGTTCTGTTTTCATTTTCATTTGCCTTGAGATATTTACTGATTTCTCTTATAATTTCTTTCTTGACCCACTGGTTGTTTAAGAGTGTGTTGTGTAGCCTCCATATATTTGTGAACTTTCTGGCCCTCTACCTGTTTTGATTTCCAACTTCATTTCATTATGATCTGAGAAAGTGTTTTGTATGATTTCCAATCTTCTTAAATTTATTGAGACTTGCTTTGTGACCCAGTATATGGTCTATCCTTAAGAATGATCCATGAGCACTTGAAAAAAAGTTTATCCTGCTGTTATGGCGATATAATGTTCCATAAATGTCTGATAAATCTAACTCACTTACTGTATTCAAATTCTGTTTGTTTACTGAGCCTCTGGCTAGACGTTCTACCCACTGATGAGAGCTAGGAATTGAAATCTCCAACTGTTATGGTAGCGGTGTCTACTTCCCATTTCAGTGTTGCCAGTGTTTGCCTCATGTACTTTGGCACACTCTGGCTCAGTGAATAAATATTTATGATTGCTATGTCTTCTTGTTGAATTGCTCCTTTTATAATACATAGTGTCCTTCTTTGTCTTTTTTTAATTGTTTTACATCTGAAGTCTAATTTGTTAGATATTAGCATAGCTACTCCTGCTCTTTTCTGAATGTTGTTTGCAGGAAATATCTTTTCCCAACCTTTCACTTTCAACCTATTTTTGTCCTTGGGTCTAAAATGAGTCTCCTGTAGACAGCATATAGATGGGTCCTGTTTTTTTACTCCATTCTGCCAGTCTATGTTTTTGATTGGGGAGCTTAACCATTAACATTTAGTGTTATTATTGTAAAGGCAGTTCTTTCTTCTACCATTTTGTTGTTTGGATTTTATATGTCCTATCTAATTCTTTTTTTCTCTTTTTACCTTTACTGACAGTCTTCATTTCTACACTCTTCTCCAGACCTCTCTCTCCTGCCTTTTTCTATCTGCCTGTAATGCTCCCTTTGGTATTTCTTGGTCACAAATTCTCTGGAATTGGAAAGGAAAGGAAATTTTCAGTGATTATTTTCTCCATTAGTCTTTCTCCTCCTTTTCCCTTATGTTCTCCTTCTGGGACACACCATACATATATGTGTGAGCTACATGTTGTCATTAAATACCCTGAGAACCTGCTCATATTTTTCCATTCTTTTCCCTATGTTTTCTTTTGTGTGTCAGATTTCAGATGCCCAGTCCTCTAGTTCAATAATCTTTTCTTCTGCCTCTTCAAATCTATCGTTGTAGGTTTCCATTTTTTTTAATTTTCTACTGTACCTTTAATTTCCATAACTTCGGCAATTTGTTTTTTCAGACTTTTGAGTTTTGTTCACCCAATGTTTTCCTTATTCCTCCCTCAACTTGCTGATTTGATTTTTTATGAGATTTCCCATGTCTGTTCGAACATTCTGAATTAGTTGCTTCAACTCCTGTATCATTTGAATTGTTGATTTGTTCCTGTGACTGGGCCATATCTTCAATTTTCCTAGTATGACTTGTTATTTTGGCTGGCATCTAGGCAGTTGATTTCCTTAATTAGTTTATTCTGGAGGTTGTTTTCACTTTTACCTAGGATTTTCTTGCTGGATGACTTTGTTCTCTACTGTTAACTTTGACATTTAAACTTATTCTAGACCTCTAGCACAGCTTGTTTTAATTGATCAGAATTTTTCAGTTGTTTTTCTGTTTCTTGCCCTGCCTATATGGAATCTTTTTTTCAGGGACTCCTCAGTTATTATGGACCCCAGTCAGATTTTCCCAGACCAACCAGACTGGCCCACATCTCAGGAGGAAAGAGTTGCCAGCATTCCGTTTTCCCTAGCATGAGGCCCAGCAGGTTGCAGACTTTCCTATGATGCCTCTAGACTCTGTTTTTCCTATCTTGCCCAGCATGTGGCACTTGTCTGCCTGTGGCTTTCCACCAGTGTAAAGTGATGTGGTACCTTTAACTTCAGCAGACTCTCCCTGACAGAGGCACAGTTGAGACAGAGGTGAGGCTGTAGGTTGGTATTAATTGCTTCAGTTTTCCAGTCCCTGGGGTCTGAATTCCTTGAAGGAGGATTTCACTTGAGGTATGCCCCACCTTTCTCTTGGGGAAGATACAGCCTTTAGGAAATTAACTTCTTTCACCTGACTAGTTAGTTACTTTGTCTCTCAGACAAGCTTAATTCTGCCCCTGCCTGGGGTAGTGGTGGAACCTGAGAAGGCTTCCAGTTCCATTTAAGGAGTTGTTAAGGAATAGGAAAAGGGGGGGGGGCAGGGGGAACCTCTGTTACTCAAGTTTGTCAATCAAGAGCTTAAGTTGGTATGTGCCTCTATGTACCTCCAGGCTCCATGTGCCCCCTTTACTTGGGGTCCAGTCCTTTTCTAGTATTTTGTGTTGTTCAACTCAAAAAGCCTTTTTATTTTCCCATCAGCCCCACCTCTTCTCTGCTGGGGCAAAAACTCCTGGTACCTTTAGTATTTATTTCAGGTTTATCTGTGCTGGGGGCCTATTTTCAGTAGTCAGAATTCGTTAATTCCACAACTGGAGCTTGGTTGAGCTAAGCCTTTGCTGCTAGTCAAGTCTGTTTCCTTTCCTGGCAGGGAACCAGCTTCCTGTGCTGGAGACACCAGCCTCCGTGGCTAGGGAGATTTTTGTGTGAGGTCTCAGCTGTTCCACCGGGTCCAGACTGGTGTACACTGTGTGTCCAGTTACTGATGTAGGCCAGCAGTTGTTCTTTACTGTGCCTGGTTATTTATTAGCTGCTCTGGAGGACGAACTAAGTTCCACACCTCACTAAACCACCATCTTGCTCCACCTCCCTGACAATACTTTGTATGCATTTGATTAGACAAAAGTTTTACTGAATTTAATTTCACTTGCTTCTTTTTAGTGCAATTGTTGTGACTAGTCGAAAATTTAAAATAACATGTGGCTTGCATTACATTACTCCTGAATAGCTCTGATAGTGAACATTTCCATCATCCCAGAAAGCTCTTGTGTATCTTCTCACACAATAACTCCTCCTAGATACAGCCACTGTTGTGATTTCCATCATCATCATAGTTTTTGCCTGTTCTTGTACTCTATATAAAATCAGTATCTGTGCTTGGCTTCTTTTGTCAACATTATATCTGTCAGACATAATGACATACTGTTGTATGTAGGCATCCTTTTTTTGTTCTGTGTGGTATTTAATTTTGTGAAATAGTCATATTATTGACTCATTTCCCTCTTAGTTGCCATTTGGGTTATTTCTAGTTTGGGTTTATTAGGAATAAAGCTATGAACATTTTAAAAACTGTCTTATAATAGATGTATGCCCTCATTACTTTTGTATTTCTACCTAAAAAGACAGTGTTGAATCATATGTTGGTTTATGCATACCTTTGAAAAGATATTATTAAACAGTCTTCCAAAGTGGTTGGGCCAAATTATATTCCCACAAGCAAGGAATGGGAATTCCAGTTGCTCTACCTGGAATTATTATTAGTAGTAGTAGTAGTAGTCATATTTTAATCATTCTAGTGGGTATGGAATAGTATCTTACTTTAGTCTTAACATGCATTTCCTTCATGAATATTGTGTGGAATGTTTTTTATGTGCTTACTGGTATTTGGGATATGCCGTGTGTGTTCAAACCTAATTAAGCCCATTTTTATTTGGTCTATCTTTTATTAATTTGTAGTATTATGGATTCAAGTCCTTTTCAGAAATGTATATTGCAAATATCTTCATCGTATCACTGACTTGCCTCTGCACACTCAAGTGTTTCTAATGCACAGAAATCCCTAATTTTAATAAACTCAAATTTGTCAATCATTTTAAAAAATACTTTGAAACTAAGATATAAACTGATATGTAAACATACAAAACTATCAGATATGATAAATGGCATTGCTCCAAACATGTTTTTTGTGTGTGTTTACACCTCTTCCCAAGGTATAGTGCCTAGATTCCACTGTAGAATTCTAGACTGACAAAACCACAAAACCTTAATCACTGTGTAACATTTAACACTGTCAATTTATTAATGAAGATACCAAAACTAGAGTAACAAAATGATTTCTAACAGTATCCTCATCCAGGTTCCAGGCAGATATGAATTTCTACTATATTATCATCATGAAGATGAATGAAATCTATGTGTTTATTTGCTGTTTGAGTACCTCTACAGTTAAGTAGCCCTAACTGTTCAAGAACTGTTCCCAGGGTTCTCGTTGGGATCCCAGCGTTGACTGTTCTGTTTGACAGCAAAGATAAGAACCAAACTCATCAGCTCAGTGTCGTTACTCTTCTTCTGTGCTGTCGCCTTTCACTTCCATGCTCTGACCTCTACCAGTAGCCACAGCTTCCTCAATCCTAAAATGCATTTTCTCACAATATTTGTGAAATCTCAATACACTTCACAATCAAGGTCAAAAGAAATTTCAGCCTCCAGAGAGAAAGGTAAGGCATGATATAGTTGTAGCAACTTATACGTGTGCAATATGGCTGTGCACAGAAGGTATCAATTCATTTACTCATCACTTTAATTACTATTGGGAGCTTGCACACAACTAATTTTTTTCTGTTTTTGCTTAAAGTTTATCTTTTATTTTATAGATTACCAAAATAATGCTTATTCATTGCAAGAAAAAGATATTACCAGAAATAATCACTGTCCACAGCCTAGTGTTTATAACTATTACTATTAATTTAGTTTTTACGATTCTCAAAACATCTAACACATCCTAATCACAAAAGGAATACATGCTCATTGGGAAAAGTCCAGGAGGCGAGGTGGCTGGCCTCAGGCCTCAAAGCTGAGCCTGGAAATACCCAGGATTAAGGAGCCAAGCTGTGCCAGTCCCATGATTAAATTTTAACTTAAATAAAAATGTCTTTCCTAAGATTTTACTATGATTCAGTATTGAAATGAAAAGTGACTGTGTTCACAGAACACATGTTCTGAAATACAATCCCATGTTCAAGAAATACAATTACTAGAAATTTCAAAATCTTGCAGAATAAATTACAGAGTTTTCAAAATTTGAAGATGCTGGGTGATACAAAATGACTGTCAGAAACTGAACACTTAGCCTACCTAGGGTTCATTTACAGGCTCATACATCCAGCTACAGAAATGGGGAGGCAGATAAGCATGCAAATAGTATACAGAACAGACATTTCCATGACCCTACTGAAGACGTCAAAATGACACCAAGACCAGAAGCCTTGTCTTCCCAGGCCCAGAGTGATAGCAGCCACAAAACTTCCCCTTCTTTTTATGTATACGTGTCAACAGTGTCTAACCCTTTTCAAAACTTGTCACTTGGTTTCTCTCTTCCCATCACCTACCTACCCCCAATCTAGAACTCCCCTGAAAAGTCCCTTTGAAATTGACTAGTGATGCCCTTCTGGTTGAATTCACCGTTCTTTCCTAGATTCTTCAGGATTTGAGACACAGTCACATACCATACATGAGGCTGCACTTCCCAAGCTTACCTCTGCACTCAGCCCTTTGCTACATCTCAGATCTACATTTCCACACCTATCTAGGCCTTTTGCTGATGCTCCAAACTTTCTCCAAGAAATACTTTGCTGGCTTGACCTAGTAGGTCAGAACCAAACACAGCATCAACCAGGCTTCCTTTCCCTGCTAGTCTTGCTGGTACCTGTGATGAAAAGGCCCACAGCAAACTCCTAGGTTCCTTCTTACTGAGACAACTCAGCAGATAAAAGGCAAGAGGGGGATGCAGATTTGTATCACCAAAGACTGAATGAACCCCAGGCTTTTTTATGCTTCTGACTTTTCTGATGAGATCCCTCCTCTCCCTTCCCCTGTCGGCTAGAGCACACCACATTTCCAAAAACTACAAGTATGTACCAACAGGCAGGTGGAGCACTTAATACACACAAAGCACTTTAGTCGGCCCACTTAGCTTCAGTTAACAGCAGATCACACCATTGTGGACAAAGGAGAAGGCAAAAGTTAGATGTTATAACAAATCCTTCCAGGTACAAACATGAACCCCTTTTACCATCCTACCTCTTCCCCCACTTCTGCCTTTCCCTGTCCTCTCCATTCCCAACACCATGACCCACCGAGACCTTGAAGAGGCTTTCCTCTTTCCTATTCTCCCTTGCTCCCTCTCAGGTAAAGCATACAACACAGTTTCTGTCCTTTTTATGCTGCATATCTCTGTTAAATAGGCCCAAAACCCTGACCACCAACTCCCTGCCCACTGCCCTGGGTTTTGTTCCTCAAAGCACTCAGGATTCTTCTCAACTCCTGGGTTACCTTGTAGAAATAATGTCCAAGTGAGAGCTTGTCAAAATACGGAGCACCATAAAATACTACGTAAAATTTCCTCTAGTTTAGATAACTTATCATCCCATATTTGGGGCTTCAGAATAAAATTCTGATTTTCCAGACTATATATTTTTTCCAGATAAAGTTCACTTACTTCTGTTACTTTGAAAACATGTAAGTAGCATCACTTATATCACCTTATCTTGGGAGAATAAGGGTCACTTCTAAATTCTGTCATTTTTCCCCCACAACATCTCCATTTCCCATTATCCTAGGCACCATGGAATTAGTTAATACAGAGACAAGAATGGGCCGCCTAAATAGCAAGATGAGAACAGAGGTGACTAATACAAAGATCTTCATTTAGGAGCAAAATAAAATAAATTGTACAAGTACAGGATAAAGATCTGCTTAGCAGATTTGGGAAATTAACAATAGATTGTAAAAGAATGGACATTATTTACTGTTAATTCTAAGAGCCGTGATGGTAGGGGGAGACCAGGAGAACAGGGCACAAAATCCCATATATTTTCAATTTTTGTCACTTAAAACTGTCACAGAATTAAACAAAGTTGGAACTAAAAGCCTCTATTCTCACTTTTTGTCTTTTCCTGATATAGACTGATTTCTAAGAAATATTAAGTGAAAAACATATAATACAGAACAGTATATTTGACATGGTAACAGTCGTGTTACAAAAAATGCACACACCTATTGGCCCACATATATTAAAAAGCATTTCCTCTGAAGAACACACAAAAATATGGGCAACATTGGCTTTCAAGAAGAGGATGTGAGAGGAAACTTTTAACCATACAATCGTTTGTGCTTTTTAACTTTTGAAAATTGTACATTATACATATTCAGAATTATTTTTAAAAAAAATTTTAATGCCCCTCTCTCTGTGCTGCATTCCTTTCTCCACCCTCTCTTCAGAACTTCAATTCAGCATATTTATCCTTAAGGAGTACAGGCACTTCGGGCTGATTTCAAAACTTTAAGTTCTCTCTGGACAATAATTTGGTGAAATACGGTAAGACTCTTTACAGTGTTTATAAGTTTTAATGCAGTTAATTCTACTTCTTAGAATTTAGTCTAAGGAAACAACAGGAAATGAGGACAAGAATATAAGCACACAGATGTTCATTACCATATTTTATGATTGAAAACAATCTATGTGCATGACAATAGGGCAAGAAAACTATACATTATGATGCAATCATAAACAGAATATTACAGAGGCACTAAAACTGGTATTTTAGAAGAATGTTTGATAGGTAAATAGTCCTACCATTAACTTAAGAGAAGGAAACAAAGCTGAACATGTGTGGTCACTATTATACTCCAACTAAGCGACTTTGTTTTTGTTCAACATCAGTGAGTTAAGGGAGTGTGTTAATATACAAAGCAGATATGTGCACTCTACCGTACCTCAGCCCCTGAAAAAAAATGGAGAAACTTCTATTTTTGATGGTAAATGCTAAAGCAATAATCGAATTTCTTTTTTCCTCACTCTAACCACGCTTTTATACATATTTCTTATTAGATTTTATTTTGACTAGTGGGTATTTTAAGAGTATAATAGTTAAGCACGTGGAATTCAGAGACAAAAAGACCTACGCTTCAATCCTTTCTCTGCCAGTCAACAGCTGAACAATTTGACAAAGTCACTTAACTTTGAGCTGCCTTCCTAAATTTATTAAGAGATAACAGTACCAATCTCAGAAAGGTTGAGGATTAAATGAGAGAACGTACCTGGCACACAATAAAAGGTGCAGTGAATATCTGGCACCTACTATAAATCAGTCCCTGTTCTAAATGGTGGACAGAATTAAATAACCCTTACACAGCTCTAGGAGGTAAGGTGCACACAGAATACAGGGTAAACTTTGTGCACGTAAAGCAATGACCATTCATGCTAGCTCTTCTCTTTCTCCATCCACAGATACCCCATATATACAGTTTTACAGCAGTATGATTGCCTGAAGGGGGTTAGCCCAAGAACTTCACCAGAGCAGCAGGGGAGGAACCCACAGGGATATATATTTTAAGTTCCAACCCAAATTAACCAAGTGCTGGATCACATCCAACTTGTTGATGTAGGTCTTAATACTGCTAACTAATAAAGAACAAACTCATTACCCATAAAATGTTCATACTGGGACAAAACTGATAATTACCTGATTATGGAAAAGGCAGAGAGCAATCATTATACTTAATGACTACTGACAGTTGTCATGCCTGAAATCAGGAATAAGAAAAGAAGATCTACTATCACCATTTCTTTTCAACATTCTCCTAAAGGTCCTAGCAAGGCAATAAATAAATAAAAAAGAAATGAAAGGCAAAAAGATTGGAAAGGAAGAACCAAAACTGTCATTAGTTACAGAAGAAATGATTGTATACACAGAAAATCTAAAAGTAACCTCTAGGTAAACTATCAGAATCAGTAAGTAAAATTTAGCAAAGTCACTGGATAAGAAGTCACTACGCAAAACAAAACAAACAAAAACAAAAACAAAAATGCCTCTCTTAAGCCAGCAACAAACAGAAAACAGAAGTTAAAAAATATATCACTTACAAAAACATCAGAAAATATCCCAGGAAAAGAATAAATCTAACAAAAGATATGTAAGACCTCCACGTGAAAACTACAAAACATAACTTATTTTTTTTTTAGTATTTTTATTGAGAAATCTTTATACACATACAGTCCATACATGGTATACAATCAACGGCTCATAATATCATCCCATAGTTGTGTATTAATCACTATGATCATTTTTAGAACATTCGCATCACTCCAGAAAAATAAAGAGAAAACTCACACTTACCTTCCCTCTCACTGACCACTAGTATTTAAATCTACATAATTTATTACCCTTTATCCCTTCTATTATTTTTTTATCCTTATTTTTTCACTCATCTGTCCATACCCTAGATAAAAGGAGCATCAGACACAAGGTTTTCACAATCACACAGTCACACTGTAAAAGCTACATAGTTATACAATCATCTTTAAGAATCAAGGCTACTAGAATACAGCTCAACAGTTTCAGGTACTTCCCTCCTGCGACTCTAATACACCATAAACTAAAAAGGGATATCTATATAACGCATTAAAAATAACCCCCAGTAGATCAAAGGTGGTGGTGGAGCTATACAGAAAAGGCTGGGTTTAACAAATAAATGAGTGCTGAATCATTACACTGATATTTCTTTTAGCCTCCAGTACCTTAGAGCAGCTAGAAATAAAACCTAAAATTGTGGAACTGTAACCCATACCAAACTCTGAAATCTGTTCTACAACTAATTATTGCAATGTACTTCGAAATTTATTGCTTTTATGTATATATGTTATTTAAAGAGAAGTAGGAGTATAACAGAGAAGACAGGATTTAATAAATGAATATGACTGCTGAATCATTATATTGATATTTCTGTTGGTCTCCAGTGTCTTGGAGCAGCTAGAAGAAAAAAGGAAAAATGGTGGACTTGTAACCCATACTAAACTCTAAAATTTGTTCTATAACTACTGGTTAAAATGTACTGGGAAATTTATTGCTTTTTAAAATATATGTTATATTTCACAATTTTTAAAAATGAAGAAAAAAAGAGAAAAAAAGAATAACCTCCAGGATGACCTCTTGATTCTATTTGAAATCTCTCAGCCATTGAAACTTTATTTTGTTTCATTTCTCTTCTCCCTTTGGTCAAGAAGATTTTTCTCAATTCCATGATGCTAGATCTTGGCTCAGCCAGGGAGTCCCGTCCCATATTGCCAGGGAGAATTATATCCTTGGTAGCCATGTTCCACGTGGGGATAGGAATGGGGGTGGGAGGGCAGCGAGTTCACATGCAGAGTTGGCTTAGAGAAAGAGGCCACATCTGAGCAACAAAAGAGGTTCTCTTTGGGCAACTCTTAGGCATAATAAGTAAGCTTAGCTTCTCCTTTGCAGGATAAGTTTCATAGGTGCGAACTCCAAGATTGAGGGCTCAGCCTATTGAATTGGTTATTCCCCCACTTGTGAGAATATCAGGAATTTCCCAGTTGAAGAAGTTGAATATTTCCTCCTTTCTCCCCAGCCCCACAAGGGGACTTTGCTAATATTTTTTTTATTCTCTGCCCACTTACTCTGGGATATATTGCAGTATCACACTAACTTGTACAAACCAAGAGAATCTCACACCCTATTCAAGATTCCCTGTAATTATGGTGTTCAAATAAACTGATCAGACAAGTTACATTAGATAATGTACTACCCGAAATATGAATTTTGCAACAAATAAACATCCCTTCCTTTGATCTCACATAGAAGTTGAAGTTTTAAAATACTACCATATCATCCTTTACCCTGTATTCTGATTTACCTGAGTCCTATCCAAATCAGCTTCACTCATAACTCTAGTTGAAGTCTGAGCACTTTTTTAACTTTTTAAACAGTTGCTGTATGGGGTAATGCTAACTTTCATAGCTTCAGTGCACTGCTTCAGAGTCTCAAACCCGAAGTTTCAGGGAATGACCAGGTTATACTCAAATTTTCAGCATCTCAGAATTTAGAAATAACAGCTACAACTCATGAGTACATGTGTGATTACTGTAAGAGCTTACAATCTAGGACCCTTTACGACAGCCCCAACCTGATAACCCATGCTCTCGACTTCAATTCTTTGAGTTTGTACATTATAGTTAGCCCATATGAGTAAGGCATGTTTGTCCTTTTGTTTCTGCCATTTCATTCACCTGTCCTTAAGATTCATTCACCTAGTTGTTTGCCTCACAACTTCATTCCTTCTTGCAGCCACTCAGTAGTCTGTTGTATGTACACAACATAGTATCCCCTTCCTTTTCTCAGTCGTTGTACCCTTAGTATACCTCCATCCATTGTGAATCTTGAAACAGTGCAGCTATAACACCAGTATGCAAATGTCCATTCCTGTCCCCACTCTTAGTTCCTCCAGGTATATACCTAGCAACGGGGTTGCATGATCATAAAAGCATTACTTATTAATAGAAGTCACAAAAGACCTCAATAAATGGAGGGATATACTCCTGGTTCAATACTATAAAGATGTCAATATTCTACATAGTTGATTCATATGCTCCACAAAATCAAACCATAATTCCCAGTTTTTCAATGGAATTAACAAATATTCTAAAATTTATACAGAAAAACCAAGTTCTAAGAATCTCCAAACTAATCTCTAAGAACAAAGTTTTTGGGGGACCTACACTACTCAGTATCAAGACTTATTAAATGTGTGCTTGTTTGAAAATATTATGTACCCTAGAAAATCCATGTTATAATCCTGATTCCATCTTGTGGAGGCAGCTGTTTCTTTTAATCCTGACTCAACACTGTAGGTTGGAAATTTTTTATTAGATTATCGCAACAGAGCTGTGACGAACCCAATTGTGGATATGACCTTTTGCTTAGATGGAGATGTGACTCCATCCACTCCATGTGGGTCTTGATTAGTTTACTGGAATTCTTTAAAAGAGGAAACATTTTGGAAAGAGTCAGAAACGACAGAAGCTTCAGAGCCAACAGAGAGAGCAAATGTAGACTCCTGTCATACAGAAACTTCAGAGAACAGAGACACAGATGTTTGGAGATGCTTGGAGTCCTGCAGACGTCACCATGAGATGTTAAACAAGTCAGAACCTGGAGAGGGCCAAGGGACGTCAAGAGATGAAAGCCAGCCCAGGAGAAGCAAAGTCAGGAATCTTCACAAGAACGGAGGCTGAAAGCAATGGAGTCCAGGAGCAAGGGACCAGCAAACGCCAGCCATGTGACTACCCTGCTGACAGAGATGCTCCGGATGCATCAGCCTTTCTTGAACAAAGGCATCTCTCCATGGATGCCTTAGTTTGGACATTTTCATAGGCTTAGAACTGTAAGCTTGTAACTTATTAAATTCCTTTTATAAAAACCATTACAGTTCTGGTATATCACATTCCATCAGCTTACAAACTAACAAATAATGTTAGCAAGTAATGCTGGTTTTTCTATGTTTAGAGAAGTCTAGTAACAGAAACATATCTCACGTGGGAGGATACCATGGGCTTTTCAATTTCCCTCTCCATATTTTATTATGAGCATTTTCAAACATTCAGAGAAATAGAACAATGAAGTGAACATTTATCTACCTACCTCTTAAACCCATAATTGTTACTATTTTGTTATATTGGTTTTACCCGGTATGTATTCCAACTAAGCATCATCTGTTAGGTGTTTGATTAGATAGCATTTAAAGGGAAATGCATAAATTAACGCAATTAAAAAAAATTCTTCCCTAGGGAGACACTAAATGAAGTTCTAAATGAGGAAAAAGCCCAGTTCCTATTCTGTCATTAGCAGACTGTATTATCCCAAAACAGCACACAACTTCTGAGGTCCCTTTTCTCTGCCCAGTAAAATAAAGCAGTCAGACAAAATGACAATCCTAGTTAGTGATGGGTCCCTTCCAGTCTAAATTTTCCATGAGTCTATGAAAAACGATCATCTTTTAAAAAACTATCATTTACTTCGTGTTTTCTGTGTGCCAGGAACTATGCCACAAATTGTACTTACACAATCTCAATCTTTATAGGTCCCCCACATTCATGAAAACTGTCAACCATTTTTAATACCTTGTAGCCATTCTAACCTAATTTCAGTGTCCTTCCTTCCTACATTTTCAGAACTCTTTACAAGGAGCAATTATGCATTGCTTGGCAATCAGAAACGATCTTTCCTCACTGAGAAACACAAGCAATCTCTGGCCTCTTATTTGTAATTTTTTTTTCCAAATGTGTAATGAGATAAAATAGCTAAACTACTTTAACTTGTTTATTTTGATAAAATAATTATATATAATTACAGCTGAAGGAAATCTACAATACACAATCTTGCTGTTTTTGTTTAATCTGTTGCACACTGAATAACAAAATTAAAATGTCAGTTTTTCAACTGGAGAAAGTACTCAAATCAACAGCCATGTGCTAAACAAAGAGACTCAATTAGAGCACATTGCGGTCTGATTTAGGAATGAATACATCATGCAAAAAATATCACCATATATATAAATGAAAAGCCACAGTTACTACTTTTCTGTCTCTATATTCCTCCTCAGGTTTAATTATCTTCTCCATGTTTAGCACTCCCAAATAAGTACATCAATCCTGACTTCTAGCAGAAAAAGTCGTTTGTTTTTGCTTTTTTCCATGGAAGCTATCTGTGTTTCAATGCATATTTAAAGGTCTTATATTGTAGAAATGTAACAGGACGCCTGCACAAGGTGTCCTAGAACTATAAATATGCATTCTTATGTAATCAGTGGGGTTCACACCTAGGAAATCTGGATAGAATGGTTATGCTGAAGCAAGGCAACAAAAATGAGAAGGTCCAGCCCTGTTCCTCAGAACAGACCTAACTAGCTCACCAACTGCAGAATAAGAAACGAAAACAGATCCCTATAAATCACTGGGAGCGAAAAATCCAGATTAGTCACTTTATTCCCCAATGTCCCTTTTAGAAAGACTTCTATAATAAACTCTGCTCAAGAACAGGGAGAAGCATTCCCCAGAGAAGATAGTGTGTCATTGGCTAAGCAAAGAATGCCCCTCATGTTGATGTATGTGGGTATCATCTATATGAATATCAGGGGTTACTGTGAGAATAGCAAGTAGGGCCATACCATGTGGGTAAGTGTGGCCATTCCTAAAGGAAGCCATCGTTTCCATTGTCCATCACCCCAAAATGAGGCATCACTGCACACAGGAACCCCAATCCAAGCAAGACCACACTTGGTCTCTGGACTTTGCTGTCTCAGGGCTGTTTGAAAAAAAAAAGTAGATGTTTGGTGGCAGTACTAAGATGATGCCTGCCAAGTGGAGACAAGCCAAAGGATAAGGACATGAGGAAAATGTCTTTGAAAGCCACATTGAATGGTTTCATGTTGCTTTCTATTCATTATCCCCTAGGTTTTGGCAAAACTTGATTTAAACAAACCAGGCTTTACCTGTTCCACAGAAAGACTAGTGTTTTGTACTTAGATCGATGCCTTAAAGTGAAGAAAAAACATGGTAGCAGCATGTGGTAGTTAGATTCAGTTGTCAACTTGGCCAGGTGAAAGCACCTAGTTCTGCTGCTGTGGACATGAGCCAACGGTAGGTGAATCTCATCTGTTGCTAATTACATCCGCAGTCGGCTAGGAGGCGTGTCTGCTGCAATGAGTGACGTTTAACTTAATTGGCTTGTGGTTAAATGAGAGAACGCAATGTAGCACAGTCTAGCAGCTTGGCATTCCTCATCTCAGCCCTTGCAGCTCAGCCCGGGCCCTTAGAGATGGAGAAAGAAATCACCCCGGGGAAAGTTGTTGGAACCCAGGGGCCTGGAGAGAAGACCAGCAGAGACCATCCTGTGCCTTCCAAGTAAGAAAGAACCTCAGTGGAAAGTTAGCTGCCTTTCCTCTGAAGAACCAACAAAATAAATTCCCTTTTATTAAAAGTCAATCCCTCTCTGGTGTGTTGCATTCCAGCAGCTAGCAAACTAGAACACAGCAGTACTAAATTGAACTCTCAATCCACATTAATGAAGAATCCTGAGAATGAGTCAGGGCTGCTAGGTCCAGAAACACTTCACCATTTGGGGTCTCCCTACATTGCAATCTTGGTGCTTGGGGCTCCATTATATTAAGGTAAGCAGCAGCCTCCTCACTAATTCTCAATAAAAGGCAAAGGGATACCTATTCACACTAGTAGGTTCCTTTATGGGCCTGCCCTCATTCCTAAAAAATTCATTTGTACTCAACTGTTACAGAAGTCCTCAGCTAAGAGTTGAGGATCACTGTTTTCTTCCCTTTTACTTATTCTTATCTTTTCTGTTCATTAGTTTTGATCTTACTGCATTTGTTTTTATTTCAAGCTACTTAAAACCTTTTTGGAAAATGGCCAAAATAACGCCAATCAATGAAGAAATTTCCCCATACAATAAGAAAGTTACAAGATAGTGCTTATGTGGAAAGCAAGTGCATAAGCTGGCTAAAACCCATAAGCAAGGAAGCTAGAACCATACCCAAAAGTACAGGAAGCTAGCACAGAAACAGAGCTTGGAGATAATCAAATTCACCCTCCTACTTAAGGCAGGGAATTCTACAACTTCTCCCATGGAGGGGTCATCCAGACTCTGTTTGGAATTGCCAGTAGGGAGAACATCCCATCTTTCAATGTTCCACTTTATGACAGCTTTCACGGACAGAAAGCACTTCCTTATACTGAGCTGAGACCTGCCTCAGTCTTTAACAATTAATTCCACTTCTCCATGACACTGACATGTATATCCTCTTCCAAAAGACAGTCCTTCACTTATTTAGATGCATAATTATTCTATTAATCAAATACCTACTGGTATCAGGCTATGTGCTAGGCTATTTCATATTATCTTCACCACCATCACACAAATTAAGCGTCATCCTCCTTGAAAAGAGTCCATGAGAGATACACTAATTAGAACCTAATTCCAGAAAAATATGTGGGAACTCTTCTACCTATTCCTATAAACAAAGATTTTATTAAATTTCTTGCAACCAAGTCACATGAATTGAATCTGCCTTCAAAACTGGAAGGAAAGCAAACATAAGTTAGATCAAATCAAACAGAAAAATGCAAATGGCCTAGAGATTTAACTGTACCAATGTTTGGTCTCAGGAGAAAAACAGTAGCATGAGAACTATCTAACAAGACAGTCATGAATGCTAGGAGATAGCAAAGATGACATCTGTAACATCAGCAACCATGATCTAAAGTCAGTGTTGTAAACCCAGACCCCAAACTGGAAACTTCCTCTCTTCTACTTCAGCCAGGAACCAGAGCAGATGCCCAAGAGGTCAAATAAATTACAGCAGAGAGCAGCACAACATGAATGCTCATTTCATTGCAAGCAGAAGAATAATTTTCAGTATATGTTCCTTTGGCATTGGGGAGGCAGGGAGCCTGGACAGCAACCCAGGAGGAAATATGCCTGTGAACTGAGCAGAGCTCCAGATCCAAGCTAGGACTTGAAGATCAAAATAAATATTCCACTTAAGATGGCTTCTTAGTACACTGGAATCCAAAAAGTAAAGAGAATGGGTGGAAAGTGAATGCCTAAGATGTTAGAGTATTTCCAACAAGTTGCAGTTAAATCTATCTTTGCTGCCTACTGAGCAGTTCTACTTGGCTATCCTATCTTCACTTCAAACTTAGCATGTCCAACCAGAACTGATTTCCCCTCACTCTTTCTCTTACCAAATTCCTTATTAGTTGAAGGTATCTTGCAGTCATTCTCTTTTTCTTTCATGGAGCTCTCCTTAATTTTTGTACTTCAGTTTTTTACCACTGAGACCTACTGCCATTCGACAAATATTTACTGAATGCCTATAATGTACCAGTCACTATCTATGCATTTGTGATCCATCAGTGAACAAAAACAAAGATGCCCCCCTTCACGAAGCAGACATTCTAGTAAGGAGACAATAAATATAAATGAATATGGTAAGTAAATAAGTACATACAGCATGTTAGAAGGTGGTATTTAAAAAAAAGAGAGGAGAAAGAGTAGATACGAAGTGAGGAGAAAAAGTAGATACAAAAAGAGGATCAAAGCAAAGGAACAGATGGCAATTTTTAAAAAGGTGGTCAGGATGCACCTCGTGGAGAAAGAGGACGGATTTGAGCAGAGACTTGGAGGTGAGGAGGAGGCTATAATCAAGGCCTCCTACCAACCCCTCTGGTTCTCTGTGTGAAACGTCACAGAGCCACCCTGCTGCTCCATTTCCAGTGCCACCAGATGAACTCCACCTCTCCCAAGGTGGCCATCCTGCTCTAAAGGAAGCCCTGGTACAGGTAAGATAGTCTCTTGCACATTAAAACCACCCACCTGGCTTTCAAGGCACACAATTCTCTGAGCCCAATCTTCACATCATGAACCTCCACTCCTCCCCCTAAATCTTCAACCCTTACAGGCACAGGGATCAAGTCCTACCATTTGTATCGAGCAGTCCCTAGGGTGCTATTATTGAATATGTATTCATCGTATTATCCCAGCTTCATATTTTTTTAAAACAAGTCTACTTCTTCCTTTTTCTATACTTCCCACAGTGCTGATCACTAATAAATATTTGCTAAGATTAAATGGGCAATTTCTGCTATAAGCTGAAGCTCTTTGCTAATGTAAACTGCTGGAAAATAGAATAAAGAATAGGGTTACTGTACCAAAAAACACACCTGAGGGGATGGGGAAGATAAGCCACAATGTTTATGATGGCTGGTGATAGTGTTTTTCTATTCTCTATTTCAAATTTTCAATTTTGTGTTTATTCAGACTTTGTGAAGAATAAATCAATACAAACGGTGAATCATCAACTATCACTCAACTCATTATCAGCAAGACCCAGTTATCAAAAAATATGTCAAAGAAAGACTCCAAGCATCTGAGTAACCTGCAGTTGCAGAGTAAGATGCAGAATACAATGAAGATGAGCTGAAACAAATTCTCATCATTTATAAAAAGGTGTGTGGTATGTGTGTGAAAACCTTACCACTGAAGTGAATATCACAATGTAGTCACTGTGTATGAAAACAGCATCTTGTACAGGAAAGAGCACACACCCTGGAGGCTCAAGGGCAGGCTCCACCATTCCCTAAGAGCATGACCTCAGTTTCCTGGTTGCAAAATGGAAACACAGAAGCTCTTCTATTTACAAATTTAATAGATACATACTAGGCTCCAGTCTGGGCAAAAGCCTGTCAACTCAGTCTCCTCACAGCAGATGAAGTTAAAAGTGGTCCACAACCATTTGTGTCTCCAAAATGGGGCTTCTGTGAGCCTGCATCTGTCCCACCTGAAGCAGTGTCTGCCTCCTACAAGTGTACTCATTTACGATTAAAGGATGAAAGACAAAATGCTAACATCTTTCAATAATGTTTAAGAGAGTTGAAGAGAATCTTGGGTTAGAACCAGTGTCATCAAATTCTACCATTCTCTCCTGAATTCAACTTTACTTAGGTTTGTAAACGCTGGTCACTGAGACTTAGGAACAAGTGGACTTTAAAAGAGACTTTTGAAAATTAATCTATACATAAGTAATCTATACATAAGGCTGTTGTACTATTATACAACTATCACCAAGGAGTGTTATGAGAATTAACTGAGACAAGGAAGGTAAAATTCCTGGCACATTCTTATAATATATTCCTATAATATATTAATAAAGTGGTACAAGGATCACTGAGGTTTCAAGAAATGTTGAAGCAACCTGTGTGCTTACCTGTAAGTCGTAATTTATTTTTTAAGTTAGAAATCATTCTTTATAACGTATATGTGGCTCTCAGATTGCCAAAGTGAGGGAGTAGGTTGACAGATCAAATCTATAAAACTGACTATAGAATCCATCAGACTGACCCCACTGGTGCTTAGGGAAACAGTGTTTAAGGTGAAAAGCCTACAAGTCAGCCAATCCCAAGTTCATACCAAAGAGGGGTGACGATCACAAGAAACTGACCTACATTATCTGGGCTGAAGCCAAACCACACAGCTAAAACTAGGCCTAATTCAGAGTGGCAGCAAATTTTAATGTTTATGGGGACTATTTAAATTCGATATCGAGAAAATTCAGTTGAAAAAGGCATTAAAATTACCCTAAGTACTGGAGTTTGGTTGGGTCAAAATAGATCATAAATTTTGAGAGGTATCCAAAAGTTTCCTAGAGTGACTCCATGGGACAAAGCATAAAAATCCTTGAGAAACATTCCAGCATCTGCCCTCAATTTCAGAAGCAGAAAGTGAAGATGTGACTCAATCACATGATATTAAACCACAGCCCATCTGTTCAGAGAACACTGCATTATGTAAGCCACGACCAAGCCAGAACAGTGAACAACGCGGTTTGTCACCATCTGAGGGGGCTTGGGGCTCTGTGGTTTGAATAGTAACATGCGCACATCAAAATGGCCATCCGTGGGGTAATGGCATTTTCAAAACTCACTTCAGTAGACATGAACACATCTGATGCAGTACAATGATATGACAACAAACAGTGCCGCATATGGACAACTATTTTAACTAGGCCTAGAAGCTTCCAAAAGGCATCTCCCCTACCAGAACAAGTATGAGCTGCCCCAAGATTATTTTGATCATGTCAGTTTCTCAGTAAATTTCAACAATCCGTCATCTAAAATTCTACACCTAACCATGGACCTTAATGACACCCCAATTCATTTAAACTCAACTTATCCAAGACTGTTTCACCATCTTCCAAACTACTCTAAGCCTATTTTTTCTCAATCAATAAACACACCACCAGGTCCTTTCATCAGCAACAGAAAAAAAGGCAGTGGACTTTCCCTTCACAACCTGTGATCATACCCCTACCCCCTCAACTTCAGAAGAACCTACTTCCCCCCAAGATCTGTGGTTTTCAGGAATAACTTCACTTAGGTAGGTCACTCCATTAACTTGGTTCCTCCCCCAACTCCAAGACCTTCACATTTTAAAGTGCGTTATAGGGCACAAGATTTGGAATAAAAAAATATCAGTTCTACCCCTCATCTGTCCTACAACCCTTATCTCATCCCTGAGGGTCCATGTTTTTCCACCTTTTCCTTCTAGAATGCCTAGCCCTTGTGGGCAACTCCTAACGTCATTCTCCCTGACTCATGCCACTTAGATTACTTGTTTTGTTTCCTGTCACATACCTAGAGTTCTTAGAACTGGGGAAAAATAATAGTGGTTACTACATCCAAACCCCAGAGTATACAATGAGGAACCTAAGTCTAAAGAGTTAACTTGCCAGCCAGTCAAAAAAAGCAGTGCTTCCTGCCCTGGAGGTGGTACCAGTAAAAGTTAGGGACATAGCTTATACAGAGAGAATTTAAAACTCATTGAATCACCTTCTCTGCCCTTCTGAAGGCTAGCCACCCTTCCTAAGGTATCCAAGAAACGTTCTCCATATACAGAGAGAATTTAAAACTCTTCAAATTCCCCCTCCACCCTCTGAAGGCTAGCAACCCTTGCAATCATGTCACCCTACACTAATCATTTTCTTCTTTAAATACCCATGTCCTTCTGCACAACTGATAATATTTAACAACCGGCACTACCAAGGGTACCAATCAATCAGAATGGATGTCTGACCAATCAAAAGACACATATGGCAGAGTGGATCAATGGTTGAGCATCAGTGCTGCCTATTACAATACTAACAATACCAAATCACAAACTCTTTCTCATTTCATCTTCACAGTGTTATGAATTAGGCAAAGTACGAAATATAAATGTGGTAACCAATTGCTTTTTTCACTGGTCAACTTTCCCAGATTAAATACATGGAACTACAAACTAATACTACATAAACTGCACTCACATATAACAGTAAGAATACTAAACGCAGTAAGTACTAAAGAACAGTCAATCAAATGGAATTCATTTAATCAACAAACACTGAAGTGGAACAGAATACAAAACAGTACTAGGTTCTGAGGGCATAAAGGAAATAAAAGACATGATCCTCACCCTCTGGGTATGTAAAATATACGGAATAACAGTGCAAGAGGGTAGAAACAGACAACACCAACTGTAAGTCCTACACAGTTCAAGCAGATAAAGAATACAGGAAGTCAAAACTGAGAACCTTCCTACTCCCACTCCCGAAAAGGAGCAAAATTAAATATGCAGTGTAAAGGCTAAACAGTAAGGAGTCAGCGGGAAGACAGAAATCACTGGAACTGAGGGGCTGCTGCAGTGAGAAGTGAGACTTCTGGCTGGCGATTTGGAGATAGCCCTAACGTCAGCCTCCATCGTGTGCTCTAAGTGCTGAGCACAAACGGGAAATCTTGTAAAGCCCTTTTGGGAACGGCGGAGGAAGATGAGTTTGGAAGTAGCCCACAGAAAAGACAAGACAGAGAAAGAGTGGGAAGCAATTCAAATGTGAGGGATAATGGGCAGGACTTAGCTGATACAAAGGACTAAGGTGACCCACACAAAGAAAGAAAGATACATATTCAATAGGTATTAATATAAAGAAAACTTGCGTTTGAGGTATGTTTTCCAAGGTAAAGGGAAGAGATGGCAAAAAGGAAGCAACTAGTATTCTCCTATGGGCTATAGATGTGGACATTGTGGTACTAAACTGTGTACTAGGGACAGGGAACCAATTTTTCTAGAGAAATTCATGTTGGAGAGAGCAGAGGCTGTTTTAGAGAAATATAAAACTGATACCCAGACTATAAGGAACAATGGCAAGCTCTTGAGTAAGGCAGACAAATCATAAAAATTTTTTTTAAAAAAGCATTTGAGCTTAACTTCTTCAGCATGTACGAAAAGGTTGAGCTGAAATATCAATATAACCATTCCAGGCAGGTGGACCAGTTCAAGAAGTCTGGGCTTGGAGTCATAAGCATCTGGATTAGCTTTCTACACCGCAAACCAGTGTACTGTGCAAGCCCCTCCCGGGCATGCACTGAGCAATGCTTGCTCTGTACATTCAACGCGCCTGATGCTGCTATGTGAGCACATGAACGCTCCCCGCAGAGCTAGGTGCCAGGATAAGTGGAAAAGAGTTAACAGTGGTACGGAAATGTTATTTAAACTGGATGTGGAACTAAACTGCTTCTCTCCCCATCCAGTTATCTTGCTCCCCTCCTAACACCAATGTCAAAAATCCAGTTTCCTCGAACACACTCCCAGTGTGAAAGGAATGACAACAAAGTCAAACTGAAATGTAAATGGTGAGGCCAAAATCTCAATAATAAGGAGCAAGTGTTCATCAGATGACTGGAACAAAATAGGCTGTGCCTTTTTGGTCTATCTTTGGAAACAGAGAGTCCTGGGTGCAAATCCTTAATCTAGCCTTCTCTGTGCTTCAGTTTTCTCAGCTATAAAATAAGGCAAACGCCACTAGTCCTGAGGGTTTAGTTGTGAGGATGAGATAACGTGCTTTGGTGTACTCTGCATCCACAGCACAGTCAGCTCTTAACAGACAGTAGCTATCAGAGCTAATAATAACTGTCACCCTCGGTCTTCAATTAAGTTTTTAAATTGTCGTTTGTTTTCTTTCCTAACATTTGGTGTCATACTTTCACTGTATATTAGCTGCTAGCACTAAGCCCCTATATTTTAGTGTCCAGTATTTTAATTCTGTTGCTAATACGAAGTTTTTCACTCCTTACCGGAGTAGATGACCACCTATACCCCATCCCGATTTAGTATTTTGGGAAAGCGAGCAGGCGTTCTCCCTTGTAAACCAACTACACGGATGACTGCTGCAAACTACTGCCTGTCACCAAGGATAAGGACCATCACTAGCAAACATTCTTCTTCGAGGAAATAAAAGCATTCGCTCAATTCACAGAGTAATTCTCATTCAAGCCTTCCAAACCGCGCAGAGTGAGCAAACGTTCAAGTTTCTACAACGGAAACGATCAGCGGCCGTCTGGTCACTGGATTCGCTAAAACCTTTGCAGCCGCACCGAGAGCAGACATTCCGCGCATCCCGGGCCTGCTCCTCGCCACACAAAGCTTCGCAGCTCCGTTTCCAAAGCCACCCCCGGCTGGAGAAGCCGCCCCCCTCGGCGGGGTCGGCCCGGCTGACCCGGGGTTCGCAGCCGCACCACGCCCCCTCCCACAGCTGGAGGAGGCCCTCTGGGTTCAGAACTCGACCGCCCCACCCCGCCTCCGGGGCTCCTGTCCGACCCCGCCCCGGGCCTGGGGGCTGCGGGCATCTACCCGCGAGGAGCGAGGGTCCCGGGACCAGGACGCCGAGGGCGCCGGCGCGGCGAGGGGGTAGCCCTGCTCGGCCGGCCCGGTGGCCCCGACCCCAGGAAGGCAGCCCCGGACCCCGGACGGCGCCGCCCGCGGAGCCCGCAGCGGGGGCAGCTTCCCGCGGCCCGGCGCGTCCACCCGCCCCGGCCCAGCGCCCCGCCCTGGCCGTGGCCCGGCCCCGGCGCCGCCACCTGCGCCCCCGGCCCCGCGCCATGTTTGAGAAAGAGATGGAGCGAGCCAGAGGCCCGGCCCGCGCGCCTCGCTGCTCACCCGTCGCCCCCCGGACCAGCATCGCCGCCGCCACCAGCACGAGGAGGAGCAGCCGGGGACGCGCAGAAGCGGCCGCCGCTTCCATGGTCCCGCTGCTGCCGCCGCCGCTGCCGCCACCGCCGCCGCCTGAGGCCCGGCCCCGCCCGGCCGCCGCCGCCTTGCTACAGCCAGCAGCGCCTCGCCCCACCTCCCGCCGCCGCCGCCGCCGCGCTCGGCCTTTTGGAGTTGCTCCGGGGCCGCGCTCCCATTGGCTGCCGTGCTCCAGCCGGCCCCGCCCTCCCTGCTCTCGGCCAGCGGCGAGCGTGGCCCGGTCCGGAGCCCCGCCTACGGGCCCATGGGACACCAATCCGGAGCGACAGGCTCCAGGTCGCTGGCCACGCCCCCAGCGCTCCCTGGGTCTGGGCCGCCAGAGGGGGAGCTATGTGGGGGCCGCGTCTAGCCGGCTCCATCCTGGACTGGTGTGTCTGTGTGTGAGCCGCTCTCGGGAAAGGCCGTGCCCCTCACGACACTCATTGCTTCTAGTCCCCTGGGTAAGCGGCAGCACAGAGCTGGTCCTGACCCCGACCCCACCCGGACCTCCATTCACACCCTGCACGCCGACCCCCGACACCCCCTGCAGCCAGGCTTCAGCTCCCCCAGCCCAGTTCCACTCCTCAACTGCCGACACCATCCCATACCAAAATCCTTCTTCAGTGCCCTTCATCGGCGACTTGGTCCCACTGTTTCCTCCTGTTAGCGCTCACCCTCAATCTAGCACCGACCACCCCCCTCAAATTCCAAGCTCAGAAAGTCCCCAAATCCTGGCCTCAGACCCCTGATCCCGAACTCAGATACATTCCCAAATAGCCTCCCACCTCCCCCTGGAACAAGGAGGAGACCCAGAGACCCAGAGCTGGGCTTCAAACCACCCTCCTTCCCCCTCCCCACTTTCTGATCCAGGTTGGAAAGGGAAGCCCCCCGCTCCCCACGTTGCACCCCCAAAGAAGGAACATTCCCCTTCTCTGCACCCATCTCCCACGGGGCGGAGGGAGAGCAGTCAGGGTATCCTGAGCTGCCTCTAACACGCCTGCACGGTAATTTCGAGGTGTCACTAAAAACCCGAATCAACTCAACTACGTTTTCATTCTGAATTCCTAAATTTGCAGTGAGGCGCTCCACCCACCTTCCCACTGGGACGCCAAAATGAGCTCCAGATTTGTAATTCTTCCTGTCAGACTAGTCCTTTCTTCAGACCCAAACACAGTCAAAAGAGGCTGTTACATAGAACAGAGAACATTTTCCCGCAGAACCTTTTAAGGAGAAAATTTTATTTTCTGTGTGATTTGAGCCTGCAATTAAATAAACGTTGGTAGCAGGAATCCGCAGCAGCTTGGACGATCGATTTATAAATTACTTTAGAGCCACTCTGTGAGCCTTTCCCGGGCCTGTAAAGACTTCCTTCAGTGAGCTGCAGAGCGGGAGGGGTGGGGGTGTTGGAGCAGGATCTGGGCACTTCCCTGGCCAGGTCATTTAACCTTTCTGAGCTTTTGTGTCTCGTCCATAAATTGGAAATAATATCTACCTCCCAAGGTTACTGAGAAGATTTGATGAGATTTGGGAGTTCCCCCATCCTCCTTTAGGTGCCAGTTCTAGACCCTTCCTCCAGACCCTTCACCTGCTCCTCCACTCTAGACCACACCCCCCGGCCAGGTAAGGGACAGGTATCCTTCAAACCACCTACTCAGGCATGCAGCTGCTGCTGAGCTCCACGGCTGCCAGCAGGGGGACCAAGCCGGAGAAACAGCTTCTGGCAGCCTCCAGCCCCAGCCTGCTCCCTCAATTCCAGTTTTTTCATTGGAGACTTCATGGGTAAGTCAGGTTCTGTGACACCTGAGGTCCCTAGGCTGCCTTCTCACTGCAGTTCTTCTCAGGGTCTTCATAAGAAGAGGGCTCAAGAAATGTTTATTGTTTGAATGAGTGAATGAATGATTGACCTCAGACAAGTGACTGTTCTCTGACCCTTAGGTTCCCCATCTCTAAAATGGGGATAATAAGTTTTTTTGCGAATGGAAAGGATTGAATCACATGTCATGTGTCTCTTAAATGATGTAATGTGTCTGCAACAGCGTCTGGAACATAATAAATATTTAGTTAATGCCATTTCCTTTGCCCATCCCCTTTCCGGTTTTGTATAATTCTCATCAGGATTTTTGCTCATGTTAACCCCTGCCTTTGCTTTACAGAGCCTCAGATAGGGCATCTTCCACGACATACCTCTGATTCCTTAGTATTTCCATTGAACTGACTGAGTCCAACAGGAAAGTGAGGAGTGGGAAGGAAGAACAGGCTATTTTAAAACATGATTTTCCTGATATTAAGAAAAAAGTACCATGAGCCACAGATCCATAAATAGACTACATTAAAATGGAATAATATATTTTAGGTTAAAAGTGGCAGCTCTCAAGCTTTAAAGTGTCTCCAGATTACCCGAGGAGTTTTTAAAAATGCAGATTCCTGTATCTTGTCAATCCCCCATGCCCCCCACCCCCACCAGTCTGGGAATCTTCTTCAGTTGATCTGGAAGGAGTTCCAGGAATCTGCATATGTAAAAAGCATACCCGATGATTCTACTACAGATGGTCAGGCCACACTTTGAAAGACACTCTTTTGGAAAGTGTGACCATAAAATTCAGTAAATAAAAACAGATGAGCTTATTACACCTTTTGAGAAAGGATGGGCAGTGGAAAGGAGCCTCTGGCTTTGAGGTCTTGCAGACCTTAGTTGGAATTCTGACTGTCACTTACTAGGTGTGAGAATCGGTGCACACTACTTAATCTCTCTTTGATTTAGCATCCTCTAGTGTAAAATGGGGTGACACCTACTTACATATTTGTTGTGAGATCTAAATGCACTATTGCAATAAGGAGTCAATCATAAATGCCAACTACCTCCATAGTCTCCATACCCTCTTCAGTGGGCCTACAGGTTGTCTACACCAATGTCTTGATTTAAAGGGGGAGAAACTGAGAACCAGTCCCCCAGTAAGTCAGCTGTGTAACTAGGACTAACGAGATTCTTACTCCAGTATCTTATCCCTGCACAATGCTACCCCTCAGTCTTCATGCTGAGTACACTGTTTGCCTTTCCTTTTGCATTATTCCTTAAGATGTTTTCCCCCAAATCCAGAGCAGAGACTGCCAGTTGCCTAACCCATATCCATTCCTCCATTCTCTTTATAAGAGAACTCTGATTTCCTTTGGGAAAGCAGTTAACCTAGCTAAAAAGTCTCAATTTCCCAGGCTTCCTAGTGGCATTCTGGACAGCGAAATATAAGCAGAAGTCTACCAGAGGGTATTTTGGGGAATGATTCTCTTTTCCTCGTTAAAAAAAAAAAAAAAGACTCATTGCATTCTCACCTTCTTTCTGCCTAGAATACAGCTGCAATACCTGGAGGTGCAGCAACCACTTTGCAAATATAAGGATGGCAGTCATAGTTCGCAATGGTAGAGAATAAAGATGGAGAGATTCTGGGTCCTTGATAAGTCTCTTGAGCAACTGTACCAGCACTTAAATGCTAACCCATGGGCATCTTAATGTGTGAGAAAAATAAACTTTAAAAAAATTTTAGAATGCTGCAGTTCTATACATATGCCCATCCTAACTATTTTGTCTATTTTATTTCTGTATTATTTTTTTAACTTATATTACTGATTTATACAATTGTTAGCTCTTGATAACTGATGGTTCTCTTAACTGTATAACAAACCATCTCAAAACTTTATAGTTATCCTGAGGCTTACTCTTATGAAGCTTATGTAGATAGCGGAGAAGCTTAGCCTACCTATAGGTATGCGTAAGAGTTACTTCTGGAGGACCTCTTTTGTTGCTCAGATGTGGCCTCACTCTCTCTAAGCCCAACTCTGAAAGTGAAATCATAACCCTTCCTCCTACGTGGGACATGACATCCAGGGGTGAAGGTCTCCCTAGCGACATGGGAGATGACTCCCGGGGATGAATCCAGCCCTGGCACCGTGGGATCAACTATTCCTTCCTGACCAAATGGGGGGAAAGAATTGTAATTAGTAAAGTATCAGAGGCAGAGAGAGTTCAAATAGAGTTGAAAGGCTACTCTGGAGGTGGCTCTTACACAAGCTTCGGGTAGACCTTGCTACCTATGATAACCTGCCAACCCCCAACCAAGACTGTTCCAGCCAATCCTGAAGAACACCTAGGGCAATTTATAAGATTCCACAAGGGTTCCAGGCACTAGAGTAACTTTCCAGAAACCTAATACCTCCAGATGGTTCCCTGGACCAGATAAGTCCTGAAACCTAGAGGGCCCAGCCCCTCCAGAACATCAGATGATTCCATTTCCCTACCCCATATTAGTGACAGACCCATCCAAAATAAAAAATTTAGAATTCCATAGCCCAAACAATCCCAAAGAGAGGTATGGAAAGATCAAAGGTTATTTCATTAGGAAGTGGAGTCCATGGTTATTATTATTATTTTTTATTGCTCTGTATGTAATGAGTCTTTTTTTTCCCTCTGTTGCTTTTAAGATTATCTCTTTACCACTGCTTTTCAGCAATTTAATTAAGATGTGCCTTTTTTGTGACTATGTCTCTCTCATCCAAGTTTTTTTTTTTTTGCATGGGCAGACTTCAGTAATCAAACTTGGGTCTCCAGCATGGCAGGCGAGAATTCTGCCACTGAACCACGGTTGCCTACCCTCATCCAAGTCTTTTATTAATGATTGTAGGAATTCCCTATATTATCTAAAAATGAGCCCTTTTTTTTTGAATATATATATATATTGCAAATATTTTTGCTTAATCTGTTATTTTCTTAATGTTAGTTTTCAAAGAGCAGGAGTTTTAAATGTTCTTTTAGAATTAGTTATTTTTTTTTGTTCAGCCTGGAAAATCTCCACCTAACCCCAATCACAAAGATATTCTCCCGTGTTTTCTTCTAGTAGCTTTGCAGTTTTAATATTTTAGGCCTTTAACTCATCTTGACTTAAGTCATATAAAATGTGAGTTATTTATCAAGTTTCTATTTTTTTTCATACCAATATTGATCCAGCATGATTTGTTAAAAGTACTTTTCTTTCTCCCATTGAATTACATTACTCCCTTGTCAAAAATTGTTTGGCTGTATATTTGTGGGTTTATTTCTGTACTCTCTATTTTTTCCCTTGTCTATTTATCTGTCTTAAGGCCAATATCATACTGTGTTGATGACTGTACTTATGTAAAGTCTTCAAAACAGGTGGAATAAGCCCTCCAACTCTCTTCTTCTCCAGTATTGTTTTATCCATTCTAAAATCTTTACAGTTGTATATGAATTTTAGTGACAGTTTGTTAATATCTATAATTTTTTAAGCCTTCTGGAATATTTATTGGCATTTCATTGACTCTACAAATTGATTTGGAAAGGATTGACATCTTTACAATAGTGAGTCTCCTAATCCATGAACCTGGCATATCACTCCATCTTTTCAGGTTGTTAATTTAGCTCAGCAATGTCTTGTAGTTTTCAGTGGTAGAAGTTCTTTAAGATGTTTGTTAAACTTATTTCAAGGTAAATTATGAAGTTATTGTAAATGGTATTGATTTTCAAATTTCATTTTCCAATGTTTTTGTTGCTTTCATTAAGTTTTAATTTCAATTACTTTATATTTTATTTGTAGAGGTTCTTCTTTTATCTTTTTCAAATCTGCTTGGTCTTACTTTATAATTCCTTGTTTCTGACACATACATTCAATATGGTCTTTTAACAAAATAGCAATCCATAGTTTTTTCATAGTCTGTATATGATAATTTCAGTGTTTGAATTCTTGTGGGTCTATTTCTGCTGTATCTCACTTATGGTGTCTCTGTGTAAGTGAAGTGGCTTTTTATTGCAAACTGCTCATTTCCCTTGGGATTTTATTTGTGGAAATTCTTTGAAGTCAGAGATAAAGGCAGGTTCTCCTACTGAGGATTCACATTTGTTTTTGCCACGTGGGCCACTACTAGATTATATTATTGTCTTGGAAATTTTTGTTTGTTTACTTATTGTTTGGACCACATGGGCAATATGAGTTTGGGCTTCAAACTGTGGTAGGTGGAGTGGTCAGGGTTGGGGTGGGGGGCTGAGGTAGAGGACAGCTTGTGGTTCCAAATTCTCAGTGATGACTTTCTTTTCTTTCTTGGTTTGCCACCTAAAATCTAGACAGTGAACTTACCTTGCAACCCTCTGGTGGATTATTTCATTGGGCCCTTTAGGGTCTCATCTGATGAAGGAGGTGTCCGCAGGCCTTGGATGGCCGCTGACCTTTGTCTTCTATTTCCCACGCTGTGAAAGACCAGGACAATGGACGTTCAAGTTCACCAGCTTCAATAAATGGTTTCAGGGCACCAGCCAGGGGCAGTGCTCAGCATGCTGAGTTCCTTCTTTCACTTAGTACTTTGTCCTAAGAATCTCAGCTCATAAATTCATTTAAGAAAATATATTTCCCATACATTTTTAATTTTTTTCCATGGAAGGATCAATTCACTAATTACCAGGAACAGAACTCCATAACTTCCCCTTCCCACTCCTCACTCCCATTACACAAACTTAGAAATCACTGTTGGGTTTTTGTCATAGGACAATACAGTCTTACAGTTATAGGGTATTGAAGGGCATTTGTACAAAAACTATTTTGCCAGTACAGTGTAGGAGAAATGCAGCTTCTGGCATGTTCTCACTGCTTCTCTAACATTGAAAAATATGCTCACAGGCTGTCTGTTCCCCCAACCCCCTCTTTCAAGCTGGTTTCCCCAAATGCTTGGGTTACTTTAGGAAAATGTGTGTGTTTTTTAAGTGTTTTGTATTGTTTTGTTTTCATTTAGACTTTTGTTATGAATACCTAATTTTAAACATTCTGTGGATAAAGAATTTGTCCTGCACTTTTCTGCTCTGGGGAATTTATAGAGGCAACTTCATTTATGATCAATTTTATAAATGTCCCATGGATACTGAAAAACAAGTGGACTCTGCTTTGTGCATGTGAATCTGGGGGTGTGTGTATGTGTGTGTGTGTACTTAATCTTGGTAGTTAATCCTTCCTTCTTTTTCACTGCTTGATGTGTCAAAGACAGATTGAGGGGCATTAAGCTACCCCCACTGCTTTCCCTGTTTCCCTGGAGACACCCTCTGACCTTCACCACCCTCTCGCGCATCACAGGGCTAGCAAGTGCCTCTGTCCACTTCCTCGCCCCTCTGAGTTAGGGCGGGGGCTAGCAAGCTAGGGCAAGGGCTAGCAAGCTCCAACTGTCCTCTCTGCAGTCTGAGAGTCATGTCTGCAGTGAATCACCTCCTTCCTTGCCCCACCCCTGCCCCAGGGCTCTGTTTGCAGCAGTCTCCAGCCCCCTCCCTGGCACCAAGCCGGGGGGGGGGGGGGGGGCTGATAACAATGTGCCTCCCTGGTGCAGGCAGCTGTTCTGGTTCTCAGGGACCCACAATTCCTCCACATCCTGTCTGGCCTCCCTTTTATCATCCCCCTTCCTCAGACTGGAGCCTCGGGCCCAGACAGCCCAGTGGAGATGTTTTTGCTCCTACCAGACTGAAGCCCCCACCCCCACTGCCCAATGTGGTTATCTCCCTGCTTTTCCAGCACCCGTTCTAGATTTCCAGTTGCTGCTCCCTCTTTGCCTGTGGAAACGCCTCGCTGCCTTGTTGGACCCTCCAGAGCTGCCTGCCTCCTGCCTGTCGTTGGCCGCCCTGCCCTGGTTCCGCAGGCCTGCCTAGACTCGCTACCACGCCTTGTCCTGCATGCCACCTCCCGGTCACCCCATCCAGCTGCACCGTCTCTGGGGAGCCCCACTCTGCCACTGGTCCCGCACATAGCGTCCCCTGTGGGCAAAACAGAATTGAGGATTTTCAGCAGGTTACTACCACCACTCCTTCTTGCCCAGATTTTCCTTTTTTTTTTTTTTTTTAATAAATATGGAACGCTTCATGAATTTGCGTGTCATCCTTGCACAGGGCCATGCTAATCTTCTCTGTATCGTTCCAATTTTAGTATATGTGCTGCCGAAGTAGCACCCCAATTTTCCTTTAATCGCATGTTCTGGATCAATAGAAAGCAAAACACACACACACACAAGACCAGAAGCCACGGGGTGTAGGCATCTGTGATCACTTTGTGGGAGCCCAGCACAAGGTTAATTATGCAAACACACACACCCTTACACACTCGCGCTCACACACACACATTCATGCACACTCACACATGCACCCAAATTCACATGCACATTTAGAACCATGTATCTAAAATGACAGTGTCTACATCTGATGAGCACATTCAACACAGCACAGCAGTCGTGGGGAGGCTTAATGTACCCCTCTCCAAATCCGGTAGATCAAGTCATCAAAAAGTAAGCAAGGATCACTACCAAGGTTATTATATCCACACATATCCACACTCACACCTATTTCACATGCATAAGAACTAGAGTCCACTTCTGTTTTCCAGTGTCCCCGGGGTCCTTAAAATTTGATCATAAATTAAGAAAGCTTAATGAATTCCCCAAAGCCAAAGCAGTAGAGGGCAAATCCTTTGTCCATAATGTTTAAAGTTAGACATCTATAACTAAAGTCTGAGTGAAAACAAAACAAAATGCTCAAAAATACTAAAGAGAAAACTTCTTCAAGTAACCCAAACATTTGGAGACATCAGCTTGAAAGGGGGGGAGGAGGGAGGTAGACAGCCTGCGGGCATATCCTCAAGTTGGGAGAAAGCAGAGAAAAGTCAGACCGCATTTCTTTTGTACTGTGTTGGTGGAAACACTTTTGCTTGAATCCCCTTGGATGCTCAAACCAGTTGAGACTGTATTCTGTTGCAACAAAAACATGACAGTGCTTTCTAAGTTTGGCTGTGTAATGGGGGATGGAAGGGGGGGGCGGGGGAGTGTTAGGGGCAATTCCGGAGGACCCAGGTGCTCACAGCCGCTGAGCATTAAGGAGAACCCTTAAAGGTGAGCATCATCCCATCATCATCTAATTATAGCGTCCTAGCCACAGGGAGCCTCTAAAAATGCCTTGGGCCTGAGCAGAATGCCATCTGCTTTTAGAAGAGAAATGGGGGATCCTAGGGTAGGGTTAGATTGCCTCATGGAAGACCCAGGAGGAAGGTGGGTAAACCTTAATGGGCTTGGAATTATCTTTCCTTTAGTTTGGATGCTTTGTATTCCCAGTTCCACCTTTTAAGACAAACCAACAGGATCTAGGCAGCACTGGTTATAGCCCCAAATAGCTTGAAAGTTGACAATGGAACTGAGTCCATTGCACCACCTACCTTCATCCTGTCTCTGACTGAGGACATAGTTCCCCCACCCCAATGATAGGTGCTTGACCTTGATTTTATGAAAGGAGAGTAGGTTGTGTTATAGAGAAATCATCTGAGCTCTGAGGCAGGACACTGGTTCCTGATCTGGTCTGTGTCATTTTTTGGATCGTCTCTAGACCACCTCTGGATCTGCTTCCCCATTTATGGAAAGTATGAAGGGAGTGTTGGGAAGAATATAGAAAGAGGTAAAGCTCTTCTCTAAAATCTGGATTCCCCACATCCGTGAACAGCAGGGAGAGGCCCAGGAGTGGCTGAGATTCTTTTGGTTGCAGGGGAAAGGAACCCAATTTGGAAGAGCTTAAGCAAAAAAAAAAGGCTGTCATAACAGAAAAAGACAAAGGCAGATGATGTCATTAAGCCTCTCATGCTTTCTCTTTGTCCAACTCTCATCTCAGCCTGTCCTCTGTGTTGGCCTCATTCTCTCCTTCAGACATCCTCTTGCATGCCTGAGGGGATAGGGATATGGCCAAGGTGGCTTCAAGATCACCCCAGCTGGGGAACTCAGAGAAGAGGCCTTCTCTTAAACAAAATCCAAAGGATAGACTAATTGGCCCTGCTGGTACTGGTTGTCCATCCTTTCGGTCAGGGCTTTTCAACAGAGACAGCCTTTGGGTAGGACAGTTCTTTGTGATGGGGACTGTCCTGGCATTGCTTACGTTGGCATTCCTGGCCATTAAATGCCCAAACTGTTCCCCATCATTGTGACAATAACAAAACAACCCCCGTGTGTTTCCCACACCTGCTGCCATGTGCAGCACCACTCTATGTTGAGAACTGAAGCTTGGGGCACTGGTTGACTAAGCCTCAGCCATCTGCCCATCCTGTGGTGCAGGCAGGATGGGAGGTCCTGCATTTGGCAACCCCACCAGACCCATTTGGGATTGGTGGTTGGGGAAGTTCCCCAAGGAAACTTCTGTCAGGTTCCTATAATCAGACAAAGGCCCACAGCTGTTGATTGCAGGACTTTGCCACCATGGGGAGAAGTGAGTGCTCCAAAGGGGAAGGATTATTGCCCTTCTCCCACCAACCTGTCCTCCTCCATGCCTCAGCCCACAGTAGCCTAAGTCCCAGGACTCTGGCTCAAAACCAACCCCCTTCACCTGGCACCTGAGGCCCTCCTGGTCTCTTTTGTTTTTGACCCCTCTGTGTGCTCCCTAGACTTGGTCCCCAAGAGGCCAAGGGTCCCAGTGTCCCCAGAGCTTGGCACCAGGAACAGAGTCAGCTCAGAAACTTGCTGGACAGATGGGAGCTGGAGAAAAGTTCTGCTGAGTAATCAGACCTAAGGCCCATCAGAGCAAACCCATGTGGTGTTTCCAGGAATGAGTAGAACCCCAGCTTCTGCTCTACCCCCAGCTGAGCTGCACTGATGAGATGCATGACTGCAGGAGCTGGCTCTGGGAAGCATCTCACCTGAGTCTAAAGCAAAGGACGCGGTACATTTTTCAGAGACATTCCAGAGAGTGCAAGTCCTGGATGAGCACAGCTCCAGTAGGGCCCTGCCATGCCAGCATCTCCACCTCTCCCCTTAGTCTGCTCTGAAGCCCCCTAAGTTTATAGAATCTGGGTGTCAGAGGTTCTAGAAAGTTCTATTACACCCTGCCTGAGGGTCCCCATTTATAGAGGACTCTATTATTTCTGAGATGGTTTCCTTCCTCTTAATTCCAACAAAAAGACTGTGCAGGGTCAGGCCCCTGGATGTGCAACCTTTTCTCTTTCAGTCTCTTGGGCAGGGTTGGGGGAATGGAAGCACTCCTGGGGGGGCAGGATCAAAGCCTGAGTTCTTTCCAATCTATTCCTTTTCTTTCATCCCTCAAATATTCATACATTACCTCCTCTTGGCCCAGCTTTACACTAAGCTACGAACATACAAAGTGGATCAACACACCTTTTTTCTTCCCGAAGTTCAGTTTAGTAAGGAGACACTGCATACAGTTAATTACCTATTGTGTTGTAACTCCAGTACAGTTGGACCACCCCCTGGCTGGCTCTTCACTGTGTTTCATCAAAAGCAACACCGTCTGCTCCCTGAGAAAAGCCACTAAAATGTCAGTTAAGTTATTTCTAAAAAGAAAAGTTGTAATGGTGCTGGAAGAGATTCCACTTAAATGTTCTCTCATAATATGGTCTAGGCCACCCCATCCTCTTTCCTGAGTCTGTTATATCCTTTAGAGAAGCCTTTTGCCCATTCTAAAGGCCAGTCGATCCTCAGTATTCCTGGGTTTCTGAATTTGTGGTATTTTCACAGCCAGTCATAGACGCGCATAGAGCAGGAAAAATTTGAGTTGCCAGTGCAATATTCCTAGCTGAGGTTGAACAAAGCAATGTGCCCTGCCTTCTTGTTTCAGCTTGTGTTCTGTAAACAAGGATATTTAGTGCCCCATTGTTCATATTTTTGTGTTATGTGCCTGTTTAAAATGGCCTGTGAATGTAGTGCTGAAGGGCTGTCTAGTGTTCCTAAGCTCAGGAAGACTGATGTGCCTGTCAGAGAAAATGCATGTGTCAGGTATGCTTTGTTCAGGCATGAGTTAAAGTGCTCTTGGCTATGAGTTCAGTGTCAGTGAATCAATGCTTTATTTAATGAGCTCCCATGACCTGCCACCCCACCCAAAGATATAATTTATGAACAAACTTGCTTAAAGTTTGTCCAGAGGCTTTGTTTAAATGTTACTCTAAAATGTTCTCAAGGCAGTGGTGTTGCTGCTAGCTGGGGTTAAAGGAGGGCAGTTTCTAGAAGGCTGGGGAAACAAAGTACTTCCTAGGGAATCATTGTATGCAAATTTAAGGAGGAAGCAAAATATATAAAGTGTCTTGAAACAGAGACACAGATGAAACAAGGTTATGTATTGATGAGTTGAGGAACTGTGACCAGAAGCTCACAGGAACCTAACCCTGTATTTCCCCTGGGAGCAGTGGCTCAGCACTCACCAATTCGCTGTTCACTGGGATTTCATAGAACAGAACTACTGCAAATAGTTTATCCGTTTATCCATTTGGCCTCCTCCTTCCACTTCTTTCACAACCCAGACCTCTATCTAGAGCCCTAGAGTCTGACAGGGGAATGCGGACCAGCCCTTCATAGGCTGCAGAGAGGGGTGAAGAGAGGACAGCTCTGTCCCATTCTCTGCCATAATGCAACATGACAGGTGTGGTAGCATGCGCCTTCTCCTCTCTGGCCCATTTTTCCTCTGCCCACCCCAAGCATTACTGCTCGTCAGGATCTTGCCCAGGTTTCATCCCTCTGGTTCAATTTATTTCTCTCCCTGGATAACCTCAAATGCTCTCCCCCGCCTTCCCGGTACGGGCATGTTTTTTGACTTCCAACCTCTGTTTCCCCAGGAATTCAGCCTTGTAAACTGCACTAGCTCTTCCAACATAGAAGCTGTTCTGGGGACTTGAACCTAGAGCTTGAAAGGGACCCTTGGTCACTACAGAACCCTCTGTAGACCAAGAAAACCATGACTTCGGTGAGTATGTTATGGATGAGTTAACTCAGAAATTACTCTGTCTTTTTGTTTGTTTGGCTGTGGTTTCTTTTTCTCATTTCCCAGCAAGTTTTGGTTTCATAGTAGAGGTGGGGTGGACAGGGAATAGCTTTTTTGAGTTTTAAACCAAACTGGGCTCTCCAAAGCATTTATTTGTAAGTTTTCCAGGCGCATCAAAGGATTTGGTTAGATTCCTGAAAAGGCAGATCCCTGGGTCAACTAGGCCTCACTGGTCTCAGCCTAGGACTACTGCCCACCCCGAACTACTCATGGTGGCAGTTGGAAGAGATTATGGTCATTGGTTTACACAGTCACAGCTACCCTGAGAGCCCATCCAAAGCACAAAGCCACCCATTTAAAGAAGAGATGGCACAGCTGGCAGGTAAGTAGGCAGCCAAATGTCCCTGCAAGGTTCCACCTGAGCCATAGCTTTCAATAGTAAGAAATACATATTACATGGTATATTGTGACCCAGTACACACAGACATGCACACACATGCATGCACGCACACCCATTAAACTGGAAGGAAACTGTCACAGAACAGTATTGCCCTTTGGCTACTGGGAACACACTCTGATGCTTTGTAACCCTGGCTGCTCCACTAGGAAATGCCCAATTCTATTTCATGTTTTAAAATGGCTGTTCTGAACTCACTTGATTGACTTCACAACTCACAGTCATGGCCCCTGTTTTTAAAATGCTGCTGGTTTGCAAAAAGGGCTTGCATTGTTTAAATGTTTGTTAGAATGTGGCATTTCAAGTCTCGCTAAAGTTAGTCTCCAGAAATTGAATCGTGTAAGAAAATGGAACTGGGGGTAAGAGCGGGTAGAAATTATTCGGGGTACAGGGGTGATGCTGTATATCTGAAGAAAGGCCTCAAGAGGAGACATTTTTGAACTCCAGAATGGCGACTCCAGCTTCAGACAGTAATGTGGCCCACAGGACTTTCCCCTTAAAAAAGACCAGACCTGTGGTACAAAGGACTCCATGGCAGTGGCAGCGTGGCCTGTGGGACAGCCGCGTGCTTGGACATGCGTGATTTCCATGATGTGTGTTACCCAGAAGTCAGCTCCAGCTTCTGGCCAGGCTGCTCCAACCTCTTGGAGAACTTTGTGAATAGGCAGGTCCTCTTTGGTCAGCCTAGAGCCGGGCTGGGCCAAGCCCTACTACATGCAGGATCCCATCTGAGTATGCAGAGTGTGTGTGTGTGTGTGTGAGTGTGTTGTGCGTCTATATGTAAAACAGCCACAAACCTATTCATATAAAGTTAAGTGACATCCACAAGTAAACAATCTATTATAGGGATACATCCACATGCTAAAAACAGAATGCAGAATAGTTATTGAGATGATAAGAATAATGATTGGGATGTTGGGATACACAGAAGGGCCCCAGAGGAGGCTTCAACAATATAAGTAGGAGGTGACATTCTCTTTCCCAGTATAAATAATAGGTATATGGGTAGTTGGTTTATTATTCACTAAGCAGTCAAGATGCGTTGTACACACACACAAATGCAGGCACCCACCTGTTGGGAGGTATGGCAAAAAAGCATAGTAAGCCATGGATTCTGTGCTTAATGAGCTCACAGACTCAAGGGGAAGAGAGACATAATCACAACTAATGAATTCCACAATGAGATCATAAGAAATATAAAGAGATAATTCATTCTGGCTGGGGACAGAGAAGAGTCAGGAAAGGATTAATGAGAAAATAGTGTTTGAACAAGGCCTGAGAGAATGAATAGGATTTTTGCAGGTAAGCAAATAGAAGGGCGTTCCAGACCAACGGAAACTCACACTGAAAGACTCAGAGGTGAAAGCACAGAAGAGGTTGGAGACTGTTAAATTGTTTGTTGGGGATGGAGCATGGGTTAGTGTGTGACAGGCAGGGGTGCAAAGGGATGCTGATAACGTACTTGAATGCTGCATACAACACACTTCCTTGTATCGATTTTCTTATTTTACCTTTCCAGCTATCTCACAGAGCTGGCATCGTTATCCCCATTGTGCAAAGAGAGAAATTACAGAGCCATTGTCTAAGCTGCCTGACTGGGAAATGCACAAAAATGCTAGCTCAGGCTCCAGGGAAAGGGATTTACCATCTGTGACGGTGTCTTAGTTTGCCAGGACTGCTATAACAAATGCTACAGACTGGTTTGGCTTAAACAACAGGAGTTTATTGTCTCACAGTTCTGGAGGTGTCGGCAGAATCTTGCTTTCTCTGAATTCGAGAGCATTCTGGTGGCAGCTTGCCAGCATTCCATAACTCAATCTCTGCCTCCTACTGTGCCCACATTTCCTCTGTTCATAAGGACCTCAGATATATTGTATTAGGTCCCACCCTGATCCAATTTGGCCTGACCTTAACAGACTCTCTGAAGATCCTATTTACAAATGAGTCCCCATCCACAGGACTGGGCACTGTGTGTCTTTGTGGGTGACGGGATTCAATCCAAAACTGTAAGTGACCAACCTAGAAAGTAGAAACTAAGGAAGGAATGTCAAACAGAGGGACTTTTATACGGGGACCTGGTAACAAAATTACTGAAAGGGTGAGAAGAATTGAAGGAGCAAGGTAGCACTACTCTTTGCTGGGGCTGCTGGAACCTGCTGCACCCAAGTGGGAACCAGAAGCTCTAGTTTCTACTGATGCTGGTGAAATCTCCACCAGGACCTTGATGCCAGCATTTGCCTGCCAGTGCCCACATTGGCCCACCCTGCTAGTGTCAGAAATGTTGAAGCAGCTGCCAAAGCCAGAAAGTAGCTTTCCTCTCCCTTGCACATTCCAGTCTCCATGGGCACGTCCCACTGGCAGAACCTACATGGAAACCAGCTGGCCAGGAAAACTGGGAAATGTAGTTTTCAGGCTGCTAGCCTTCCATGACACAGAGAAAAACTTGGAAGGGCGGGGCTAGGACTGTGTCAAAGTTTGGCATCCTTTGGTGTATAAGGCAGAGATTTCTAAAAACAACTATCATTCTAAAGAGATAAGAAGAACCGTTTCTGGTAGCAGCAAAAGGATGGGCATTTTTCTCTTGATTTAGTGAAAAAGATGTGCCTGATACCTGTTGTTCAGGTGGGCCATCCTCACCTTGTCTGGTTGGAGAAAGAGAAATAATGGGGGCAGAGTTGAAGTACTGGATCTAAAGTTGAGACATGTGAGTGCGGATTTCGCTACTTGCTCATTCTATAACCTTGGGCAAGTCATTTCATTTCTTGAAGTCTTGGGTTCTTTAAATACGTGCAATAATATATATCGAACAATACCATTGTGAGATTCAACTGTTATATAATGCATGCCATGAGAAAATGTTTGACAAACTGTGAAACTCTGTAAAAAATGTGAGATAATTTTGCCACTCTGGGCATCTTTGCAGCTGTCTCTTTCTTCTGCGGACCTGCTGTCCCACACAGGTTTGTGCTGAGCAGGTTGGAAGTGACTATAAATTATTCTCGGTCTAACATATTTCATGTCTAGCACAATGAGGGATAGGAAAAAAAGGTGACACTCACTCTTACGAATGACCTGTGATTGTCAGAACAGGGACTTGGAGCTGCAGAGACCATGAGTTGACTAGACTAGGAGGAGAATGATTTTGAAGTAGTAGACTGTTTTAGTGGGAGATGCTGTCAGCAGGAGGCTGAGAGAGCAGCCTGAGCAGGTCCAGCTGGGCCATTCCAGGACAGGAGTTTGGGAACAGCCTGCCACCCCAGGGGTCAGTGCTAGAAGGAGAGAACTAGCTCAGTTTCCCTAGTGGCTCTTTTGGTCTAGTTAGCAGACTCTTTTGCCATTATCAGCTGGGCTCTGAATGGCTGTCATAACGAGTTACCACAGTCTGGGTGACCTAGAACAGCAACCAAAAAAATGTCTTCTCTCACTGTTCTGGAGGTCTGAAGTCTGCAATTGAGGTGCCAGCAGGGCCATGTTTCCTCTGAAACTAGAAGGGGAGAATCCTTGCAGCTCCCGGTGGCCCCAGATTCTCCTTGGCTTGTGGTAGCATCACTCCAATCTCTGCCTCTGTCACACATAACTGTCACTCCCTATGTGTTTTTATGCCTGTGTCCAAATTACCCCTTTTTGATAAGAAAGGAGGCAATGGGATTTAGGGCTGCCGTAATCCAGTATGACCTCATTTTAACTAATTCCATCTGCAAAGACCCTACTTTCAAATAAAGTCACATTCTGAGGTTGCAGATGGATATGACTCTGGGGAGACACCATTCAACCCAGGGCAAGGATGCAGCTCCGCCTTAGTGGTCTGGCTCAAGCAGGGACACAAATCTGTTTCCCAGCTCCCTCCAGCTCATGTATAGGAGCCCTCTGGCTTCTGATGCTACCAGAGCAGACTCTTTCAGGATTCCTCTTCCCTGTGAGGCAGCTGACACCAGCCCAGGCAGCTTTGCAGGTTCCTTGCTGTTTCCACATGAGCCATTCCTCCTCGTTCTTGGGAATACAGTGGGGATTCATTATTGAGACTTAGGAGTCCAAGTTCAAGGCCCCTACAGACACACTGTCTCCTGAACATTGGCGCCTCAGATTCTCCCTCTTGGGATAGAATATATCCCAGAGACTGGGGAAAACTGAGACCCCAGGGTGGGGTCAGGTAGCTTAATAGTCAGAGCCCCAGCTGAACAGGTGGCACACTCACCTTGGGTAATTTGAACAGAGCTTAATAAAGGGATTGTTTTCAAAAGGGATGGGAGGGTCTGGAGAAACCACAAGGGAGAATGCAGAACCCCAAAGGGCTTACCAGGAGTGGAAATTGCACGAAGTTGCTGCCAGCCTCGGGCTGAAGCAGGCAAGAACGGGAGGAAGAGACCCTACACCTGGAGGCAGAGCCGTGGAAAGGGAGCCGCTTGACAGTAGAGGGATTCAGCCAGTTCATGGAGCTCCCACAGGGAGGGAACCAGACAAATAAGCATCCTTTCTTCCTCTTCCTTTTTCCCTCCCATATCCAGCCAGTTGGCCAAACCAACATAGGACTCTCCTCCAGCACTCACCTCTGGGCTCATGGCCCTGCTGAACCAGCGGGAGCTGCTGTATCCCAGACAGGTTAGGCTGCAAGACACAGAGGAAAGTGGGTCTGGGAGAGCAAATGGCATAGAACCTCACTGTGAAGAGAGAAGGGTCTGCAGGGGCCAGCTGTGGACAGCCAACCTAGGGACTCAGAGGGTATCAAATGGGAAACCCAGGGGGTACTGGAGATGAAAAACACAGGCAAGCAGGGGATTCAGCAAGATCAACTTCAAATCACAGGGATTGGGCCGTGGAAAAGGCGGGGGAGGTGGGGTGCCCCAAGGACTGCCTGTGTCTAAAGGTACATCCTTGATGGCTGAATTCAAGTGTCTTGTGTTTCAGCCAGAATGTAGTCACGACTTTGTAGAGGCATTTCGGGCGTACCAGAATTGAATTCATTTAGCAATTTCACTTGCAGCAGCAGATTGAAATTTCCCATCAAATGCCTGCAAGGACATTCAGAGGCAAATCTGTGACAGGCACGCCATTATTTACTTTATTAAACATCCTTGAGTAACTAAACGGAAAGAGGGCCATGCAAAGATTCAGAAGGTCTCTGCAGTAGATTTACCGCTGCCTCTAACTCATTGCATCCTTGAAATCACTCCCTTCCCTTCTCTGGGCCTCAGCTTCCTTCCAAGTCAGGACAATTTAGCACAGCCAACTTGGCACTATATGATTCCATTCTGGTAAACTACAAAGTTGTTTTCATTGAAATCTTGCTTTAAAAAATTGAAATCTCGCTTTAAAAAATTGCTTCTTTTCTCTGGTGCTGCAAAAGAGGGAAGAGAAAATAAGTGCTTTCCAGTGGGATCAAGCCTAGGAAAACAAACCCAGGGGTACAGCTACTAAAAGAATCCAGTCTGCCACACTTCCTATTTATTTGACCGTGGAGAACAGGACAGAGCCAAGCAGAACTTGAGGAAGGAGTGATACACCACAATGAGTCATCACCTGAAACGGTTCCTTTCCTGAGAGCTGGGGAACATAGAGCCTGCTCTCACAACTACCCCCTTCTCCACGGCAAAGATGTGTAGGCTCACTTTCTCAAGGCAATTCCTGTCCACAAAGTTCATTTCTTGTTTAAAATTAGAAGACAAAAAACAAAAACAAGCCTTCTGACTGCTCGCTCTTTCTTTAGTTGCCGGCACTAACTCGGGCTTACTGTAAGAGGGATTTGCGGTGCTTGGTTGCCCAGCTTCTCCTTCCCCCTTGCTTAACAGGGTCAGCTCTCCTCACCCTCCTCCTTTGGAGACCTGCACCTCCTCTACTCATCCAACCACGTGATTGATTCCGCGGGGTGGGGGTGGGGTGGGGGGGAGGGAACGCTATGCCAATCACAGATTCCTGCATCCCATGTCACAAGATGAGGACGGACGTGACCTGGACCTCGACCTTCCCCGCAGCCACCCAGACCCAAGGAAGAGACTGATACAAGCTGGGCTGAGCAGCTGGGGCTTATAGCTGGGAAAGGCGGGTGAGGAGAGAGAAGCCTTCTCATCGCTTTGGAATAGCTAAGCTAAATAACATAAGCCAGGAGCTTCTCATGGTCTGTTTCCTCTGCCCTGCCCTTGCCAGAAGGAAGCCATCTGAAGTTAGAGAAAAGTTGAGATGTGATGGGAGTGGGGGAGGGGAAAGGATGGGAGTAGGGAGGAGACAGACTTGAACATGTTGTTTGTTTACCTGGACACAGTGACTCCAATGCCAGACCCACCCTTGTTACAAGAGCCCACAACTTCCCTTTTTTAGTTAAGCTGATTTTACTTGGATTTCTATTCCTATCTTTTTTTTTTTTTTTTTGGTCAAGCTAGGACGGAAGGGCCAGTGGGAAAAAGGGGCAAGGTGAGGAGGAAACATGGGAACTCTGGGGACTGGACATCTAGAAGCTCAGGGGTTGGGCATTGCCTTTCCTGTTTGTCCTGGGAACTGGATACTGAGCCTCAAGTTTTTCTGTTTCCCAAGACCCCAATGCCAAGGTCTCGTTGGTCTCCAGTCCCCACTTCCTGTTTCTTCTCTGCCCCAATTAGGTCTCGCCTTACTGTGAAATAGTGGTGTCTCTACATCCAGGGTCTCTTCCTTGGGCTCTGCCATGGTCGTTCTCTCCACACTACCCTAAACCTGCCCACACACAGGCACCAGCATAATGTCCTTGGGTAATTTCCTGAGCGCTATCTCCATCCAGGCACTGAGGTCATTGGATGTCATCCCAAATGCCATAGCACCTCAAGCTCAGCATTTCTATGGTGGCAATAGCATCCTTTTTTTTTTGGTAAAAGCACCCTGATTTTTCTTCAGGAAATTTCCTCCTCAATACATGACTCTCAGCCTGGCATACCTGTGTTCCTTGCTCTGGTCATGGCAGTCTGTTCAGGGAAGGGCATGAGATCCCTCAGAAATGAGCACTCTTTCTATTGGGGTTACTGAAGTGGTAGAATTAAGCCTGGAGCTGCTGGGGATGATTTGGCACTGCAAAGGAGGAAACTGCCTGGTGTGGAGAGAAAAGGATTCCTGATTTGGGTTGTAAGAGTCAATAAATTTCTTGTTTTGCTCAAGCAAATTTTAAGTGGCTTTCCATCACTTGCAATAGTAACAATATTGATTCTCAGGTTTCTCAGATTTTTGTGGGACATAATTGGATCATGGAGCTGGAGTTCTGTTACTTTCAACCAAAGAGCCTGAATAATACAGAAATTGTTACTTACCAATGAGGACTTGAAGATAATGGACCCTAGAGTATGGAACTGGCTGAAACAAAGTGCTGAAGAACTATGAAGATTCCTCTTTGCTGGGTGGAGAAGTTGGCAGGCCCCGCCACATGTTGGTAAAACTGCTGGGCAAGTCTTTACCAACTGTTCCAGGAGATCTAGGTCAAAAAATTTCAGGTCGTTGAAATGGGTTGGCGATTTCTTTTTAAAAAAAAGGTTTATTGTAAAATGTAACATATACAAACAAGCAATAAATTTCAAAGTACATTGTATCAATAGAACAGATTTCAGAGTTTGGTTTGGGTGACAGTTGCACAATTTTAGGTTTTTCCTTCTAGCTCCCCCAAGACACTGGAGAGTCAAAGAAATATCAATGTAATGATTTAGCTGTCATACTCATTTGTTAAATCCCATCTCCTCTGTTATATCTCCACCTTCTCCTTTGATCTTCCAGTCTTTAGGGGTATTTGGGGTATGCCCATTGTAACATTTTCATGTTGGAAAGAGCTGTCAGTAATATGGGATAGGGAATGAAACAAGTTGATATTCTTGGAGAGGCTGAATCCTGAGGGTTTTAGGACTTACCTGGCCTATGAACTCATCTGGAGGTTGTAGATTTCTTAGTGCATGAAACATTAGTAGAATCTCAGATAGAGCCCTAGGTATTCTCTGGGGTTGACCGGAATGGTTTTGGTTGGGGTTTGGCAAACCATGGTAAACAGCATTATCTAGCTGAAGCTTCCATAAGAGCAGGCTCCAGAATAACCTCTTGACTCTATTTGAGCTCTCTCAGCTACTGACACCTTATTTTGTTACATTTCTTTTCACGCTTTTGATCAGGAAGACATTGTCAATCCCACGGTGCCAGGGTCATGGGTTGACTGTTTCTTATACCCTTTAGTGAAGAGCTATCCAAGAGGCTGCTTCCATTAAAGTTGGCTGTTTGCAAACAGAAGGGAAGATCCAAGAGTGCAAGAGGGCTTCATGACCCCTTCCCTTCAAGAATTGCAAAAACAGAAATCTATGACTGGGAGGGTGGACACCTCAGAGGAGCTAGCTGGTGCAGGAGCACCTTGTCTTGAACACCAAATGGGACCCCGTAGAGGGGCTGTGTAGGCCTCTTCAGCCCCTTCAAGACAGAAGCCAGAGAGCAGAGGTTCCAAGATGGGCTCCACATTTGCTACTGCTCAGTGGAATTCTTTCATGTCTCTTGAGGGGTAGGACCTACAGAAGGACAGAAAGAAATTGTTCCATTTCCAGAGAAGCCAGTCTTTCCTGCTCTCATCCCAAAAGATCACCTGTATGTGCTTGACTGATGATAACTTAAATTGCTTCCCATTTTGACTTTTCTAAATGGAAAATTTGCAAACATGTACAGCAGCATTGAAAGTATCACTTTGTTGCAAGAAATATTAAAGGGAGCACTAGGGACTCTCCTGTCGGAAAGGACAGGAGAGAGGGGTATGGAGAAGAGTATAGAAATGAAAACTATCAGTAAAGGTAAAAAGAAGAAAAATTAGATATGACATATAAAATCTAAAAGGCAAAATGGTAGAAGAAAGTACTGCCCTTACAGCAATAACACTAAATGTTAATGGATTAAACACCCCAATCAAAAGACATAGACTGGCAGAATGGATTAAAAAAACAGGGTCTATCTATATACTGTCTATAGGAGATGCATCTTAGACCCAAGGATAAACATAGGTTGAAACTGAAAGGTTGGGAAAAGATATTTCATGCAAACAAGAATCAGAAAAGAGCAGGAGTAGCTATACTAATATCCAACAAATTAGACTTCAAATGTAAAATGATTAAAAGAAACAAAGAAGGACACTATGTATTAATAAAAGGAACAATTCAACAAGAAGACAACAATCATAAATGTCTATGCACTGAGCCAGCGTGCTCCAAAATACATGAGGCAAACAATGAAAAGAGAAATAGACACATCTACCATAATAGCTGGAGACTTCAACTCCCCACTCTCATCAATTGACAGAACATCTAGACAGAGGATCAAGAAAGAAACAGAGAATTTGAATAATGCAATAAATTAGCTAGATTTAACAGACATTTATAGAACATTACACCCCATAATAGCAGGATACACCTTTTTCTCAAGTGCTCATGGATCATTCTCAAGGATAGACCATATGCTGGGTCACAAAGCAAGTCTCAATAAATTTAAAAAGATTGAAATCATACAAAATACTTTCTCAGATCATAAAGGAATGAAGCTGGAAATCAATAATAGGCAGAGGGCCAGAAAATTCACAAACATATAGAGGCTGAACAACACAAACAACCAATGGGTCAAGGAAGAAATTACAAGAGAAATCAGTAAATATCTCAAGGCAAATGAAAATGAAAACACAGCGTATTAAAATTCATGGGATGCAGCAAAGGCAGTGTTAAGAGGGAAATGTATTGCTGTGAATGCTTATATCAAAAAAGAAGAAAGAACAAAAAACTCAAGGAATTAACTGTCCACTTGGAAGAACTAGAGAAAGAACAGCAAACTAACCCCAAAGCAAGCAAAATGAAAGAAATAACAAAGATTAGAGCAGAAATGAATGAAATTGAGAACATGAAAACAATTGAGAAAGTCAACAAAACCAGAAGTAGGTCCTATGAGAAAGTCAGTAAGATTGATGGACCCTTAGTGAGGTTGACAAAAAGAAGACGAGAGAGGATGCAAATAAATAAAATCAGAAATGGAAGAGGAGACATAACCACTGACCCTACAGAAATAAAGGAGGTAATGAAAGGATACTATGAACAATGTTATGCTAATAAACTCGACAATGTAAATGAAATGGACAACTTCCTAGAAAGACATGAACAACCAACATTGACTCAAGAAGAAATAGATCACCTCAACAAACCAATCACAAGTAAAGAAATTGAATTAATCATTAAGAAGCTCCCAAAAAAGAAAAGTCCAGGACCATATGGCTTCACATGTGAATTCTACCAAGCATTCAAGAAAGAATTAGTACCAATCCTGCTCAAACTCTCCAAAAAAAAATTGAAGAGGAGGAAAAGCTACCTAACTCATTCTATGAAGCCAACATCACCCTTATACCAAAGCCAGACAAAGATATTACAAGAAAAGAAATTACAGACCAATCTCTTTGATGAATATAGATGGAAAAATCCTCAACAAAATTCTTGCAAATCGAATCCAGCACCACATTAAAAGAATAATACACCATGACCAAGTAGGATTCATCCCAGGTATACAAGGATGGTTCAACATAAGAAAATCAATTAATGTAATACACCATATTAACAAATCAAATCAGAAAAACCACATGCTCATCTCAATTGATACAGAAAAGGCGTTTGACAAAATTCAACATCCTTTCTTGTTGAAAACACTTCAAAGGATAGGAATAGAAGGGAACTTTCTGAATGTGATAAAGGGAATATATGAAAACCCACAGCTAACATCATCCTCAATGGGGAAAAACTGAAAAATTTTCCCCTAAGATCAGGAACAAGCCAAGGATGTCCACTACCACCATTGTTATTCAACATTGTGTTGCAAGTTCTAGCCAGAGCAATTAGACAAGAAAAAGAAATACAAGGCATCTAAATTGGAAAGGAAGAAGTAAAACTCTCACTATTTGCTGATGGTATGATACTATATGTCAAAAACCCTGAAAAATCCACAGCAAAACTACTAGAGCTAATAAATGAGTACAACAAAGTGGCAGGTTACAAGATCAATACTCAAAAATCTGTAGTGTTTCCATGCACCAATAATGAACAATCTGAAGGGGAAATCAAGAAAAAAAAATTCCATTTACAATTGCAACCAAAAGAATCAAATATTTAGGAATGAATTTAACTAAGGATACAAAAAACTTATATAAAGAAAACTACAAGAAATTGCTAAAAGAAATCACAGAAGATCTAAATAAATGGAAGGGCATACTGTGTTCATGGATTAGAAGACTAAATATAGTTAAGATATGAATTCTACCTAAACTGATTTATAGATTCAATGCAATACCAATTAAAATCCCCAAAACCTACTTTTCTGAAATAGAAAAGCTAATAAACACATTTATCTGAAAGAGCAGCGTGCCCCAAATAGCTAAAAATATCCTGAGGAAAAAAATGAAGTTGGAGGTCTCATACTACCTGACTTTAAGGTGTATTATGAGCTACAGTGGTCAAAACAGCATGGTACTGGCATAAAGATAGATATACTGACCAATGGAATCAAATAGAGGGTTCAGATACAGACCCTCTCATCTACAGACAATTGCTCTTTGATAAGGCAGTCAAGCCAATTCACCTGGGACAGAACAGTCTCTTCAATAAATGATGCCTGGAGAACTGGATATCCACATGCAAAAGAATGAAAGAGGACCCATGTCTCATATCCTATACAAAAATTAACTTAAAATAGATCAGAGACCTAAACATAAGATCTAAGGCCATAAAACAGTTAGAAGAAAATGTAGGGAAATATCTTATAAATCTTGTAATAGGAGGCAGTTTCCTAGATCTTACACCCAAAGCACGAGCGAAGAAGAAAGAAAGATAAATGGGAACTCCTCAAAGTTAAACACTTTTGCTCATCAAAGAATTTTGTCAAGAAGGTAAAAAGACAGCCTACACAGTGGGAGACAATATTAGGAAACGACGTATCAGATAAGGGTCTAGTATCCAGAATATATAAAGAGATTGTTCAACTCCACAACAAAAAGACAAACAACCCAATTGAAAAACAGGCAAAAGACATGAGCAGACACTTCTCAGAAGAGGAAATACAAATGACCAAAAGGCACATGAAAAGATGCTCAACTTCCCTGGCTATTAGGGAAATGCAAACCAAAACTACAATAAGATGTCATTTCACACCCACCAGAATAGCCATTATCAATGAAACAGAAAATGACAAGTGCTGGAGAGGATGTGGAGAAAGAGGCACACTTACCCACTGTTGGTGGCAATGTGCAACCACTGTGGAAGGCAGTTTGGTGGTTCCTCAGGAAGCTAAGTATAGAATTGCCATATGATCTGGCAATACCATTGTTAGGTATCTACTCAGAGGACATGAGGGCCAGGACACAAATGGACATTTGCATACCAATGTTTACAGCAGCATTATTTACAATTGCCAAGAGATGGAAACAGCCAAAATGTGCATCAAAGATGAATGGCTAAACGAGCTGTGGTGTATACATACTATGAAATATTATGCAGCTGTAAGACAGAATAAAGTTATGAAGTTTGTAACAACATGGATGGACCTTGAGGACATTATGCTGGGTGAGATTAACCAAAAACAAAAGGACAACAAATACTGTACGGTCTCACTGATATGAACTGATATTAGTACATGAACTTGGAGAATTTCAGTTGGGAACAGAGACCATCAGGAGGTAGAAATAGGGTAGATATTGGGTCATTGGAGCTGAAGGGATATAGATTGTGCAACAGGACTGATTGTAAAAATTCAGAAATGGATAGCACAATACTACCTAACTGTAATACAACAATGTTAGTACACTGAATGAAACAGAATGTGAGAATGATAGAGGGAGGAGGGCTGGTGGCACAAATGAAATCAGAAGGAAAGAGAGACGATAAAGACTGAGATGGTATACTCTAGGAATGCCTAGAGTGTACAATGATAGTGACTAAATGTACAAATTAAAATGTTTTTGCATGAGAAAGAACAAAGGAATGTCACTATTGTATGGTGTTGAAAATAGATGGTAATTCATATTCTAAAACTTTAACTTATGTGTGAGACTAAAGCCAAAAATTGCTTATTTGGTAGAAAACTTGTATTTTGACTAGTGCATTTCCTGATATAATTTATGTGGACAGTTTAATTGAACACCATAAGTACATGGAACCTTGAGTAGGGTGTGAGATTTTGTAGGTTTGCCCAGTGTTGTGCCCCGATAAATCCTAGAGTGATTTGAACAGTGAATAAAAAAAGTATTTGCAAAAGTATTGCAAAGAATGGCAGAAACGGGGAGAATTCAACTTCTCCATGTGGAGAATTCCTGATATTCTCACAAGCAGTGGGGACAACCAAAGTGATGGGCCGAGCCCTCAACATTGGGGTTTGTTCATATGAAACTCATCCCCACAAAGGATAAGCTAAGCCTACTTAAAATTAGGCCTAAGAGTCACCCCCAGAGAACTTCTTCTATTGCTCAAATGTGGCCTCTCTCTCTCAGCCAACATGGCAAGCAAACTCACTGCCCTCTCCTTCTGTACATGGGACATGACTCCTAGGGGTGTGGACCTTCCTGGCAATGTGGGACCGAAATCCTAGAATGAGCTGGGACTCAGCATCAAGGGATTGAGAAAACCTTCTCAACCAAAAAAGGAAAGAGTGAAATGAGACAAAATAAAGTGTCAGTGGCTGAGAGATTTCAAACAGAGTCGAAAGGTTATCCTGGAGGTTATTCTTATGCATTATATAGATATCACTTTTTTAGTTAAGGTATATTGGAGAGGCTGGAGGGAAGTGCCTGAAAATGTAGAGCTGTTCTCCAGTATCCATGTTTCTTGAAGATGATTGTATAATGATATAGCTTTCATAATGTGACGGTGTGACTGTGAAAACCTTGTGTCTGATGTTCCTTTTATCTATGGTATGGACAGATGAGTAAAACATATGGATTAAAAATAAATAAATAATACAGTGTGCTGATTTGAAAGGATGTATGGACCCTAGAAAAGTCATGTTTTAATCAAAATCCCAGTTCATAAAATGGCAGAATAATCCCTATCAATACTGTATGTTTGAAACTGTAATCAGATTATTTCCCGGGAGATGTGATTTAATCAAGAATGGTTGTTAAACTGGATTAGGTGATGACATGTCTCCACCCATTTGGGTGGGCCTTGATAAGTTTCTGGAGTTCTATAAAAGAGGAAACATTTTGGAGAATGGAGATTCGGAGAGAGCAGAGAATGCTGCAGCACCATGAAGCAGAGAGTCCATCAGCCAGCGTTTAGGAGATGAAGAAGGAAGATGCCTCCCAGGGAGCTTCATGAAACAGGAAGCCAGGAGAGAAAGCTAGCAGATGACGCTGTGCTTACCATGTACCCTTCCAGCTGAGAGAGAAACCGTGACTGTGTTTACTATATGCCTTCTCAGATGAGAGAGAGACCCTGAACTTCATTGGCCTTGATGAACCACGGTATCTTTCCCTGGATGTCTTTGATTGGATATTCCTATAGACTTGTTTTAATTGGTACATTTTCTTGGCCTTAGAACTGTAAACTAGTAACTCATTAAATTCCCCTTTTTAAAAGCCATTCTGTTTCTGGTATATTGCACTCTCGCAGCTAGCAAACTAGAGCATACGGGGAACAAATGTTAAAATAAATTTAGTATATTGAAATGCTAGTGATCAATGAAAGGGAGTGGTAGGGGGTATAGAAAAAAATAGGGGAAACAAAGGCTAAAATATATTGGGTAGATGGAAATACTAGCAATTAATGAGAGGGAGGAATAAGGGTTATGTTATGTATGAGTTTTTTTCTTTTTATTTCTTTTTCTGAATTGATGCAAATGCTCAAGAAATGATCACGGTGATGAATATACAACTATGTGATGATATTGTGAGTTATTGATTATATACCAAGAATGGAATGATCATATGGTAAGAGTGTTTGTGTTTGTATGTTATGTTTAAAAAATTAATTTGAAAAAAATATATCATTTGGTGATCATGGTGATGGATACACAACCTTGTGATGATATTATGAGCCATTGGTTGTGCATCATATATGGACTGTATATGTGTGAATATTTGTCAATAAAAATATTTTAAAAGAATATCATTTGAGCATGAGCCATTTTTTAGCATGGTTGTGTCCAATAGCCGTCTCATCTATAACGTGACCAAAGGATTGCTTTGGTCATTGATTTGATAAATGTTTATGGGAACACATGCTAAGTGACAGATATTCTTCAAGACCCTGGGGAGACAATAAGGAAGAAAACAGACAGACAGCAACAAACAAATCTTGCCCTTATGGAGTCATTTCCGTACCAGCCATCTGGGTGATTGGCCAGGCCCAAGTGCGGGAACCAAGTTTTGTTCTCCTCTCCTCATGACTGAGTTCTGCCAGCATGGCTCTTGCTCCTAAACTGGTCCCAAATCTGCCCACCTCTCACCATCTCTGCCGATTTGGCCTAGGCTTGAGACATCATCATCTCTCAGCTAAGCTGCGGCAACAGTTTATTAACTGGTCCATTTGCCTCCAGCCTTGCCCGCATGGTCTGCTCTGTACACGGAAGCCTCGGTGAGCTTTCCAAACCAAAACTCAGCTCTTGCCCTTTGAAGCTAAATAGATCTGTTGAGAACAAAGCTCTAGATAGTCATATCTATCTCAATAATAAAAAGGACAGTAGCCACAGGAAGTACGTGGGTGTTTATGGGACTCTTTGTGCATATGAAGAGTCAGTGTTGGTTTTCTTTTCTCTGGCAGTGGAAAATGTCATAATGATACACTCATTTGTATAATTTGCTGCCTCAAAAAAAAAAAAATCAGTTCAGGTCTCTCTCCTGCCTCAAATCTCCTGGTAGCTTCTCAGAGCAACCAGACATAAAATCCAAACTCCTTATCTTGGGTGCCAGAGCCTACATGATCTGCAGCTGCCAACCATCCTTGCTTATCTCCCTGTCTTCTGCATTTACTCTTGCCCCCACTTCTCCCAACCTTCTTCCTGCTGTTTAGACGCACCATGCCACTGTGCACTGGAGACCTTTCAGTTTGCTGTTCCTCCTTCCTGCGACACTCTTCCCCCACCCCGCTTCTTGGCAAGCCTGCCTCCTCCTTTCAAGCGTTCAAACATTAACAGGATGTAAATGGGACTTTTCCTGTTATTTGGAAATTCCAGCAAAAGCCCGGAGGTGATGCAAAGGGGCTTCTCAAGAGGGCTACCACATGGTCTCCAACTTCCGTCCTAGGGCTGGTGTCAGAACTGTCTGTACCGGCCAGCCCCTACCTTCTTATCTAATCTTTTTGAGATGATTGGGAAGGGGAGAAAAAGGGACGTTGAGTGAGAATCATCAGAGCAGTGGGGAGTGCAGTGTTTGCGGTGAGGGGTGATCCTCAATCTCACCAACCTCTGGGGGAGCCACAAGAGAATCAGCTATAGAGAAGGAGGGTCTCTCAGAGGAGAAACTGGCATCCAGTTTCCAAGTTGATTTGCTAATTTGCCCATGGGTTTGTCTGAATAAGGTAGGAGAGCATTGGCAATATTTCAGGGTGGGCATGACGCCAGAAAGGGAGCTGCCTACACTCCTGCTGTTGACCTGGCCAGAATGGAAGAAATTCCAGTTGGCAAAGTGGACATTGTAGTAGGCTGGTGGACTTGGGCCCCACAGGCCTTCCAGGGAATTCACCAGCACTTGAAGGCCTATCATAGGGAGGGTATCTGCAGCTAGTGTTGGCTGGAGGAGCAGAAACATCTGATCTAGAGAGATCTGCAGTGGTGGTCAGATGGGTATCTGCAGCTAGTGTTGGCTGGAGGAGCAGAAACATCTGATCTAGAGAGGTCTGCAGTGGTGCTCAGATGAGTAAAGAGACTGGTGTGACTTTCCTCTCCTGCCCACTGCAGTGGAGGAACTGGGCCTTGTGGTGGGAGTGGGTAGAGGAGCTCAGCTAGAGATCCTACTCTTTCCCTATCTCCATTCCTAGAACTCAGGGTTCCAGCTCAAGACTACTTTGTGTGAGGTTGGGGAAGTGGGTAAGAGATTTAAATAGAGTTTGAGGTTGAAGTTTTGGAGTAGACTGGATTTTTAATAACCAGGAAGTCGGTGGCTCTTCTGTGTCTGCCTTGGACCTATTCTCAGCCTTTCTCAACTGTACTTGGTATTGGGGGTGGGGACCTAGTCCCTGCCAGCTTTGCTTCTCTTGCTGCTGTGTCGGCTGCCTTCTGCCCACGTTAGGTTAAACCCAGGTGTTACCACAAACACAGCTCTTCCCATAGAAGGGCCCGCCTGACCCGGAGCTGTAAAGGAGAAACATGTCTCAGTGTGAAGGTGATTTACTGCAAGTGCAATTTACAAGGAACTGGAGGCATCTTCCCAAAATCAGTTCAAAGCGAGGATGTGAGTTAGGGTTTTTATATAGGTACAGGGAAGGGGTGTCAAAAGCTAGGTAAAGTCCACATGATTCATTCTTGTTGGGTCAGTTATGACGTTGGATCTTTGTGAGGAGGACACAAGCAATTTCTCTTCCTGTGTTTCAAGCATGCCTTATTGTTCCAGCGTCAGTGATTAGCTTTACATACTGATGTACATGCTCTTACGTGCAGGATCCTCATGACTCTTTTCAACTTTCAAAAAAAAAACTTTCGTCTTTTAGGGAGAAAGTTACTGATTCACTGGGCCACAGGTTGTTCTTGATGCTATTCTGTTATCTTATTCCTGTAAGCAGAGCTCAGAAGGTCTGATTAATGTCCTGAGAACTAAGTACAAATAGTAGATTGCCAAGCTCAGCTAGGGTAAGCTTATTCTCCAGCTATCACAGGCAATGGTGAAGGATTGGAAAGCAAGAGAATTGTATAGTGAAGGTATTTCCGCTGTACCTTCACTGCCTCCTGGGGAATTTCTAGTTGTGGGCTGTTTCTTCTTTGTGTCTCCAGGCCTAGCATGTTTCCCACTTTCACTCTTTGATCTCAGCTTCTGGGCTCTGGAAATGTGTTCTCCTCCATTTGTCCCTCTTTTGATAATATCTGGATAGCCATACTTGCCTTGTTCAGCTTCTCAGCTCTTCCATCACCTATGATGCTAATTGCTTGCATCAACTTCTCTCTGTTTCAAATACTTAAAGTGCTTTTAGTCTACTGAGTGGGTTTTGACTAATACGTTTCCTCCAAGATCTATATGGGTCTGCAAATGTAGCTGATAGTTGAGAGTGGCAGTAGAAAGAAAATATTGTCTATATTTTAATTGAGGCATCTCAATAACCCACTTGCAGATATCTTACCTCAAATGTCATCTCTTCAAAAGGGTCTCTCCATTCCAGCAAAGGCAGCTCTCTGCTCCCCCACCATCTCCATCTTACTCTGCTCCATTACTATTCTGTCTTCTTTTAGCACTTACGTATTGGTCTGCATCTTTACTATCTGTGTTCTCCCACTAGAACCAAAGATCCTTGAAGATGGTGATTCTTTTTCTATACTCCTACATGGTTCATAAATAATTAATAATCAACTGACTACCATCAGCAACTGATTAAGTAGAATGTGCATCACCCAGAAACCCATGACTTCTATCAGTAGGAGACTGCTGGACGTTACTTTGGGTGGGAACTCGTGAGGAGGGTGTGAGTGCATTTTTATTGCATGAGTATTAGAGTAATTCTATATATGGGGAATGTGTGTGTGTGTGTGTTGGTGTGTGTGTTAAATACCCAAAAGTGGAATGTTATGGACAGCTTTTATTTTCGTTTGCCCATTAGTTTCCCACTTTTGTAGTAGCCCCTTTGTTTGAGGAGATCCTCAAAGAGACCCCACCTATTATTGTTCCTATTAACAGAGAGTCAAAGATTTTAAAATATGCCATCTATTCTGGCATTGCTGAGTCTGAGCCCCAAAAACCTTATAATACAGTGTGGAGGATGATGTCTGGATTTGAAATGAACTCTCTAAGGAGAGAGGGGAGGTTGGACCGCTGAGTGGGACTGTGGCAGATGCCTCTTGCGTCAGCATCACGGGGCTTCAGCCCATCTCTGATTTCAGGCACAGCGTGGGTAGACCTTTCTGACTCACCTCCTGCTGCCGGTGTTCCACCTTGAGACTCACGCCATGTACCTTTCTACGTTCTGCCTGGGGCCCTTCTCCAAAGCCAGAAAGTGCGGTGGCTTGGCTTGCAAGCGGAGAACAGAAGTTGCAAGCAGAGACCAGAAGTGCATCTGAAGTGCAGAGGAGGTGACATCCTCTGCTTCAACCAGTGCAGGATGACAGCCATGAATAAATGCCCCAGTCACCTGTCCATTAGGTGGGCACATGCAGGTAATGTTCTGCATGTTTCTCAGAAGTCCTGGTGCAACTGAGCAACTATAGGTGACAGTTATGAGCTCAATAATGCACCCAGAGTCACCTTTTCCCTCTTTTCCTGGTTTCCTCTCCCTATTCCCTCACTCCTGCTTCTTCAGAGCAGCTGCACCAAATCCTTGTCTCAGGCTCTGCTTTTGAAACCCCAAAATGTTCCTTATAGGCCAGGAAATATTATATGGACACCGAGTAGGATGAATGGTAGATTCATCCCCTAAGCCAGCATCCCTCCTGCTTGTAGGGATGCCACGAAGAAACTTACACTGTAGAGTTGAACAGAAAATGCTCTACTATCTAAGAGCTGTGACACTTGGGATCAGGTGGTTTTGCTGCAGACACTCTTAGTGTAACACTTCCTTGAACTCTGAGGGAGCAGCATGGCTTGAACTGGCAGGGCTCTGTATCAGTGGCAGCTGTGGTGGTTTAGGTGGCGGGACCACGAGAACAGGGTGATCGTGTCAGAGCTCAGCTCCTCAAGACCTCCACGGGTTCAGCAACACCAGCTGGCCATTAACTGTCAATGGGCCACTGACACTCGGAGAGTGAGTCTGGCCGCAAGGGACATGCCAGAGTTCCCTTCTCCCAGGAGGTCCCCGCAGGTGGACAACGAGCAGGACTAAGTCCCAGGCAAACATAAGCAACCCTGGAATGTTTGCAGGAAGAAATTTTGAAGAATATTTGAGGAAGGAAATGACTGAGCTCTGTGCTAATTTCACCTCTAGAGGCTCAGACTTGTAACTTTGGTTTTAAAAGAAACATGAGCTTTTTTTTGTCATCACAAGTTGGCAACATCTGGACTTATTTTACAACCATATTATCAACAGCTATCAAGACCAGTGCTTCCAACTTACTGCCCTCCCCCTCTCTACATGGGACATGACTCCCAGTGGTGTGGACCTCCCTGGCAACGCGGGACAGAAATCCTAGAATGAGCTGGGACTCAGCACCAAGGGATTGAGAAAACCTTCTTGACCGAAAGGGGGAAGAGTGAAATGAGACAAAATGAAGTGTCAATGGCTGAGAGATTCCAAACATAGCTGAGAGGTTATCCTGGAGGTTACTCTTACGCATTAAATAGATATCACCTTCTTAGTCAAGATGTAATGGAAAGGCTGGAGGGAACTGCCTGAAAATGTAGTAGCCATGTGTCTTGAAGATGATTGTATAATGATACAGCTTTCACAGTGTGACTGTGTGATTGTGAAAACCTTGTGTCTGATGCTCCTTTTATCTACTTTATTGACAGACGAGTAAAACATATGGATTAAAAATAAATAAATAATAGGGGGAACAAATGTTAAAATAAATTTAGTAGATTGAAATGCTAGTGATCAGTGAAAGGGAGGGGTAAGGGGTATGGTATATATAAATTTTTTTCTGTTTTCTTTTTATTTCTTTTTCTGAATTGATGCAAATGTTCTAAGAAATGATCATGATGATGAATATACAACTATGTGATGAAAAAAAGAATGCTCACATTGTATGTTGATTGGTTTTATTAGTAAAAACTGAAAAAAAAAAAAAAAGGAATAGAGATGCTGGAATGAGGTTTAGATGGCTAAGAGGCCCTGTGTTACCTTCCCCAGAGCTGGGATGTTTGGTTGAGGTTGATCTCAACTGGGTGTCTACACCCGCAGGAGCTGGGAAATGAAGACACGTGGAGGGGCAGAGGTTGGCATAGCTCAGGGAAGAAGAAAGGAGAGGCTAAATGTTCTATCAGCAGCAGGGTCCTCTGAGGCTCTCTGGTCTGCTCCTTTTCTCTCCAGCTGAGAAGACACTGGATTAGTACTTAACCAGAGGCCAGGAGAGAGGGTAGAGTTTAGAGCTGCCCCTAGATCTGAGATGGAAACAGCCCTGGACTTGAGCTCCAAAAGATTCTGCCACTCACAACTTATGTGACCTCAGAGAGGCCACATAAAAATGAAGGTGCCCGTGGGAGAAAGAACAAAGACCAAGGATGATGGTGGAGTTACACAGAGAAGGTTGGGTTTAACAAATGAACACGAGTGCCGAATCATTATACTGCTGTTTCTTCTAGCCTCCAGTACCTTAGGGCAGCTAGAAGTAAAAACCTAAAATTGTGGAATTGTAACCCATACCAACTCGGAAATCTGTTCTGTATCTACTTATTGAAGCGTACTTTGAAAATCATTGTTTTTTTTTATATATATGTTATATTTAACAATAAAAAATGTTTAAAAAATAAAATAAAATGTATATAAAACATAAAATAAAATCCACCTTAATCCACATACTACATATTGGGACACATTGATGTAGATGTCACCATAATATCTCCTGATGGCGTCTCATCATATTTCTAGAACACAACAATGTTCTCTGCTTTTTGAGATCTTAATTGTCCATTAATTTTCTTATCTTATAATTCTTTCACTGAGTTTTTTCCTCAGAAGGAGTACAAGGATGGTGTGTTAGTTTGTTAAATGCTGCTGGAATGTAGTATACCAGAGATGGAATGGCTTTTGAAAAGGGATTTATTATGTTACAAGTTTACAGTTCTAAGGCCAGAAAAATGTCTAAACTTAAGGCATCCAGAGAAAGATACCTTGACTTAAGGAAGGCCAATGTCTGTCACAGGGAAAGATACATGGCTGGCATCTGTTGATCCTTGTCCCCAGTTCCATTGCTTCCAGCTTCTGATGCCAGTGGTTTCTTCTTTAAGCGTCTCTCGCTTACTTCCTCCAGGATACCATTCTAGGTTCTGGCTTACTTAGTATCTCATGGGAAGGCACATGGTGATGCCTGCTGGGCTGTGCATCTCCAAACGTCCACGTCTAGGCATTGGCTCTCTCTGTCGGCACTCCAAGCATCTCCACATGTCCATATCTCTATTGGCTCTGTCACTTCCTCCAAAATGTTTCCCCTTTTAAAGACTGCAGTAAACCAAACAAGACCCACCTTGAGTGGGTGGAGTCACATCTCCATCTAATCAAAGGCCACACCCAATTGGGCATGTCACATCTCCATGGACGTAATCTAATCAAAGATTTCTACCCTAAACAATAGGTCTGGCCCCACAAGATTGGATCAAGATTAAAACATGGCTTTTCTAGTTTTATAGTTTCAAACCAGCACAGGTGGTATAATTTTGAGTCTAGGAATTTCCAAAACTGTCTCTCTTATGCTCTCATACTTGAAAGTTTGAGTTCTCATATGTGAAAGTTTGGCTGGCTGAAGAATTTTAATATAATAATTCTTAATCCACAGGATTATGTAGACTCCAGTCTTGTCACTTTTAATATTGCAAGTGAGAATTTCCATGTCTATCTGAATTTCTTTCTGGATGGAAGTTTGTAGAATTTTTACATTATCTTTGAAATTCTGGTTTAGCTATATTTGTCTTGGAATGGTCTTTTGGAACAATTCTGCCTAGCACTTGGCAAACAGTTTCAATTGTAGATGAAGCTCTCAGCCCAGTAGAGTTCTCCTTCATTACTTTGTTCATTAATATTTGTTGTCTTATTTTCCTGGCTGCTAAAATAAATACCATACAATGGGATGACTTAGCAATGGGAATATACTGGCTCACAGTTTGGAGGACAGGAGAAGTTCAAAATTGAAGCGTCGCTATGGCAATGTTTTCTTCCTGAAGACTGTGGCGTCCTGGGTGAGCCTTGGTCCTCAGCTTTTTTGTCACTTGGCGATACATATGGCAATGTCATCTCCTTTCTTCTTTTGGGTTTCTTTGACTTCCTTCTTCGTGTGGCATTCTCTCTCTATTCTGAATTTCATATGGTTTGTAAAGGAATCCAGTAATCTGGACTTAAAACCACCCTGATTCAGGTGGGCCTCACCTTAACCAAAGTAACATCATCAGATGGGCCCACCTCCCCATCAGAAGGCAGACCAAGACGAAAAACATGTCCAAACTGGGGTGTACAATTCAATCCACCACACTTGTCTTCATCCATTCTTCTTTCTTATTCCCAGCTCCATTCTGGAAATATTGGAACATGATGTATATTTCCCTCTCTCTTGTCTTTTATCTCATGAGTTTTGTTCTGTGCTCTGAGAGGATCATAGTAGTTCTTATGAATTTACCCGTTAATTCACTGCATCAGTTTTCAATAGCATATGTGCTGTAGTTCTGTTTTATTAGGGAACGTGCAATCATACATTTTATCTTCAAGGACTCTTTCTTGTTCACCTAGTATTCCATTCCATGCTCCTTCTACCCTCTGAAATTTCTCTGAAAACCCAAATTTGAATTTTTTAAAAAAGTATTTTATTTTTTCTGTAACAATTATTTTTAATGAAAGCCATTTGTTCCAATTGACCTCTGGGCATCCTTTCTCTGAGGCTGCTGAATCTCCTCAGGTGGCCGATGCTTGTTGTTATACTAATATTCATAAATATGAACGTCTACATTGGAGAGGACTGGTCGCTGCTCTGGGGGCTGTCAGCAAGTAAGTAGATCCCCATGTGCTTCCCAGCTGCTCCCCAGCCTGTCTGTGCCCTCAGGCCCTGCTGGCACAGCCCTGTGGGTGTCAGCATCCCAACAGATTCACAGGCAGGTCCGGCCTGGGGTTGTGAGATTTTCACAACCATATCAGGCTTATATCTTCCAGAAAATTCTCAGGGTGTTTGACTATTTGATTTTGTTCTTCCTCATTTAACAGTAGGGCTGAAGATTCTTTTCCTATTTTTATGGTTTTAATCATCTCAATAAGATTTGGGGAAGGAAAGGACACTCTTGTAAGTTCAAACTGCTAACTTGAAATAAGGCCTGAGTACCTTTCCTGTTAGACTACGCCCAATAGGGCAGCCCACGTGCCTCAGACTTGCCCGTTGCCAGGCAGACTTCCAACTTGCACTCACCAGTGGTGGGCTCTCTGCCTGACAGCTTTTTCTGAGGCCTCAGCCCATCCTGCCTGAGCAATTCTTGGCCAGATGTACCAAAATTTAATGACTGATGGGGTTGGTGCGTAAATTCCCTAGCTCCCTTGTCCCCTTCTTTGGAAACTCTAAGGTACTTGTTCTGCACTGGCTCCCAGATTTCCTAAGCACAGGGTATGACCTAGTGACCCACAGCGTCCAATAGTATGGACAACTGACGTCACAAATGGTTCCCACTAACTGTAAAGGCTGCCTTGCATGGGGGAGCCCGCCCCCCTACCGGTGTTTCCTGGGGTTGCCTCCCAAATAAACTCCTTGTAAATGAATCCTCATCTCAGGGAGAACCCGAACTAAAACTGACTGAATTGTGGCAGGCTTTCTAGAAAGTTCTGTTTCCTGGGGTACAGAATAAACTGGAGGGGAGAAGCTGGAGGTCAGGAGGTGAGCACAGGGGTGTGAGCAGCAGTCCTACAGAGGGTAAGAGAAGCACGGAGAAAGAGCAAATGCACGCAGTAGAGAAAGAATGCCTCCAGATATTTTAAAAATATGTCGACACTTTAAAAATCACAGTTGTTATCATGGAAATATCCAGACTTTGTTGAACTTCCTCGCACTTCGTTTATAGTTGATAATTATCACCATGATAATTGCTGCTATATCTAAGGAGGCGTTCAGTTATTGTATTGTCATTGTATTAGTGAATGAATGAATGAATGAATGAATGAACGAATGAATGAGTAACTGACTCCCAGACCACTGGATGGACGGTGTAACCATTCACTGAGAGGGGCCAGAGGAAAATGAGCAGGTCTGAGGGAAACTGCGGTGGGGTAGGCAATCTCCTTCTACCAGTTTATCAGCTAGCAGAGTATTTGGGGCCCTTCTTGGAACTCAGGGTCCGGGACAGCCTTAGTCAGAGGGATCATCAGATGATTTAGCAGTGGTCTGGCACACACTCCTGTCACTCAGAAGTGATCCAGCCTAGCGCCAGGGCTGAGTGCTGGAGGCCCTGGTGGTCCAGGTGATAACACTTCATTTATTGGATTACAGAGAGGATGAGCAGAGAGGCAGAGGCCAGGGCCGTTGGGGGATTTCACCAACAATGGGCAGAGCTGTACCGGCGTGCACTTAGAGTCTCAGCCCTGCAGAGGAACCAGGCGGGTTAGAAGATCTCCTCCATCAAGGTTAGAGAGGGTCCCCCAGCTCCTCCTAAGAGGACTCTTGGGCAGGATGCGAGAGGGGACACCAACCAGCTGCTGCCTCGGGGCCAGAACTCCCTTCCCAGTTCACCCTTAAAACCTCCCTGGGAGAGTAGGCTCCATTACTTATCCCTATTTTACAGATGAAGAAACTAAGCTGGAGGGAAGGATTGAATATAGCAATGGTTTTGGTAACTTGGGAATTTTCAATAACTTGCCTAAGATTTAAGTGGCACAGCCAAAATTCAAACTCATACAAAGCTGCTTCTACGTTCAATTGTCTTATAAATTGGGGTATAAGATGGAAGACAAAGGAGGAAATCAGCCAGCGGCTGTCAGGGCACCTTGGTATCAGCTTTGAGGAGAGTTAGAGGTGTCTTGGGGGCCCAAGAGCTCAGTGGGTGTCCAGAAATTTTTTCCAGCTGTTGGTGAAGCAGAGATTACACACTTATACCAGTCCCGCTAGCAAGGCTCTAGGAGTTGCGGGGAGGAGGAGATTTTTACAAGGTTGAAACTGTCTATGACATCAGGAATGGCTTGGTGGATTTGAAAAATTATTTATCTTTGTATCTCCAAACCCAAACATGGTCCTAGGTACAAAATCATTACTGAAGAAATGTATCTGAATGAATGAGTAAATAAAACTTTGCTTGATCTCTCTGAAGCACAGATATGACTGCATTTTTGTTTTCTTAAAATCTTACCAAGAAGCCCCAGCAGTTCCAGGATAAAGTCCAAACACCTTATCTAAGAATTAAAAGCCAGCATGATCTCATCTCTATCATTCCACCGCAACATACCCTCCATTCAACCCTTCCCTGCAGCTGTATGTGGGAGAATCTACCACTTCCCATTAGCTGATCTTTGCAGCCCCCCAGCCCACACCACAGTCATGACTACACAGCACAAGTTGGAGGTGCGCTTCCCCAGAATTAATATGCTCCGAGGTAGAGAAGGTCTTCTCTTTCCAGTGTAGTCACTCTGCCATGGAGTAATGTAGGCCTGGAGCTGTCTGCCAACAAGCCCCTGCCTGAAGGAATCTTTTCCTCAGTTGGAGGGAAGGAAGTCACATACAGAGAAAAGCAGAAGCAACACAGAGAAAGAAATAGAGAATTGACCGAGTGACCACAGTGCCACAGTCTTTAGATCCCTTGTCCTGTCCTTCCGGGTTTTTCTTGAGCCCAACCATTCCTTCTTTGTTTGTTTATGTCATTTGAGCTGTATTTCCATTATTGACTAATGCAGGGTGTCTAGTCAAGTACTCAGCTTTACTGACTCACTGATTCCACAGTCTCCTTCTCGGTCTACCTTCAGATTCAAGCACATGACATTGTCTGAGCCTTATAACCTGCAGAGGGTGCAGGAGCTTTGAGGGTGACTCCTATAAGCCGTCCTCCTTGTTTCCTCTACCCCTTCAGGGTGCAGAGCCTGGGTCCACCATGATGTGGCCAAGTCCAGGCTGGCCAAGAGGATTTTCCTGGACCTTCTTCTTTGCTGTTCCACCCCTTCCTGTCCTTGCCTACTGTCTTAATCCTTTTGCTCTCTCCGAAGTTCTGCCACCTCACGGGGCCTGGCTTCTGGCATGGATGTGGTGGCCATTTCTGTCCTTCTGATTCTGTTGCTTGGAAGGAGACTTTAGAGCCACAGCCTTCACGACGTGAGGGTCTGCAATATGGACCCAGCAAGGATCCAAAAGACCTCTGGCCTTGTAAAGATGAGCGATTTGCAGCATCTCTTCCTCTCCTTATTATATATACTTTAAGAGTGTTAGTCTTCTTTCCAGCCTGGAGGTGCATTCAAAAGGCCTCCAAGCCCGAAGATGACATGAAAGCTTGGAGATCCTTCTGCCACCATTTTTCAACTGTGACAAGGTCCAGATGTAAACCCCCCAGATGTTCACAGGAGGATGCATGACAAAAGGCAGGCGGATCAGGGGGAAAAGGGTATATCACAGAGGAAGCAGAATCTGCCCTGGCTATTGGCAGGATGGGCTCAACCTAGAGAGATGCAGGCTTTCCTGCCACGGCCTCTGTGGCTTGCTTGTGTCTGCATGAGGACACCAGGCGGATGGCCTTTGGCCTGGGAGATGTTACCAGAAAGCTCATGTGGGGCCTAGTATTGAGTCCAGGGTCTTAGATGCCAGGCCCAGGATTTTGACCTGCATTCTAAATCTGAATGGGGTTAGGGTGGATTCAGTGTCACTGACTGGAAGGGCCGGTGATGTCCTCTTCTAGCACATGAAGGAATATTTACAGGAGAGGGGTCTAAGCCTCAGCTCTCTCTCCAGGGATTAGCCTAAGGGAACTTTCTTTCTTTGGGGTCTGCCCCACCCCCCACCCCACAGTGGACTCAGGCTCAAATGGACTTGCCTTTCACTTCAGGACCTTAGGAGCCTCTTGGTCTGTCTCCTTCTGCTGTTTCTGTCCATCACCAGGGCCCCTGGCCCCCAAGCCTGTTCACTCTGTGGGTAGGCTATTCTTAAGCAACCCAGCTCTCCGGCCTTTCCCAACTATAGCCATCTTCATTCGATGACTCATCAGGAAGACTCTCACCAGGCTTCCAGTTAGGGCAGCCCTCAGGGAGGGCTTTTCCTTTCTCCTCAATTTCCTTCCCACTCTTGGGGTGATCAGGGTGAATTCTTTGCCAAGTTTCTGAACCAGTTCAGCCAAATGGGAGGAGGTATCCAGCATGCCAGATGCCTGGTGCTTACATTTCTCCAACAGGGTGAAACCACCAGCCAGAGAGTCATGGACATGGGCAGGGAGGAGTTGGTAGGCAGCCTTGAGTGGGTGGTTTCTTTGAAGGAGCATGGCCTCTGGGGTGAGACAGATCCCGAGTCGGAAACCAGCCCGGCCACTCACCCTCACTGTCCCTGTGCTCTGGAGCAAATTCCTTCCCAAGCCTCAACTGTGCTATTCATCTGTACAGTGGAGATGAAACTATTGACTTTGCAGGGTTATTATGAAAAGCAAATGGCCTTTGTAATGGATGGCAGAGATGGTAGCACAACACTGTGAATGTAATTAATTCTACTGACGTGTACACTTAAAATGGAAATTCTGGTCATCTTCCATGTCAGTAGTGGGAAATAAAGGGACTAGGAAAAAAAAAGTCAAACAGAAGAAAGCACCCAGAAAAAATCTTTTTATGTTCACTCACATGAAAAAAATCAAAGCATACAGCATGAAGATATACATATCTCAGAAAATTCATCCCTATAGATCTTTTTGTTTAAGTAAACGTTGCAGTTATATTTCAAGAGTTGCCAAAGGGAAGTCCATAAAATCACGGTGTGGGGGGCTGGCAAGGAAAAGATAATGGTATGCTGTTTGTTTTTTAGTTTCAGATAATTTGGAGTTTGGTTTTCCAAGCCAGTCAGAGTTATATAAACAGATGCCATACTAAAATATGAAAATATAAATCTCCTAAAGCATGATGGCAATAAAATTTTAGGGGCAAAAAAAACCCCACTGAAGTCTGGTAATATGAGTAAACACAAGTAGGATCATTTGAGTAGTTGTGTTTCTCCGCGTGGGCAGCAGTTCCAAATGATGTATGTATGTTCAAGAATAAAGCATTCGGTCTGCATATAGCTTAGAAAGGGGTAACATTTCTAAAAAATGAATTTGTAGGAAAACACGAAGGACATCTTACACTCAACGACAATTTCAAAAAGGAGGAACTGACTCTAAAGGATGCAGTGGGCAGAGTGCTATGCCTTTGTTTTCGACTTGCTCTTAACCTGCGTGGGAAAGCCTTTCCGTCACACTGCGTGGATTTTCCCACAGAATCCAGCACCAACATACGGATCAGACATTGTCTTTGATCTGAGTCCCCTATGTCTTCGGTTTTGAGTATACTGAGGTATGTTCTCTTTGGTTGCTGACGTGACGAATGTGTAATAAAAAACTGTAATATTTACAACATTTAAACACTTTTTTAACATTTCAGTGTCAACTTTTCACATAAGAAAATTGGGAAAATTCTTAAGAATCACTGGAAGGTGGTTACTTCCTCGCGTCTGTCATGAAACTGTTCTCGATGCACAGGACGATTAGGCTGTTAGCACAGCTATATGCTTTCTGGTCCAGAATCTTCCCCGTGCTCAGTGGAGATGCGAATCCCGTGACCTCCATGCCCGCGGTTCGCCACGCTTCACAGTAGTTATCCACAAGGCGCACTCCATGGGGGCTGGAGCCATGCCAAACAACCTTCTGGGGCCTATGGAGCAAATTTTATCACGTTACATTTTGAAACAATACCGGGATCATAAATCTTGGTGAGCGAAATGGCCTAAGTCCAAGGAATCGAGTTCAAACTCCCTCACCTCCACAACCTGACCCTAAACGACTTCTCTATCCTCATTGCTCTTTTCCAACTCTCTAGATACAGTGTTCCGCCCACATGCGGCTATAGCTGTTCCCCAGTCATCCCCTTGGCGTTCGTGAATCTGAAAGCTTGCTCTGAGGTCCCCTGGTCTGGGAAAGCCTCACTTCCATTTTCATCTTCTTATCCTTCAAAGTCCAGGAGATGCCTCTTCTCGCATGAAGCCTTCTCTGATCTTTGCCCCCCCCAAAACAATGGACATTTCCTCTGTGCTCCTGTCCTATAATGCGTCTCCATTTTCTAACAACAGTATTCTGTCTAGGACTGCAGCTCGTGTCTATCTGTCTGCCCCATAGACTGAGTCACTCAAGGGCTTGACCGTGTAGGCCTATTGCCATGCATTTCAGGCCTGCCTTAGACCAGGCCCCCAGGGAAGGTTGGTGGAATTGCCCTATTGGGAAAAGCACACATAATTTTTAAAGTATTGGAGGACAACGCACAGAACAGGGTTTCTGAATACCAGAGGACATATCACTTACCACTTATTAAGTACCTACTGCATGCTAGATGTTCTCACACATACTCATTTTCTTCTCACAGTAATCCTTAAGCCATACATAGGGTTATTGTACCCATTTGCCAGGCAAGGCTGCTGAGACTCAGAAAGTGGAAGGCCCTTGTCCACTCCCATACTGAGCTACTGGACCCAAGTCTCCTGGTTTCAAGGCTAAGGCACTTCCCATAGCCTGCGGCTGCCTCTCTGAGGCTCTATGCTGGCGTAATCCCAGAGGACAGCTGATGAAGGCATCCCATTGTTAGGATGTCTCCTAAAACTGTCTTTCACACTATATACTGCTAGGGCTCTCAATTCCACTTACCAAGAAGGATCTGTCATTACGTCTCGGCCATCAAAGGAGTATATAGGCACATGCGTGTTGAACTGGCCTCCATGGCCAGAAAAAATTGTATCCCAGTTATTAAAAAGCACTTGGCCCTGTGGAGACAAAATATCACATCATAATCTCTACACCATCAGCCGGCAAATGGATGAGCTCTTCACTTATTCTTTAAGTCCCATAGGCCACGTCACACCTAAGCCCCTAGTCCCAACCAAAAGCCTGGACAGAAAGGGAACTCGGGACATATTTGGTGTCTGATTTGAGAATCCATCCTCAAACCCTTCTGATTTTCCTGCCTTATTTTTCGAGAGTAAGTTCTCTGATGACATGTTTGTGTTAGGCTCCTCCCCATCAAAAGTGCGGCTTAGGTCTTTATTTTATTGTTGTTCATATCCCAACTGGGAAACGGGAGTCTGGAGCCTGGAAGGAGGTGGCTGCTTTCACAGTATAACTGAAGAATTTCATAAGGCCCCACCTCTCCAGCAAATGAGGGGCAGAGAAATATTTGCCAGGCTTTGCCAGCCTAGAAGTGCAGAGAGCCTGAACTGGGGGGCAGGGCCCAATGCCTGGGTCCTGAGATTAGCATTCGCAGCCTGTTCTCCAGGGTCAGTTGGCAGATAGCCTGTAGAAGGCCTCCCTGGGCAGGCCCCAGAGACCTAGGCCTGGGACTCAGGGAACCTAATCTTAATCTGCAGGGATGCTGACCAAACTGCTGTCTTCCTCTGAACCTCAGTTTCCTTATCTGATAATCTGATCATTTTTTATTAAAGGTATCTATTAAGGTAACAGATATACAAACAAAGCAAAACTATATGAATGAAAGGGGTGATTCTCACCCCTCCTGTCTGCTCCAAAGTCACAAACCAGCCAAAAAGGAAGGGCCACTGTAAATATAGAAAAAGTGAGGTCCAGAGAGGGAAAGCAACTTGCCCAAAGTCACACAGCCTTGAGCCAGCACACTTATGATGTTCTGCAGAAACAACCTCCATCAGTCCCTGGGAAGGGAGATCAAAGTTGTATAGAAGACACGGGGAATGTATCTTTACCTTGAGGTTCACTATCGGAAGGCTGTATCTCTCTGCTTTCCTCACGACCGTGGAGAGATCTTGCAAATGGGTGGATAGGAATGCTCGGTAGGTAGACAACAATCCTGCAGCCCTGGCCTGCTGGAAGCACTGGAAATCAGCTCGGATGTCCCCAGAAAACGGCATGTTCAGAGCGACCAAGTGCAGCTACAAAAAGTTAAGTGAGATCAATGATCCTGTCATTAAAAGGGCTGAAGGCAAACTCCAACCCCCATCATCATCTCACACTCCTCCTAAGAACCCAGACTCTTTAGGAGGGAAGGCATGTCAGAGGTCGTCTTATTAAACCTCTAGCTGGCGTGGGATTTCAGCCTCTGCTTGACCATCTCTAGTGAAGGAGAACTCACGGTCTCCCAAAGCAGCCCGTTTCATTCTCAACAGCTCTACTTGGTAGAGATGGCTTCCTTATAGGGCAAAACAAAACAAAACACTGCCTGGACCAAATAAAGTGCTTTGGAGATCTGAATCCTGCTGTCCAGGCATTAGGGGAAACCTCTGAGTCTGTCCCCAGCCCTGTGTGTGTTTTAAGCTGTGTGCCAGTTTGAAAGGATTATGTGCCGTAGAAAAGCCATGTTTTAATCCTGATCCATTTTGTGGAGGCAGCAGTTTTTTTTAATCCCTATTACTGTAGGATGGAATCTTGATTAAATTCTCTCCACGGAGATGAGACACATCCACCTGTGGGTATTAAGCCTTGCTAAGAGGGAGATGTGACTCCACCCATTCCAGGTGGGTCTTGATTAGTTTTACTGGAATCCTTTAAAAGAGGAAACCATTTTGGAAAGTTTTAGAGCCACGAGATCCATGAGAGCCCACGCAGCCAGAAACCTTTGGAGTTGAAGAAAGAAAATGTCCCCAGGGAGTTTCATGAAACAAGAGGCCTGGAGCGAAAGCAAGCAGACGTTGCCACATTCACCATGTGCCTTTCCAGTTGAGAGAGAAACCCTGAAATTCAATGCTATTTCTTGACTGAAGGTAACCTCTGGTTGGTGCCTTCATTTGGACATTTTTATAGACTTGATTTAATTGGGGCATTTCCATGGCCTTAGACCTGTGGACTTTCAACCTAATAAATTCCCCCTTATAAAAGCCATTCTGTTTCTAGTATGTCGCATTCCAGCAGCTAGCAAATTAGAATAAGCTGGCTCTGGTCCAGGACCCCATACCTACGTGGAGCTATCTGCCTGCTGGGCCAGGCACGGGCAGGAGAAGAGCATCGATCCCCAAGGAAGCAAAATGTGAAAGGAGCTGAGAACATTCCCAGATGACAGGACAGGGTGGGGACCTCAGGGCTCCTCACTCACCAGGGCCCTCCCAGATGACCAGACTTTCACCCCCATGGATGGACCCCAGCCTTACTGATCAGCTCTACAGCTCCCCCCGCCCCCCACCCTGTGTGATGCCCTCTTGGGCATCTGGAGATTCTGGCATCCAAGTCACAGGGCCCTCTGGTCTCACCACCCTCCAACCTGTGTCCAGCAGGGTTCTACAGAAAAGAGGTCTCCACACTACAGGTGGAGACTCTGGGGAACACCAGGGGAGGTGTGGCAGGGAGGGCAGGGCTTCTGCCCCACCCCACACCACTAATTCTTCCCCGCTCCCATCCCCCCTTTTTAAGAGATGCACAGAGAAATGCCTGCAGTGATGGTTATATCTGAATGACAGGATCTGGGGCTTTTTTTGCTATCATGTTTGTATTTCTCTAATTATTGGAACATTTTTATAATGAATATGTATCATTTTTATGAAAACAATAAATTCACAACCACCAACATGTTCAAATGGTTATTTTTGGGGATGGTTGTAGTTTCAGCAGAGATCCAGGTGATCGGTTATTTTCTTCTTCTTTCTTGTAAGCATTGTCATATTTTCTACAATGAATCCATATTGCTTTTTTACCTCAGCGGTGTCCCTCGAGTCTGCCGAAATGCTTTTCTCTAGTTCCTAAATTTGAAGGACACTTTTAGCTCTTTCTGTGGTCTGCCTGGCAGCATCTGACGCTGTTGGTGATGACGTCGTGTGGCATCTTTTCTTCCTTTTTGGCTGTCTTCTCAGTTCCATTCTCATATTGCTTCATCAGTTCCCTTTTGGATTTTGTTCCTTATGGTCTAATCTCTTTTCACTGGATCGATTCTCTTTGAGGCATCCTACCCGCCTCCACCACTTCCGTCACCATCGCTCTCCAGAAGACTCCAAAGTCTGTATCCCCAGACCACACCCCCTGCATGGTTCTGGACTTCCACATCCTACTGCCTCCTGGTGGTCCCCACCCAGATGGCCTACAGGCACCTCAGACTGGTCGTGCCCCATGTGTGCTCCTTCTTGGGGAATGTCAGCATTACAGGAAATATTCTTATGCTTTATCCTTTAAGAGTGCCATCACGGCTTATACTAAAAGGAGCAGCCTATGCCATCCAATCTTACCCTCCGGCTACCCTTGATTGGGCTAGAAGTGAGCAATTGGTCCCAGCTGACCTATACAACTGGTCTCCCAAGACTCTGAATTGAGTCAGGTAGTACTGCGCCCTGTGGCTGTAAAGTCACATAGAGCTGGGCCAGCTATGGGCAAACTGATGCTACCTGCATCTATGTGTTAGGGTAGGGGAGGCAGGGAGAAAAACCTTCCCAGAACCCAGAGACAGTGGAGCCCACTAATAGAAGGGACAAGAGTCCAAAGGCTGGTCGTGCTTCCTGAAATCAAGCTCCATGAGGTTCCTTTAGCTATCTGTACACGTTTTCCCCCATGTAAGCTAGTGGAGGAATAGAGTGCAGGTTGCTCTTCCTGGCTACAAAATGATCCCTGGGAAGGAAACTCTCCCCACCCAACTAACCACACAGAAGCCTGGACACGGTTCCTGACCTCTTGCTCATCCTCACTGCCCAACACCCAGTCAAGGACCAAATTTGTCACTCCTGTCTCAACTTCTCTCCAATCTACCCACTTCTCTCCACTTTCACTGCTGTGATCTTGGTCCAGAACACAGTGGACTTCTAACTGGTTGGCTGGCCCTGGCCCTGTCCTCTCCAAGCCATGCACATCGTATTCAACGTAATTTCCGATATGCCCATCTTATCCTACCCTCTTCCAGTTTAAAATCCTTCAGTTGCTCCCCACTGCCCCCTGGCTAAAGCTCAGAGTCCTTAGATTGATGTCCAAAGGCTCTTGCTGACCCATGCATATTAGACTTCTCCTTTCTCTGCCTTGAGATCTGCTCCTTGGTTATGTAGAAATACTCACAATGATAGTGCTTCCCCTTACCTGCCACTGTCCATGGCCCCTCCACCTATAATTCCCACCCTCTTCCTACTACTTGGTTTGCTCTTGTTCTTGATTGTCCTTTTGGTCTTAACCTGGAGGTCACCTCCTCCAGGCAGACTTCTCTGACCTACCAGTGTTGGATTAGAAAACTCCTCCTGGCCACCCCAGCAGCCTGTGCTCACCTAGCCCAAACAACTTGTTACACTGCGCTGTAACTGCCTCGCTTGCTGGTCTGTAAGGGTCTTGTGGGTAGGAACTGTGTGCCAAACACGAGACAGGCCCATAGCAGACACTAGGTGTTTGCAGAGTGAATGCACGACGTGTACTTACCGCAGGCTTCTCATAACTGGCACTTAAAACAGGCATCAGTGGAGGCTGAGGCTGATGTGGCTGTAAGAGAAAAACAAATGGTTCTGCATGCGCATTCAGTCTGTTAGTCAGAGTGCGTTGAGCTGCAAGTGCAATATTTCTTCAGAAGACGCTTTGAAAAGTTTGTCCAAGTCTTTAGGCCACTATTAACTATGAAGAGTTTCATACTTAAGTAAAACGACTATTCCTGGAAAGGGAGGGAATGTTGTCAAGTCTTTTAGGAAGAGCACCAAACCAAGAAACTCAGGGGACCCGCATTTATGGCCAACTGGTTTGCTTAATAGAGCAAGTCTCCTCAGAGCCTCAGTTTCCCCATCAGCAAAACGGGAATGAAAGTAACCACCTCCTGGGGTTGTTGTAAGATTAAAAATGGTCAGGGTGATTTGCTGATGTTCTTGTCAGGTAAAGCAGTCTCAGAATGCCAAAAAATTAAAGAGCTCTTCTAGATTGCTTATGTTAACCAACGATTTCACAGATGAGTAAACTGAGGCTGGGAGAGGGGAAGCCCCATGCTTGGAGGTTTCAGCCACTACCTGAGAGCAGCTGATCTCTGGCCTGTGAGTCCAGCTCTCCCCCAACCCACTTTGTAAGAACATTCTGTTGCCAACTGGTAACCTCTGGACTTCCCCCAGCTCTCAGATCGCTGAGCTGGCTCTGCAGAATTTGGAGAGTTCGGTGCTAGATACCAAGGGGGTCCCAGTAAAGGAAGGAGCCACAAGGCCTGGAAACTACTCACGTTGTGGGAAAGCGCGGGCGGCGGGGGACTGTCATGAGGAATGGGGATCAGTTCCCCCAGCTGTAAGGAAAACAGTACGTTGAAAATGAAACCCCTACTAGGAACCATTTGCCTGTTTTCTAAGCAGAAAAATGGCATTTTACAGGTTATTATTTTTAATAACAACAATTATTCTTCTTAAAGAGCAGGTTACTATTTTTAGAAGGTATTGGGAGGCCGTTCTGTGGAAGGAAATGTAAGAATTACCTGTAATTTTTTCCACCCATCTCGGACGCGTATGAAAAATTCCATGCTGTCCCGCAGGTAGATGAACGTTCCTTCTATAACCAGATGTGCTTTCTGCAGCATGTCATCCATGCTGCTGAATGCTGTGACCTGTCAGACCATTTTTGAATTACAAACATCGCAGTTATCATTAGAGCAGCAGCTTAAAATAAAGTCAAATACGAGCCATCTCCTCATATTCAATTAAAACGCTCATTGCGCCATACGAAGATTTAGAACCCCATTCATAGCCAGAGATAAAGAAACACAGATTTAAAGGACAATAAATGAATTAAGACATAGCAGATAATTTTTGATGAATATAAAGATATTTAAAAATTGCAAGTAGAGACTTCTTTGGGTTTGGGGATGAATGAAATCATCAGTAAGTTTGTCCACTTCCATTTTTTAAACAGCTTGGTGGCACTAACATTTAAAATGGTCACCTCATGCTGTTCCTTAAAGAGCTTCTAATCTGTTTTCATTTGAAATAAGAAATGCAAGCACGTGAACGTGAGTCGTGAAGTCTTGTGCTGAGTTGGGTGGTGACAACGCTAAATACTTGATAGAAAACAGTGGTCTATAATTGCTCTGTCTAGAAAACGGCCAAAGATTAGACAGCCATATCTGTATACCTAGAAGCAGATGTAGGAGCTGCAAAAATCCATTAAATAGCATCCAATCTCAAAGAAATATCAGCCAAGAGGTTTTTTTTTTTAAATTTCAACTGAGAAAAATTATTGAAAATATCTTTTTTTTTTGCATGGGCAGGCACCAGGAATCGAACCCGGCTCTCTGGCATGGCAGGCGAAAACTCAGCCTGCTGAGCCACTGTAGCCTGCCTGGAAATATTAATTTTCATCTAGCCTTGAAGATAATGAGCTTGTCCATCAAAATGACTTAGACAGCCTCCAAAGTGGCCAAGCCTCAAATTCCATCATCTGCTGGGGAGTTCTTTCTTTGAGCAACCACAACTTTCTGTCTAGAATCCAGCAAAAGATCAAAGGGATTTCCTAGGACTCTTGAATCCTTGTAAGGTATTTATTCACCTTTGTGTGGATTATAATGATCCCCGAGTGCTATACCCTGCTCCAATGGTCTGCAGGGTTGCAAATATACAAGATGTGTCCTTGGGCAGAGGAGAGAAGTGCTAAATTCCCCTGGGGACATCTGACCAGCACAGGGAACTGATGTGACTCTGTTGCTATTTCTTGCTATGATGTGATTGATTGGTTCTTGTTATAGCTTCTTCAATTAAGGGTTAGAAGGGTGGAACGTAGATAATAAATGATCTTGTGTTCCATGTCTTGTCAGAATAAATAAAGATAATAAATATGCTTTAATGTTTGTGGGATTACACTCATTCTACTGTCAAGGAGGCCAATGCCAAAATAAAAGGCCTGCCAGCCCCCTAAACACCAGAGTTGGAATTTCTGGAGAATCCATCCCAAAGCAGAACGACAACTGCACAGTGATAAAATGACACTGACCAGGTTTCGGGATCCAGGAAGTCCTGGCTGTCCTGGAGGGCCGGGGGGACCGGGAAGTGCCACAGCTAAGACAAAGCAGAGAGGAGAAGTTATAAAGACATGCTCTCTGCAACGCTTCTCAGGCACACGACCCCACGCTCCCTTTGCAGCGGCACCTGGAAAGCTCTGGACCCAGCACGTGGCTCTGACCTAGTTCCCAGGTGACACTGGCTGGTTTGGGGAAGAGCTAGGGGCCTTGACTGCAGCCTAGCTGATCAAGCCCCATTCCTAAGACTTTCTTGTTTTACAAGTGAAGACCTCTCTTTGTTGTCACTTGAGTTGAATTTTATGTCACTTATTGGCCAAAAGTGTCTTGGCCAATACCACTTAGTTCCCCCAAGAGACAAGCATTGAGCAGAGGAAGCAGGTTCACAAACAGGAACTGTCGGCTCTGAGATAAACAGCCAGCTCTCTGAACCTCAGTTTCCTCATCTGTGAAAGGTCAGCAGACATTTCTTCATCCCTGAACCAGTGAGAATGTAGTGAAACATAAACTATGAGTGTGCTTTGCAAATTTTACTATATTTGACCAGGGATTCCTAACTTTTAAAGAGCCATGGTGCTTTAAAAAATCTGATCAAAGCTACTGCCCTCACCCTAAGAAATTCTTGTGCATTTGCACGCACGTGCGCGCACACACACACACTTCTCCATAAAACTTGAGAAGGAATGACAGATCCTTAAGGGCATTTTTTTGAGCTCTGTAGGCACCCATGATTACCCCACTGAAAAGCCCTTATTTCAGGCAAACATAGAGAAGCATGATTACAATCACTGCTCTGCTCTCTTTCTACTTCTCTAATCCCCTGTCTTCCAAGAATACTGTGGAGTTCTTGGTTTGGTTAAGGATGTTTTCACAACTCCAAGTAAAATGACTGTATGCGATTCTTCCAGTCACTGCATGCAAGTCTGCAGTGCCCACACAGGACTTAAAAATCCACATGGACGGTGAATATCTTGTAGACACGGACTCAGAGGACTTGGCTTTGGAACCCAGCCATGCATCTTAACTAGCATTTGCAGCTTTGCACAGGGCTCTCAAGCACTCTGAGATTTAGTGGCTTAATCCACAAAATACATTATATAGTGATATCCATCTCATCTCCCTCCCAGGGTTTCTGGGAAGAATTAAGTGGGATAATGGACATGAGAGGGTTTTGTACACTGTGAATTGCTCTACATTATGTAAGAGTAATCCTTACTCCACAGTGCAAGGAGTTCTGCCCACCCCCCACCCCCCGCCCCCACACACACAATACAGTGCTACTACGGGCAATAAGTTCTCTGCATTCTGCCCTCATCTTGAAGTGTCCCTCCTTCAAGACTGTGTGAACGTCCATGATTTTATTTTCCAGGCATCTTCTTCCTATGTCAGACCAATACCCTCCTTCCCTGCTCTTAGGAGGTCCTCCTTCACCTCTACCACTATTTGGTTCCAGAAGGAACTGCCATACTCTCATTTGATCCCATCTCCTGGCCGCAGGTGATGTTCCAAGGATGGGCACTTGACCTGAGACAAGCCAATTGGAGTCCTCTTCCAGGAATAGCCTCACCCCAAGACTTTCAAAGCTAAAGCTGAGAAAGACCAAGCTCTCCAGCTGATGGCAGAAATTCTGAGTGGCCAGTAGCCATATTTCCCACCATGTAGAGGATGTGGTCTGGAGCGAGGAAGTAGGAAGCTGGCTCACAGACAGAAGCTGAGACAGGAGATACTGAGAGTCCCTGGTTCTGTCTCATGGTGAGGTTCAGCTGCAAGTCTGCCCTGCCATTGGTTCTCTCCTCTACTCAGTTGCCTAGTGTCCCCCCAAAATTCATGTTTATCTGGATCCTCGAATGTGATCTTATTTAACAATATGGTTTTCGCAGATGTAATTAGTTACATTAAGATGAGGTCATGCTAGATTAGGGTGGTCCCTAAATCCAATTCGACTGGTATCCTCAAAAGTAGAGGGACACAGGCACAAGGGGAGGACAGCCATGTGAAGACAGAGGCAGAGACTGGACTGATGCTGCAAGCCAAGGAGCACCTGGGGCCACCAGGAGCTGGACGAGACAAGGAGACTTGTCCCTTAGAGGCTTCACAGGGAGTATGGCCCTGCCAACACTGTGGTTTTCAATGTCCCAGCCTCTAGAACTGTGAGAGGAGACATTTCTGTTGTGGTAAGCCACCCAGTTTTGGCACTTGTTACAGCAGCCCAGGAAGACTCTGACAACCCCCTCTTCACATCCAATAAATATCCCTTTCACTTGAGGCAAAATATCCTTGACTAAGCCAAAGCCTCAGCTCCCAAATCATCTCCCCTGTAAAGCCCCCAGACACTGCAGGCCACTTCCTTCTTTATGCTTCCATCACACCCAACTCATCCCAACCCAAACGACACTGATGTCAGTGTAGCTACTACTACTATTTCCCAGAATGCAGGTGGTGGAAAGAACACCTGCCTTGGAGTTGTGCTGATCTGAGTCCTGAGCCTCTGGGCACCACCTTTTGGCTGTGTGACCTCAGAAAGGTTCCTAAATGTCCTGCAGTCTCACTTTCCTCATTTGCAAATGAGGATGCTAACACTTTCCTTGAAGGGCTGGTGGAAGTATTCAATAAATTCATGTCAGTGAAGCCACAAGCAAGAGTCCCCAGCTCTCTGTAAATGTTCAGTGTGTGGAGATTGTCCTCTAGTTCACTCATTTTGCATTTGAGGAGCTGAGACTTCAGGGGTTCACCCCTTGGAGAGGGAATTTTACACAGAGCAGCAGAATCAATGCCGGTCTTTAAGCCAAGTCCTCAAGTTTCTAGGGCCCAGAGACCAACAGAGCAATCAAGAAGGTTGCACCCACTCATGAAAAGATGCTCAGCATCATTTGCCATCAGGGAAATGAGAACAAAAACCACCATGAGCTACTGTTTCACACCCACTAAGATGACTGTGTTCAAAAAGGCAGACAATAACAAGTGTTGACAAGGATGGGGAGAAATTGAAACCCTCACACGCTCCTGGTACGAATGCAAAATGTGGCAGCCACTTTGGAAAGACTTTGGCAATTCCACAAAAAGTCAAACATAGCTTAATTTAACATAGTTAAACATAGCTTAATTATAGTTAAACATAGCTTAAAAGTCAAACATAGCTTAATTTTAACATAGTTAAAACACAGCACAAATTTAAGAATGTTTTTGCATGAGGAAGAACAAAGGAATGTCAATACTGCAGGGTGTTGAAAATAGATGGTAACTAATATTTTAAAACTTTAACATACGTGTGAGACAAGCAAAAAATGTTTATTTGATACAAAATTTATATTTTGACTAGTGCATTTCCTAATATAACTTATGTAGACAGCTTAATTGAACACCATAAGTACATGGAACCTTGGGTAGGACATGAGATTTTGTGGGTTTGTCCAGAGTGATGCCCTGATAAATCCAAGAGTGATTTGAACAGTGAATAAAAGAGTATTTGCAAAGTCCCCTTCAGGGAATGGTGAGAAAGGGGGAAAATTCAACTTCCCCAAGTTGAATTCTCTCTCTCTCTCTTTTTTTTTTTTACATGGGCAGGCACCAGGAAACGAACCCAGGTCCTCTGGCATGGCAGGCAAGCGTCCTTGCCTGCTGAGCCACCGTGGCCCGCCCCCAAGTTGAATTCTTGATATTCTCAAAAGCAGTGTGGACAATCAAAGCTACAGGTTGAGCTGCCATTCTTGGTTGGGGTTTGTTCATATGAAACTTAAGCCCACAAAAGATAGGTCAAGTCTACTTAAAATTAGGCCTAAGAGTCACCCCCAAGAGAGCCTCTTTTGTTGCTCAGATGTGGCCTCTCTCTTCAGCCAACACAACAAGCAAACTTACCACCCTCCCCCTGTCTACGTGGGACATGACTCCCAGGGGTGTGGACCTTCCTGGTAACATGGGACAGAAATCCTAGAATGAGCTGAGACTCAGCATCAAAGGATTGAGAAAACCTTCTAGACCCAAAGGGGGGAGAGCAAAATGAGACAAAATAAAGTGTCAAGGGCTGAGAGATTCCAAACAGAGTCGAGAGGTTATCCTGGAGGTTATTCTTAGGCATGAAATAGATATCACCTTGTTAGTTAAAGTGCAATGGAGAGGCTGGAGGGAACTGCCTAAAAATATAGAGCTGTGTTCCAGTAGCCACGTTTCCTAAAGATGACTGTACGATATAGCTTTCACAATGTGACTGTGAAAACCTTGTGTCTGATGCTCCTTTTGTCTACCTTATCGACAGACAAGTAAAACATATGGGTTAAAAATAAATACATAATGGGGGAACAAATGTTAAAATAAATTTAGTAAATTGAAATGCTGGTGATCAGTGAGGGGTAGGGGTAGGGGTATGTGTGTGTGAGTTTTTTTCTTTTTTCTTTTTACTTCTTTTTCTGGATTGATAAAAATGTTCTGAAAGGTAAGCATGGTGGTGAATATACAACTATGTGATGATATTGACAGTTATTGATTCTATACCAAGAATGGAATGATCATATGGTAAGAATGTTCATGTTTGTATGTTGTTATGTTTAAAAAAATAAATAAATAAAAAACAGTTGCTATATGACTAAGCCATTCTACTTCATCTCTCCCAAGAAAAATAAAAACAAATCCACACAAAAACTTTGGACACATTCCACATGAATGGATAAACATAAAATATGGCATATATTCAAACAATGGAACATTATTCACCAATAAAATGGAACAAAGTACTTTATGCGGCATGTATCACATGAAAACATGCTGTGAGAAAGAAGCCAGTTATAAAAGGCCACATATGGTCTGATTTCCTCTATATGAAAATGTCCAGAACAGGCAAATCTATAAAGACAGAAACCAGATTAGTGGTTGCCACGTTCTGAGGGGAGAGGAACAGGGGAGTATTGCTAACTGTCCCAGAGTTTCTTCTAGGGGTGATGAAAATGTTCTGGAATTAGATAGCAGTGATGGTTGCACAATCTTGTGAAGAGACTATCCACCACTCAATTGTATCTTTTAAATGAGTGAATTTTATGGTATATGTGGATTTTAACATGATTAAGAAAATGAAGAAAGGAAAAGAAGCCCCCACACTTACAAAGAAACAGCCCTTGGATGGAGACTGTGTTTTATTTAAAGCCCTGAGATGGCACCTGGAAGTGGCGACTCCAAGTGCAACAGTGGGGGCAGCAGGTGTAAGGACACCCATGCTAGTTAGTACTGACCTGCTCCCAGGATAGCTGGAGGTCCTGGTGGCCCCGGGGGTCCTGGAGGTCCAGGGGAGCCCGGTCTTCCAAAACCAGGTGGCCCAGGCAGGCCAGGAGCACCCGGGGGTCCTTGGGGCCCGAGGACAGTCTCTCCCTTCTGACCCTATCAAGGCAAGTGCACAGCACCAGAGAAGAGAAAGGGACATGACTCACCAGAAGCCCCTTCCACTCCTTTTATGGAACATTCGCTGGGGACTGCTGGTTACGCAATCAAGGGTTATGGGTTGGATAATGTCCCCAAAAACATATGTTGAAATCCTAACCCTCAGTGCCTCAGGACATGACCTTATTTGGACATGGGGTCTCTGCAGAGATTTTTAGTTAAGATGAGGTCATGCTGGATTAAGACTGGAGTCCTTTAAGAAGAGGAGGGGATGTACAAGGAGAACAAGACCATGTGAAGACAGAGGCAGGGACTACAAGTTAAGGGACACCAAGGATGGCTAGCAAACCATCAGAAGGCAGGAAGAGGCCAGGAAGGATTCTCCCCTACATTTCTGTTCTCACAGTCACATCATCTGTGGTCCTTTGAGATGGCAGCCCTAAGAAACTAATACAGGGGCACAGCTTGATTTTCTTCTTTGGGGGCGTGGAAAAACCTCGGCCCTACAACTAGCCTGTCTAGGGGCTGCTTCTTCGATAAAAATGTAAAAGGATCCAACAGCCCCTTTACAAATATCTCTGTCACTTCCCATTCTGCCTGTTATCTGGTGTGGCCACCATCAAGAATTCCTTAGCACTGAGTGAGTTTTCCACCAGTTATATGGATCAGGCAGGGTGGTCAGTGGCCTGGAATTTATCAGAATGCCTACAGCCTTGGCCAGCTCCTTTCCCTCTGTGGGCTTTAGCTAAGTTCCCCATCAATACACAATTAAGGGAGGCCAGGGGCTGAGGCCCAAGTCCTACCTCCAGCTTGTAATATTATGACCACTCGTCAACTCTCCAGCTGCCTGATCATATCAGGGGGCATGGGGAAAGCCATAATCCCCAGGCAAAGTGATTTGGGTTGGGGCACTACTCACAACCAGTCCAGGGCTTCCTGGCAGGCCCGGAGGCCCAGACACAAACAATTCGCTGTTAGAGTCTCCTTTTTCTCCTTCGAAGCCCCTATCTCCATTCTGCCCCTGGAAGAAGAGAACACGGGAATGTCTGACTACGAGTAGGTGAGTGCAGTCTCTGGCATAAACCCAAGAACTTGGAAACCCTGGCCACATGGGTAGAAGAGAAGTACTTGCCTTCAAGCTGCTCAGGAAATGTCTCAGGTAAGTTGGGTCAACTGGAGGACCTGAAAAAGAAATGTCTTGTGAAGTTCATAGTCATTATTTCAGAAATTAAATTAACGCCCTCGAGTTGGTGACCACTGTCACTTCCCATGGAAGGGAATCCACATGGGTCTGTCTGACTCAGAAGTGGGTCTTCAACTGGACCCAGCAACCAGGATGCTGGGATGGGATTCTGACAAGGCCCTCATCCTCTTTGGGCCTTGTTTTGCATATGAATCATGAAATATCTGGACTTCTGGTGTCTCTTGGAAACCTTCCATCATGGACACTCCAAGCCCAGGACTGGGTCTCTCTAGAACTCAGGGGACCTGGAGGTCCAGGTGATAACTCAACGCTCTGGCTCAGTTGTATTTCTTAGGAACAAAAATCAAAGGCAAAATCTAGGTCAGAAGTTGGAGTACCTGGTGGTCCCTGGGCTCCCTGGTCGCCTTTTTCTCCTTTTGAGCCAGGAAGGCCCCAGGAACCTTTTTCTCCTTTAATGCCTGCCACAAACATACACACGTTAAAAAAAAGAAAAGAAAGCTTGTGGAAAATCACCTTCATATTATACAAAACTTTTCTAGATGAGTTTTCAAACTGAGCCTCTTTAGCAAAGTGCACTCAATCAGAGGCTGACTGAGAAGTCCTTGGATATAAAGTCCTTTGCTAAATGGTGGGGTGGGCAGAGGTAGACGTATCAGACAATTCCTGACCTTGAACAGCCCAATCTCAGGGAGACAGCACAGAGGCGGTAATGCAAGGCAGATGGAGCAAGTGCTCTCATTCCCACACCCAGTGTGTGTGGGGAGCCCGCACAGGCTGCTGTGAACTCTCCCCTGAACCAAGGTTCTACCCGGTTCCACAACTGTGGGCAGAGGCGAGGGGTGGGAGTCTATCGGTTGGTAGACTGATGCCCCCAGGGGACAACAAAACGTGCTGAGGATTCAATGGACAGACTCAGGAGATCGCCAAGTGTGTGGGGACCTGCCTTCCTGCAGGACTTTCAAGAAGTCCTTTTCCACTGGCATTACAGCCACCTCCTACGCTCCCAACTCTTTATATGGGAGGGGGGCAGAAAAGGGAGCCCCTTGGGAGAAGAGCAAGTTGGAAAGGGGCACCATCCATGATGGGTGGGGTGGACACTAACCCCTTGGATTCCTGGCTCCCAAGAAGCGTGATGGATTGAGCCCCCCAATTCCCTCCACCATGGAGATGGGAGCCCAAAGGATAGATGCGGTTTGGGGGCTCATGTTTCCCCAACGTGGAGGAGGAGATGCAAGTGTCAGAAGTTTCAGAGGCCAGATGTTGCCAGCCAGGGATCAGACGGAACATGCAATTGCTTCTCATGAGGTCCCCCAGCAAGTGGGGAGCTGTTTAGGACTGAGGACCCCACCTGTCCAGAGACAACAGATGGCAGCAATGACCAGAGAAGGGGACAGTGAGCTTGCCACCACTGACATGGCTGCCCACGAAAAGGAACAGAGGTGATGAGCCACAAGGAAGAGGACAGCCAGCTCACAGGGGGCTGCCTTTCCAGAAAGGTCTGTCTCGACATGGCTGCCCACGAAAAGGAACAGAGGTGATAAGCCACAAGGAAGAGGACAGCCAGCTCACAGGGGGCTGCCTTTCCAGAAAGGTCTGTCTCCTCTCCCTCCTCCCAGAGGAGCTCCACAGGGACGGGGGCCAGTTGGGGATCTGACAAAGCAAATCCAGGTCCATCCCTCCCCTCCTAGGTCTACCTCACCGTAGTAGAAAAGGGAGAGCCCTTGAATTGAGTCTGAGCATGGAGTTTTTTAAAACAGCCCAGACTTATTGGGGGTCATTGCAACAGAAAGAGCTGGAACAAAGCATGGCACCAGATATCTGCAGGAGATCAGAGCCAAGCTGGAAGTGGGTATTGGAAAAAGAAGACCTGCCTTACTTAAACCACAAGTATTCAGACTCCTCAGTCCAAAGGGGGATAGGAGATGTGAGCAATTGCTCAGTGCTGGTTTTGGTCTCTTGGCCTGGGCTTCTCTGATGTGGTACAGATATGTCGTGTATCTGACACACTGTCACCAGACACTCAGAGCCAGTGCCTCACATGCTTTTTCGGGCAGAAGAATCAGCTGGGAGTTGTTAAAATGCAGATTCCTATTCAGCAGGTCTGGGCTGGGGCTCTGAATCCTGCACATCTAACAAGCCGGCAGGTATTGCTGATGCCACTGGTGCAGAAGCAGTTTGGGGCTGTGGTCCCTTGAGCTCCCCTGGCCCCTCTCCGTATCGCAACTCTTGGAATATTGCATCATCATTATGTTTCTAAATAGTTAGTTTCACTTACTAGAGTCTAAGGGCCTGGACAGCGGGACAGACTAGGATTCCTCTGTCTCAGCACAGTGTATGGGGACAGCACCAAGTAAGGAGAAGGACTCTGTGCATGCTTTATGAAACAAGCTAATGAATGGCTGGACTAATGGGATACTTCCAGCCTGCGAGGGGGCTCAGTCAAGGTGAGAAGATTAGAAAGATGTGCGACAAAACCAAACAGAGTTTCCCAATCCTGCAGCCGTGGCCCCCAGAGCTTGCCTCCACCCCCAGGCAGACCTCCCTGACTGCCTACACTGGGCCCGCTGCTGGGCAAATGTTAACCTCCTTCCTCAGAGCTACGAGGGTCAGGAAATGTCCCAGAGAACAGAAGGTAAAGAAGGGCCCGTGTACCGTGAAAGGTGATGAGTTCAGCATTCCCAGGATGAGTGGTTCCAATCTGGAGGGAGAGGAAGGAAGGTCAGACACAGTCCCTGTCCTGGGGTTTGCAAGCCCCTGTTGTGGGGCCACGTGGCAGGAGGGGTGGGGTCCCGGAACCAGGCCTTTGGCTCGGAAGTCCCCAAACTCACCCACTCACCAGCCCCCCACCATGTGTAGGCACCCCGAGCTTTCAGCCGGGAGGCCCAGCGAGTAGCCAGGCATGGATAGACAGGAGTGGACCCGACCAGCTGACAGATCAGCAAAGGGGAAGCACAAAGCTTTAAGACAACAAATGGTGGCAGTGTTGGTTTGGCCAGCTGAGAGCATCCTTAGACTCCTTTGTTTACCACCAGGCTTGATTCATGTGAGCAGTTGAGCATCCCAGAGGATACCAGACCCAGTCACAAAGCTACGCCAGCCCTCAGGGCTGCTGATGTGTATAGTCAGACACAAGCATAAGGAAGATGCTGACTGTAGTGGAAATTAATAGGGGGGTGTCATCATTAGATTTGGAGAACTAATCTCAACTTCCTATTAAGTGTCGGGGGCTGAAGTCTAAGCTGTTCTAGATAACACTTACCCATCCTTTCCCAGATCCCTGCGTTTCCTTATCCATCAAAACAGAGGCCCCTGCCACCCTGTTCTATGAGCCCACCTCCACCTCTTCCCGAGTAGATAAGGAGAGTCAGAGTGATCCCTGTGGAGCCACAATCCCACTGGTTGAAGGGTCGAGGGGTCACCGAAAGAATACAGGGTGGGGTGGGGGAAGGAGGGCGAACATTCCAGAAAAAACATTTCTAAGTTAAGGCTGAAGGTTGCATGCCAAGCTGATATCTTGCAGCTATGCTGGTAAAAGTTCCTCTGCCCCAGGCGTGTGAGCTGCAAATCCTTACTGGGTTGGAGTGGGCTGAAATCAGAAGGGGATTGTGAGATGCTGGACAAGGGAGGAGACGTTTCTGTTTGAAAATGTCATTTTTGAGAACTGATCAGGAGACATCCAGGCCCCTGCCGCGGTGTCCAGCCAGGCACCAGGAAAGTGAAAAAAAAACAAACTTCACCTAAAATGTTCTGATCTCATCATTGGCTTCTTTTAAGTACCTCTGTGGACCTCAAAGTCCATTGTTACCGCAAAGGGCCCTAGCATAGGTCAGGGTCACTGCAGTAGCATGTTTACAGCCCTCTAAAGTTTGTCAGGTGCTGGCACAGGACTTGGTGTATTTGAAGCGTGAAGTCAAGCTAGACTAGGGGTGGGGGGTGATGAGGAGCTCTGGCACCAACTCATTGGGAGACCCCTTGGCAATCTGGTTGTTGTCTCCCCTTCTGTCCCATAAGGAGGTGGTATGCAGCTGGCATGTCCTCCAACAGTGATATTTCAGGTTTCTTTTAGGGCCATCGACGCAAACATGCCAAAGCTCTGTCCTGGGTTGCTATGGCCCTGATGGACAGCTGGGAGCCAGGGGTAAGGGACAAATGGTCACCTTAAACAGGGGGTCCCACCCTCTGCCTTCCAGACCAGGATTCCCAGGCTCTGGGCTGAAGACTTGGGTGCTTTGAGGTCAGATGAGGAGGGACTGACATCTAGGCAAACACAGTCAAACTGTGTCCTTTTCAAGCCTCACCGCCACCTCCAACAGGCATCAATGGCGAAGCCCTTCAGGGAGCTTTTTCAGGTGCAATTTGCAAGCTTGTGAAAGCACAGAACATGCCTGAGTTCCCAGGGCCCAGCAAAGTACTTGGTGCTCAGAGCCGCTCAAGGAGTATTTGTTGCACTATGAGAGTAAGATTGGCACCCACCACCACCGCCACCTGCCTCCCTGAGTGTCCCCACAGAACCAGGATTCTTTCAGCATGCAACAGTGCCACAAACTGGCGGGAATACTGGGCACGCCCTGCCCTGCAGCCCACAGCGTCTGTCTCTGCCTGGCAGTCAGGAATTGTGAGTTCCTGTCCCCGCAACACCGTGTCCTAGCCAGGTGACCTCGGACAAGCCAGCTAGCTTCTCTGAGTCACAGTCTTCCTCATTACAAAGTGGGAGAGAAAATCCCCTCTCAGGGCCACCTGCAGAGCAGTGATCTGATAACCGGGAAAGGACAGATAGTTCTCGATTTGGACCCAAAGGTCCCTGACACAAAGACCACTGGCAGGCATGGCTTTGTTTTCCTCATCTATCTTTTTTCAAAGGTCTATTTTTCCCCTTTTTCTGCTGCTTCAAGCCCCGGGGTATGATAGTGAAAGGAACTGCACTTTCAATTGCATTAAAAGAAACACGCTGCCCATGTGTGCCCACTTAGAAGATCCAAGATGTGTCATGGCCATGGTCACTTATCATAAAGCTGCTGGTCCTTAAGGGTCTGTGTGTAGGTGACAGAAGACCTCAGAGAGGACATTCCTGGGCAAAAGGGGCCCAAGACAAAGTCCGATTTTTTCTGTTGGTTGCTGTCTCTGCCTCTTTAAAGGTGCTGACGATATGCCTACTTACAGGCGTTTTGCAGTGGGGCCGGACAGGTATCGGGAAAACGGCCTGTGGGAAAAGAGAATGAGAAGTGAGACCACCAGCCTGCCCGGTCCCAGGACACCAGACTCCAGCTTGGGCCAGTCCGGCACCCTGTTCCACACGCCCCAACCAGCGGGACAACCCCCAACTTACTCCTTTGATGTTAACCACAGCTCCAGGGGGGCCAGGCGGTCCCGGAGGACCAGGCAAGCCAGGTGGGCCCTGGAGGGAGAAAAGAAAGGCCTTCCTGAGTTAAGGTCGTGATCAGCGCGGAGGCAGCTGCAGGAAGCTTCCCCCAAGGGTTTAGGGACACAGTGAGGAAATGGAGCCAACTCACTCCTCCCCCAATAGGCTGGCTCCTTTCACAGGGAGCTTCTACATTGTGTCTTCATAGCAAACCACGGGGGAGGCCTGGTGTACAACTGCAGATCACGAGGCCCAGAAAGGAAGGAGACCTCCTCAAGGCCGCACAGCAACTCACGGCAGAACTAGACAGGAACCCAGATGCTGACTCCCAGAGCAGTGCTCCGTCGCTTCAGAACCTAGCACCTAGCTATCTGCACATGCCTAGTATGGAGATGGGGGTGGGGGGTCGTGACACAACACAGATGAGGACACCCCATCAACGCAAAGCAGGCCACGCTTGTTAGAAACCAGAGTCACGTTCACAGCTGGCCCCCCCTGGCCGCCCGAGCAGGGCCTTGCAGCAGGAGGACTGGGTTGGGGCCTCTGACCAGCAGGAAACAAGGCGGTGAGCCCCCGCAGAAGCTGTATTGACCACTCGAAGTTCAGGTACTTTAAACAGTTCCTGTGGCCTTGGTCTGTGTCAGTCAGTCCCTACCATACCCGTACAGTGAAATTTCTGGATTCCTGGACACACGAGGGAGAAAAGGTGTGGGACAAACAGGAGCAGCCCTGGTCTTAGAGTCGCATCAGCATTGTGGTCGGGCGCTTGTTAGCTGAATGACCTTGGCCTGGGAGGGGTGTCACTTAATATCCTCAGGCCCCAGCTTCCTCTCATGTAAGACAAAGGGCCCCCCCCCCCCCCAGATGATCTTCTTGTCATGGCTAAGCGAGATGCTGCCCTTAAAAGCACCCTTGCACAGGGCCTGGTATACAACAGGTGCTAATAAATGGGGGTTTCCTTCTTCTAGACCCTGGACCTGCTGCTGCCTTCACGTGCTGCCACCTTGTGGGCCCTGCCTGAGTAGCTGGTCTACCTGGGAGAGTCACTCCTGAGCATTGCACTGCTAGAATCAGGAGACCTGGGTTCTGAGGCCGGATTTCCAAGTTCACCCAGACTCTTTCCCCCATCTTCCTCTGGGGTCTGCATGGGGATGCTTATGCTTGAGGTGGACCCCTTGAAAGCGAACCAGAGGACAGGCCTGGGCTGGCCAATCTTTGCAAGTGGTGATGGGGGAAGAATGTTCCTGAGAGTTGCTGAATGTTCTGTCCACGAGCCCAGCTCATGGGACCAGGCACACTCTCTCCCCCCTGGCCCAAGGCTGGCTGTCCCACTGGGATGGGCCGGGAGGGGGTCGCTGGGGCACTCACCGGCATCATGACCCCTCGGTCTCCTTTGGTGCCCTTGAGGCCGTTCAACCCGGGGCGACCCTGAAATGGCCACAAGACACTTTAGCAAACTCACTGCCCACACGCCGGCCCAGCCCTCTTGGCTTCCCTTTTCCTCCAGACTGAGCAACGCAGATACCTACAGGTCTTCCCGGAAGGCCAAATTCGCCTTTATGTCCTGGTGGTCCTTTGGGCCCCTACAGGCAGAACAAATACTGGATTAGGGAAAGCAGCAACTGAAGGTCCAAGGAGATGTCCAGCCTGCCTCCTTGGGCAGTGACAATGCCAAGCCATGGAGAGGGAAAAGGACAAGGCACAATGAGCAAGTAACCACCTGCCTGGCTCCTTATCTCCTGGCCTCTCCTTGCAGCTGGAACCACTTGCTGAACCCGTCACTGCACCCCATCCTTCAGCACGCTTTACCCCATCCCAGCTCTGGATGCAACCCCTGGTCAGCTAGAGAGCTAGAGATCAGTAGCTCACAGCCTCAGCAACCAGGTAGCTGGGTGCTGGGCCAGCTCAGGATGTGGACCTTTGCCCAACGTCTTTCGTCCCTGGGCTCCCCAGGCCCCCCATTTTTAATAATGCAGCCCAGCTTCACCCCACATTCCAGCTCTGCCTGAGAAACTGCTCCAGGATTTGGCCCCTGTCTTGTTCCTACCTACCCCTAAGGACCAGAGTCTTGGCCTGGCATCCTGGTCCTGTAGCTGAGTCCCGGAGCCCTGGGCATAGCCTCTTCCCATGCTGGCTTCTGGATTCACACCTGCTAGGACCACTGCCCTGTTCCTACCTCCCAGCACGACTGGCCGCTAGGATCACACTGACTGCTATGGCACATCTGTGCCCAGCAAAGGTCCCTTGACAAGCCGGCCTTCAACGGGCAGGAACAACGGGCACGAGCATCTGCAGCAGCCTAGTGGTGACCCCTGCTAGCTACGGTAACCTCCATGGAAGTGGAGGTTAATAAGTGGTTAACCAGTGTTAACACAACAGTCTCCCCGTCTGCCCTGCAGCCCTTGCTACCCCTTGCCAGGTTTAAAGAATCAAAGGCCAGAAGGTCTTTCAAAAGATGGACCTTGGACGTTCTGGGCCACTCACAAGGAGAAGTGTCTGTTAGAGAAATGTGTGGTCCCATCTGCACTGACCTGAGAGCCAGCTTCAGCTGAACAAACCTCATGTACAATTCTCAAGCCCAAAATGTTTCAAAAGAATCAAGAGCAGCTTGTCCACTAGAGGGTGGGGTGCAAAGAGCCTGGACTTAGCGCCCTTAAAGGGTATGTGATAATGGACAAGTTAGTTCCCCTCTTTAAGCTTTGTTTCCCATCTATAAAATGGGGGCTCTAATAGTCCCCTCTTAGGGCTGTAAGGATGATGTAGGTGGACTTGTTCCAGCACAACAGCTGACAGGTCAGGGAATGTCCACCTGAACGTTCTATGTTCCTTGAGGAGGAATATGCGTTGGGGAATTTGGGGTCCATCCTGGAGGGAACTAGAAAGCATAAAAAACCGTTCACGAGCCCATGTGGATTGTAGATTCTGAGAGCAGTAAGGTCTGCAAATCATCCAATGCTAATCCATTTCCCTCAATTTACAGACAGGAAAACTGAAGCCCAGAGAGGGTAGAGGTCTTGTTCAAAGTCTCACAGCAAAGGAGTAGCACCCAGGACCAGAATCCAAAAAGTCCAGAGAGACTTTGCAGGTTCTTCAAGGGTTCGCTGGGCAACTGGCAACCTTCTGCTGTGGCATAACTGCACGTGCTCACCACCACGTGCTCCTCTCTTCCAGGACACACGGCTAGACCACGTTTCCAAGGCCCCCAGGCATGTGGGTTCTGGCCAGTGGAATGTGGAAGAGGTGGCCATCCTCCATGCTCTCCCCTCCCCGCTGGCCTGCTGGCTGGATGAATCCCCAAGACGGCAGAGCCACGGTATGAGAACATCCCAGGTCCCTGCATCACGGCTCAGAGGTGAAACGCCCAACTAGGAATAACCTCAAAACCACGGGAGATTCTGCAGAGGTGAGAAATAAGCTATGGTTGTGTGAAACCACTGAGATGTTTATCTAATGGCTCTTAGCCTACTCACAGATGTGCATTTTGCTGCATCCTTTTTATTTTCACAACTGGGGCAACTGGTTGTCTAAGTGATCAAGGCTATGGAACCCCAATTCAGACCCAGATGGGAGAAGCTCCGGCTTACCATGGGTCCCGGGGTCCCGTGCATGCCAGGTTCACCCTAAAACACGGAAATATGTACTTGTCATTCTGCAGAACACTGCCAGAGGTAGAAACAATGATGGGAAGTTGCACTCTCAGGGACTGGTGTCATAGTTACCTTTTTCCCCCTCAGCCTTTCCAGAGGAACATCCCCGGTCAAGAGAGCACCCGGCTCGCCCTTCTCGCCCTGCAATTCAGAAAACCTTTCTTTGAGGTTGGGTCTCCCCTCCTCACCTCTGGTTTCCAGAGGTCATGATTTCCTTTGCCTTCATCCCATACAAACTCTTACTATAATACCCAGCAGCCTCCTAGCTGATGGAATGTTCTCTGAGTTCTTCCCTCATGCTGTCACTTCTGTCCCATGCAGGACTGCAGTCCCCCAGCCCCTCTCTGGCTCCCACTGCTGACACATCTTCACTCCTATTGCCCCAGGATCCAACTCCAGCATGGTCTTCCCCACCTCTTTGTCCACAGCATCCCTCAGGGAACCTCTGGTGCCCAAACCATTTGAGAGCTTCGTTTTCTAACAACTCAACTTGGGGTAACTGAAATTGCAAAAGCAGATGAAGGTAGAAGCACTAGAAGCCTCTCTCAGCCCAGGGGCATCACGCCTCCATTTGGGATGTTTGGTGCCCCCACCCCCCAAACCCCTATGCAGACACCAAGGAGGTAGGCCAAGCCATGCCAGATGTTGGAAAATAGAGAGACGCAGGGACCCAGGATCCGGCCCCAAATCCTGTCCCCAGCAGAGCCATCTACCAACCCAGGAGGCTTCCAAGGAGATACATCTCCACAGAAGAGGCCCGGTAGAGGACCTTCTATACTCCTCTAAGGCTTTGGTCCCAAACGTCAATGCTGACTGCCGAGAGGCTGGGCTGGTCTACACAGAGGACTCCTCTCAACGGGGTTGGAAGCAGCCAGAGCAGAGGCACCAAAGCCTGCCAAGCAGCCCCGTCTCTCTGCGCCCCTAGCCCCACACCCGCTATCTGAATCTTACCACTCTACTGGCGAGGAAAGGCAGTCCTGGGCACACCAGCAGCAAGAAGAAGCAAGCACAGAGGATTAGAGGTGGAACAAGAGAAAGTGCGTTTGCCGCGGTGAGTCAGGGCAGAGCTGCCTGGGAACCCATCGCAGCCTTTCGGGGTGGCAGGGGTTTGTGGCTGGCGTGACGCGTGGGTCCCTCTAGAGCCACATGACCTCACCACATGGGAAACAGAGCACCAAAGGCAACAGTTGCTCTTGCTTTAACAAGAGAGACGTGACCAGGTGTCCTCTCAAGCCAGTGCTGCCCCAGTCCCCTCCCACTCTGCAGGCCCCTGGTGACGAAAGCACCCCAAGACATCACACCACGTGGCACCAAACTTGGATCCCTTTGCCGAAACCCTCCACCCCCTGGAACTGTGGTCTAACAGACGTTGGAGCTTCTCTCCTCCTCCTGGGGGCCAGTGCGGAATGGGTGGGGTAGAGGTGGAGAGAAGCCCAGAGCTCCCTGCTCTCTGAGAGCATGCCTATCCCCTTGACTCCCCAGGGCTGGCCCAGATGCTCCTTGCACAGTGCTCCCCCGGTGGACAGACCTCCGTACAGCAGTGACCACGGACTCTGGTGGCTCTCTGCAAGTCTGATTCCCATAGCCTATTTCTATAGCTCTAGTGCCTACTACAGGAAGCTGGCTGGCACACCACAGGCAAGCCGCAGAGTTTGATAAATGGATGAACAGATGCATGAGTAAATAACAGGACGGACAAATAAATGCATCTAATCTGTCTATGGCTGCCACCCTCCCCCTTATCTCTAGGAACCAACTGGGAAATCAGTCCTAAGAGGCAAACATGGAAGGGCACAATGGTTAGTTCCTGCCTCACCTTACAATTTGTAAATATTAACACTCATGCTATTCATTAGTTATATGTTCTTTCCTCCAACAAATGCTCTGAGCACCATCTGTATACCGGGCCCTGTGACGGACACAGGAACAATAGACAGGAAAGCTGGCACGATGCCTGCCCTCCAAAAGCACATGCTCCAGTGGGGACATCCAACAAAGAATAGCACATGTGATAAAGGGACTCAAGGAAGTGTTGGGGCAAGTTCTCTTTCCAAACTCTTTTGGAAATCAATTCCACCTTCCATGGTCCACCCTCATCATGCGGGAACCTGGAGACCAAAAGCTAGCAGTTGGGGCGTGACTGCTGATGGAAATGGGGCATCTGCTGGGAGTGATGAAAATATTCTAGAATTCAATAGTGGTGATGGCTGCACAGTCTTGTGCCTGTTTGTGAAAACCAATGAACTGAACACTATAAAAGGATGCATATGAATTCTACCTCAAAAAATAATTTTAAGAAATTAAAAAATTAACAGCTACCTCCAGCTAACTTGAAATGTATAGAAAATCCTGGAGCACAATCCCACCCGGACACCTGGGTCCCTCTTACCTGTTCTCCTTTTAATCCTGGAAATCCAGGCACTCCAGTGTCACCTTTAGGTCCTCTCGGGCCCTGGAAGGAATTGTTGGAGGGCTTTTTTATTGTTCCTTAAGATGAAAATGCTTTAACCGATTAGAAATGCTTTTATCAGAAAGCAGAAGAATGGAGGCGGCCCTTCACAGGTAGGTGGAAGTCACAATCAGCCTTGTTTTCTTAACTTTACATAGTCCAAAACTGCTGGACTGGTGGTAAGAAGACAGCACAGAGAGTTTGGAGTCAGGAGGCCTCCCCACCCCCAGCACTTCGGTTTCCTCCAACCGCGTGCTATGGAAACAGCCTCTTACCTGGCCTGGCCTGGCTGCTCACCCCAAGACATCTCCAGGCCAGCGAGCAGCCTCCCTACCACCCATTTGTCTTCCCTGACTCCCGCCCCTTCTCTCACTCTCTACCTACAGGATGGGACCCAAAGTCCTAGGTCGGCACCCCAACCCAACCCAGTCAGGCCTCAGCACCCTAACTCCCACTCCACCTTGCACCCCAGGATAGACCCTTTTCCCCTAACTCTTCTGCGCTCCCCACTCCTTCTGCACCTCCAGCTCTGCCCCCCTACCCTCTGCTCTCAGGCAGTTCAGACTTCCCAGACAGGACCTCAAGTGTCCCCCACAGACACTACTGGCTGTGACAGTGCCCTGGAAAGGCATTTCAGGCATTTCAGCACTTTCCTACATGACAACTTTTCACAAGTCCCTGTCTTGTCTCCTTTGTGGCTTTCCACTATTTGCTATTATGTTTTAGCAGTGAAACTCTTCCTATCTTTCCTTTTTTTTTTTTTTTTTTCCAAATGAAGTACCTGATCTACAGAAACCTGTCAAAGAGACTTCCCTTTTTGGACGGCCATGGCCTGGGCACCCTTCATTCCTCCCTGCAGGGGCCCCGGAGGCTCCTCTCTGGGGAACACAGAACCACGAATTTGCAGGAAAATGTTTGCCCCAGACCATGTGTTGGCTGGGTTTGAGGACAGAGGCCGGGCCGCTCCCCTCCAAACCAGTGGGCCCTCTCCTCTCTGTGGCTGCCCCTCTCTCCTCTGTTTTTCAATGTCTGGTGTACACGTATTTTTAGCATCATCACAGACATTTTCCATTCAGAAAACGTAAAAAGTTCAGAAAAGCATACAGAAACAGAAAAAGTAATCACTTGTAATTCCACCACCAAAAATAAACTCCATTTTGTTTAATAAGCTGCCTCCGTTTTCCTGGAAGCAGCAGGAAATGTCACCTGGGAGCCTTGGGCCTTTCACTTGTAATTCCACCACCAAAAACAAACTCCATTTTGTTTAATAAGCTGCCTTCTGCTTTCCTGGAAGCAGCAAGAGCTGTCACCTGGGAGCCTCGGGCCTTTTAGAGCTTCAGCCTCTTGCAGAAATCCCGCAGGTCCCTTCCTGAGGCTGGGCCTTGGGCTCTGGCACCAGCTCAGACTTTAACTGATCATTTGCTACCCAGAAATGCATTTCCACCTGTCCTCGTGGCAGGCCCACTGTGGTGCACACAGAGGCACGACTGGACTTCTCGCCTGTGGCCCCCAGCCCCTCCCCAGCCCTGCTGTCCATCACCACCATCCTATCTCAGGGACTTTGGTGGACTTAATCCACTTAAAATGCTTGCCTCATCCACTGGAATTCATGGGAAGCCAACCGCCGCCCACCACTTTGGCTGGGCTAGAGAATGATGTGAAAACCCCAACCCTCACAAGCTCAGGACAGATGAGAAAAAAGATGAGGGCACAGTTACTGTCAAGTGATTCAAGGTGGAACGGAAGCCCAGGAGGGGTGAAAACAAAACCGTAAGGGACTCAAGGGGAGGAGGGCCATTTCCACGAGGGAGCAAGGAGGACAGTCTACAGGAACAAAGTGGCGTTAGAGGTTGGTCATGCAGAGATGCAGGAAAATGGCACAGAAGAGGTAAAGCCCTGGGCACAGAAGGAAGGGAGCAGCCGTGGTACTTACTGGGAATCCTGGCAGCCCAGGTATGCCTTCCGGTCCCTGCGACACACCAAGCACAAAGCATGATTAGGAGCAGCCCGTCCGGAGGGAGCAGGGACCCTGCGCCTCGGGGCACCTCCCTCCCAGCATCTGCCCGGCCCCAGCATCTCCCCACCCAGCTGGGCTCACTAGCCCATTTTGCAGAGGAAGATTCCAAAGCATGGAGGGGAAGGGACCTGGGCAGAGTCACTCAGCTGCTTTGGGGCACCGAGTCCTGGCTCTCCCAAGCCAGAATTTCTTTACTTTCCATCTCAGCCTGAAAGCATGGTCTGAAACTGCGTGGAGCGATGAATGCAGCACCGGGGACCTCAATAAAATTCTTGGAGAGCAAGGTGCTGAACTCAGAGGAGAGGGCGCAAATGAGCTGGGTATTTGGAGGGTGAAAATATGGGTCTCTTCCCTCCACACGAGGAGGAGATTTCCCTCCAGGTATTTAAAAACCCCCAGGGCACAGAATTTCACTCCACATGGGGCCAGGACCCTCCTTCCTGTCAGCTCCTCCAGCCACTAAGGGCTTATGAGTCTGACATGACATAGAGAGAAATAAGTTTCTCAACACCTTGCATATGTAGCAAGGGGGAAGAGGGGACCAAGGCCTCAAGGGACTCGAGGCCACTCAGCCAGGGAACTGCCACGCAGGAGGAAAAAGCTTGATGTACCATGAGGGGAGAAGGGGACACTTGAAGGCCTGGATTTTCCCAAGGGGAAGGTAGCTAGGGCCAGGACGGCTGGTGCTGAAAGGGGGGTTACAGGGATGGGAGCGGCAGTGCATGCGGACAAGGCGCCTAATCTTGCCTTTGAAGCTAGCTATCTGTGGTTTGCTTCAGTATCAACCCTCCTGGTACCCCAGACCTCCAGTCCCATTTAGTGAAAACTTTGCGAATGGACTTGGGTTGGCTGGATGGTTGGTTGAGGGTTTGATTATGGGGATGTTTTTGATTATTGGTTCTGCTGGTTGATTTTATGTGTCAACTTGGCTGGTCTAGGGCGTCCAGTTGTTCCATCGACCACTGGCTGGGATGTTGCCGTGCAGCTACTTTGCAGATGGGATTTGATCTGCCATTAGTTCACTGTAAGTGAAGGAGATGACCCTCCAAAATGTGGGTGGGCCACTTTCAACCACTTAGAGGTTGTAGGAGTAAAGAACTGAGGGTTTCAGTGAATAGAGGTTATCCTTCAAGACTGCAGACTAGAAATACTGCTGAGTTGCTAGCTTGCCTGCCCTAGGGATTTCCGATGAAGACCCAGCGTCTTGACTATGTTTCCAGCCTCCAAGCTGCCCTGCTGACTTTAGACTCACCAACCCCAACAATCATTATAGCCAGTTCCATAAAATAAACCTCTTATATATACATAAGCCCTATTGGTTCTGCTTCTCTGGAGAACCCTTATTTGTTTCACCAGAAATCAAGGGAAGGGAGCCCCAATAGATGCCGAGCAGTACAGAGAGGGACAGAGGTTACTCAGCAGAAGGAGAAACTCTGTGCCAGACAAACCTCTTAGATATTTGCCAAAATCCTGGTGGAGGGCCCTGGATATTCCACAGGATAAGGAAAGGGACAACCTTAATGGAATCTGCAGGGGAGGGTGACCCAGCAGACATGTGGATTGCACGGCTGTCAGAGTAGAAGCCTCTGCCTCTATTTCCACTCTGGCTTGCACAGAGTGCCTCAGTTTACAAAGTAGTTTCACCTCCCTCACTTTTTATAAACTGTCCCAAAGTCTAGGGAGGTATTAGCAGAGAAGAGAACCAGAGGTTCACAGTGGTCCCCAGAAGAACTAGAGCTGGAATCCAATGTTCCAAAGGCCAGAACTCTTTCCTCTCTCCCCAGTTGGCCCCAGCAGATGCTGGAAGATGCAATGTCAGTTTATTGCACAAGCTCTGTGAGGAAGCTTCCTTCCCCTTATGTCCATGGGTTGTACTGCAGACCCACTTTGTGGACCTGCACAAATAATTTAACATCCTTGGGTGTCAGTTTCCTGATTTCTAAAATGGGCTAAAAAGCTGGGGTAAGTCATGTTCCCTCCTCGGGCTTAGGTTTTCTTATTTGAACGACAGCTCACTCGAGGCTCTTCCTGCCTCGTGAAATGAGATAATGTAAATAAAAGCAGGTTCAAGACATTGCACAGAGATCAATTTGTTACTTGTGAGTCTCTCATTTCTAGCACACACATTTCTGGTGCAAAGGCAGGGAAATTTCCACTGCGTTAGACAGTATTTTCCCCATGAGCAAATTAATGAGATAGCTACTTTTCAAAAATTCAAAGTTCTCCTTCCAGGCTACTCCCATATATTCCCGCTCCAGGCTTCAGGGCTATCAAGGACCCCAAGAAAACCAACTTTGTTTCCTGGAGGGACCCTCACTCTGGGGCAGCTGTGGCTACTAACCGGAGGCCCGACGAGCTCGGGACTGTCAGAGAAATTCATGAATCCATGGGTGATGTTGACCAAAGACTGCAAAGAGAAAAACCAGGCAATGAGGATAAAGGATGGCATGTGTTCTGCCTTGCTTCTGGCAGCAAATCTTTAATTTAAGTCACCCCCCAGCCTGGAGAACATGAGTAAATCAAATCACACCCTGAACCCTGAGCTGCTTTACTGTTTTCCTCTTTCAACTGAATTGCACAATGCATTAATGTATTCTCTTTAAAAAATTTAAATTACTATATACACCCACAGAAAATATACAGTGTGGTGTTTTGTGTATTTCTCTGTGTGAGTTTGTGCATGTGGCTAATTTTACATAAATGGTATCAGGTTGTATGACTTTTCCTCAACCGGCTTATTTTTACCCAAACATATAGCATGATGATCTTTCCATATGAATTGTTGGGTATGGGCATTTTCAGTTTTAATAGATTGCCAAAGAGCTATCCAAAGGGGCTGTATCATCTACATCTCTGCCAGAAACATCCAAGATCACCTATTCCCCACATCTCTACCCACACTTGATCTTTCTCAATAAATTTTTTTTTTTGCACCACTTATCCTTTTTCCAGTCATTTTGAGCCTTTTGCCTTTCTGTTGTTACCAGCATGACATCTTTCCTCTCCAAAAGGCCACAGTTTTTTAAAAAAAATGTGATGTCTTAATATTAAGTGGACTGCAATCTGGTCCCAGACACATTCCAACCTTCTTGAAACTTTGGTCACCCCCCACCCTCCCCACGCCCACTACCCTGGGCCGATTAACTCCCTGCACCTTGAACACCCCACCCCATCCCACTGTGTGCTCTGGTGCAGCATGTGCCTGCCCCCGAACTCCAGAAGCCCTGTGCTCCGTCCGGGCCTACCTGGTAAAATCCTTCTCGGCCTTCAAGCCCTCTGCTCAATGACACCTCCTCCAGAAAGTCTTCCTGGATCTCTCATATCCTAAAATATCTTTCCCCACCTTGTTCTCCCACTGCTGTGCCTTTGCATCTCTCATTATGGCCATTCTCCCTGACTGCATGGGGGGCTCCTAGAAGGTGGAGATTGTGTTTGATGCAGTATTTGCACGTGGGTGTTTGTGAATAGAGAATTTAAGTGGCATGAATGTGCAGATACTGTGTGCCAAGTACTGGGGCAATGAGATGAAAGAACCCCCGGGGCCACACGGAGGAGATGGACACAAACAGGCAGTTGTGGGTCCAACTGTGCCCCCCCAACAGATGTGCTCATATCCTAACCTCCATACCTGTGAATATAACCTTATTTGGAACTAGGGGCTTTGCAGATTGTATTAAAGATGAGGACCAACTGGATTAGGAGGGGCCCTGATCCAGTATAACGGGTGTCCTTATAAGGAGAGGAGAATTTGGACACACACACAGCAAGACACAGAGGGAGGGTGGCAGAGTACAGACAGGCAGGGACGGGAGCAAAGCTGCCCCCCACCCCCACCCGCCCCCAGCGCTGAGAGAGAGCACATTTCTGCTGCTTGAAGCCCCCCAGTCTATGAGGCTGTTGGGGCCCCCCCAGGGCATGAAGACAGAGATGACTGCTCCACCCCCACCCCCACCCCGGCCAGGGCGGCCCCGCCTGTAGGGCTTTGGCAATCTAGACTCGGAATCACATGTTGCCATTGCAGCCACGGGGAGGGAGGAGGAGGCTGAATGCTCTACCCCCACTTTAGGGTTTCCTTTGATGGGAGGGGAGCTACTTTAGGGAACCCCATATTTCTCTCCGCCCCTTTCTCCGCCTTGGCAGGTGGGGGACCTGCCTGCTTGGCAGTTTGGGGACACAGGAAAGGGTGGGCTCAGCTCAGCACCCCCTACCTTCTCTAGGAAGCTGCCTGTCTCCAGGGAGCACACCCTGCAACTAGGGGGCAAGCTGGCCGGGCTCTGGGGTCCAGTTAGCAGGCATGTTGCTGTCTGAGTTGGCTCCCAAATGCTACCAACCAGGACAGAATGTTCTGGAAGCACCACGTGAGAGACCAGCAGTAACAGGATAGGAGCAGACAGGTGAGGTGTCCTGGCGGGTGAGGCTCAGACACAGCAGCCAGGAGGGCAGCCAACCTCGCACTCCAGCACAGGCAGACAGCACGGCAGCGGGCGCTGGCTTGTGGGATACTCACACTGGGCAAGACCTCAATGCGCCCCGGTGGCCCCCGGGGCCCAGGGGGTCCCACGATGCTGGCTCCATCCATCCCCCTCTCTCCCTAGTTCCAGCCGAAGGAAGAGAGAAAAGAGTCATTATACATGGATAAAGCTTCCAGAACCAGGCCTGCGCCCAGCACGCCTTCACTTGTCACCTCACCTTAGGCCCCTGCTCTCCTTTTTCTCCTTTAGGACCCTGGCAAAGCAAACAAACAAATAAATAACAAAGTCTTCCAGCTGCTTCTATCGGCTTGGCTCATTCCTTCCTCAGCTCACCAGCTCCCCCAAGCACTCGGTCTGACTCTGCCTCCTTCATTCCCACGGAGCCCTCTGCATCTACGGGGACAGTGTTGTCAGATTCAATCACGGGAGGGACGCTGAGGTCTGGGTCAGGGGGCTGATCGCCGTGGAAGCAGGAGCCACCACGAGCACAGGCCCGGAGAGGCAGATTGAAATCCTAACCCCGGGGCTGCAGAACGGGACCTTCTTTGGAACTAGGCCATCGCTGGTGCAATTAGTTAAGGTGAGGCCACACTGGAGCAGGGTGGGCCCCTAAGCCAGAGTGACTGGGGATGGCATGGGGCAGAAGAGGGGAAACAATGATGCAGAGAGGCGTAGATGCTTGGATGTAAGGGACTGGGGGGGAAGGAAGAAGAAGAGGGAGAGGACAGAGGGACAGAGAGAGGAGGGGGACAGGAAAGAGGAAGGAGTGGGGAGAGAATACAGAGAAAGAGATAAAGAGATGAGAGAGTGAGAGATGCGTGTGCACAGGGGAGTTTTCAAGCTTCCCCACACAATGTTCTGTGCAAAACTTCAAAGCACTGAGCTGTAAAGAACGCCTGGTTTCCCCGTGCACAGCTGGGGAGCTAGAGACCCAAAGAGGATGAGTTACTGAAAGTGGCAGAGCCAGGAGGGTGCCTCCGAGCCTCCTAATTTCAGTGTGACAGCCTGACAGCCCTCACAATGAAGCTTTCAAAATTCAACCTACAGGGGGTGCGAGGGTAGCTCAGTGGTAGAATTCTCCCCTGCCATGTGGGAGACCTGGGTTTGATTCACGGTCCATGCACTTCACAGAAACCAAACAAACAAAAATTCAACAAATGGTGCTGCAATAATGGGATACTTGCATGGAAAAATAATGAAATGCGACAGTCATACAGCACACACACACAAAAAAATTCAACCTACACTTGAAGCCACGGGTACCGAGACTCTGGGTTCGCTCAATAGCCTGATGCTTCCAGAACCTTCAGAATCCTAGGCAAGGAGAAAGAAGGGGGTCCTGAGATCTAAGCACCGCTTCCCAGGCACCTCCCTGGACCCCGAGTTAGCAGTGTCCCCCTAGGGCCAGCACTTAAGAGTGTGTCCTTCTTTTACCACCTGAGGAGGGCAATTACCTCAAATCCAAGTCCCATGGTACATCCAGCGCCGGGGGGCCCCGGGGGTCCGGGAGGCCCCTGAGGACCCATGGCCCCAGGGGGGCCGACTGCTCCAGCTTTCCCTGGGGGCCCTGGTAAGCCTCTGCTGCCTGGGTCACCCTGCAAGGAAGAGGACAGGCTGATTACCCCGCCCTGGCTGAGCCCCTCCAGAGCAGAAAGGCATTCCTAGAGTTTAATTAGGCTGATGGCTCCTCTGAGCCAGGCCGCTTAATGAAACAGAAACAGCTGTCTCACTAGTTGACCTCTCACTTGCAGCTAAGCTGTTCCATGCATCTGAATGCACTGGGGTGGGGAGCACATCACAAAGGTTTCTACACCCCCACCCCCAGCTTTTCTGCCTTTGAGATGTGTTTCCCTCCACTCGGTGACATTTATGCATCCAATCTGCCAACCCAACAATCCAATTTCAGTAAACCCAAAGGAAGCAGAGGAAGAGCGAGGCTTTTATTTTTTATCATACTATTTTACCTTTTCGCCAGTGGAGCCATTAGGCCCTCTTGCTCCCTGAAAAAGAAAAACCCACGGCCAATTAATATATATTTCCTTAGGATTGTCTAGAAAAAAGGCAGAAATATGGACTCTAGAGAGGCAGGACATTAAAATGGGACTTTTTTCTGTTCCAGTTTTGGCTGACACCTCAAAGCTGAGCTTAGTGCAGTGTTGTCAGTCGGCCACACAACCAATTTTTCCACCTTTGGTGGCGGGTGGTGGTGGCGGGGACTGTGGAGGAAAGATTCCTTTGGAGATGTCGGTGGGCTGGGGCGGGCTCCTTCCCCACCACGAAGGAAGTAAAGGGGTGCCTTCCCGACCCTACCCGAGAGTTTGGGAGACATCTGGAATGACACACTCTCTTCTGGGAAAATCTAAGGACTCAGTAACCTCCAGGGAACAGAAACAGGTGGGGGGCATTGAGTAGCCCCAGCAGAGGCCACAGAATGGGTTTCCTGGGGTTTAGATGTGCATCCCATAGACGGGAACCAGCTGTGAGTCCCAAGCCCAGAATACCAGGATAGCGGGGGAAGTCAGGAGGGCTAGGCCACAGGAGACACTGTCCTATCTCAAGGACCTGAGATCGGGGTCCCCACAGGGAGAATCTCTGAGGAAACCACCCACATGGGAATGAGCCAGCAACTGCATAGCCACAAGGAAGGGACTGACGGCCACCCGAGACTGCGTCCTTTCCCCCAACCCTCTTTCTCTGGGATAGGTTGCCCTCCTCTACACCAGATCCCTGGGAGTGACAGAAGGGAGAGTTTTAAAATAGCCCTGCTCAGAAACAAGATGGGGAGTCACAGCAGACCTGAAACAGGGAGGAATGCCAAAAGGAAACTGATGGGAAGTTGAAGACAACACAGCCCTACACAGAGACCATAGCAGAGAAGCATCTGGCAAGAGGGTAGTGGAAGCCAGGAGCAAAGTATGGCCTGTGGGCCTCTGACAATGAGACGGGCCGAAATTCTGCAGCAAGAAAGCCAGGAGGCTTGAGTCCTGCCCATCTCCCCCGCAAATCTTGTCCCCACTCCCCACTCCTGCCAAGGGGCATCTCTGGGATTCCTGCTGTTACAAACACAAAAAGGGTTGTTTTTCAAGACAAAGAGACAGGGCAGAGCCCCTAGGTGACCAGGGAACCCCTGTAGTCCAGGGACACCCCAAACTTGGAGGCTCAGCTGTTGAGGTGCCCTGCTCAGTGGCACAGCTGCTCCCCCACCCACCTGCAGGTCTCAGAAGGAGCCACAGACCAACGCCTCAGCAGGTGTACAAACAGAGGCAGAAAGCAGATTAAAGAGGAATGCCAATTTCAGAAGCAAACACAAGGAGCTCTTGTGTGACAAAGGCAACACTACAAAAGAGAAGCCAAGTCAACAGAAGAATGTGCACCCGAGGAGAGAGAATGGAGAAAGCAATCCAGCCAGGACCTTAGGTACACGATATATATGCTCAGAAAGAAAAGGGAGCTTACCACAGTCATGCAACAAGGGCAAGCTGTTAGGAAACAAGAACAAGGGGTTATGATAAAAGAACTAATTAGAGATCTTGGAAATAAACACATATAACTGTCGATATGAAGAACTTGATGAAGAATTCTGTAGAACGGCTGAGTAACAGGACAGACACATCTGAAGAGAGAACTAGGGAAGAGAAAGATACAGAATTCTCCCAAACATCAGCACAAGAGGATAACAACTAGAAAGAATGACCAAAGTGTTAGAGATTCAGAAGACAGAACCAGGAATTTCAATATCTAATTAGAGTGTTGAAAGGAAACAATAGAGAGAATAGAAAGAAAGCAATATTTGAAGAACCAATAGCTGAAAAAAATATGGAGTTCCCAGATTAAAAGGCCCCCAGAGAACTGAGAAGGATAAAGGGAAGGAAAGATTTAAAGAAGAATACACAGCTAGTTATATTAGGGGAAGATTTTAAGACACCAATGATAAAGAGAGAAAATAATCCTAAAATCAGCCAAAGAGAGAACTCTGATGACCTTCAATATCCTGTGTAAGATAAGACTCTAGGTCAGCAGCACTGGATGTTAGTAGACAATGGAGGCTTATTTTCAAAATGCCAAGGGCAAATGGTTTGGAATCTAGAATTCTATACCCAGCCAAATGGGTCAAGGTAAAATAAAGGTATTTTGAAATATTTACTGTCTTAGAAAGTTTGCTGTCTAAAGACCCTCTCTGAGTGAAACGCTGGTGATCAGTGAGGGGGAGGGGTAAGGGGTATGGTATGTATGAATTTTTTTCTGTTTTCTTTGTCTTTCTTTTTCTGAATAGATGAAAATGTTCCAAGAAATGATCATGATGATGCATATGCAACTATGTGATGTTATTGTGAATAACTGATTATACATATAGAACGGAATGATCAAAATAAAGACCCTCTCTGAGAATATTACTAAAGGATACACACCAACAAGAATAAATAAAGAGGAAGACAGAATGCATAAAACAATGAAACATGTAGCATATGCTACTTTTATAACTAAAAATCAATATTAAAAGTGGTTAAAATGGCGTTGTTTTGCCCCCACACTAACACCATCCTGCGACCCTACCAGGACCCAGTTAAGGGCCTCAATCATTTTGTAGGTCCCCTCCAGCTCTGATCCTTTGAGACTCCAGCCAAGGATGGAGCTAAACAAAGCTATCAGAGAATATGAGAAAGGTAAGGCCGTGGTGTTTGTGCCCAGCCCCAAACCCTCACAATAGGCAACCAACACACAACATCTCCTCTCTCCTTCCCCAGACTGGGAGACCATGTTCTTTGCCTTTGTAACTATGATAAACTTCTTCAGGGAGCTCCTTTCTTCTCTGGTTGGGTGACCCTGCCACCCTTGGCCTAGGAATGGTGACAGAGGGAGTGGAGGGCAGAGTGGGACTGGATCTCAGGGAGGAAGCACCAGATTCCCAAGGCAAGAAGAGTGCCTCTGGAGTGGCACTGAATTTCTGTGTACAAAACTTCAAACAACTCCTTAGACAGGTCTATGTGCCTATGTGAGAAGGGAGGCTGATTTCATCACAGCTTAAGTAAAGTGGATCCATCCAATCATAGACAATAATGGCTAGATAGGTAATGAGTTCCTCATCACTGGAGGTGTGCAAGCCAAAGAATAGCTCTTGTGGAGGGGAGTGAAGGATCAGATGCATCATTGGATTAGGTGCTGTGCAACTTCCTGAAACTGGTCATCTTCTTTCGCCTGTCTTTTTTTTATTTCTTTTTCTTTTTTTATTTTTATTTTTATTTTTTGTTTTTGTTTTTGTTTTTGTCTTTTGTTCTTTTGCTTTTTTCTTTGATTTCTCCTGTCTTCTTGATGCCACACCCGGGCCATCGGTATGGGTTGATCAGAAAGTCAAGGCAAATTTCAGGGGGAGAAACCAAGGTGATTTCCTCCACAATCGTGGTGGGTGAGCCTGGGGGGCTGTGCGCAGCAGGTTCTCTGAGCACCTAGTGGAGGGTGCTGCCTGCAAGTCTGTGTGGGCGAGGTGGGTAGGTGGGGGTGAAGGGAGCTGGTAAGAAGAGCCCGCAAGATAAGCACAGCTCTGTGACACTTCCTGCAAAATGTAATTTCTTGTAAGAGAGTTGGTACGTGCAAAATGAGTGCTACAAAGCTTGACGATTTTCTCTCTTCTTTTTCTGGGAAATGAGCTTTCCGCGGAAATCAAGTTGCCATTTCAGTGAAAATAAACACACTTGAGAGCAGATGGGAACTGGAAACTCAGTTCCATGAAGATGCTGTCTTGGGAGCCAGCGATTTCCATGTTTTTATCCAGCCAGGGGGCATGGAAGACCCCACTCCCACCCTAGCTAGGAGGGGTACAAATTCCTCTGAACCCCAGGGACGCTTGCTGACTGCCAGGCTGGGAACAAGCCCTGGGGGCAGGCGCCCAGTCCCCCTCCCCCCTTCCCCCCACCCTCCCCCCCCCACCCCATACGCATACACCCTGCCCCAGCGTAGGGCTCCCAGGCAGGGCGCCCCGGTGGGAGAAGGCAGGTGAGACTCCAAGAATGTGCGCTGAAGCAGCATCGAGTCTGAAGGCGGGTTCACTGACTCCTCGGGTGCTGACAGAGGCCCTGTTAGGTTCCGAGTCTCCACAGTCAGAACCACGAAATCCCTGTCATTGGGATGGGGCCTGTCACAGGGTGAACTGTGTACCCCCTCCCAAAAGACAGATTGAAATCCTAACCCCGGGGCTGCAGAACGGGACCTTCTTTAGAACTAGGCCATCGCTGGTGCAATTAGTTAAGGTGAGGCCACACTGGAGCAGGGTGGCCCCTAAGCCAGAGTGACTGGGGTCCCCGTCAGCAGAGGGCGATTTGGACAGATGAACAGACAGGAGGGGAGAAGCCGTGTGACAACTGAGCAGGGGACACCAGGTGTTGCTTCCACGGCCCCTGCAGCCAGGGGACAGGCACAGAGCAGATCCTGCCCTTAGATTTCAGAGGGAGGGCAGCCCTGCCACGTACTGGATTTCAGACTTCTGGCCTCCAAAGTGGGAGGCAATGCGGTTCTGTTGTTCTAGCCCCCCAGTTTGTGGGACTTGGCTACGGCAGCTCTAGGAAGCTAAGGCAGGGGCAGACACATGAGCAGGCAGATTTAGTGTCCCAGCAGAATAAATACTGCACTAGAGGACAGCGAAGGAAGGAGGGAGATGCCTTCTGCTCAGGGAGGGTGGGAGCCCCACACGTCCAGCACGAGAGAGAACAAACAGATGAAATGGGCTGCAGATACACGATGGAATACTATTCAGCCCCAAACAGGGATGGAATTGTGATACATGCTATAACATGGATGCATTTTGCCAACATTAAGTTGAGTCAAATAAGCCAGAGGCAAAAAGATAAATATTGTGTGTTTTCACTTATTGAAACACCTAAAACATACGAATTCAGAGCCTTAGGAAAGTAGATTAGGGCTTACCAGGGACTGGGGGCGAGGTGGGGGAATGGGGAGTTAGTGCTTAGTGGATACAGAGTTCCTGCTTGGGTGAAGGGGAAGTTGAGCAGTGGGTGGACGGGGTGACGGTGGCACAGCATTGTGAATGGAACTGATATCACTGAGTCGTACATATGTACCTGGTTACGTGCGGAAACTGGTGCTGTGCATATATGCAAAAAAGGTCAGGAGAGCTTCCCAGAGGCTATATCTGAACTGGGCCTTGGAGGATGGGCTAGACAGAGGAAACAGTACGTACAAAGGGCCAGCGAGCGAGAAAAGAGCACACCCAGGGAATTTCCGCAGCGTCTGGGCAGGCTCCCCCGCCCTCTGCAGGGGCTGGAGCTGGAGGCAGGCGAGTGCAGAAGGGGAAGGGGCATTTTCTCAGCGGGGAGGGCAGTGGCTGATAAAGTTCTGCTGGAGGAAGGGAAATGGGGAGCAGGGTGGAGAGAATGGGGGGGGGGTCAATGGGAAACCCGCTGCCACAGAAACAGAGGCCCTGTCCAACCAGGGAGGAGAGAAAGGAGAGCTGCAGAAGCCAGGGCGGGAAAGGGAGAGGGGGGTGGGGAAGGCTCCGAGGCCGGGTGACTGTGTCGACAGCAGTGGCGCTAGCGAGCCGGGGACTCAGAGGAGTAGGAAGGGCAGGTGCTGAGCTCAGACTTGGGCGCAATGAGCCTGGCCACCCGGCCAGCAGCAGTGGAACAGAGTGGAGGCCAGGAAGTGCGGCCTGGGGACTCCCATGGGTGGGCGGTCTCCCACCTTCCCTACCTTCTCCCCTTTCATCCCGGGAAGGCCGGAGGCTCCATCAAGTCCAGGCTGTCCCTCGGGGCCCTGAGGGAATAGCGACAGTGACAGTCAGCCCAGGACACTTCTGATAAGAACAGCAAAGCAACATCAGTGTGCTGGAAAAGGGGGGCAGGCTTGCGGGGGCTCCAAGGAAGGCCAGTGCCCGGCCCGGCGTGACCTGTGCTGGAGGGATCCTGTGGACGGGGCCTGCACTCTCCGTGGGGGCAGCAGGGTGGGCTGGGCTGGCTGGTCTCCCCGGTGCCCACCCCAGCCCCTGCACTGATGCCAGCTGCTCCCTCCTCTTCGTGAGCCTTAGACAGCACCAGGGTCTGCATTTCGTACCCACTCCTTGTCTAGAGGAGGCCCCCTGGCCACGGGGTGGGGGTGGGGGTGCTGACTTGAGTTGCTCACCGGGGGCCCTGGATCCCCAGCAGCTCCATCCTCGCCAGGAGACCCAGGGGGTCCCATGAAAACATCAGCTCCTGGTTTTCCTGGAATCCCAGGTGAGCCGGGCGGGCCCGGTGGGCCTGGGGGACCCTGAAAAACAGACGCTGTGTTAGAAACAGGGGGCGAGGGGGGGAGAATATAAATTTACTGACCAAGTGAGGTCCCCACATCTCCCCACCCCTTACAGCAGCCCTGCTGGCAGGGACTGGTGTTCCCACTTTGCAGATGGGGAAACTGAGGCTCGGTGAGCATGCACACACACAGACAGCTAGGAGTAGAGCTGGGATTTGAAGCCAGGTCTTTCTGACCCCATTAGGTCATATTTTTTCCTCAATGTGTGTAAGACAATAAGAACCCACATCGTTGGGATTCTCAGAGGTCCTCAGGTTAACTTCATTTTCTGGTTAACTGAGGGAAACACCTCAAACTCAAAACGGGCCTGCTGATTTAATCCTGTTACAGCACTTCCTGAAATGCGCGAGTCTCTTCATCCCCGCTGGGTGAGCCCACTCTACCCCACCCAGCTGACATGGAAGCTGCTTCTGCCTCCGGACTCCCTCATCCAGGGACAGCCGGGGGCCTTCCAGTGTGGGGACAGCACACGCTTGGAGGAAGGGCTGGAGATAAGGTTGGGGTGCTGGGCACACGGGAGCCCTTTGGGGGCGATCTGAGGGGGAACCACAGGCACCCCAGCCCAGGGCGCCACTGGAGGGGACAGGAGGCAGCCAAAGGGCAGTGGGAGGGGTCGGCGGTGGAAGCCAGAGTGTGAAGCTTCCCAGAGAAAGACCAGTGCCTCGCCCCCACCCCCCCGCCCCGGAAGGGAGGGGGAGTGGAGGAGGGGTACTGAAAAGGATGTAAAACGAAACCAAACTCACAAAAGTCATCGGAAAAGTATAATGAACTCTCCAGACCCACCGTCAGCCTCTGCCACGATCAGGAGCTGCTGCCGCGGCCTCATCCTCAGCCCCCAACACCCCCCACGTCCCCTCCCCCACACCCCCTGGCCCCTCCCCGTGCCCCCCACAGCCACCACGCCCCCCCCCCACAGCCCGCCCCCCTGGATTACCCTGGAGGAAATCCCAGACACCGGCTTGTGCAAGCTTCACACTCACCCTCAGCAGGTCCTCGCTGTGCTCCAGGCCACCAGAGCCCAAGTCCAAGCCGGAGCCCCAGCCCAGGTCAGAGCCCTCAGCCTCCGTCCCCGCCTGGGGAGGGAAAGGACCCCACGACTTGGTTTCCACCGCCACCCCCAAGGGCAGCCCAGCCACCCAAAGCCTCTCCTCCTGTCCCGGAGCCCCACCCCTGCGCCCAGCTTCCCTCGGGCCTTTTCGCCCAGCTGTCCACAGCGGCGGCCTCCTTCCCTGCCTCCCAGCTCCTCCCACCCTTCAGAGGTCCGCGGGCCTCCCCACAGCGCTTCTGGGTGGAATTCATCTCCGTCTGCCGAGGTCTCTGTCCGGTGCTGCGACCACCTGGCAGAGCTCAGCTGTGTGTGTGCCCATCGGCCCCCAGACGAGGGTGGGCTCAGCCCTGAGACACCCGCAGGGGCCCCAACCCTGAGACGCCTGCAGGGACCCCGTGCCCAGCACAAGGCCTGGGGCTAAGAAGGTGCTCGGTACATATTTGTGGGACTGAATCAAATTCCCTAAAGAAGAAAAGGGACATTTCCAGAATATCTCTGTAGTACACAATTCACAGAGACCAGAACCAGGTAAGGACTAATGCGATCACTGCCCATGTGTGTGGTGTCTGTGTGTGTGTGTATATGTGTGTCTATGAATACACATGAGTATACGCATGTATATGTGTGTGTGCCTTTGTGCATATGCACGTGAGTGTGTATGTGCACGTATGAGTGTATATGCTTGAGTGTACGTGTGTGTACAAGTGTGTGCATGCTTGGGTGCACATGTGTGTGGGGGGTGGCTGTGTGTGTGCTGACACCTGCTGTGAGGCTCTAGGGAGGAGCTGGGTTTGGGGGTTCATGCCAGGCTTAAAGAGGTCGCAGTGGGGTTTGGGGGTGGGGCCAGAGTGGGGGTCTTACCGTGGGTCCAGCAGGCGTGGTTAGTCCAGGGGAGTCAGGAAGCCCCTTCCCAGCATCTGCCTGGGGAGAGCAGAGTGAGTGGTGAGAGCCAGGCACCCCCTGCCTGCTGCCCCCTTCTCTTTCAGTGGAACTGGGGGAGAAAAAAAAGGAACAGCCCAGGGGGCACCTTGCCCCACGCAGAGCCAGGGAACCCCGAGTTTCTGCTCACACTGGTGGGCTACGGGGTGTGATGGAAGGAACTGGGGTGCAGACAAGCCCAGCATATGCACTCCTGCACCTAGGGTTCCCCTGGTTTAGTGGGCTCCAGGCCCAAACCCTCCACGCCTGCCCTCTGGAGCTGATCCCGCTCTCCCCGCCAGCCCCATAACTCTCCAGGCCCCTACCTGCATTAAGGCCCACCCCTCCCGTGACCCGGCCACAGCTGATGCTCAGGAAATGCTTCTAGAATGACCCATCAGGAAAAGCGGGGAGACAGAGATGAGAACAAGGGGCATCGTGGAGGCTGTGCAGGCCAATAAGGTGACAGGCGGGCCAGGCCACCCAAAGGAGAGTGAAATCCCCCAAAATGTGTAGGGTGACATCCCCTCTCAGAGACCTGCTGGGGTGTGGCATCCACTGAGGTGGCCAGAGGCAGGGACAGGATAGGACACCATGCTCCCCAGGCCCCCGGCCCTCTGCTTCCCTACAAACCCTGCAGCAGACCCTAAAGCACGGAGGAGGGACAGGTCAGCCCCAGGAGTGGCCTCCACCAAACGACTGTCTGGGCAGCCCCGGGGGAGGGCGGGGGGGGGGGCGGGCAGAGGACTGGGCAGGGCGCATGGAGACGGGAAGGGTCCCCGAGGCAGCCCAGGGGCTCCCCAGGCAGACTCAGAAATTCAGAGTGACCCTAAAGGTATTCCACAGTGGATGCCCCATGGATTGCTTTTCCCAGGCTTCTCAGCCAACTGGTCAGAAAAGGGCTATCATGGCACGTTGCCGACACAGACCCTTGAAGGGCCATCTGTCTTCATCCGTGAATGGACCAAGATTTGGTTCTCCCTTTTGCTTTCTCTTATGTCATGGACAGAGCTGTGTCCCCCAAGAGAGGTGGAAATCCTAACCTGGTAACTGCGACTGTGGCCCTGTTTGGAAACAGGGTGACTGCAAATGGAATTAGTTCAGGTGAGTTGGCTGGAAGAGGGGGGTCTTCCACGAGGAGAGGAGGCGCCCCGTGAAGGCCGAGGAGGCAGAGGCTGCAGCGGTGACACCCACAAAGGCCAGGAAATGCCGCAGTGGGCTACGGGGTGTGATGGAAGTGTGGCCCTGCCGACGCCCTGATTTTGGCCTCCTACCTTTCAGAATTGTGAGAATATAAATGTTTGTTTTAAGCCACGTCGTTTGTGGTGATTCGCGGCAGCAGCCACAGGAATTGAATACATCTTTTTTAAGCGTTTTTTTTCTTCCTCTAACTCTCACTGTAGAAGTCATAAGCTCCCAAGGTGGGAAATGACAAACTGTATGAAGAGCCTAGCAACCACCCCAAATCCAGCACTTCAAAGCCACAACTGAGTATTTCCTTCTAGTGTTTTAAGAATTTTTTTTCCTTCCAGTGCATATTTTTAAATAATTAAGACCATACAATATGCTTTAGTTTATAGCCAGCTTTTTCACTTAATATTTTATGGAAAGCATTTTCTTCCATCATTAAATACTCTTAGTAAATGTAATTTTAATAGCCACATAATATTCCATTGTTTGAATATACTTTAATTCAATCAATCCCCTCTTGCTGGATAGTTAAGTCATGTCAATTTTTTCTCTATTATACGTGAAATTGAGATTAACATCTAAAACACAAGGCCTTTTTACACCTTAGACTACCCCCTCTAGCATTAGTTCCTAGAACAGAAGTTTCTAGGTCAACAAAGTGCAGCTTTGAAGGTTGTTAATATATGTCAACAAAGAGGATCCCCCGGAGAGCCCAACCCATCTCACTCCCCTCAGCATCACCCCCACCAAGCGCCAATTTCTCAAAGCAGAAAATACAAAGGATCTAAAGACAACTGACCTAGATTCTTCAACAAATAAATGGCAAAAAGAAAGTGGGAGACAAGCACCAATTAAAAAGAGACAAGAAATCTATCAACCAAATGCAATATATGGACCCTGTCTGGATTCGGATTCAGACAAATTAACTGTAAAAAGGCATTGTTGTCTTCTGTTAGAGGAATAATGAATGACATTGTGGCTATGGAAAATAAAGGGTCCCGAATCAATCTGTTGGCAATACACATTGATGCATTTATGAGCTAAGGGATATGACGTTTGGGATTTGTTGTAAATCACCCCACCGGGCCCCTAGTCCCCAGTCTCTGCCCCATCCAGCTCAGTCCTAAGACGCTGAAGCCAGAGGACCACATGCCAGCAGCTCAGCTCCAGTCCCACACAACCCAGTGTTACCTGGGAAACCGGACAGGTCTAAGCAGCCACCAAAGGAACATTTTCCTTTAAAAGTATTGAAATTTGAAGGGCAATGTCATTCCCTGGTTCATGCAAACCCACACTGGGGACTACCCCTAGGCTTCCTGTTACTAGGAGAGACAGCCATGGGGTGGCAAGCCCTGGCGTGTGTCCAGGGCCTCCTGGGCACTTCTGATTCGACCCTGCAGCAACCCTCTTTCACAGACAAGGCAGGTGAGGCCCAGAGAAATGAAAGGATTTGCTTAAAGTTTCACCCAGAACCACAGAAACTCATCGTGGTTTCTATGATCCCTTGATGTCTGGATTCCCTCTACAGCCCCGGCCAATCTCGCAGGCACTGGTGCTCCAGGTGTGTAAACATCCACCTCGGGACATTTTGAGATGAGCCTCTACAGCTTGGGATGGGTCTGTCTGTTCGCAGGTTCTCACTTCCAACAAGGAAGGGGCCAACTGGGGACACGAAGGTCCCCTAGATTTTTCCCTCTTGCTTTTTCCCCTACACACAGCAGCTTCCTTACAGCAGCTCCATATTTCCTGGGTCGGAGGCCCTCGAAGCCCCCAAACTGGGGCACTTTGTAACCCAAAAATGAAAACCCACATTTGAGAAAGCCAGGGCAGGCTCCACCCCAGCAATTCAGCCTCTCTCTCTCTCTCCCCTGCAAGGCCTGCCAAGTCAGGTTTTCACTTTACTTACTGGAGTGAGCTGTCTTTCAGGGGCTGCTGTGGGTACCGGGAGCGGCAGCCCGGCTGGGGGCACACTGCTGGACTCTTCTGCCCCCACCGTGGTTAAGGGCTCCTCCACCGCTGCCGATGATGAATCTTCTTCGTCACCAGGACCCTGAGAACGAAACCAGCCCGAGGAATGGCCTCATTGCTCATGGATGGAACTCATATGGGGCCAGCGAGGACCTGGGTAGCTGCTGGGTCCATGGCACGAGGCTTGTCTCAGAACACTTTCTTACCTGCAACCTGCTGTCCCCCAACACTGTCCCAGGGTCCCAGACCTGCACGCTCCCTGTGGAAGCACGCGCCTTCCCTGTGGGCACCCAGGAGCTCATCGCCCCCCACCCCCACCCCACCCCCAGCAGACCCGTCCAACCTTCTGGACCACTCTGCCTCTGAGAATGTTCTTCTTGGACAAGGGTTGGGACAAAAGCCCAGTCTCCTGGTGTTATGGGTTGAATCACATCCCCTAAAAAGCCACAGTCAACTCCTAAATCCCAGTCCTGGGAACTGAACTTTCTTTTTTTTTTATAAATAGGATCTTTGCAAATGTGCTTAGTAAAGATGAGGCCAAACTGGGTCAGGATGGGTCCCAACCCTATAGGACTGGGGTCCTCCTAAGGGGAGGAAATGGGGACAGACAGACAGACGGTCAGCCGCGTGACGGAGGCAGACTGAGTTATGCCGCCACGAGCTGAGCCACACCGAGGGCTGCCAGCCACCTGCCAGGAGAGAGGAAAGAGTTACAGATTCTCCCCCAGGAGGCAGCTGGCCCTACCCAGTCCGTGTTTTGGGACTTCTGGCCCCAGGAAGTGGGAGGCGACACATTTCTGCCATTTAAGCCATTCTGTCCATGGTACCTTTGTTTCAGCAGCTCCAGCAAACTAAGACCGCCGACTTTCTCCCGCTTGCTTCTTCTGACACATCCCACTGCCCTCGAGTTGCACCTGCCCCACTCGGCACACAGTGAAGTGCAAACACATTTCCCCGCCCTCTGGGGTGGCCATAACTGCCCCGTCTGCCTGGTGTTGTCCTCTCTCTCCCCCGTGAGCCAGGGGGATGGCACTTACCGTAGTGAGCTCAGGTGCCGCCGTAGGTGGGGGTGGAGCCAGCCCGGCCGTGGGCACCCTGCCTGCCTCCTCAGGCCCGGCCGTGCTCAAGGGCACTTCTGTTGCAGCTGCCTCGATTGTCAAGTCTTCCTCACTGCTTAGCTCCTGGAACAAAATTGGCACAGGGGATGGAGCCACTTCCCCATGCACCAGGCAGGTGGTGGAGGGGAGGTGCCTGCGGGGAGGGGGGGGAGCGGGGCCCCACCTCTCTAGCTTCCCTTTCTCAGCAGCTTTAACACTTGTCTGAAGCCTCCTGGAACTCCAGGGTTAGGGAGCATCTCTCGGTTCATCCCATGGACCCCCGAATCTCCTCTCTCTCCTCTCTGCCAAGGGTTTTTCTGGCCTTGACACACCTGGGCTTGCACACCTCCAGTAATTGGAGGCTCACCACCTGTAGATGAAGCCCTTCTCTTGCCAGCCAGTGCTGCCAGGCAGGTTCTGGTTTCCACTGCACTGAGACACCCTGGAACTGGGACCTGATCACTGCTTTTCTTACCATGTGACAAGAGTTGTGTCTTTAAAGAAGTAAAAAGAGGAGGAGGAGGGAGGGAGGGGGAAGGAGAGGGGAGGGGAAGGGAGGAAGAAGGAGAGGAAATGGGGCAAGGAAGGGGGAGGGGACGGGAGAAGAGAAGGAGATGGGAGACGGGAGACAGATGGCAGGAGAGGAGACAAGGAAGAGGAAAAGGGAAGACAAAAAAAGATGAAGAAGAAAACCAAGACTGGGGAAGGAGAAGAGTAGAAAGAAGACAACCAAGAAGGCAGTAGCAGCCCCTCTGCTCATTGAAACAGCCCGTCTAACTGCCAGCAGCTGGCCCGGGCGAGGTGGCCGGCGCACGCCCTCCCTGCCGGGAAGTCCCCCAGATGGACGTTAGACTGGAAGGAGAAGGCGGCCCAGCCAGAGTGAGCCAGGCTGGAGCCAACGTGGGGAATGATCTCGAAGGCCAGTGCTGGTGGTGCGGGAAGGCCTGGCGCCCCCCTCCATTCATTCCCCCAGCAAGAGTCCGCGGAGGACCCACCATGTGTGGGGATGAAGGTCCATCCATCCCTAAACCTGTCCTCCTGGAGCTCACAGGCCAGCTGGCAGCCAGGCAAGACTTACTGACCACTTAGGATGACATAAGAGGGGATGGGAAGATTCTGAGGCCAGAAGGAAAGAGGCTTGTTCAAGGAACTGGAAGAAGGTCAAGGAGGCTGGAGTGGCCTGACCTGGTCAACAAGATTGGCCAGCGGGGTTGCTGGGTCAGGAGGAAAGAGCAACGAGAAGCTGCCAAGCAGGGAGATGACAGCACTGGGGAGGGAGGGTCGCCTGGCAGGCAACAGGGTGGCTCCGTCCAGGGTGCTGGCAATGGAAAAGGAGAGGGTGGGTGGGTTCCATGCTTATGGGAGAAGAGGAGCAGCAAGGCTTGGTGCTTGATGAGGAAGGGGAAGGAAGGATGAGGGAAGAAAACTCTGGATTAGGCAGCTGAGGGATGGTGGTCCCACCCGCAGGTGGGCAGCAGGGAGGAGTGGGAATGTGTTTAGTTTGCAGAAGTTGAGGCAGAAGAACTTTCAGGCCATTCACGATGGGGACAGATGCCAAGTGCCCTGCAAGGTCCGTGTCCAGCCTGCAGGACCTGGGTGCAGAGTCAGAGACGGACAGACAGGGCTGCCCTCTGACGCCTGCCGGGGACCCCTGCCCGTTTCCGTGCCCTCACTGCCTTCCGACAGCCTGGTGCTCATGCCCAGAAACAGACTCTGCTGGATCATTCTAGGTGGCAACCTGGCTGGTGCCCACTGGTTTGGCCAAACGCTGGGCGGGGCATTGCTGTGCAGGTATCTTGCACCTGACTTTCAGTGCAGGAGAAGCCCCTGATAGCGTGGGTGGGCTACATTAACTAACCATTTAAAGGCCTTAAGAGCAAAACTGAGGTTTCCCAGACAAGAAGAAATTCTACTCCAGACTGCAGCATCGAATCCAGCCTGCGTTCCCAGTCTGCCCTGCGGGTTTTGCACTCAAGACTGCAGGGTCCTCTCTGCCAAGCTGCCAGTCTGCCAGCCTGCCAACCTGCCCTACAGATTTTGGATTCACCAGCCACCAAAATCATAAGAGCCAATTCCTTAAAATAAAATTCATTTTATATATATATATGTCGGATACATATATCTCCTAGAGAATCCAGTAGATGCACAAACTTTGGTCACTCAGCACCTCTTATAGAATCACTCCCACCAGGAGCTCTGGCTCCCGGACCCTGCGGGTGGAGGCAGCTGCCCCCCCAGGACTGACTCCCACCTCTCTGATGGGCCCAGCTCCCCAGCGGCCTGGGAGGCTGTTGGCTCCCCCAGCTGCCCCGCTTCTGGTCAGAGGTGCCCCTAGGGGCAGGCTGCCTCTGGCTTTGCTGGACAGAGTGAAGACCCACCCTCAGAGAAGGCCAGGGTCTGCTCCAGCCAGGAGCTCAACCTTCCAGCACTTTCCACTTCTTACCAGAGTGGCCTCTTCCCTGGGACTCTCGGTGAACGTGGCAGGGGCCAGTTTTCCGGTGGGCGCGCCACTGGCCTCCTCTTCCCCGGCAGTGCTGATGGGCACCTCGGCCTCCCCTGCTGCAGCGGCTGTAGGGGCCCCTGAACCTTCACCATCGTCAGGCCCCTGAAAAGGAAGACATCAGAGGGACCCCTGGGCCCAGGACCTGGAGTGACTGAGCCTGAGGCTGGAGAAGGCACCCCGCGGCTCCCTCCCCTTCAACACACAGGCCCATCTGTGAGCTCGCCTGGCACCGCTGCCCGCCAGGTGGGTCCGCACAGAAACCTGCACTTTCCCACACCACCCACGTGGGAGTGCCCCTGGCCAGCACACTGCCCAGGGGTCTGTCCAGCTCCTACCAGCCAACCTTGAGGGACCCGGAGGTGACCTGCAGCCCCCTTCCCACCTGGGAAGGTCCCACAAAGCGCTCGTGCAGTTGTGCTGGGACCAAAGCCCAGGCCCTCGGATCCCAGCTTCCTGTCCTTACTGCCCACATCCTCCTCTCTCGCGCGCTCTCCTTTTATTCAGGGCAATCCGGTTTTGGCCTCCCGCACCCCTAAACCCGCTCTCCCCAAGGTCTCTAACCAGTCAGACCCGGGGGACTCGCTGGAACTCCGGGCAGCACATGATGGTGTCGGGAGTTCCTCGTGGGCACTCACCCGTCCCCTACCCGGGCCACTGCCCCCACCTGCCCGGCCCCCGCCACCTTCCTCTTCTTGGTTATCGGGGGGCACTCCCTAAAATCCCACTCCGGCTATGCCACTGGACATTCAATACCCTTCAGGGTGCCCCCGCTCACGCACGACGCCGCAGGCAAACTGAACTTGGGGCTCGTGGAAGCCCCATATCCAATCTCTGCTCCTGCCCGGCTGCTTCTCCCCTCCTCCTCCCACCCTCGAAATCCTTTTCTCAGGGAGGCTCCTCCACCCCACTCTGGATGCTGCACCCTGTTCTGTGCTCCCAGAGCCCCCCGTGCCCCTACAGGCGCGCTCACCCCTCCTGCCCCCCTTGACAGCCCACCCAGGGCTCCACCACAGCCACTCGCTGAGCCGACAAATGCCTTGGCCTCCAGGTTCAGGGCCTCCGGAGGGATCTCAGTTCTCACCCCCAAAGGCTCTCCCCCTGCTTTCTGCAGACAGATGAGGTAGGACGGTGCCTGCTCCCACAGGGGAGACCCCCTGCATGTGCCCCCCCCACCCCCCACTCCGGAAGCAGGTGGAGTGGAGAATGCCCTCCGTGCTACCTACAGTGACCCGGTCCCTGGGGCTCTCCGAGGGCATGGTGAGGGTTGTTGGATCCCCGGGGAGCAGGCTGCTGGCCTCTGCCTCCCAAGCAGTGCCGAAGGGCACCTCAGGTTCCGCTGCTGCTGCTGTTGCTGCTAAATCCTCTTCAGTACCTGGGCCCTGGAGGCAAAGACACGGCCGTGGCTGCACAGGACAGCCTGCAGGGCCCCTCCCTTTACCCCAGAGCAACCTTCAAAAGGCAGACAATCCCAGGGAGAGGAGAGACCACCAAGGCGTCCACATTTGGCATTTGAGCACAAACTGGAATTGTTTGCACACACCACTAACAGCGAGATCACTGCCTCTCGAGTCAGTCAATGCCAGGTACAGAGGCTTCTATCTAGGCATGTCGACTCCCTGAGACCCCCTTAAAGTGCCCTTCGGAAGCCACAGGAACAAGCCAAATGTGTTTGCAACACATTATCGCTTCCTCTTTTCCCTGTGACTCAGTTTTCTTTGGGAAACGCACAAGCAAATCTGCCGAAGGTTATACAGCAATTAGGGAAATGGAAAGAGAGAGTGTCTTTGGCTGCTGGTATCACCAGACAGAGTATATTCTATCTTAGTCTCCCAAGGTTTTTTGTTTTGTTTTATTTTGCAAAAAAGTGGTTCCTTTGGATACCTAGGTTGACCAGAGTAAGACAGATTTTCTTCTTGCAGGACTTCTTAGAGCCTTGAATAAGGGAAATAAAACTACAGAATTCGCCAAACTTATCTGACCCTTTTGTTCCACGTAGCATATGTTGTCTTGGCAGAATTATTGTCCATCCCCCCCCAACAAAAAAACAGGAAAGATGAAGTCACAGGATGTTAAAATGAGACATTTTCTGACTCCAGCTAAATCCCCAAAGGGCAAGTACAACCCCTAAGGCATGAAAGAATCCCACATCCTTCCAGAGGGAGCCGGGTCATGTATGAGGACATGCTAAGTGAAAGGAAACCAGTTCTACCAGCATCAGCCCCTCACCTACCTCCAGGCTGTATAAGAAAAGGTGAAGAATTAAGGACTTCATTTGGCGGTTGAGTGGCTGGAGAGGAAGAATTTCTTTGGAGAGAATTTTTAGTGTTACGTGGCTTTACCTCTCACATCTCCCTGCTACAAACAATGCCAGAGTATGTTATGCATTGTTTGGAATTTGGGGACAGGTGTCAAATTCTTTCCAGGGCAAGATGAAAGACAAAAAGTGGGGTGACGCTAAGAGTGGAATAGCAGGAGGACCTCTGAGAAATCACAAAAGCACCCAAGAAAGTTCCAGCAATCAGGCATCTGAGGAATCAGCACTCAACCAGTCATGTAAAGCTGTGTCCTTTTTCCCTGACACCCTCCCCAGGTGGGGCAGACCCTGCAGCTGTCAGACACGGGGGCGAAGGAAGGTGGGTCACAGCAGGAGACAAAGATCAAGAAATTGGGAAAGAAACCCCTTCCCTGTGGGCGGTTCCTGGCCTGGCCCTGACCTGAGAATGGAAGGGGAGAAGGTGTATTTTGTGGAATTTTTGATATTACACTGGACTGATTTTTAAAACACCTGTGAAATTGGCCCACACCCGGGAGGGCCTGGGAAAGCAATGGGAACTGTCCGAATTTTCATTCTGGGATGGAGGAAGGGATGAGCTGTGGGCTTTTAGCAGGCACCAGGGGGAGAAAACTCCATTTGCTTTCATTGAGCACTCTACTATGTCCAGCGTTTCAAAAACTGGCTTTGCAGGAGTAAAAGCCAGTTTCCCACTGCCAAACAATGAGCAGAGGTCCCTGCGTCCATCCGATTCCTTCTTTCAGGGACTCAAGGGGCCGAAGGGGTTGCGGCACCCACACCTTCACAGGAGAGCAGGAGGGAGCAGACACCCGGGAGGGGCGAGGCGGCCCGTCCTGAGCTGCTTCAACTCCCGCTGTCCTGGGGTGTCCCGGACAGAGCCTCTAGGGCCCGGGGACTCCCCTGAAACACGAGGAAGGTACCCAGCGCCTTTCCACAAAAACCCTCAGGATTTTCTGGGGTGGCCAATAAAAGTCACCATCAAGTGTGAAACAAGCAAACCTACTATGGACTCATCAAATGAAACCTCCAGCCACTCACCTTCTCTTCAGCAACATGGAGGAGGACCCCGTCCCCGGAGCCAGTGTCTGTAATGGGGTCCCCGTCCACAGGAGGAGCCCCCCCCAGCGTGGCATTCGGGAGCTCGCCGGACCCTGCAGGGAGAAGCAGGTGATGTGCAATGGGTGAGGAAGCATTGTAGCCTTGGAGAATGAGGTGTCCCTCTCCCTACTGCCTTGGAAAGACGTCCATAACAGAGGACAAAGTGTGTGTGTGTGTGTGTGCAGGTGGAGGGGAAGTCACAGGAAAACTGCAGAGGCGGCCATCGGCGCAGGGGCTCTGGCACCCACGGGGGACTCAAGTCCCACCTTGTCACTTACGGTGGCGTGGCCTGCAGCAAGCAGCCTACCCTGTGCCCAGGTCCCTCTGCTGCAAAAAGGGTCATTCACACCTCGTAGGGCTGTTATCAGAATTACGTTCTTGGGATTAAATACATTAATGCAAAAAAAAAAAGTATCAAGGACAGCCTCCATGAGCAAGCAATCGATAAATGTCAATTAACTGTTATTGCCAGTATGGCGTTATATTTGTAAAAGAGAAATGAGTGAGTATACATGATTTATCATCATCAGATATATATGCATATATGAATTAAATGATGACTAAATAACATAAATACATACTTTTAATACATTTATATAGAAATTTCATGTATTTTATTCTGGAGCTAGGAGTGGAGGGAAGAGAGGAAATCGTCAGTTTTTGGTTCATGCAATCACGTGTTGACTGAATTGTCACCATGAGCACAATTCAACTGAAAAACCAGTGGAGTCCGCAGGCACAGAAAACGCAGTCATACCAGCACGCCCCTTCTGGGCTGCGCCCCTGCGCGGCAGGCCCCCGTTGGCCCGTCGGTCCCACCCACCCATACGAGCCGGGGGGCCGCCGGGCAGAGGTGGGACAGGGACCCCGCAAGGCGCCATCACTCAAGGACGTGTCCTGTTGGGAGGGGCCCTACCCACCCAGGCCGGCCTGTCCCTCTGCTGGGACTTGGCCCCTCACGCGATACTCACACAACTCCCCAGTTAAGTACAAGTCGGCGCGGCCGCGGGACTCCCCCGGGGACCCTGCGCACACACTCCGTCCTGCAACCCCCGCCCCCTCCCGGCGCCCCTCCTGGTCCCGCTGGCGCGTCCTCCCTGCTCTGACCACCAGGGGGCGCTGTGCAAGCGGCCGGCGGCCTGGGAGGCCTGACCCCTGGGAGGAGGGAGGAGGGTTGGCCTGGGGCTGAGGCCACCCGGTCAGGGAAGCTTGGAATAAACATACTAGGGGTCTGTTCCTGGCCAGGGCGTTCAGGCCCCTTTCCCCTCACCATCTGGCTGTCTGCCCAAAGGACAAAAGGAATATTCCCGGGATTTCCCTTTAGCCTTTGGTGAGCCACAGAGCCAGCTTGGCTGATCTGGGGAAGCCGAGCTGTGCCGGGGTCTGTTTCCTCATCACCCACCCTGGGCTGGGGAACACGCTGGCCAGCTGCCCCTCCGGCTCCCTGCCCTTCCCAGAGACCCTGGTTAGATCCCAATTCCACCGATGAGATAGCAGTCACAGTCCACAAGCCGTTACACATCCCTGCCGCGTTCAACCTTCTCCACCAGGCAGAGATTGGTATCAGCCCCAGAGAACAGCTAAGGAATCTAAAACGCGGGAGTGTTCAGTAGGCGCCGCAGCCGGCAGCAGACAGGCGTCGGAACCGGGGAGATTCCCTCCAAACTGCTGTCTGACTCCCCGCACACAGGCTTCCCACACTAAACTCCGGCTCCCTGGTCTTATCATGAACTGATTAAATCGTACAGTTTTTCCTATTCAGTCCTGTATACCTTCTCTCTCCCATAGGCTTCCCAAGTATAGGGTTAAAATTAACATCTAGAGCTGGGACTCAGCACCAAGGGATTGAGAAAACCTTCTTGACCAAAAGGGGGAAGAGCAAAATGAGACAAAATAAAGTGTCAATGGCTGAGAGATTCCAAACAGAGTCAAGAGGTTATCCTGGAGGTTATTCTTATGCATTATATAGATATCACCTTTATACTTAAAGCGAAACGGAGAGGCTGGAGGGAAGTGCCTGAAAATGTAGAGCTGTGTTCCAGCAACCATGTTTCTTGAAGATGATTGTATAATGATTTAGCTTTCACAATGTGACTGTGTGATTGTGAAAACCTTGTGTCTGATGCTCCTTTTATCTACGGTATGGACAGATGAGTAAAACATATGGATTAAAAATAAATAAATAATAGGGGGAACAAATGTTAAAATAAATTTAAATTGAAATGCTAGTGATCAATGAAAGGGAGAGGTAAGGGCTATGGTATGTATGAATTTTTTTCTGTTTTCTTTTTATTTCTTTTTCTGAATTGATGCAAATGTTCTAAGACATGATCATGACGCTGAATATACAACTATGTGATAAAAAAAGAATGTTCATATTGGATGTTGATTGGTTTTATTAATAAAAATTTAAAAATAGCATTCATTTACTGATGGCAGAAAAGAAAAAAAAATAATACAAAGTATTACAGAAGATTTGTAAAATACGGAAGCACAAGAAGAAAATAAACGCCATCTTTAGCCTTACCACCCTGAGATAACTGTTCATAACATCCTAACGCACACACATACATATCACTCTCTACAGCTATATATGCATAGATACAAATGACGTCCAAAATTTGTGCCACAGCACACACAGAGTTTTGAAATCTGCGCTTTTGGGTGGGATACTCCAAGATCACCTCTCTGGATCTCTAGTCTTCGGCCTGACCCATTTCAGGCTGTGCATATGAGCAAAATCTAATTTGCTCAGCCAGGCCCTGTGTGGGTGGTTTGGTTTTTTTGTGTGTGTGTCATTAAGAACAGTGCAGCTGGGAGTGACCTTGTACCTAAATCTCAGTGCTCTGGCACGGGCTGTAATTTCCATCTGAAATGGCCAGCCCTGTGATAAAGGGCAGAAAGTACAGGCTTATCTCGGGCTTTGGGTGCTGCCTGGGAGCTCACATCTGCTCCGAGGGGTTCTAGAGTCAGCTCACTCACAGGCCGGGCACTGAACGGGCAACACCCCTTAGCCTTTCCCAGCATGGTTTTACCATCTGTGAAACAGCGGCTGGTGATTTTGACCTGCACACAGTAGGTCTTCAAGAAACAGCAACAATGGTCACGCAATCATTATAACTTTTCTGGTAAACCCCAGGAGTGGGGCCTGGCTGGGGGTTAAAAGCCCAGCTATCCCAGATCTGCTCTTCACTAGCCATATGGCCTTGGGTAGGCACTTAACTTCTCTGTGACTCGATTTCTCAGCCTTGTCTGTAAAATGAAGATGATTCAAATCCTTTCCTAAAAAGGTTGTGGGGAAGGTTAAATGAGGCCCAGGCTGAGCACCCAGAAAAGGCCACCCAGCTTGGGGGTGCATCAGGGACTTACCTTGCTCGGGGCTGCTGGGCTCGATGGTGCTTGCATTGGTGGGTTCCGGGGTCCCTTCAGGTACAGGCTCACCGGAGATCTCCATATCCTCCTCGGAAAGAGGGGATGGAGGTGGAGGCGTGTTTATGGGTTTGACTTGCACGTCTTCAGGCTGAAGGGAAGAAACGAGAACCAAGGATTTATTTGGCAGTAAAGCAGGGTGAAAATGGCTGTGAGGGTACACGGAGGGTTCAGTGCTTGCCTTGCATGCGGGAGACCTGGGTTTGATTCCTGGACCATGCACCCCCGCCACCCCCCCAAAAATGGCTGTGAATATCATTGGAGAAAATAACGTATCCAGAAAGTACTGGCAACACCCAGAAGGAAGCCCAGATCCGCCTGTCAATCACCGAACTTTCCAGGGCCTGAAAGAGCGCGCGCTAGAGGCGGTGCGTGAAATGTGGCTGCATTTATAGTGAGGTGGTGTCAATCTCATCTGCAGCCATCTTTCAGCACAGGGGAGGTGCTCAAAGGATCTGTCGGAGGAGGGAATGAACAAATGAAGGAGCCAGGGTGCACTTAACAAATGCCATGTCAGTTCCATCTCAGAAGACAGGGACACCTGTGCAAGTAAAAGATGGGGATGGTTTCCTTCCAAGGAAGCTTTTCCAAAGCCGGCCAATGGCTTAACCAACTTTACCAATTAGGGAGGAAAAACAAAAGCAAAAACAAACTCAGCCAGCTGGAAACAGAGTAGCAAGGCAGTGCAGAGCGAAATCGTCACTTCATCCCCAGACCCGCCATACCATAAGCAGCTCAGCAGTCCTAGGGCTTGTCAGCACTGATATTGTCTCATCCCTTTCTGAGTTCAAGGGGCTGAGAGGTGAATGGAAGGATCCTGCCAACCAGTGTTGGGTTGGTGTGAGCAAGAAATACACCTTTATTGTATTTGTTACTGCAGCAAAACCTGTCTATCCTGACTAATAACAGAGGCTATTTCCTTACTGTCAGAATGTAGGGTACAAACAACGAGTCTCTGGACCACCGGGACAAGGGGAATTCTTAGGAGCCACATAAGTAAGGGTTTAACTGTTCAGTTCTCCTAGTCAGACATGGGCTGACTCCCACTTATTAGCTAAGTCCTCCTGGGCAAGTCAAATGGCCCTACTGAGCGTCAACTTTGTCCTCTGTAAAACGGGGACAACATAGTGGAAAATGCACAGAGGAGTTCAGCACACCGCCTGGCACACAATCGGAGACTCATCAATGATAGGCCTCAATCATCAGTATCGCTGGATTTCTAAAATGCTAGAGGCAGCAATACCTTGAAACTGGTTTTCTTCAGGTATTGGTGTTAAGGTTTTTTTTTTTCTCATCTGCACTTGCAAAAATTGTAATAAGCAAGAGGGGATGTTTGTAGAATGAGGGCGGACATGTCATTTAGTGTACTGTAAAATCTCTGGGGCGGAGGCATAAGGGAAGGCTTTCAGGACTTGGGCCTTGACGAACCAGCCCAGTTTCAGAGAACAGGGTCGGAGGGAGGGGCTGGGGTGTGGAAGGACATGGCATTGTCGGGGCTGGACAATTTGGGCTCGGCCAGAGTGGAGGGTTCAAGAAGCGAAGCAAGGAGCAGAGCCTGGAGAGGAGGCGAGACGGCAGGGCTGGTTCCTTGATGGGAATTACAGGCTCCTGAGGGAGGGCAATAGATGGCTGCTATGGAGTGGCATGGTTGGGTGAGAGCTTTGGAGACTTCTCCCTGGAGAACCCATGAAAATATGAATTGAGGGAGCTAAGGCTTAAGCCCAGAGACCAGGGGGTTGCCATGAAGAGCCTCTGCCAGGCAGAAGCTAGGGCAATGGTGGAGGGAGGAGAGAGTAGACACTACCCCAGGAGATGGTTCCAAGAACACCAAGGAGGATCTCCTCATTTCTCCCAGCTGGAAATGACATCAGGTAAGGAGCCGCGAGGAGCGGCCCAAGAAAGCACATCTCCAGCCTGCTGGGAGTCTGTGGGAGGCTGGGAAGGAAGCCGCCGTGTAAGATATTTGGGCTCTGGGATGAGGAGGGTGGGACAGATGAGGGATGAGAGTGTGGGAAACCCCAGAAGAGGCGGGAATGCCAGCCTGAGTTCTGTCACTCAAGGGGGCTGGCAGGCTGTAATGCATGAGGACAGGGAAGTGAGAGTCATTCCAAGAGAGAAGCAGGGCAGAGAGGAAAGGGGAAAATTTGAGACATGAGGGAAATTCCAAACAGAGCCATGGAGCCTTTCAGGAGGGGACAAAAGGGGGAAGGCCCCACTGGGGCTGCTGTAAGTGACAGAGCCTTGGTCCTGGACTCCAAGCCTGCCACCTCCAGGCCAGGCAGGCTGGGGCAACACTCTTGGCCCCTCCGTGGCCCATTCCAGCCTGGGTAGAAAATACCTCCCTGCAGAGGGGACGAAAGGAAGCAGAGGCCTCTGTAAAGAGACGGTCAGAAGCGCAGGGAAGGGACCAGAACTCAGAGCCTCAGCCCAGGGGTAGTTCACTCAGTAACTGGGGGCAGCCCCAGAGGTTGGCAGGTCCTTTCAGCCCAAGCCAGGAGTGACGGGGTCCCCCCACGGGGCCTGCCCTGAGCTGGGCCCCCTCACGCAGCACCTCATTTTACAGGGGAGGACGCGGAGGTTCTGAGAGGGTCCCTCGCTCAAGGTTAACAGCTGTAAGTGGCAGAGCTGGGGCTTGCAGCTGGGGGGCAACCAACCTGCACCAGTTCTTCTGAAATCGCCAAGAGGGGAGACGGGTGGTGAGGCTGAGAAAGAAAGTGTCTGGGGGACCCCCAAGGCCACAGATCCATCACATCACCAACAACGCTTTCCCCATTTTTCCAGACACTTTGGGGGGTTACTTGGCACCCCCTCTTGGCAGAAGTGTGCTCCGACACCTGCCTGCAGTGCCCAGTGGTCCTGGCCAAGCCCAGCCTGCCCTTGGGGCACCCATCTCCCATCTGCTCCGGGGCTGGGTGGCTGCAGGGGGTAAGTAAAATGAGCTGTACAGAGCTCATGGGGGCATGGGAAAGGCTGGGCCTCTTCCTTCCCTGCCAACATCCCTGACCATTTCTCCACCACGGCTGCCCACCCTTCGAGAAGGGAAGTCCTGTCCACCCTGGCCCACCCCCAGCCCCACGTCATGTCACTCTCAACCCCCACCCCCTCCTGCCTTCCTCTTGGGGCGCCCCTGGCCACCGGCATCCATCCCTGCCCGAGTCCGCTGCCCGCCTAGATGGAGAACTGGAGACAGATCAGGCTGCAAGGCCCAGGGGAGCCCCGCTCTGTGCCTGCTGCCCTGGGCCTCAGGTGGGCGGCTGGGGGTCCGCGGACAGTGCGATGGTGACACTGCCCCCAGGCACTGGACAGGAGGCACCTCTCACCTTGACCTCGCCCATCCTAGCTGCCCAAGGGGACGTGTCCTGAGGCCACCCCTGGGCCAGCAGCAATGGGGTCAAAGCCTGTGACCTAGGTGGCACCTCAGAGGCTCAGGCTCTGGCCCCAGCTCTGGATGTCTCTTCCCTGTTCTAGGCTTCAGTTTGCCGGTTCGTAAAGTGAGAAAATTTACAAAAAAAAGAAAGAGGCAGCTTTCAGGTCCCTGCAGGTCTTTTCGGCCCCACCCACACCCCTGTGGCCAGCGGTCTGTGATCTACAGCCTCTGCATTATTTCTATTGCCAAGCTTTCTTCCATCAGAGATGCATTTAAGGAGTGAGCCAGACCGCAGAGGTGATCGCCTGGGGCTTTTCTGTTGTCAGTGATTTGATGCTTGCTGTTTTCAGTCACCATGGGCTGTGGTATCCCTGCGGCTGACCCAGCGCTTTCCAAACCCCTTCCCTGTGGTGGCCTCAGGGCAGGTCCTCTGAGGGAGGACGCCCAGCCACGGGAGGAGGTCTGGGCCACAGAGTGGAGGGTGCTTTCCCCTGGGACCAGAAGTGACTCTGGGAAGGACACTGCAAGTAGCAAGTAGCTCACTGCCCGAGCCCCCAGCAAATGTAACCACGGCCACCGTGCAGGCCAGGTGGTGGCTGAGACCTGTCCCCACACTGCTTCATCTCACCTTGCCTCGTCTTGGGACACGGGATTCCAATCACCGGTTTTTGGAAGAGGGACCTGAGGCTCAGAGAGGTTGAATGAGTCCCCCCAGTCCACACAGCAGGGCAGCAATGAAGCATGTAGTGTGGGCCAGGGTGGAACCAGGCACGGGGTGAGCCGGCTCACCTGGGGTTTTCACACAATGCCCAGTGGCCAACACTGTCCCGGGTACCCCAGGTGGGCCAACGACCATGGGCCTGGGCTCTGGGGACTGCTCCCCCCATGATTCTCAGTCCCCTAAAGCTGAGCTAGACCACGTGGGGCAGCCCCACACTCACCGGTGCCTGGGTATAGGTGACAGCTTCCAGGATCTCAGCCACCCCGTCTGCATCCGAAAGCCCGCTGGCCTCTCCTGACCCCTGGGGGAACAAACGAGAACAACACGGCACAGGGGGCGTTTGCACGAGTAGGCTGCTGGGAAGGCAGAGAAGCCTGGTATGTGTGTGTGTGTGTTAGAGAGATTGTGGGGGGACAGGGACAGAAAGAGAGAGGGGGAGAAAGAGAGGAAGGGGTTGGGGAGGGAGCGTGTTGCATATGCATGATGCTTAACTAAACCTTTCCTGCTACATTTTCTCACTCAAACAAGCAAGTGAAAATGCAATCAATTCACAGTTTCCCTACACATCTGCCTCCCACTTTTCCAGGTTCCTTTCGGTCCCTCTTGACAGGTGTTCCCCATCTTTGCACGGGGGTCCCTGGGGTCCTCCATTGGGTCCATGATATTCTGGGGGTCCCCCCGGGTGGCCACAGGGCCGCTCGATTTGCTTCCGATGGCCACCGCAGGGCCCGGAGCCTACCCCTGGTCCCTGGACTCCTGGGCGTCTCCACGGTTCAACCCGCAGGTAGAAGCGGAGGAAGGAGTGGGCGCTCGGCTGGGAAGGTTTTCCTTCTCTCAGGCAGGGCCCCAGGCTCCAGCACCCACCCTCTCATGGAGTCCAGTGTCACCCCCAGAGCGGCAGTGCTGCCACCGAATCCACAGGATTTTTAACACATTAATGAAGCTGGCTTCTACTCTGTTTGGGGGTTGACCCCACCCGAAAGGGGAGTGAAGTTCCAGGAATGTACTCCCTGGGAACCGCTCGGCTGGAGGGCCTGTCACGGTGGCAGAGGCTCTCTGGGGCTGGCTTCCTGCCCCCCGCTCCCGGCCCCTCCTGCCCCCGCCCACCCATCGAGCTGAAGTTCGGGGGGCCTCCCTGGTGTTCCCAGATCCTCAACCATGTCACTGGATTTGGGTGTGTGTGTATGCGGGGGGAGGTTTCAAGGACGGGGACAGCACCTGGTTTATCCTGGTCTCCAGCACCTGCCCAGGGGTGTCATCTAAGCAGGTGCTGGGTAAGGGTAAGGCCTGAACAGATGGAGGGAGGGAGGCAGGGAGGGAGGGGGGGGAAAGGAGGGGAGACTAAAGGAGAAGGAGCGAGGAGGAATGGAGGAAAGTGGCGCCACCTTTTTTTTCTCCCCCCACCCCCACTCCGCCCCCCACTTAGGAACTGATCGACTTGCTGAGCATAAAAGCTAAATTTAGGTTAGTTTTTATGGGAATTTACACCCAGAATGATGTCTGAGCATTTTAACTCTGGTTTTGGAATCCTGGCACCCTCTCTTGGCAGGAAGGCCAGACGCCCAGCCCTTGGCTGCCGCAGTCACCCAGGGAGCTAACTAACGCCTTATAAGAAGCAAAAGCCCCCGGGGCCAAAGCGGCGGCTGAAGCCCTTAAATAAGTACACTCAAGCCCCAAAGCCGAAAACGGGGCTCCAGGCCGCGCCTGCCAAGACGGAGAACTTTCAGTGGCTCCGTGAGGTGGGGGGTGAAGGATCGCTGGGCGCCTCCCTGGAAGCCAGTGGGGGGGGGGGGGCTGGGAGAGGGGAGGCTGGGGAGGGGGCTGCTGCTCACCGAGGACTCGGCCGCCTCGCACTGCTCTTCCGGAGTCCTGGGGTCAGGGTGGATGGTGAGCTGCTGGATGGAGCCCTGGAGGGGAGCAGAGAGGTCAGAGGCCCCGTGCGCACACCCGCCACCCACAGCCCGCCCGCCCAGAGGACACTAGCTTTAACAGAGAAGACCAAATGGAAGGAGTCTCCCTGGGCCAAATGGTCACACAAAGCCCCTCGGCTGGAAAGGTCTTTGGAGAGGCTCATGTCCAGAGCATGGGCTGCCCCAGCAGCTCCTGACTGTCTCGAGGTGTCCAGAGGGCGCTGGAGGCCGCGTCTCCCTCTCCCCGAGAGCGCCCGCCCCTAAGCTCACAGCTCCCTGCAGGCTTCCCAGCCCCAAGAACAGCTCCCCACCCGCTTCCCGCTTCCTCTCCCTCTCCCTTCCTGCAGCTGGCAGTTCTTTCTCCCCAAGTACCCAAAGCCATCATTGAGAAAACACTCATGGGCTTTTAACTTGAACTTAGAGTTTTCCAGCCTCTTCCTGCTTGTGCTACAGGTAACCCGAACCCTGCCCCAGATGGCGTCCTGTCCACCTACTGTGGAATGGAGAAATACAGGTGCTGGCTAATTGAGTGCCTCTAATCACTCAGCTGTTTTCTTTAGGATGACTCATCGTCAACCTAAGGCTATCCTAATTTGATAGCGTTAGGGCTCAAATTGTGTCCCCCAAAGAGACAGGATTCAAGTCCTAGCCCCTGAAGGCAACCTTATTTGGAAACAACAGTCTTTGACGGTGTAATTAGCTAATGAGGCGAACGTGGAGCAGGGTGAGTGCTAATCCAATAGGACACATGTCCTTATAAGAGAGGAACTCAGACACAGAGACAGACAGACAGACAGGGGCTGGTGGGAGGGTGGGGGAGTGCAGAAGGCCATGTAAGGACAGAGGCAGGGATGTGTCTACAAGCCAAGGAGTGCCAAGGGTGAACGGAAAACATAGGAACCCAGGAGAGCAAGAAAGGGCCTCTACAGGCTTCAGAGGGAGCACAGCCCTACCGATGCCTTGATTTTTTTTTTTTTAAATATGGGCAGGCACCGGGAATTGAACCCGGGTCCTCTGACACGGCAGGCAAGCATTCTTGCCTGCGGAGCCATTGTGGCCCGCCCCTGATGCCTTGATTTGTAAAAAACTTTTTTTTTGTATAGTATAACATATATACAAAGCAAAGAAAGAAACAAACAATAGTTTTCAAAGCACTCTCCAACAAGTAGTCACAGGACAGATCCCGGAGTTTGTCAGGATCAAAAATACGATCCTCTCAGATTTTTCCTTCTAGCTGCTCCAGAATATAGGAGGCTAGAAGACTTAAATATTTTTTTATCATCACAATTGACTTTTTTTCTTTTATGTAAAAAATAACATACAAAAAAGCAATAAATTTCAAAGCACAGCACAACAATTAGCTGTAGGACATATTGCAGAGTTTGACGTGGGTTACAATTCCACAATTTTAGGTTTTTACTTCTAGCTGCTCTAAGATACTGGAGACTAAAGGAAATATCAATTTAATGATTCAGCATTCATATTCATTTGTTAAATCCTATCTTCTCTGTATAATTCCACCATCACCTTTGATTTTTCTATACCTCTCTTTAGGGGTATTTGGGCTATGGCCATTCTAACTTTTTCATGTTGGAAGGGTCTGTCAATAATATGGGGTAGGGAGATGGAACTATCTGATGCTATGGAGAGGCTGGGCCCTCTAGGTTTCAGGACTTATCTGGTCCAGGGACCCATGTGGAGGTTGTAGGTTTCTGGAAAGTCACACTAGTGCATGGAACCCTTGTGGAATCTTATAAATTGCCCTAGGTGTTCTTTAGGATTGGCCAGAATGGTCCTGGTTGGGGGTTGTCAGGTTATGATAGGTAGCAAGGTCTAACTGAAGCTTGCTTAAGAGCAACCTTCAGAGTAGCCTCTTGACTCAGTTTGAACTCTCTCTGCCACTGATACTCTGTTATACTTCTTTTCCCCTTTTTGGTCAGGATGGAATGGTTGATCTCACAGTGCCAGGGCCAGACTCATCCCTGGGAGTCATCTCTCATGCCGCCAGGGAGACTTCCACCCCTGAATGTCATGTCCCATTTAGGAGTGTGGGCAATGATTTCACTTGCAGAGTTGGGCTTAGAGAGACTGAGGCCACATCTGAGCAACAACAGAGGTCCTCCAGAAGTAACTCTTAGGCATGCCTATAGGTAGTCTAAGCTTCTCCACTACCCACATAAGCTTCACAAGAACAAGCCTCAAGATCAACAGCTTCGATGCCTTGATTTTGGACTTCTGGCGTACAGAACGGTGAGACAATAATAAGTCGATCTTGTTTTAAGCTGCCAAGTTTGCAGTACCTTCTGGTAGCCCTAGTAACCTGAGGCAGTAAAGCCAGTTCTCTGATATTTTGCAGAGCACCTTGTCCAGTGAGAGAGAGGCTACCCCTCACTCTTGCATTTTAATGTACTACATTTTTACAGAAATGACTTAAGCATAATTGCACTCAAATCCAAAGATAAAGATGTTGAAGGCGATGAGCCTTACTCTTTTTATAATGCTTTAAACTATACAAATCACTTTCACAGAGGTTATTGCTCTTGACTCGAGGAGTCTGTGAAATAGTAGGTTTTCTTTTCCCCACTTTACAGATAAGAAACCAGAGAACTTCAAGGAGAAGGAGATATCACAGAGAAAACAGGATTTGACAAATGAGTGTGGCTGCTGAAGCACTATTAATATTTCTTCTAGCCTCCAGCGTTTTGGAGCAGCTAGAAGGAAAATCTGAGATGGTGGAATGGTAGCCCACGACAAACTGGGATCTGTTCTGTAACTACTTGTTGAAGTGTGCTTTGAAAGTTACTGCTTTTTTCTTTCTTTGCTCTGTATATATATTTTACAATAAAAAACATTAATAAAAAAAAAAACCGAGATGCTCAGAGAAAGGAGGGCAGGGGCAAGGGTCTAAAACCCTTAATAAGTTAGTAACACAGGACAGAATCTAGGGTTTCTGGGGTGTGGGGTGTGGGCTCTGTGTCCTCCCCATTGCCACGTGCCGGCCTCCTTGGGGCGACACGTGGAATAACGAGAGTGACCAGAGCTGCTGGGTTGCCTGCACGGTGGGGGGTCCAGTGCCCGCGAGCCCCGGGGACGCTCCAGGGGCAGGACGTGGAGACTCACCGTGAATCTCTCCAGCCCCGTGGCTCCCGCGCTGCCCACGAAGATTCCGGCGCTGGGCTCGAAAGCCAAGGCCCGGGTGGACCGATGGAGGAGGACGCGGCTGGTCTCCTCGCAGTCCAGGAGGAGGGCCGCCTCCCCGCCCTGCACGGTCACTGCAAAGCGGCTCCACCTGCGGGTCATCACGGGCACGGAGAAGACGGCGGCCTCGTGGGACACAGGGGAGCCGGGCTCGGTGTAGTAGAGAATGACGCGCTGGCGGCCTTCCTCCTCGGCCGAGAGCCGCAGGCCCAGGTAGATGACCTTCTGGAAGGCGTCGGTGACGGCAAAGAGGGCGCCGCCCCGGTCGCTGCCGGGCTTGACCGTGACGCTGAGCGCGAAGTCCCTGAAGAAGGTGGGCGGGATGAGGGTGCGGGCCGGGCGGCCGATGTTGGCCCCAGGCCCGAAGCTGTAGGCCGGGAAGCCGCCGTAGCCGGTGACGAAGGACACGGAGGAGGGCAGCGGGACGCCGATGAGCTCGGTGAGGTCCAGGGGGCCCTGTGAGGCCGGTGCTGGGGGGGGGGGGGGGCATGAGTCACACGTGGGTTCGACCACGACTGGCGTGAGCAAGAAATCTACAAATCCCACCGAAATTTCTAAACTCGTGTCTTTCCAACTTTTTTGAGGATAAGCCACCCGAGAACTTCATTTATTTATTTCCACCCACTATGCACACAGTTAATATAGATCTGCGACACTGGAACAAGTGGTCAGGGGACAGGCCTGCTGGCATTTTCTCTTCTATCCAATTATTCTTTTATCATCTATTTTTTCAAAAAAAAATAAAAATGCATGCTGGATACGATCTATTATATTGATTTCACTAGCCGTGGATGGGTTCTGACTTGCAGTGTGCAAAACATAAAAAAATAATTCCTATCTTTGAATATATAATATGGACTCCCTTCCCCTCCCACCTACTTCTTTCTATAAAACTAGGGGAGAGTATCTACTTGTTCAGTTTTGTTTTGAATGAGTCACTACTGTTTAAGTGTCTCAGAGTGTGGGAAAAAAGCAGGAACAGATAGTGTTCCCAGACCAGAAGGCAAAAGAAGTTGGCATCATCATCATCATCATCATCACCACCGCCACCATCACCATCATCACCCCTGCCACCACCACCGTCACCATCACCACTGTCACCATCATCATCATGTAACCGAGAAATCAGGATTTTAGGGATGATTTTGATTAGTGAATCATTATATAAAATTCCTTTTGGCTTTCTGGAGTGCTGAAGTAAACAGAGAAATACCTGAGATCTCTGAATTGTAGTCCAGCTGCCTGGGTATCTGAAATGAGTGTAAAAAGCCCTCATCCTGTGCCTTTGTGATTGTAAGAGCTGCTCATTCTCTTGTAAAGACCCTAATGCTAATGAAGCTGGCCATTACCTACTCCTTCCTTTTGGGTTACACCTTTAGTACTGAAGTGATAGCTCTGTCTCCCCTCCTTTCAGTTTAAGTTCTCCTATTGAAATGATAATAACAATTGTCTCCTTTTCTGCTTTGAACTTAACTATCTGAAATGACCTCATCTCCCCTTGCAAAAATCCTTAAAACCTTGAACCCCCTAAACTCAGGGAAACAGAGGGCGGTTAGGTTGTCTGCTCTCTGGCTACACTGTAGTAAGATGAGCACGGCTAGTAGGAGGCCGGCTGCTGTGGAGCCCCAGATGGTCTGGTTTCTAATTGATTCACTGCTGCAGCCCCTCAGAGATGGGGGCTGCCAGGGGCACTGGGTGGGCTCAGACCTAGTTCTGCCATCTCAGTGACCCATCAGCAGCAAGGAGGACAGAGTCAGAGCCCAGGGGGTACAGGAACTCAAGCTTCCTGTCCCATGCATGGCAGGGGAATTCCCAGAGGAGCGCGTGTGCGTAAAATTCCTAGCAAGTCCGGACAATGGAATACCACTCCGCCATCCAAAGGCATGGAGTTCTGCCACTCGCTAGGACACAGACGAACCTTGAATCCATTATGCTGGGTGAAACAAGCCAGACACAAAAGACAAATGCGGGATGATTCCATCTGAATACCTAGAATAAGCAAATTCACAAAGCTGGAAAGCAGAGGTCACCAGGGAATGCGGCAGGGAGGGGGAATGTGGAGATATTGCTTAATAGGTATAGAGTTGCTGTTTGGGGTGATAAAAAAGCTTCAGTAATGGAAGGTGGCGTGAACAGCACAACACTGTAAGAATAATTAATGCCACTGAAATGTACGCTTAAAAATGGTTAAAATGGCAAAAACATCAAATCAGCTGGCGCTCTCAGCAGCTCTCTCCAAGCGCATCTCTTCCCCACACCAGAGAATTTGGTGTTTGTCACTCCCACGCTTAACTTGAACACATGAGCACGTGCCCTGAGCAAAATGCAGAGCCCCGGGCCTGCTTCTAACCCCATATACACGTGGGCAGGGTCGCATGCCTCCTTCAGGCACCTGCGTGTTTGCTTTCTTCCCTCAGTCAGGTAATTCTGAGATGCAGCCCTGCCAGTGCACAGGACTCTGGTCACATACGTTCACCACAGCTCCCCACGGTTGACACGCCACAAAGCATTTATTTATCCTTCTGTTGATGGAAAGGGAGGTTCTGGCAATATCACGAATGCGACCACTCAACGTTTTCTTTCCAGCCTCCTAGTGCTCACCTGTGCAGGTATCACTAGCGAACACACCTGGGGGTGCAGCTATTGGAAGGTGGGGGTATGTGCATCCTCAAGTCCGCTGAATGTTGCTAAATTGTTCTCGAAAGCGGCCGCACCGTTTAAATGCCCACAGCCACATGTCTTGTCACACTTAGGGGAGGCAGAGGGAGGCAACTTGGGAGAGGGCCACCGGGCTTTGTAGCTATAGCGATAAAGTTTATTTCTTACCCAGGGGATATTCAAAAGAAATATGTATCGTATTATTCTTTACAACTGATTTGGTGTCAAATATTTCGCAATATCGTTATGAAAAACCATCACCCCCAATTCAGCCAAAGGGCACACCTCACTCCGGAGTCGGCCTGCTTTGAAGCCATCGACAGCTGGTCAGCCCCTACGGTCAGGGCCAGGCTGTGGCCCTCTGGTCCAAGAACACCTTTGGGGCGGACCCTGCCACAGCTCCTAGACCACGGCTACCCCGGCGCAGCCCCCTGTGTGCCCCAGGCTGACCCAGCTCCCACACCTCCGCAGGAGGGTACTCCCCTCCGCCACCCACCCACCCTGGCAGGCACATACTTTGCCCAAAAAGCTCCTGCTCATTGGAGACGCAACCCGGGCCTCGCCTCCCCCTACAATCCCTTGTTTCGCCTCCTGCACCCTCCCCCTTCCTCCTCCCCTCCCCCTCCCCCTCCCTGGAGGAGGTGGGGTCCCCCATCACAGCTCCCTGCAGGCCACTGTCTGGTCACTTGCCTCTCTCCCACTGAAGGCAAGGACCATACAACCTATCTTTTGTTCCCAGGGTCCCAGCCCGATGCTGACAAATGAAGGAATGAGGTCCAAATCCCTCAGTTTACAAAAGACAAAAACAAGGTTAAAAGAGGATTTGCTGGCCTCAAACTCAGATCTGATTCTCAACCCACTGCTTTTTCTTCCCAAACTTGCTTAAATCCCAGAAGTCATAAATTTGATAAATGTGGCTAAATTTGACTACAGAAAAAAAAAATTAAAAAGTTCTGCATAGCACAAAAAAAAAAAAAAAGAGGGAAAGAATTTTTGTAGATACACTACAAAAAAAATTTAGTCTCCCTAATACACAACGCTCTCCTACAAATAAATAAGCAAAAGAGCAACAACCCAATAGAAAAATGGATAAAGAACAGGAAATCTTTTCCACAGTAAAGAAAATAAAAATGTTTCTTAAGCATATGAAAAGATACTCCACCTTACTCATAATGAGAGAAATACAAGTACCATTCTCCTATCCGACTGGCAAGATCAGGAGGCTGAACCACACACAGGGGGAAGACTTTGGGGCCACAAGCCCTGTCACTGCTGGTGGAAATGCAGGTTGGAACAACACCTGTGAGAGGCACAAAAATGACCGATGTTCAAGTCCTCTTCGAACCAGCAGTTACATTTCTAGGAATTAGTTTTTTTTACAGGTAAAATTCCATATGCAAAATGTAAAGTAGGTACAAAAATATTCACTGCAGAACTGTTTGAAATAGTGGAGGAATAGAATTCACCTAAATGTCCCTTTTGGGGAAGATTTAAATTAATAATAAATTATGAAGTAGCCACGCAGTGAAATACAATGCAGCCTTCAGAAAGCTATGAGTCCATCGGTGTTAGTACAAAGCAATCAACAAGGTAGATTAAGTAAAAACAACAAAACAAAAAGCAAGATGCAGAAATACAGACTCGCTGTGAGTTGGGAGTGCACGTGTTAGAATCCTGCTGGAAGGAGGTACAAGAAACTGGTGGCAGAAGCTGTCTCCAGGGCAGGGAGCTGGGTGGCTGGGGAGCAGAGTTATGAAAGAGACTTTTTTCTCATTGAATACCTTTTCGTATTTTTAAATTTTATGCTATGTACATAGTATGAAAAACAAAGACATTGGTGTGTTTTTAAAGACACTGTCTCCTTGTTTTCCCTCCTTCAGATATAGCGCATCTGAAAGAAAGCAAGAATAAAAGAGAGACAGACAGACAGACAGAGGGAAAGAAAGAAAGAGAAGGAAAGAGATGAAGGGAGGGAGGAAGGAAAAAAGGAAAAGAGAGAGAGGGAGTGGGGAGAGAGAAAGGGCAAGAGGGAGGGAAGAAAAGAAAGGGAAAGAAAGAGAAAAAGAAAAGAAAGGGAAATAAAAGTAAACACCCTGCCGAGATTTGTTCTCTTCCTTCCACAGTTTAAAGAAAACACAAAACCCCTCACACACCCTGCTGGTGGCCCTGTTTTCTTCTTTATTTATCTAATCTGGTTTTTTTTTTGGTAAAAGCTTTTCCTCTTGTTCCTGCCAGTCTCCTACTGAGAACGGGGGGAGCCCCCCTTCCTGCTGGGAAGCTCCGGGGTTGGGGAGCAAATGATTGGGCCGGACCTGGCACCCAGGGGCTTCTTTCCAAGTGGTTCCTGGGGCTCACAGCTCCTCGTGGGAGTCCACTTAAGCCAGCACACAGCTCTGTCCAGGCCCAGAATTTGTGTTCCCAGTAGGATTCTGCTAAATAAAAAAAAATAAGTCACTGATCTATCCAATCTCCTAGTTTTCCTTCCGGGAAAACTGATGGTGAGGGAGACACTGCCTGGAAGGGGCAGCAGGAGCCCCCGACAAGGGTGGACAGAGAGGGCAGTGCAGCTGGGCTCAGATGCTGACTCGGGGTCGCAGGGCACCAGGGCTCCTCCATGACCCCGGCTGCCCGGCCCTTCCAGGCACTGGGCTCACATCCAGCCCTTGGCATCCAGGGACACTGGGCCTGGCCCTGGGAGGACGCCCTAATGGTAATGTGGTCGACATGGGAATCAGCTGAGATGCTGCAGAGGAAGAGCAGGTGCCCGGCAAACAGCAGCCAGCGGCATTCCATCCGATGCCAAGACACAAGCTCAGCCAGAGCTAACGTCTGCAGGAGCCCGGCCTCGCCCCGCGCACCCAGGCCTTGGCGGTGCGCCGCGGGGGGACAGGGCAGCGGCTGGCGGCCATGGGGGTCTGGGCGCAGCACCCCTCACCCCTCCGCGCATACTGGCCACGGCGCAGCGGCAAGCGCCCCCTGGCCTGGGCTGACCCTGCTGCTCATTTTCCCTTGGCAGCCGGCAGGAGGCCACCTGCTTAGGCAGCCACCAGGGAGGGGAGGGGAAGCCAGGGCCTGAGGCAACAGGCCAGCCCCTAGGGCCCTGGGCTTGTCCTGGGATGGCTCTGGGCTGGGCGGGGGCAAGACCCAGGAGGGGGCAGAGCCGGGGACAGCTGACGACTGAACCTGCTCTGACCATAGGAACTTTGGTGTCGTGGTCTATTCCTCCATAGATGACGATGCCTATTTCATGGACAGCCGTGTGACTTGAATAAAATAACACATGTAAAATGCTGGGCATCCTGAGGAGCACATCGTTTTACCACTATTAGCTTTATGCTGCTCTTTCTCCAGTTGAGTGTCGTATCGGAAAACTCCAAGTTCCCCAGATGGGTCCTGCCCTTTCATACCTCCAATCCTGTGTATGTGCTGTTCCCACCACTTGAAGAACTGCTCTGCACCTCTCAAGGCCTAGCCTCGATGCTGTCGCTGCCTCCAGGAAGTCTTCCTGGATTTCCCCTCCAGACTGTGTGGACAGCTTGGCTCCAGCACTTGGCTCTGACCTCATCTCTCACCTCCTATTGCTAACGTGCTGCCAGCACCCCCACTGTCTTGAGCACTCCTTGAGTGTATGAACAGGGTCCTGCCCTCTCTGTCTCCCCAGCAGCAAACCCCAGGGTTTGCTGGCTGAATTGAATTCCCTGTATTCCAGAATTGGAAGTGCTAGGCATAGAGTCCGGGCCCGGTGTGGCTGGTGAGGCCAGGCCGGGACCTCACATCCAACAGCAAGCTCACCGCTGGCTTGTCCACCACACGGAGAGCTGGGCAGCCTCCCTCTCGCCTCCACCACGCCGGGTCCACTGGCCCAGGGCCCAGCAGGACACACCCAGCCAGGGACACAGAGGGAGGCCCAGGCAAGGAAGGCGGGATTCCCACCTTCTAGTCTCAGCTCTACTGGGGACTCTATCCTGTGCCCTGGGCCAAGCTGCTTCTCCTGCCTGACCTCAGTTTCTCCATCTGCACAGCAGGTAGTTGCAGTGTGTGACCTAGTCCAACATCACTGGCTTCCTGCCATCTCTGGGGGCCGAACCTGACCTGGGCCCCAGCTCTCCTTTCATTCGTGCGGAGGGGTCATTTCATTCCCAGGGCGTGTGGCCCACCCACTCTCCCCATTCATGAATCTGACAACATCCTAAATCTCCAAATCGTGCCTCCGGGGACCGGGGATACGGGGCTGCACCTGGAACGTGTGCCCTCGAGAAGCTCACCATCCACCTGTGTCATGTTCCTTGCAGGCTCCAAAGCCTGCAGCGTCTCCCCAGTGCCTTTGGGATTCAAGGTGCCGTCTGCCTCATCTCCTTCCCTGCCCCCACCCCAGTCCATTCCCCCGTTCCTTCTACTGAGAACACCCTTCCCCAAGCACCCTCTTCTCCTCCACCCTTCACACCGAGACGCCAGCACCACCCCCTCCTCTGAACGGGCACCTGTCTCTGTCTCCTTCCCAGCGGCCTGGGCACCGCCTGCCTGCGCTGGGGGACGGGCATCCCGTCTGCTCCCTGGCTAGACCCTCAGCCACCTAGGGCCGGGCACAGGACTACGGAGAGGGGGGAGGGGACAGGGGTGACCAGGGCCCACGCCCCGTGCTCCTCTGGTTCAGCCCCACTCCCACCCCCAGCACAAGTCCAGGGCGGCCCCTCCCGAGGGCGCAGGGCAGAGAAATGAGATGGACGTGGTCGAGGAAAATCTGAGCAGACTGCAGGGTGCGCCTTTCCTCGCTGGGGTCCACAGCCAGTTTCCATGGAAACCAGGGCTGAATCCTAGCGAAGGAGAAACAGACAGGGCGGGGTTCAGGTTTTCCTTCCACAGAGGACAGCCAGACAGCCAGAGAGGCCAAGACTCCACACGTCCCAGGGTTTTGCCCTCGTGGCCACTGGAATGCCACATGGGGGTTTCTTCTTTGGGGGGCCTCTTTCCACCCCCAGGTTCATGGTTTTGTGCTGCAAGTGGTGCTTCGGAGCGCCTCAAGCCCTGCTCCTCTCTCTGACATCGGGCACGTGCCATGCCGCTGTGCCTGTTTCCCCTTCTCTGCGGTGGGGTAGGGCGAGGAGCCTTGCTTCCCTGGGGAGCTGACTGACCGGCTCTGGTCTTGTGAAGCTCCCACGTCCCATCTGGGTCCCCAGCGCCTGTCAGAATTTAGAGCTGGACGGAGGTCCCCAAGGAGGCCGAGGACACTATGTGGGACGTGCACAGTGGCGGCCCCTCATGGCCTCCATGGGAACTGCACGTCCCAAAACAGGTGTGCAGGATGACTGGGATCCCAGGGCAGCTCCAGAGTTGGAAGTCTGGAAGTCTGGAAGGGACCTGAGACAGTAACCAGTTCAGTCTTCCAGTTGTGCAAATGTGAGGTCGAGGGCGGACCTGAGGCCACACAAATGCCTAACTCCCATCCTCGCCCCCCCCAACCTGCCCCCCCCCCCCCACACACACAAACACACACACCTGGGAAGGCCTGTGTTTCTCTCTTCCCACCCGTGGCCGTGTGCATCGCAGGCACCAGCTCCAGCGGGGACCTCCTGACTCCTGCAAGCTGGCCGATGACTTCTGATTGTGGGCAGGGGGCAGGGGAGGAGAGGACCAGGGGTGGGGGCAGGTGGGGACTTTTGTAGGGCCCCTCTGGCCAGAACGTCCCTGCACTCAGCCTTTAGGGATGGTGCGCGTGTGTGTCCCCAATACCTTTTTTGCTGCCTGCAGCATGAACTGGGGAGCCTCAGGGAGCCTAAGTTCGCCCCCTCCTTGCTCCTTCTCCAGCTGTCCTGCCTGGGAAGCAGTGACACCTGCATCTCAGAACCTCTCTTTTCCCTCGCTTTGGACATCCCCGCAGAGAGGCAGCCCCAGGGGACTCTGGGGTCATCTAAATCAGACCCCCTGGTCTTCGGTGGTCTGTTTTCTCACCTTTCCCAGAAATAGGAAACTGGGAGCTCAGAAAGTCACAGACTCTGTGCAGAAAGGCCTCAGAAGAAGGCTTCCTCCACTATACCTTCCTAAACGCCAGCTGGGCTCTGCTTGCATACCTCTGCTATTGGGGAGCTCACCCCCCCTCACAGGACACTGACCATTACTGGACAATTCTAAATCTTCAGCCATTTATTCTCCTGTGGCTCAGAGGCATGTCTCCCCGTCACTCCCACCCCCCAGCTGTGGTCCCTGAGACCACACAAGTCAGCCTCATGGCCTCTCGGATGCTGCAGGAGTGGGTGGAAAGGGCCGGGAGGGGAAGCCAGGGGTCCTGGGTTCTAGGTTACGATCTTGAGCAGTGCCTTTCCCTTGCAGGTTCCTCAGCGGTAGGACTTGGACTTCAATGGGTCCCAAAGGCCCTGGCAGGTCTGAGGGTCTCCAATTCTGCAAGCTCCCCATCCCCAGTCTCATCCAGTTTCTCTCGGTTCCCTTCACTGCCGGTTCCTTCAACCACCGGCCTTCAGGCTGGAAGGAATGACTCCGGCAGGGGCCGGGACGAACGCAGCCCTCCCCACAGACTTCCTGGTCTTTAGACAGCGCGGCCTGGCTGGAGGCGGGAGCACTGTGCCCAGAAAAATGTCACAGCTCTCTCAGTCTGCAAGGAAATGTCGGCCCCACCCAGGCTGGCCGGTCCAGAGGCTCCAGCTTTATCTGCCTCCCTTCCCAACAGAATTCCTACCGCACAGAGATCCCGCTGCACCCAGCAAAGGGGCAAAGGGGTTCTTAGAAAAACGAACCGCCCAACGCCTTTCTTAGAAAAAGAACCATTTCCCCACAAGGAGAAAATCCTGGATTCACTTAGGAGGGAGACCTGGGCTTGGCAACCATCAAAGACCCCATTTTTCTGTACTACAGAAGAGCATTTTTCTACATGTAAACTTAGAATGGCTCCTTTCCTTTTCCAGTTTTCATATATAGCATACGGATATTCCTACTCAATGGAGTTATTGTGTGAGTTCTCTTCTCTCTCTCTCTTTCTCCCTCTCTCTAGCTCAGGGCTCAGGGCTAAACCGAGGAGAAGATGGTTTGGGGACCTGGAGGTGGGGTCCAGCGATGAGGGTAGGCCCGCCAAGGCAAGGTCTGCAGTTTTGCTTTCCAGGTCTGCAGCTGGACAGGCTTCCAGCTCTTTTCTGGTTCCCAAAGCATCCTCTCCTTTGCTCCCTTGGCCAGGAGGAGATGGGTCAGGGATTATTTCCTGGGTTTGCCTGGGAGGGCTCAAGCTCTGGAGAAGGGAAGTGGCCCACCCAGACCCTCTGTATTCTGGAGATTAGGTCTCTGTCCTTCTTGGCTGTTAACAGCTCTGGGGTCCCAGGTACGGGTCATGCCAACTCACTGCTCGTCCCCAGAGCCAGCAGAGAGCCAGCCCAGGGCCACCTGAATGAATTCAATTATAAAACCAAGAACAGAAAAAATGGCAGCTTGAAGTCACTGCAAGCTTGCAGAGTGCCAGGCATGGTACAAAGAGCTTTCCCTCAAATCATTTCATTTTCATATTTGCGCTCTAAGAGGTAGACAATATTATTATACCCATATCGCAGGTCAGGAAACCAAGGTTCAGGAAGGTTAAACTATTTCTCCAAGGCCATGCGGTTAATGAGTGACTGAAGTCAGGATTTGGAGTGGGGCAGGCAGCACGGCATGGAGGAGGGCTCCAGCCCTAGCCACACATCAGAGGCACAGGGGAATTTTTAAGAAGTCAGCCCCTGCTGTCGGGTCTGGCTGAATCAGAGTCTTCTAGGGTCTGATCTGGGGGCATCTGATGTCCAGTCCAGTTGGCAGCCGCAGGTAAGGGCTCATCATCTGGGCTTTAACATCAAATTCATCTCCCAGCTCTGCCACTGACCGGCTGTGTGACCCTGGGCAGGTCACTTGGCCTCTCTGAGGTGCAGACTCTTTTGCATAGAGGGCACAGTTCAGATGCCAGCTCAGAAAGTCTTGTGGGAAGGACAAACAGCCCCAGGGAAGGTTGAGGCCAGGCTACGTGGTGAGTGCTAAGTAAACTGTGATTCTGGCTAATGCTGAGCAGAGGGACTCTGGGCCTAGAACTTTCCAAGCCCTTCCACACCTCCACTCAGTTCAGCCTTGCAATTACCCACCTGGTGGTTACTTAAGAAATAACAGACTTGGATAAAGAGGCCCGCACCTAACACACTGGGAGATAGCCTGAAGGGAGTGTGTAACAGCCTGGTTTTGTGACCTGGGTGTGCACACGCCCCAACCCTTCCCACTTACATCTGTTAACCCATTGGGTCCTGGCAGAAAGTGCAAGTGCCGGATGGGACCTCGGGAGGCAGGCAGAGGGGCCAGAGTGCACCCCAGGGACCCCACAGGCCAGGTGGGAGGGAAGGCCAGGGGGCGTGGGCAGGCGGGGCAGCCAGGGGCATCTGGGGAGAGTTCACAGTCAACTTGGGGTTGATGGACTCTCTTCCATTTGGGAAACAAAGACTCTTTGAGCACCTCGAGGGCCTTGAGCCTAAGCATGACATCAACCAAAATGAGTCAGAGGCACTGGCCACTCCCTCGTCCCTGCGAGGACCAAGGGCCTGGGCGGGGTGCTGTGAGGGGCTCCCCAAGGGGACAAGCAGCCACCGCTGGAAGATGGCACCCAGTGGTCCGCCCTGGCGTTGGCTGGCAGGACGGCAGGGCCATGGTAGACATCTGGACGGGGGTTCCACCCGCGCCCCCAGGGCCGGGAGGGACCCTACATAGAGGAGGAGACAGCAGGGGAGGGGAGATGGGGACGAGAGGCCCTGCTCCACCCTGGTGCACACTCACTCACACCCATACAAACACTCACACCACACACCAAGGCAACCACACTGAGGTGTACAGCCACACACTCACACATACTTATACGCAGGCTTACATACACAGCTGCTAACACACCCTCACTCATTTGTTCAGATACACACACCTTCACACTCCCAATTCACACATCCACGTTCACACTCATAGTCTTACACACACATCTACTCAGTCTTAGATATTCCTTCACAGATACACATTCACACACATACACTGACACTCGGACACCTTCCTACATACTCACACACTGATGCATATATTCATACACTCATACACATTTCTACACATTCACACATGGAGTCATATGCACACATCTACTCACCCACGCATTTGTTCATAGATATTTTTACACTCACATACATTTTGTGCACACACACTCAGACACTCACATACATGCTCACATCTACTCACACCCTCTCGTACACTCACCCCGGGATACTCTGACTCACCCACACCTGCATGCACACTCATGCACACACTTGCACGCCGCACCAGAGCCGCTTGGGCGTCACCTGTGGATACACTGCTGTTACAGTCTTGAAGAAAGGCTTCCGCCGCAGAAAGGGAACCCATCGCCGAAGACTGTCCGTGTTGGGGTGCAGACCCGGGACCCTGGAGGGGAAGGTATCCCCGAGATGCGTGGGGCAGCCTGCAGCCCCCTCTGCCTCTGCAGGTACCCCTTAGGGCCTGGAGATGTTGACTGTGTCTCCCAGGCCCAGAGGCTCTGCTCCCCTATGCCCGCATTCGCCACATTTCCCTCTCTCCCCATTGTGGGTAAAACCGGCTCCCCGGGATTTCGGGGATGGGGTCACGTCCTCACCAAGTGTTGAACCCAGTTAACCTTTTCTCTGGGGAGGAATGCTAGAAATGGTCCAAAAATCGTATGACCCACCAATACGCAGAGCTGCTGCAAGGCGCTCGGCTCCAAGCTTGGCACCAGGAGTCAAGCAATGTCTGTGCGTGACTGTCTGAGTGAAGGAAGAATGACAACGCTCAGTCTTGCTTTGTCACGATCACCAAGGGTTCACCGGCCTGTGCTGCTTCCCACCCTGGCTGCCAGCAGAACAGCATTTTGAAAATACTGAGGCCGAGATCCACCCCCAGGTGGCCTGGGGGTGGCCTGAGCATGGGGAGTTCTCGCCAGCTCCCCAGGTGACGCTAACTCACAGCCACAAGGTTCTTTCAACAGCCCCACGGGCTGAGCACCTTTATTGTTCCCAATTTACAGATGAAGAAACTGAGGCACGGAGAGCTCAGATAATTTGCCCAAGGACACAAAGCTATAGATTCCCAGTACTAGAGATTTTGTTTGGTTTGGGTTTGGGCTGATTTTTCTTGATCCTGTAAATACGGCTGAATTGCACTTTCTCCTGTGTGCTGCAATCGTTGTGTGCTTCCACCTAGCAGAAAAAAGAGAGCAGACCAGCACTCTCCTCTCTTCTGTGCTGTTCGAATTTTCATAACCTGCATGTATCTCTTCCATGATCAAGAAAATGTGTTGAGAGTATTTCCATAATGAACAGAACACAAATCAGTAGTCTAGGGAAGTTGAAAGAAACATCTGAGTAAATCCAGTGAGTGAAGAAGGGACAGAGTTTCTTTCTTTGTAAAGTTAACTTAGAAGGCGTTAAATGCACAGATAGCAAAGTTTAATCAGGAAAAAGACAGACAAACATTGAAAGCAATCAAATTCTACATATTCACTGGAAACCAGCAGGCTTATTTCTATACACCCCATTGTTTTTGCACTGTTTATTTCTAGGCCCCATGGACAAACCTATCTCCAGTAGTCCAATGCCCCTAAAGTGTAAAACTCTGATAGTATCATTTTCTTCTGTTCAAACTTTGACTCCCCATTTCGCTGCAGCCAGCACGCTCTGCTTCATTAATAATCACAATTTTCCAGTCCAACATCTCCGAGTGGAAGAAGCCATCAAACTACATCGAAGATGACAAGGGCCAATCCCTGCCCTCCTGAGTCACAAGGACATCCTTGAGGGAATGTCTGAGACATGTAATTTCAGAGCATCGAGGCAGACAGTGCCACACAACAGCAGAAATCAGGGCTGACAATGGAGACAAAAGGAAGAGAATCGCCCTCGCGAATGGAAGAACTGGGATCTTGAACCCTCGCCTGTCCAGTGCGAGGACATCACCCCCTCGGCTCCCTTCCAGGGAGGTGGCTTCAACCTGAGGCCGACCCTCAGGACCCAGGGACACCCGGCCTCTCCAGTCCCCCTGCCCTGTCCCCCACCCCACTGCTCTCAGCGTCCAGCTCAGTCCTTCCCTGCCAGCTGCCAGGAACAGGCCCTGCTGGGAGCCAGAATCTATCGGGGCCCAGACTTCCTTTTCTTGATCATGAAAAGGACACATGCAGGTTACAAAAAGTGGAACACAGAAGAGAGCGGGGTTGGTCTGCTCCCCTTTTTCCTTCTGCCAGGTGAAAGCAACCACACACTGCAGACCACCAGAGAAAGTGCATTTTGTCTGCAACGGAAGAAGAGTCTCTGAGCAGCACGGTTTGGGGAGACAGAGGCAGACAGCCTTGGCTTCAAACCCTGACTCTGCACTTAAAAGACACACAGTTTGGCAGTTGTCAATAAGTTAAACCTAGAATTACCACGTGACCCGGTAATCCCACTCCTAGGCACTGAGACAGGAGAACTGCAGGCAGGGACCCAGGCTGATCCTTACATACCAGGGCTCACAGAGGGTCACCCACAGGTGCCACATGATGGAAGCAACCCAAGTGTCCAGAACAGAGAAATGGATCGAGAAATGTGGTCGAGCTGTACAACGGAATATCACCCAGCCGTAAAAAGGAATGGAGTGCTGCCCCGCACAACAGCATGGATGAATTCAGAAGACAAGGTGAGGGAAATAAGCCAGACACAAAAGACCAAATACTGTATGATCCCGCTGTATGAAATAGTAAACATCGGCAGATTTATAGAGACAGAAAGTAGATTAGAGATTACCAGGAGTTATTGCCTAATGGGTGCAGAATTTCTGTTTGAGGTGGTGAAAAGTTTTGATTTTGGATGATGGCAATGGTTATACAATGTTGTGGATGTAATTAATACAGAACTGTACACTTAAAAATGATCAAAATGGCCAATTTTATGTGGTATATATATTGCCACAATAAAAATGCATTTAAAAATAATTATTTATTGAGAGAGACTGAAAAAGTATTATAAAGCAAATGCAGCAAAATGCTTTTAATTAATGAATTTGGGTAATTATTACAGGACTTTGTACTATTCTTGCAACAATTTTACTACAACTTTGAAATTATTTTGAAAGATTTTTTTTAAGCTGTGCAACTCTGGACAAGACACTTTGCCTCTCTGAGCCTCAGTTTCTACAACCACTCTCAGTTTGGATTGCAATGAGAGTCAAATGAGGTTCTGAAGGTGAAATATTTGGTTAAGCACAGCCTGCCCAGGGTGACAATGACCACAGCCGGATGGGGCCAGGAGTGGTGTTTTTCCCTAACCCGTGAAATGTGAACACACTGACATGCTCCAACATGGCCAGTGTAGCTTCATAAGGAGAATTTCCTGCGCCAGCCTGGGCACAGCATGATGAGGCTGAGCAGGGGGAGCTGGGCCTGGAAACTGGCTCACCACCCTCCCCTCCCCAAAGGCAGGGAGCTGGAGTCTGGGCCCAGCTGCTGGAAGAAGCCATCACCAATGACAAGAATTTCAGCCCATGTTCACTGCATAAGCTGAGGGGGGCTCCCCAAAAGGTATGCGTATATCCTAACCCCAGAACCTGCGTGCCTGTATTCAAAGTAAAGGTCTTACAGGTGTCATTAGGTTAAGAGCCTCAGGATCAGGTCAGCCAGGATGCTCTGGGTGGACCCTAAATCCAATGACAGGTATCCTTGTAAGAGACACATGGGGGGGGGGGAGCTGACAGACAGAAGAGGAGGAGGCCCTGTGAGCACAGTGGCAAGAGACAGGAGGGATGTGGCCACAAGCCAAGGAATGCGGACAGCCCCAAGGAACTGGAAGAGGACAGGACCCTGTCCACTCCCTGACCCCAGAGCTGTGAGTCTCAATGTCTGCTGCTTTTTGACACCACCCACCTTGGGATACATGTGTCCACACCCCCAGGACACGAAGCCACTCACAGATTGCCAAGCACCAGCATGAGGCTTTCCCTGGACTGAGTCATTTCCCACCCACAGTGGCCTAAGGAGGCAGGTGCTATTATCATCCCCATTTTACAGACAAGAAGACTGAGGCACAGAGGGGTTATGCCACACAGTAAGGGGCCGAGACAGGATGTGGTGCCAGGCAGCCTGGGCTCAGGGTCTTCCTGCTTGACCACACCACCCCTGGTTCTCATGGTGCTTGTGGAACAGCAGCATTCACTCAGGTCCCAGTCCAGACGGGACCCAGCCACCTGAGTCTAGACCAGTCTTCTAGGTGATACTCACGCACGCTCAAGTTTGAGACCCACTGTCCAGCACCATGGCTGCTCATCAACACCCATGATGAGGAACTTTAATGGATGCCAGTAGACGTTATGGTAATCCACCTTAGCCAAAACGCACTTAATATCCGAGCTCTCGTGCGATCTGCACCGTTGAGGCACATCATACCAGTAAGCCCCAGAGGCTCGAGGTCAGCTTTTCTGCCATCTGTGATGTGAAGCCACCCCTTCCACCCTCTCCTGCCTTCTGCAGATTGCCTTCTATATCATGCCACCCCCAGCTCTCACTTCCCGTCCCCGGGCCAGGGAGCACTAAATTCCAGCCGCCTCCACCCCCCTACCCCTGAAACTAGCGTCTGGGGTGGGGGATGCGAAGAATGTAGGCTTCACCATCTGTCACACGCTGGTGGGTTTTGAGGTTTGGCTGGAAGCCCCCGGGAGGCTGCCCACAGCCTGTGTGGGTGTTAGAACTGGAGCTGGGGCCACTGCGCAAAAGGGAGGGGGCAGGGCAAGGCCGTCCTCTGGGTCCAAGGGAGCAGAGCGTGTCTAAGGATAAGATGCCAGCCTCCTAATGCATCCCCCCCACCCTGCCTCCACCCACCCTGCCTCGCCGGCAGGGCACTGGGTTAATGGGGGTGGGGGCGGGTCCCACTGTGGAAAGTGTATCACAGTTCTGGGGCTTTATCAGTCTGTGGAGCAAGGCATGCCTAGGGCGCTTCTGGAATCACCTGGCAAGTCAATGCATCCTCCTGAGTCCCCAGCCACATGCCCGGCTGTGGTTGTAATTTACATTATTCCCACCTCCAAGGGAGAATGGATTCCAGAGGCGGAGGCCGGAGGGGACAAGGCACCTCTACTGGACTTGCTCTGCCGGGCTCCCAGTCAAGGGGTCTGGCCTGGCCCTCAGCTAGTATCCAGGGACCCGATTTGTCTAGACTCAGCCCCGGGCTGGACTCTGGAGGGTCGAGAGGATGCATCTCAAAGCCGGTCCTGAGTGGTTCTCAGCCTGGTGGGAAGGCACCCAGAGCCCTGGTGCAGGTGACCTGGCTGGGCCATGAGCCAAGAGCCAAGGTGGGGGTCTCCTGCCCGCTGTGGGGGGTGCTCTGGGAGGGCACATTGAGGGAAGGGGCAATTGAGATGGATCTGGAGGTCTCTGCCCCACAAACATGGTGGGGAGAGAAGAGTGCAAGCAAACCCGTGGGATTAACGAAAAGAAGGAGCATGTGAGTGATTCCAGTGGGTGGGAGAAAAGGGACCATTAGACGACCTCCAGGATTAGAAAGGAAAGGAGAGGATTATGGACCCACACAGACACAGATTTAGAGCTGCTAAACTGACAGCCGGCTGAGCTCCCAGCCAGGCACTCACTTGCATTAGCTCATTTAATCTTATAACATTATGATGAGAGGGACCTGTTGCTCTCCCATTTTGCAGATGAGTAGACTGAGGCTGAAAGAGATTGAGGCCACAGAATCAGAGAATGGGGTGGGTGGGACTCACACACCACTGGCGGGAGATCCTTCCCAGCCCTTTCCACTTTTGACCACATTTTCTCCTGGGAGTCTGGGGCCCAGCTTGCAGAGAGCCTTGAATACCAAGCCAAGGAGACAAGAATTCACCCAAGAGGCATGGGGTACCCCAGCAGTTCTCCGAGGAAGGCTCCAGCTAACCATTTTAGGAGCAATCCCCACTCGCCTTCAGCTGGAGCTGCCAGCCCTGCAGCAAGGCCCCCTTGCTTGTCCCTGCCAAGAAGAGGGTGGAATTGGGCGATCTGGAATGTGGCACGAAGGCGGGAGTTTGGCAACAGTAGGAGACATACTTTCCTGTGCTCTCAGCACTTGGCACGTTCAGCCCTGGGCAGCATCGAGCTGCCCTGGGAACAGCCCGGGGTGTCCCAACACGGGCTCGCATGGACGTGGCAGGGTGACTGGCCAGCCCGGGCAGACCGAGCTCACGGCTTCAGCAGCCCTGTGAGATCTCACTGCACCCCCCAAATCTGACAGAGAACTTGGAGAATTGGGGCTACCTTCCTACTGGGGAAGGACTTCCCCCCAAATCTCCTATCCAGTGGCCCCAGATGAGGAAATTGGGGCCTAGAGTGATGGTATGACCCATCCAGCATGCCACGGTACCAGTCCAGTCCCCAGTGTAACGGGGTGAACCCCCAGAAAGACATGTTCACATCCCAATCCCGTCCCATGCGAACGTGACCTTTCGGAAACAGGGTCTTTGAAGATAGGATTAGTTAAAATGAGGTCACACTAGAGCAGGGTGGGCCCTGATCCCACCGAACAGGTGTCCTTATGAGAAAGGGGGAGGTGGGCCAGGCAGACCTAAGAGGAGAAGGTGGCCCATGGGGACAGAGGCAGACACTGGCATGATGCTGCCACACCTGGATTGCAGACTTCTGGCCTCCAGAGCTGTGCATCAATAAACTTCCGCCGTCTCACATCACCTACTTCTTGGTGCTTAGGCTACAGCAGCCTTTACAATCCACACAGCACTTTACAACCCAGGTCACCCCACCCATTACCCTGAATAAGGCTAGACATGAGGCAGTGCCTGGAACGCTGTAGGTGCCCAGTGTAGGAACGAAACATCGGGACCTACTAGGGGCAGGGCCTACAGATGACAATTTTAATGCTTCTGAGTAGGGGAAACTAACAACCTAAGAAACCTGTCCTACAGCAGTTATCAAATGTACCAGATCTTTCTCCAGATTTTCCTGCTCACTTGTGCAGAGCAACCCCCTCTCTGTGGGATGCTGGAGCCCCACTGGCTCTGAAATGGGATAGGACTTTAAGGGAACAGCCGGCCCAGATGGTGAACCTGAAGTCACTGACAACAGGCCGACTCTTGTTTAATTTGGGTAAAAATGTAGCTTGTCTCCAAATGTTTGCTGGACCCCCAGAAATATGGGAGAATAAATCAGACTTTCCAAGACGAGATGTCTCCTAACCAGAGACCAGAAACTGAGTTTGGGGTGGGGAGTGAGGGGGATGGCTGGAATCTCAACCCATGGGAACTCCGAGGAGGCCAGCCTGCGTCAGCCTGGCAAGGGCGAGAGAGGGGCCTGCACACAGCCGTCATGCAACTACGTACCAGCTGGGTGAGCTGGGGAGCGTTTTTGCACCTCTCTGAACCTCGTTGCCTCGTCTGAACCTCAAGAAGAAAAGAATGAGCTCTCAGGGTGGTCGTTCAGGGTCAATGTCAGATGCCCAGCACATCTCGAATGAGCTCATTCATTCATCCACAAACGACTATTGAACAAATGCCACATGGCCCCTCTCGCACTGGAGGGTCAGGGGTGAAGAGCACGGGCATGGCCATCAGCCCCGGCCGTGCAGTGGAGTCATCTGGGGGCTTTAGAGTGTCTGTATCTGGGCCCCCACCCAATACGAACCTCTGGGGTTGTGCCGGGCATCAGTCATTTTGAAATGCTCCCGGTGGCGCTGCTGGCTGCTGTGCACAGCCCCAGGAGAGGCTCAGTTGCCTAAGTCACAGGACTAATAAGTGGCAGAACTGGGGAGCGAAGTCCACCGGGTGGCCCCAGACCTGGCCCTCACCACACGCTGCCAGGCCCCTGCGAGGCCCTCAGCACCCGTGAATGGGTGCTTCGCCCCTCCTTTCCTTCCGCGTCCCTGAGGATGGTACAGGTTGGCAGTGACCTGCAGTCAAGCAGCACTCAGGCATGTTGGGGGTAACCTGCCACCCACCCGGACATCAGCAGATCTGGGCTCTAGAGGCCGACTTCTGCCTGATTCTCAACAATCCCCTGGCTCTTGCCGGGCCTCCAGCTTTTGGAAGAGACCGTCTTGAAAGTCCAGCATTTTCTGGGGCCTTGAGTTTCCCTGAGGGTTTTGACAGCTGTGAGGCACGCAGGGGGACTTGCAGGGGCAGCCAAGGCCCTGGGGTCCCCACTGGCCAAGGAGCATGCATGGAGAGCTCTGCCTTCCCCGTGAGCAGCCACCCCGCAGCATGGGCCACGCCAGGCAGGAGGCTGCCTCCAAAGGACAATTCTTAGAAACCTTGAACTTGAGCAGGGCTGGCCTGGCTCCCACACTCACATGCACGGCAGCATTTTTCACATTCCACTCGACCTTTCCATGACCAAGAGCCCCACGCACTTATTCCTGGAAAGGTAAATGCAGATCAGGAAACAAGAGCCTCTCATCACCACCAACACGCACGCTTCTATTCATGCAACAAGCACTTATTATGTACGTGTTGTGTGCCAGGCACTGTTCTAGGTGCCGGGGACTCAGCAATACTGGAGAGAGCCAAGTTCCATTTCTTGTGGAATTCAGTTATTGTACAAGAGCCTTGCAAAGCAGTGATCTCCATCATGTCGATATCGAAACCACCAGCAGCCCCCACGCACATGCAAGTTTGTTATGTGTCTGGTGACAGCAAAAATGGCACGCGGGAATGGGTTTCTGGCACACTTTACCATAATTCTGAGTCCCCCTCAGCAGGTGGGGATCTCAAATCCATACAACACCAGCTCCACTAAAGCATCCTGTCCCAAGGACCTGAGTCTGGCCAAAAGGTCCACTGGAGCTTAGCAATTTAGTAAAAAGCTACTTTATCTTTAAAAGGCATTTAATACCCGGGTTCAATTCCCGGTGCCTGCCCATGCAAAAAAATAAATTAAATAAATATATAAGGCATTTAATAGTGCACCCCACTCCATCATAGGCGTATGTGTGCACATGCATCTGCACATGTTTCTTTTAATAATATAAAAACATTCTAAGTTATTCCCCAGCCATTACCACCTTACCAACCTCTGTGCAGAAACAGATGCTCCAGGAAGCAAACGAGGCAGCTTTGCGAACCCCAGCCACACCACAGAGCACCCTGAGCCCACCTGAGGTGGTAAGTGGGTCTCTAAAGGAAGGGCTCAGGCATGAGGGAGGTGTGATGGTTAGGTTCTGGGGTCAACTTGGCCAAGTGATGGTGCCTAGTTGTCTAGTCAGGCAAGCACCGCTCTGATCATTGCTGCCAGGATATCTTGTGGCTGGCTGATACACTGGAAGGCTAGAGTATTAAATCATCAGTTCACTGATTACATCTGATCTGCGATCAACTAAGGTGTGCCCCCCACAACCAGTTGAAGGCTATTAAAGACGAAGAGAGACTCTTTCACTGCATCTTCAGCCAGCGAGCCTCTCCTGCCGAGTTCATCCAGACCCTTCAACGGAGCTGCCAGCTTCACAGCCTGCCCTGCGGATTTTGGACTCTTCCATTCCCATGGTTGTGTGAGACAAAGCTTTATGAATCTCATATTTAAGGATATCTTCTTTTGGTTCTGTTTCTCTAAGGAACCCGACTTACACAGGAAGCTTCAACCACATGACGTGTGCATCCATTTCTGAAGGGACTGCTTCCCTAAGTAGAAAGATCTGGTCCTCCTAAGACCTCATCTCTGTTCCCTGGCAAGACGATTCCGAGTTGTGTTTATGGATGTGTGTTCCAAAGACAGAGATCCAGAAAGAGAGAAAATAAATAAAAAGCAGTCAGGTTGGAGGAAGACAAGCCTTAGAGCTGGTCCAAGGCCTTCACAGCCCTGATGGGCAGGCGCTTTCTAAAGCCTGGACGACCGTAGTCTGACCGCGGAGGGAAACTCTAGAAGTTTCTGCCTCACATGTTCTTCATGACTGCTCAGCCGCAGCAGGGATGGCCCGCGAGGCCCAGGGTGGCCAGGGCGTGTCCGGGGCCTCTGCACTGGCTCAGGGCCCCCCCTCCAACTCCAGCACTGCTCCCCTAACATTGGGCTGCAAGTCGCTTTAATGTTCTTGTGCAATGCCAAGCTGTAGCCCTTTGCCCCCACCCCGAAGCAGTTGACTCTCAGATAAGTAGAGGCAGGAGCAGGGAAGAAAGTATAACCCAGTATTCGACTGGAGGCCGCCAAGCCCTGAGACCCTTGGCCTGTGGACACTTTGGTGTCCCTTTGGTCCTTTGGGAAGCCAAGATGCTCAACCACGGCCGGGTAGGGGCAAGCAGCTACTGGATGGAGGTTCTGGTTTCATCCTGGAGACACCCACCCTGCCTCACTGGGCTCAGGCCACACGCAGGTTGTGTTCTCATTCCTCTCCACCCTCTGTGGCTTCCACCTAGAACATTCTGCTCCTCTTTCAACCCACCCACCCCACCCCCCTTTCCTTGCTAGATATATCCATCCCTAGAGCTTACCTTCAGTGTCAGGGTGACTGCTCTGACACCCCTCTCCAGATCAGCATTTGAGTATTTCTTTGTGACGCTTTTTTTTTTGCATTTTTTTTTTTGCAATTGTCAAATATTGGCCAGTTCTGTGCAATCCTGTTTTTAGTGTCTCTGTCCCCTGTTAGACCATAGGCTCCACGAGGGCAGGAACTGCGCCTTCTTGTGCGTCGTCTTATTCCCAGCACAGAGCACATGGTCTTGGATACCATGACAACGTACGATGTCCTTGAGGGCATTATTTCATTTGCTCATCTTGAGAACTCTGAGATGGGTACTACTGCTAGTCCTGCTCTACAGACGCGGAAACTGAGGCTTCGAGAGGATTAGTTCATTGTCCAAGGTCACCAACCGGTACATGCCGAGCCTGGCACCAGACCAGCTCCGTCTGGCTACCCAACCCCAGCCCCTAACCGCCTCGCTGCACAGTAGGGTGTCTCACGCTCCAGCACACACACTCAAGACCTGAGGCCTGAAGTCCAGCGCTTCCAGCGAGTTCTGGGCCCCTGCCAACACCGCTGGTCCAGGGACCCCACTTGTTTCAAGGAGAAACAAGACTTCAACAGGGCAGGGGGACGATTTTAGGCCTGGAGAAAATAACTACAGTGTGGCTGGAGCCAGGGTAGGGAGAGTGTGGGGGAGCAGGGGACTGAGTCCCAGCCCGAGGAGGGTGGACTTTGCCAGGCTGTCATGGAAAGCACGGAAAGGTTCTAAGTGGGGATGTAATGTAATGGGACCTGTGTTTTGGACGAGTCCTTCTGATCACAGTGTGAAGGATGTATGTGCTGGAGGACAGACAGACGGGAGGCAGTGCAGCCTTCCATTAGAGACAGGACACAGGTCCCAGCCTGGGGGGCGGGGGTGGGGGTGGGGGTGGTGAGGCAGTGGGAGGGAGAGGGAGAGGGGATGCAAGAGATAAAGCTGGGGCAGAATGCATTTCCTTAAAGCAAAGCTACAACAATACTCTTTCCTGGTGCTAAAAATATCTAAGCCATTGCAGGCAGTAGAGCCACGGGACAGAGATGACAAGCACTGATGGCAGATTTCAATTTAGAGCATGCAACCCCGGCCGGGTCTCAAACAGAATGATGCTGCGAAGTGGGACCCCGGCTACTACGGCTTCCAGTTCAGCCACACGATGTTCGGGGTGAGCTGGCCTTTTCTTCATTTTCCAGATTAATGATCTGAGTCTAGACAGGGGCCATGTCTTGGCCATCTTCCCTCAGACAACCCTAGAATCCAGGCCTCCTAACAGAGCACTGTGGATATCAAAGGACGCCCCCCTGCAGAGAAAACAGGCTTAACTGCAATTAACAGCCCCTAGTTGCAAATATTAAACAAATAAAATCATTCCATTTCTTAAACTGGAAGCTCCTGTCCTAAGAAAGGGTGTGTGTGGGGCGGGGGGGAATAGACCCTGAAACAGAGCCATCTACTCTAGACAGCTAAACGTGAAATAAAATTAGAAAATGTGTCACATGGAAAAACTGTGCAGTGAGAAATGGCTTCTTTCTTTCTTTTTCTGTTTTTTTTTCCTTTTCCTCTCTGTGGGAGGGTGAGTAATTTGGCATTTTAACTAGACAGGGAGAGAGAAGCTATGGTCCCTGTTTTGTACCAAATACACACGATTTTTGAGCCCAATTCTGAATCCCGACTCCTGGAACGGGATGTTGGTGAAGGATTTGCTCAGCAAGTTGATGAGCAGGACTGGGCATTGCTGAGTCAAATCACTTCCCCAACTGCTGCAAAGTTTGTCAAATTTAGCTCACATCTCCCAGAACATTCAAACTAAGAGGATTTTTAAAGTCTGCCTGGTCAACACCTTTCAGATAGGGAAACCGAGGCCCAGAGAAGGAACCCTATTGCTGTGGCAACCTGGAAGTGGTAGGAGTCCACTCTGCTATTCATTCAACAAACATTGCCTGAGTACCAGCCAAGGGCCAGCACGGTGCCAAGTGCTGGCCAGAGCAGGGAATTACCCCATCTGGACCCCAAGGGTGCCCCACACACACTGCAGCCTCTCTGGACTCTCTGTGCAGTACCAGGTCAGGGCATGGGGAGGGATATTCTGCGAAATGAGGCTGGGACAGCACATGGGTGGGATTTCAGAGGGCCTTGAATGCCACGCTAAGAATAGGATGCTGTATTAGTTCCAGCTGCTGCTGTAACAAATGACCACAAACTCAGTGGCTTCAGACAACATGAATATACTATCTTATAACTCTGGGGGTTAGAGGATTGGCACATGTTTTACTGGGATAAAATAAAAATGTCAGCAGGTACATTCCTTTCTGGAAACTCTAAGGGAAAATCTTTACCCTGCCCCATCCAGCTTCTAGAGACAGTTGCTTGTGGCCTTGGCTTGTGGCCCCTTCCTTCATCCTCCAAAGCCATCAAAGAAAGCTGGTTGAGTCCTTCTCACATCCTCTGTCTCCCTCTTCCACTTTTAAGGACCCTGAATTTATACTGGGCGCACCTGGAGAATCCAGACTCAGCTTATTGTCAACTTAAACTCCACATGCAATCTTAATTCCCCATTGCCATGAAACATAACATATTCCCAGGTTCCAGGGATTAAGACACGGATATCTTTTTTTGGGGGGAGGGGGAGGCGGCGTGAGTCTATGTACCACAGGTGTTTATTGTGGGAAGACAACAAAGGGTTTAAGCAGGGGTGACGTTATCCGAACTGGTTTTCAGTTCTGCTCAAACTTCAGCTGCCCGAAAAGCCCCAGAAACCCTGATGAAATGCAGTTCTGAGTTATGGGGTCTGGGGTGTGCCCAGAGTTTCTGCATTTCTACCAAGTTCCCAGGTGTAGCTGATACACCCCGTCCAGGGCCCACCCTCAGAGCAGCAAGAAAAAGACCTGCTTTTTTTCTCTAGTTAAAAAGAAACTAGAGGGTTGCAGGTTGGTGGTGGGGGAAGAGGCGTTGACCAGAGAGATGGAGTCTGGGAGACGGATCTGTGTGCTGGTGTCAAATTATGATGGAAGTTAAACTTCTTTGTTTCACAAGGCTGTTGTGAGAATTAGATATCTTATTCTAAACACACACACACACACACACAGTGCAGTCTATTTGCAGCTGTTGTGGTCCATAAAGTTTTAGCAAACACTGATTTAGAGAATACTGAACCATTACCCGTAGTGGGAAATACGGATTAGGTTCCGGCAAGTCTCTGGTCCCTCATTTTCATCAACCGATCAATACATAACAACCAATACATTCTTTTACGTGTGAGTCTATTTAAAGACGCCTTTAAAAATATAGTGTTGATTCATTCACATGGAGATAACTAACTCCTAAATCACATATCTAGCATCCTAGCTCACTTATCTAGCCCATGTGTTTCTCTAAGTAGCATCACCGCCTTCCCATGCTTAGGAACACTAGACAGCACTTCAGCACTACACTCATGGGCCACTGTGAACATCAAAATCATCAAAAAAGCACAAAAATATGAACAACATGGCCCTAAATAGACTACGAAAGGAAGCTTGTTTACAGTGTGAGAGCTGTGACAGGAAGGCGGGGTGTGCTGGTTTGAAAGGATGCATGCTCCCTAGAAAAGCCATTTCATAAAGGTAGAATAATCCCTATTCAATACTGTATGTTTGAAACTGTAATCAGATCATCTCCCTGGATGATGTGATTTAGTCAAGAGTGGTTGTTAAGCTGGATTAGGTGACATGTCTCCACCCATTTGGGTGGGTCTTAATTGGTCTATTGGAGTCCTATAAAAGAGGAAACATTTTGGAGAATGGGAGATTTGGAGAGAGCAGAGAATGCTGCAGCACCACAAAGCAGAGTCCACCAGCCAGCAACCTTTGGAGATGAAGAAGGAAAACGCCTCCCGGGAAGCTTCATGAAACTGGAAGAAAAAGCTAGCAGATGACGCCATGTTCGCTATGTGCCCTTCCAGCTGAGAGAGAAGCCCTGACTGTTTGCCATGTGCCTTCTCACTTGAGAGACCCTCTCATCGGCCTTCTTGAACCAAGGTATCTTTCCCTGAATGGATGCCTTTGATTGGACATTTCTATAGACTTGTTTTAATTGGGTCATTTTCTTGGCCTTGGAACTGTAAACCAGCAACTTATTAAATTCTCTTTTTAAAAAGCCATTCTGTTTCTGGTATATTGCATTCCAGCAGCTAGCAAACTAGAACATGGGGTGTCACCTTGTTCAATCTCAGCTGGGACCATGTGCACGGGGCAACTCAACTTTTTCATTGCTCTGTGCATGGCCACGGATGGCCGTAAAAGCGCCGCTCTTATTGATTTGGGGGTTACAGATAAATTTTCGTGAGTAGGAGAATTTACAAATATGGAATCCACGAGAAATGAGGATTGACAGCATGCAATTTAGAAGTGCCAGGCACCTAGAAAGCACTATATAATTGTTAACACAAATCATATTATTAGTGTTTTCTCAGGTTTGTGTATAGCTGTGTCTTGGGAGTCAGGATACCTGGCTCTAGGCCTGGCTGAGTGGTTAACTTGCTGTGTGACCTTGAGCTAGTCACTTGCCCTCTCTGGACCAAATAACAAACAGAGGACTAGCCAGCCACGAACAATGTATGGCTGGAAGGAAGAACTGGGTGGCTGATTCTATTTCAGATGGAGCTCTGTGTGTGACTCTGTCGTAATGGATTTAGGTTCAGTTGGTCATCAGCTTTGGACTCTGCATCTCTGGTCTACTGCCTGGCTATAACTTTCCAGAACCAGAAAAGCACACCTTCGTTTTTCTTTGGTGAAATGTATCACACCCCTGACATACACATTTCAGCAGTCCCTGCCCTCAGCCCAATCGTGGCCCCCACTGCCTGTTCATGCCTGGTGGGTGCAGGGGGGTCTCCCAGCAGGGCTGCAGGCACTCGTCAAAGGTTCATGATTCAGGGATTTCATAAAGACAGCACAGTCTCAGGCTCTGAATGAGTCATTCACTAACGTATTCAAATGCTCATTGTGTCTGCCTGGTGCCACAGTAGATGCTGGGAGGCATAGGGAAGTAAGTAAAATAGGGTTCCTGCCATCAGGGACCCCATAGGGACAGGGGAGCAAGGAATGGAGGAGCGGTGAAGTGGCCACTGATTGCAGGCCCAGAGCTGACCCCATGACTCCTTGCGATATGAATGACAGTCCCATTTTACAGATAAGGAAGATAAGGTGCCTGGCCGCGGATCACTCAATAGGAAACAGCAGAGCTGAGATCTGAACCCAGAGCGCTCCAGGTTGAGCTACAGCCCTGGAAGCTCTGTCTGGGGCCCAGTGCCAGCTCTGCCGCTCACCTGTGCTGCCCCCATGGACAGGCGCCCTCCCTCTCTCCCTACCTGCGAAAGGAAGCCGTCAGACAACTTTTGAATCACATGAGGAGCTCTTAAACCTACCAATGGCTGGCTCTCACCCCTGACAAATGGATTTTAAGAATCCCAGAACTGCGGGATGACTGGGCATCAGCTTCCTTTCAAACCCTCCACGTGATTCGAAGGTGTGGCCAGGGTCGAGACCCAACAGACTGAATTATCCTCAGTGTCTTTCTGCCCTCAATGTCACATTCTATTTTTCTGAAAAAATCCCCTTCTCGTCCTACCCCTCACCACGGGCACATGCAAAATGGGGGGCCGAGGCGGGAGGAAGGAGTCCCAGTCTCCATTCAACTAAGGCCACAATTCGGAGCAGTGATGCTGGCTCTGCCCCTTCAGCTGTCATCATTTTCTCCCATGTGATCACAGAAAACATTCTTAGCGGACAAAGGTGCATAAAGGTGGGGTGAGCCAGGCTTTCTTATACTCTACTTGGGGCAGTGAAAATTGCTACTCCCTTTCCAAAAGATGCAATAAAAACTTTAAAATGGGCATGTACTTGACCCAGCCATTTCAGCCTAGGAAATAATCACATTTATGGTCAAACAGTCCATACAAACACGGGACTACAAAAATATGGTCATCGCAGCAGTGTTCATAAGAGCGACCAATTAGAAACAGCCTAAAGGCCTAAAGGAGACTAGTTGACTTGAGTAAGGCATGAGATTGTGTAGATTTGTCCAGAGTGATGCCCCGATAAATCCCAGAGTGATCTGAACAGTGAATAAAAAAGTATTTGCAAAGTTTCCTTGGGGGGATGGCGAGAAAGGGGGAAAATTCAATTTCCCCATGTGGAGAATTCATGATATTCTCACAAGCACTGGGGACAACCAAAGCAATAGGCTGAGCCCTCAATCTTGGGGTTTGTTCATATGAAACTTATCCCCACAAAGGATAGGTCAAGTCTACTTAAAATTAGGCCTAAGAGTCACCCCCAAGAGAACCTCTTTTGTTGCTCAGATGTGGCCTCTCTCTCCAGCCAACACAACAAGCAAACTCACCACCCTCCCCCTGTCTATGTGGGACATGACTCCCAGCGGTGTGGACCTTCCTGACAACGTGGGACAGAAATCCTAGAACGAGCTGGGACTCAGCATCAACGAATTGAGAAAACCTCGACTAAAAGAGGGAAGAATGAAAAGAGACAAAATAAAGTGAGATTTCAAACAGAGTCGAGAGGTTATTCTGGAGGTTATTCTTACGCATAAAATAGATATCACCTTGTTAGTCAAGATGTAATGGAGACGCTGGAGGGAACTGCCTGAAAATGTAGAGCTGTGTTCCAGTAGCCATGTTTCTTGAAGATGGTTGTATAATGATATAGCTTTCACAATGTGACTGTGTGATTGTGAAAACCTTGTGTCTGATGCTCCTTTTATCTACAGGACAGATGAATAAAACATATGGATTAAAATAAATAAATAATAGGGGGAACAAAGTTAAAATAATTTAGTAGCTTGAAATGCTAGTGATCAATGAAAGGGAGTGGTCAGGGGTATAGAGAAAAATAGGGGAAACAAAGGCTAAAATATATTGGGTAGATGGAAATAGTAGCAATCAATGAGAGGGAGGGGGAAGGGGTATGGTATATATAGGTTTTTTAAAATTTTTATTAATAAAACCAATCAACATACAATATGATATATATGAGGTTTTTTTCTTTTCTCTTATTATTTCTTTTTCTGAATTGATGCAAATGTTCTAGAAATGATCATGGTGATGATGTTGTCAGTTACTGATTATATGCCAAGAATGGAATGATCATATGGTAAGAATGCTCGTGTTTGTACGTTGTTATGTCTAAAAAAATTTTTTTAAAGGGACTAGTTGAATAAACTATGGGACATCCATGCAATGCAATATTATTGCAGTTTCAAAGGATGGTAGAGAAGGATATTTGATGCTCCAAAGGATAAGGGAATAATGCAGCCAACAAAAGACACTGTGTAGACTGATCTGTTTATATTACATTTGCATGTTGGGCATGGGAAAATAAACTTGATAGTCGGCCAGATAAGAGCAGGGCTTATTTCATGTTTCACAAGATAACATACGATCTCTCAAAGCTCCTTAAAATACAAATAACTTTGTGTTACTTTTATTATCACAATTTTAAGCTGTTATTGAAAACATACATGTCCTCTTTCCATGCCTGCTTGCACGTCTCTGCCTCCCCCATCTCCAGGACTTAATGGGCGTCCCCACTCGGTACGTGCGAGGCTCCCCTGCACCTCTATTAGGACATCTACGATAAGCCTCCCGGTATGGGAACCAGAGCTGCACATCTGGCTCTACACTGGACTGTGGATCCCTTAGCCTGGGCTCTGTGTCCGATGCAGCTCTTCAGCCACCCCATCACCAATTCCAGAAGCCCCCAGAGAGAGCAAGTAGCCAGGATATAGGGGAGTCAGATGAAATCCATTAACAGTGGCCACAACACAGAACTGGGCAGATGGTTTTGAGGACTTCAACAGAAGTTCAGTTTGGGAAGAGATTAGTCACAGCAGACTTCCTGGTAGGGTGGGCTTTTAAGGTGGGTCCCATCTGAGTTCTGCAGAAATGAGATGAATAACTCCTTCAGGGGCCTAGGGCTCAAGGATGCTCCCTGGAAGCCAGATCTAGCCAAGCTCTCCAAATTTGGATGCTCCCAACATGCGAAGTGAAAGTTCCCAGACACAAGGCAATTTTCTGCCCTGTTTAGTCCATTAGGTTACCCATGGCATGCAACAAATGAGCTGGGTTAGGTTGGGGCGGGGTGAGATGGGTCGGGTTTAGTTGATTTGAGCTGAGTGAACCGAGTAGAGTTACACAGTTCTGATATGGACGAGGGTGGGACTGCATTCACTGAGCAGCATGGTCTTGCCTACAAGAGGTCTGGGCCTTCTCACAAGCTCTGCCCCAATTCTAGACTCCTTCTCTCTCGAGTTAGGGGGGAGCAGAGGCAGGCGGTCAGCCAGCAAACCTGGTTCCATCCTACACCTCTGACCTGTCTCAGCTTCCCTGGGCTCTTTGTCCAGAGCAGGAGCTCAGGGCCCACAGTCTGGGGCTCTGAGTGTGAAAGCAGGTCTGCTCATCAATCCTCTCCTTAACTGGAGACAAGGGGCTCTGAGGCTTTAAACCGGAGTCTTATAAGATTGCCTCCCCTTTTCTAATCCCCACTTTCCTATCATCACCATGACATACCTAGTGCCCAGCCATCTCGTGAGGAAATTATGGAATAAACCAATCTACACTAAAGAATCTATGGCTTAATGAGGGCAGAGATGATGTCTCTTTACAAAATTGTGAAACAGATCACAAAGCAACATTTGTTAAGACAACATGGAATTATTAAAAAAAAAAAAAAAGACATACACAGAAGACAATCAGACTAGAGATTCTGGAAACAAATGTATGTCATTAAAACAGAAATATTTATATGAAACTAGAAGCGACATCACAGTGTGGAAATGGCTCATATTTCAATTAATGCTTTGGGGAAGAATGGATCCCACATTAGAAAAGAACAATCTATAGTCCATTTTAAATGGATCAAGGCATTAAAGGAAAACTGGAAAATAAGCTTATATAGTTGGCTATAAGAAAAAATGTGACTGCTTGAAACTGTATGTCCCCAGAAGAGCACACTTTAAAGCTAATCCATTCCTGTGGGCGTGGACCCATCTGAAGTAGAATCTTTTGGTGAGTAGGATCTGAACTTGAGATATGAACCACCTCATTCAGAGTGGGTCTTAATCCTCTTACTGGAGTCTTCTATCAGAGGATAAAAGACAGAGAGAAGACACAGATAAAGGCCCCAGAGAAGCTAAGAAAGTCAAAGGAGCTGAGAGAGAAGGACACACAGATGGTGAAACCCAGGAGAGAAGACAGAGACCAGCAGATGTCATCACGGGTGGGGCCATGTGATAGAGGAGCTGAGAGCTGCCCTTGGCTGGTCTTTGTTGAGAAAACATTGCCTGCTGGTGCCTCGATTAGGACATTTTCACAGACTAAGAACTGTCAGCTTGTAAGATAATAAGCTCCCACTGTAAAAGCCAACCCACATCTAATATACTGCATTTTGTCAACTAAAGCAAAAAAGCCCAACGGAGATGGCAAGATGGAGGCAATCAGCAATGAGACGGGTGGGGATAAGCCAGAAAATAGTTCACACAATTAGGTATAATGGAAAAAAGGCAAAGAGCAAAGTAACACCCGTACAAATTCCAGCCTGATTCGAATTGCTCATTAAAGGAAAAACAGAAGCCCAGCAAGGGACCCAACTCCTCAGCCATGGCCATTCCCACAGCTGGCAGCACTGCAGGCGGGACCAGGAGACTCACACAGCTCAGAGGATGTGGCGAGTTGGCATGTCCTCTCAGACCACAGCTCGGCCTCGCATTCATTCCTTCTTGGATTTCCTGGGCGCGTTTGCAGCACGCCCACTCTGTGGCCAGACCTGGGCTAGGCTCTCGGACTTGGGGCTGGATGAGACCCAGCCCCCGCCTCACGGAATCTGCCATGGAGTGGGGGAGGCAGACAAGTAATTCCCGATCACGGGAGCCTGAGAAGGCCCAGGCTGAGAGGTGGTCCTGGGAGGGCTTCCCAGAGCAGAATCTCAGGGACGAGGGAGGCTGGGCCGGGGGGGAGAGGGCTGAGGTAGTCCCAAAAGGGAACCGGATCTAGGTTTGAGGGACAGGCGTGAGGATGGGAAGTTATTGCTTAATAGGTGCAGGCTATCTTTTTTGGATGATGGAAAAGTTCTGGTAGCTGATGGTGGTGATGGTGGCAAATATTTTGAATGTAATTAATGGCCCTGAAATGTACACATGAGGTGGTTAAATTGGGAAATTTTATCATCATAAAAATTTTTTTAAAAGGGGGTTGGGGGGCTAGCCTGGACAAAGTTACATGACACCACCCGTTGCATTCAGAAACTGCAGGGGGTTAGTGTGAGCCCCAGCAAGGGGGCTGGGTGTGCATGGGGCCCCGGGAAGGCAGGCAGAGGCCAGACCACACAGAGCATCCCACAAACAGGGGCACGAGCCCATCGGGGCCCACTGAGAACCCAGCAAAGGCAATTAAACCAGGGAGTGGCACGATTAAACTGTGCCTAACAAAGACGCATCTAAATATATAATAAGAGCTACCCAGCTAGCTCTGTTCTTTGCCTGGGTGAGTCCATTTGTGGGAAAATAGCTGAAGGAAATAACCCCCAAAGAAAATAAAGGCCATTTGTTTGAAGATGTCCCCAGCAGCAGTGTTTATGATCACGACAAAATGGCACAAGTCCAAGGGGCCAACTCTGGACAACTGTCCTGGGAAAGATGGAGACAAACTGGCTCCCACAGAAAAAGCCCTCCCATAGAGAAGACAATTAACAGCTACTGACATTGTGGGGAGGTTGGGCAGTAGTTGGTGCCCAGAGAGACGAGAAGGGCTGTCGGGATTGGCGTCAAGAGAGCTCAGTTGGAAGGATCCAGGGAAACCAACCTGGAAGAGGTGGCTTTTAAGCTGGTAGGCAGGATTAGGCCCTAAAGAGAGGATGGAAGGTTGAGACGGACACTGCAGGCCAGAACACCAGTGAACAGCTTGTGCAAAGGTAAAGAGGCCCAAAATCCCAGACACACACAGTGAGCTGGGAGTGGTTCCATGTGCCATGATGCTACTGCAAGGTACACCCAATTTTAGACCAAACCCAAATATTTAGCTGGCAATGCACACCCTGCTATCATTTATATTCATCACAAACTTCTAACGGCAGGTGAGCAGCAGCAGTTTCTGCAGACCAGGGTACAGATAAGTGGGATGTCAGTGATGCAAAACTCCAGGTGTGACTCTGTCCACTTCTCACCCAAGAAAGTACATCAGACTGCCGGTGAGCAAGAGTGACACTGTTAGAGGGGGAAATCCACATCTGCTTGGACATGCAATGTTAAAATGAAATCAGCATTTCTCCAAAGATGATATATAAATGGCTGAGAAATGCATGGAAAGATGCTCAACATCCTTAGTCATTGCGAAAATGCAAATCAAAACCACACCCACTAAGACGGCTACACCAATAACAATAAAAAGAAAAATAACAAGTGTTGGCAAGATAGTGGGTAACCGGAAACCTCTAACATCACTGCTGGGAGTGTGCGATGGTACAGCCACGGTGGAAAAGAGTTTAGTGGTTCCTCAGAGAGTTAAACTTAGAATCACCATGTGACCCAGCAATTCTGCTCCTAGATACATGCCCCAAAGAACTGAAAATGGGATTCAAGCAAATACTTGCACATCAGTGTTCATAGTAGCACTATTCACGAAAGCCGAAAGGTGGAGGCAACCCCAGTGTCCACCAGTGGATGAGAGGGCAAGCAAAAACGTGGTATATCCTTACAACAGAATATTATTTAGCCACAAAAAGAGATGAGATCTTGATATATTATACCCTGAAAATACGATGTAAGTCAAAGAAGCCAGACACAAAAGGACACATACTAGATGACTCCACTTACATGAAATATTCATAATAGAGAAAGGAGATGGGTGGGGATGGCTGGGGGGGACAGGGGAGGGGAAGATGGGGACTGACAGCCTAGTGGTCTGGGGTTTTCTTTGGGGGTGAAGGAAATGTGTGGGGACTAGATAGAGGTGATGGCTGCACACCATCGCGGATGTACTAAATTTCCCTGAAGTTTATACTTTCAAGTGGTTAATTTTATATTATATGAATTTCACCTTAATTTAAAAAACAGTAAATCAGGACATTCGAATGGCCAACAAACAGGAAAAGGTTATCAATGTAATGAATAGTCCGGAAAATGGAAATTCGGATGCCAGTAAGATTCTAACGCACGCCTGTTAGACAGGCTGAAATTAAGCCCAGTGACAAGACCAAGTGCAGTAAAGTTGTGAAGAAGCTGGGGCCCTCGTTCCGGGTGGGGGGGCCGAGCACTCCAGAATGGCCCTATGGAAGACGTGATGACACTGTCCTCCTAGCTGGGAAACAGTCATACCCAGCGACCAGCCCTCCACTCCCAGGTTGAGAACCAACAGAAATGCAAGCCCTTGTTGCCAAAAGATGGACAACAGGGCTCAGAACCGCACTATCATGTCAGCCAAAATGGAAACAGCCCAAATGCTGCTGGAGAAGAGTGGATAAAGAACGCATGGCGCATCTATGCAATGGAATAGTGCATAGCAATGGAAACGAGCTAGTTACGGCCACTTGAGGCAACACGAATGAATCACAAAAACATGATAGTGAAGGAAGCGAGACACAAATGAATACACCCTTCATGTATAAAGTTCAAAATCAAGCAAAACTGAACTTGACTTGGATACATGCATAGGTAGTAAAGTTGTTTTTAAAAAGCAAGGAAGTGGGCAGGCCACGGTGGCTCAGCAGGCAGAGTTCTCGCCTGCCATGCCGGAGACCCAGGTTTGATTCCTGGTGCTTGCCCATGTTAAAAAAAAAAGAGGAAGTGATTATTATAAAGGTGGCGATGACATTTGAGAGGAGGGAGGGGAAAAAATCACAGCAAAGGGGCTCGAGGGAGTAGGGAGAACTGTCCAACCTGCATCCCAAGAGCCCTGGGAAGTGAGTTGGATTAGATTTACAGAGGAGGTGCCGGGGTGGGGGTAGGGGGTGGGGGGCTGTGCCTGGCTCAGGGTCACAGGGATGTAACTGTGCAGATTGTGACGGCCCTTGAAGAAAAACTCCGGAACAGTGCTCTTTCCCCCACAGGGCCACTGATGAACTGACTATAAAAAAATAATAATAGCTAAGGCTGGAAGCCAGCAGTGCCCTGCGTGCTTGGTATTAATGAACTGGTTTCAGCTTCCCAACCACTCGATTACGCAGGCACATTTATTGTCCCCCTTTTCAGCTGAGGAGACAGGCCCAGTGCGGTGAAGTCACTTGCCCGAGGATATGTGGCCTTAAGTGGTAGAAGTCCAGTTTGAACCCAGAGCTTCCGGCTCATAGCCACCCTGCTGCGTGCTCACGAAGGGTGGGCTCCAAAGTCGGCAGAAACCAGAGGATCCTCTGTCCAGTGACAGGGGATCACTGGACGCTTGCAGACTCCAGGAGGAAGTCAGCCCTGTCCATACCTTGATGTTGGACTTCTAGCCTCGAAAACTGTGAACCGATAAATTCTGTGGTTTAAACCAACCTGTTGCGTGGTATTTATCATAGCAGCTCAGGCAAACTCAGACCTACTAATGTAGGTCCAGGGATGTGGTGGAGAGTGAAGGCTGCAGAGATGGGGCAATGCCTTGTAGATGCAACGAATACTCTGATTATGGGGTTCATTAAAGACTGTAGGGTCCCTAACACCCTTTCAGATCACCCTTGCAGACATTTGGAAGCACCTCTAATTGCATAATAGGCAGTTTAATAAGAAGGTCTTGGGAATCAGACTATTTGGTTCCCTACTCTGGCTACTCGGAAAGTGTTCCACTTTGGGCATCGGTTTCCTCATCTGAGAAATACATAACAATGTCCCCCTGTTCCACCTCCTGAGGTTCCTGCATTGGATGACTGAGATTTGCGTGTGCACACACCACTGCCAGGCACAAAGGAAGTGTTTTATATGTGTCAGCCATATGAAACTGCAGGCAAATTTTGCTTTGTAGGAGGATACACACTTCTAGAAGACTCCTTCCAATTCCCAAAGGGGCCGTGAACACCCATCAGTTGCAACGGCCCTTTCCCAGGCTCGGCAGTTTCTCTGCCCTCCCTCTTTACGTTAGGCTTGGGAACAGGACTTTCTCTGTGCTAGCAACAACTGACATATAGGAGTCCACCTTACAAAAGTAGGAGGGAAAAAAACAAACAAACAAACAGCAAAGTTTCTTACCCCAGAACCGTCTTCCTCTTCGGGGAGGAGGAGGGGGCTTGCAGAAAAATTCACAAAAGACCACAGAACCCTGAGCCGCTCCCTGCTGCCCAGTTGGCAGCGCCCTATATCACATGCAAAATTGCAGCGTTCTGACATGGGCCATGGTGCCAAGAAGCCAAAACTACTCTCCAGCTGCCCTTTGACCTGCAAGAAATGCCAGGCTGGACGTTCTGGCCGGGAAAGCTGTCACTGCATTTGGGTCGCACTCCTGAAGGGACAATGGTCTGGGCTGCCCTGGGGGGGCACATGAAGAGTTAACCAAAGCCACACATTCAATCCCCACTTTCCTTCAGGGGTACTGGAGATTGAGGTTCACCATTTCCCCTCACCCTTATTCTACTGGGTTTGTGTGTTGAGTCTGTGTATAATCCAAAAAGGTGTCAGAGGCCCCTCTGCAGAGCAGACACTCTGCAAAGCTGTCCAGGGGGAGAGCACGGAAAGCGACTGGACCTTACGGATCCAGGTTCCAGCCCTTGGGTGTGGCCCCTTCCTAAGCCTCTCAATCTCAACGTCCTCTTCCATTAAAACGCCTGCCTAGCTAACACACAATTATTGCAAGAATCAATCATTTCTACCACTTACTTTGTGCCTACTATGTGCCAGGAGGGAGTAAAGCGCATTATTTCCAATCTCTCCTTTAATCTTCACCGCATCCACGGCGCTTCCCATCGCCCATGGCGCCACTCCCTGCCCAGGAGTGGATGTGACCCCCTAGGTAACTCAGCTCTCAGTAAGGCATCCGAGCAGTTCAGTCCCGTTCTTTCCTGCGGGGCAAAGCGCCAGGTGTTCCTGCTTCCACACCTGTGCACCGGGCGAGCGCGGGACGGGAGGTAGCCAGCGCGCACGAGCTGAGCGCGGGCGACGGATGCGCTGGAGCCACTGTCGCCGCAGAGCCGCCCGCGCTGTCGCGGCGCTTCTCAAGTCCCTCTGTGCCCAAGGCTTGCGGGGCCGCGCCCAGCCCGTTCACCCCTAGTGTCCCCAAAGCGTCCCACCCCACTGACTGACGGCTCGAACCCCCGTCCGTTCCGGGAGGCCGCCCGCAGGGCCCGCCGGCGCGCACGGAGTGGCAAGGACTCCCTTTTATGTTCAGGAATGAAGCGCTCGCTGCAGCCGCGCCCGCCGCCAAAATCAACTTCCCCTGCGCTCGCGGGCGGCCGGAGCCACCCGCCGAGCCGGAGCACTTACCTGTCGCGGCACGGGTCCCGGGGACCGCGGGGAGGAGCGTGGAGACCGAGAGCAGCAGCAGCAGCAGCAGCAGACGCCGGCACTGCCCGTTCCGCCTACAAGAAGGAGCCGAGGGATAGAAGGTGAAGCGGGAGAGAGGGCCGGGGAGCCCGGGCGCGGGGAAAGGGGTCTCACCTGGGCGCCATCTCGCGGGTCTGCGGAGCCCCGGTAGGCACGCGGCGAACCGGGTCCCTGGCGGCGAACAAAGGCGGCGCTCGGCGGCGGCGGGCAGGGTCCCGGCTCCCGGCCGGCGCCCTGACTCACCCGCGCGCTCTGAAATCCGACTCCGCCGCGCCCTGCGCTCCTCCGCGCGGAGCCCCACCTCGGACAGCGGCGCGCCCGCGGCCTCCCCACGCCCCTTTCCCCTCGGTCGCCGCGCGCTCCCCCTCCGCCGCCTCCACCCCGGCGGCCTTATGTAACCCCGAGGAAAGCCCCGCGCTCGCCTGGGCCGGCGGAACCCGGCTCCTTCCCGCCCCACGTCTGTCCCGTCGGGGCCACCCCTCGTCAACGCGCGCTCCCTTGCCCAGGCCTATGGAATCAGCTCATCAGCCCGGGGAGGCTGGAATCGCGGTGATTTGGCTACTCCATGGAGGAGGAAGCTGAGGCTCAGAGAGGTGGAGCGAGGGTCCCAAGATCACACAGCAGGACTGAGCTCTTGGCTGCTGTGGCCCACCCAGCAAGTCTGGCCCACCAAACCACTTGAATGCCCAGGAGTTGCCCCGTTTGGGGGGCTTAAGTGTCACGTAAGTGATCTAACTAAACGCAGCAAAAATAATCCTAATAATCTCTTAAAAATGGATCCAACCCCAGAGCGTCCTTCCTCATCGGACTGGAAGCTCCTCCAGGGCAAGGGCTTTTATTTGTTTTGTTCTGTGCCTAAAATAACACCTGGTAGTAGGAGATACCTAGGAAACAGCTGGTGAATGAAGGAACAGGCTTGGGTGAGACTCTGGGCCAGGTGCTGTAAGGGGTTGGGGGAGACAGCCAGTGTCAGTCCCGAAGTCCACAGTACAGAGGGCACGCTATACCTCCTGCACAGTTTAGCACAGAACCCCCCACTGGGTAAGCCCTGGAATGGTGGTGTGTTGTGGGCACAGAAGGCACAGCAGTCTAAGAGCTTTGGACACAAGGTAGCTCTGCAGAAGATGGCTGGTCAGGGCTGAGGCCAGGCAAACCCCTGGAACCTCCCTTCCGAAGGCACCCAGTAGCCACAATGGGCCAGTGGCCCTGTGGTCAGCACCTGGTTTCCATTCAGTGCCCCTCCCTGAATGGAAACCATTCAGAGGACCAGCTGCGGAGCCCAGGCCAGCTTGCAGAGGAGAGGGGCATGGTAGCCGTGGGCGGTGGGGTATGACCCTTCAAAAGCTGCCCACGTCCCCAGGAGTCAAAAGGTGAAGACCGCCGGTGTGTCCATCCGTGGATGAGGGGAGAAACAAAATGTGTCAAATCCAGACAACGGAATGCCATCAAAGAAATGTTCTGATGCTACAGTGTGGACAAAATGCAACAACATTATGGGAAGTGAAAGAGGGCAGACAGAAAGGGTCGCATATTGTGCAAATTCCATTTATGTGATCTATCCAGAATAGGTAAATCCACTGAAAGAGGACTCGGATTGGCTGGGGAGAGGGGACATTGGGGAGCAACTGCGTGATGAGTACAGGATCTTCTTTTGGGATGATGAAAATGTTTCGGCACCAATTGGACAGGGTGGTTGCCCAACACTGTGAATGTACGAAATGCCACTGCATTGTTTACCTGAAAAGGGCTAACTTATGTTGTGTGAATTTCATCTTAATAAAAAAAAGATAAGAAAAATAGATCCACATTCTAATCGCTGGAACCTGTGAATGTTACTTTATATGGCAAAAATAAGGACATGCAACTGTGATTAAATTAGGGCTCCTGAGATGGGGAGAGTCTCCTGGATTGTCAGGGTAGGGGCTCAGGAGGAAGCAGGGGGAGGGGTGGCCAATGGGCGAAGATAAGGAAGCAACATGGCTGCAGAGGCAGAGGTTGGCGTGGTGCAGCCACAAGTCAAGGAATGGCAGCAGCCAGCAGAAGCTAACAGAAGGAAGAGACAGAGTCTCCCCTGGAGCCTCTGGAGGGAGTGTGGCTCTGCTGACACCCTGATTTCAGGCCCCTGAAACTGACGTCTGCCCTCTGGCCTCCAGAACCGCACAAGAATAAATGTGCATCGCTTTAAGCCACCAAGTTTGTGGTATAGCAGCCCATTGGAAAGGAATGCAGTAGCTCACATTTGTAGAGTCCTGTTTTTGCTAAAGGCTTCACCTGTGCTATCTCAATTAATCCCCCTAACAACTCTGGGAGGGAGGTACTCTCAGGATCCCCGTTTTATAGATGAGAACCCTGAGGTTAAAAGCATGTCCTGGCTCATCCCTGTCAGTTGCCCCATCCAAGCTCCTCCCCAGAAAGCCACGCTGCCTGGCCATCGGCAGAAGAGTTAGACTCGCTCCCAACCCCCATGAGTAAAATTGCACTGGAGACTCCGAGCGCTCTGGCATCAAAGGGTTAATGTAGGTCCGGGGCGTGAGGGCCACAAGCAGGCAGCCCTGGCCTGGAAGTCAGGGGCCTTGGGTTCCAGGCCAGGGTCTGGCCAGCATTGCAAATCCTTCCTGGGTCTGAGTTTTGATTTCCTCATCTATGAAATGGCGTGATGCCCCTGACCTTGGCAAGAGGCTGTGAGTGTCCCGACCAGATTACTTGCAGACCACAGAGCTTCCTCCTGCTCTGAAGTTTGCTGCACAGTGTGTGTGTGTGTGTGTGTGTGTGTGCTGGGACTAATGCAGGTCTCAGAAAAGGGAGACATCAGTGTGGCCTGGGGAAGGCGGGAGGGGCCTCGGGGGAGAGAGAAGTGTGACCCTGGCACGGACAGCGGAGGGTTTGGGGAGGCAAATAGAAAGGAGGAGGAGGTGGTGCTTGGAGGAATGCCCACTCAAGCAGTCAGTGGATAAGAACCTCCTGGGACTGGAAGGGGGTCGGGCAGGCAGTGCCAGGACCTTCGACACGGGTCGGTTGCTGGGTGTGTGCGTGACCTTGAAGGCCATGTGAAATCATTGGTGTTCCCTGAGCATGTTGGAACCCCGGAATATTTACCATGGACCGAGTCCTGAGAAACCTGATCCAGCCACCTCCCTGCTGCCCCCATTTTACGGATGGAGAAACCGAGGCCCAGAGACTTACCTCCCCAACGGGTGACAAATTGACATCTCCCAGAGTCAAGGAAGGAGATGCCCTAGGGAAAGGGAGAGCTGGCAAGGTCTTCAAATGTTCCAGAGTTTGAAGATCTCCATTAGGGAGTGAGTTCCCTGTCACTGGAGGAGACAGTCACCATAACAAACAGGAAGTAGGTAAGAAGGTCAGTATTATGAGCTTAGGCTCTGGGGTCCCACTGCCTGGGTGGAAACCCAGTTCCTTACTAACGAGTCACATGAACCTTATTCAACCTCCTCAGTAAAGTGGGGATGATTAAGGTGTCTTCCTACTAGGTTGTTGGAAGGATTCAAGGCATTACTGGAATACTAAATATTTATGAGTGCCAGGCCTAGGACAATGCTCCTTGGACTCTAACTTCTATTACTGACAGCAGTGACACTCGTATCACAAGGTGACACTGCAACCCCTGGGAAGGTATTCTAGTTTGCTAGCTGCTGGAATGTGATATACCAGAAACAGAATGGCTTTTAAAGGAGGGAATTTATTAGGTTGCAAGTTTACGGTTCTATGGCCATGAAAATGTCCAAATTAAAGCAAGTCTATAAAAATGTCCAAATGAAGCCACCAAACAAGAGGTAACTTTCACTCAAGGAAGGCCAATGACGATCAGGGTCTCTCTCTCAACTGGAAAGGCACATGGCGAACATGGTGACATCTGCTAGCTTTCTCTCCAGGCTTCTGGTTCATGAAGCTACCCCAGGGGTGTTTTCCTTCTTCACCTCCAAAGGTCTCTGGCTGCATGGGCTCTCGTGGTTCTCATAGTTCTGCTGTTCTCTCCAAAATGCTTCCTCTTTTAAAGGATTCCAGTAAACTGATCACGATCCACCTGGAATGGGTCGAGTCACATCTCCCTCTAATCAAAAGTCGATATCCACAATTTGGCGTGTCACATCTCCATGGAGATAATCTAATTAAAATTTCCAACTTGCGTTATTGAATCAGGATTGAAGAAATGGCTGCTTCCACAAGACTGAATCAGGATAAAAACATGGCTTTTCTAGGGTGCATAGTCTTTTCAGACTGGGACAGAAAGGGACACCTGACAGGGAGAGAGGCTGGACCTCAGCCCCACCCTCAATGGGGCTGAGCCAGCAGCAGCCAAAGCAGCTCTAAACCTAGGCATGCCCCACATGGAAGTAACACCCAAGGTAAAGTAACTTCTAACAAAACTGGCCACTTGGGGCTTCTTTCTTTATCCCATAACACTCTCTGCAAATGTGAATTCTCTTCCTCTCGCCACTATTCTGTGTTGGGCACAGCCTTATTATGAACTCACTAACCCTAGGGGCTCTTCTTCCTTCACTCTGTATTTCTCTACTGGTCCTGAAGACCCACTCCCACCATAGCTGGGTCATGCTCTGCTGGTTCCACTGGACAGTTAAAACCACAGGCTGTGAGCTCAGTCTGACCCACAGACGTGTTTTGTTTGTCTGCTTGTGTCGAGCCCCAAGTTCAATTAATTAGCAATCATTTGGTAATTAGGGTAATTCCACATTAAGTCCTGTTATCTGACTTTGTTTTAAAACCCTGGGAAGGCTGGTGTAATGGGGCCTGCACTCCTTGTGTCAACAGCTAATTGGTATTGCCAAAGGGAGGCTGCCTTCGGTGAACGCTGTGCTGTCCTATTTGCCACAGTTCCCCCCACCCTCTGCTATCTCCGGCACCCAGATTAAAAACCATTTGCCATTTCTCACCACATGACACTGCCTTTTCTTATGAGAAAAAGAAAACTGAAAATAGATTGAGGAGTCATGTAAACAAAAGATATAGAAAGAGGGCTGTGTTTCCAGAAAGATGGGAAAGAACATTTCTACATGTTCAATATTCCAATAGGGTATGTCTGCAAACGTTGGAAAAATGAGAACTGAAATGACATCGGGAAACAAACCTGGCCTGCCTCAGTTATGTATAACCTCAAGGACAAAGGCGCAGCTGTGTTTTAATTAGCCGCCTTGATCATGGACCAATTTATTAGTCCAACATACACCTGTGCAAGACAGCAGAGTCTTTCAGTTCTCTTGCAGAGAAATTGCGGGAGTGCAATTCATATTTTGTTGGTTCTGTATATTATGGTATCTGATGCACTGAAACCTAAAGATGACATTCTGCAGAGTGCTTGTTAATATCGCTAAATTTGTGCTAAATCTTTCACCCGGGGAGCCAGACCATGTGCACAGGGCTCATAGGGCTCTCATTTTGGAGTTCTGGCCTCGAATTGTGAAACCTGGTGGAGGACGCAGAGGGTCTTCAGACCAAATGGTCCCAGCTGTGGGTGTGGGTGGGACGGGGCAGGAAGCCAAGCCAGGCATTCCACCTCCTGCCAGACTGTGTTTTGAGGGCTTAAGCGATTTCCTTCCATTCAATGTGAAGTTGTAGAAATAGCCAAGAGGAAGCATCATGTCATAGCCGAGCTGCTCTAAGTTGTTTACCACGGCTCCTGTGCGATCTGCGAGATCGGAACACGTGAAGACCTGGGTATCTCATGTCCTGGCGCTGCCAGGGCTAAACTAATAGGCCGTTCTATTTCCCGTAATCCACCCAGGCGTCCCAGAAAACTCAGTAGCTGGAAGGCGCACCAAAGTCCGTCAGAAGCATCCCAAATTTTAGTTCGGGAAAGGTTACCGAGGGTGTGGTGCCTGCCGTTCTGAATCTCATTTTATCGGACCTGGTACCTGTGTGCAATAAAACCTCCCCTGCGGAGCTGTGGTGAGGGAGTTCAGAGGAGGTTATCAACCCTCGCATCTTCATTTCATTTAATGAGCAGAAAAAGCAGAGCAGACTTAACTAGCTTAAGAGAAAAGAATTTACCAGAATAACCAAAGAAGAGAGCTGCCTTTTGGGTAATTGAGAGAAAACAATGACAGTACAAAACCACAAATGCCTTCCCAGGAGGACCCTTGCCTTCTGATGAGCATCTTGATGTGTTTGGATATGCAAAGGGGAGCAAGAGCTGATTTGTTTAGCCTCCTAGAGAAAATGTGGCAACCCAAGAGGGAAGAGGAAGAAGAAAGAAGAGGAAGGGCAGCACATCAGACCTCTCTTAGGTGCCACTTTCAGTACAGCATCCATAACCCTTCTGCCCCCTTCATATATGTGCATGGCGGCCACCTGCCAACTGTGCACATCCGTCTGCCTGTGGCCTTCTGTAGCTCCTGGGGACTTATCACTGCTCTCTCCCCAAGCAGCTTTCAGCCAATGGCTGACAAGAGTCAGAGATGAAAACCTGCGCTGCCTCCCCACTGGTGGAAAGACTCAGGCATGTGTCCTACAGTGTCACCCAGTGTTCCCTGCCAGGAATAAGTTCCAGTTGCCCACAGAGGTGCTGTGTCAACACCCTTTATTGGCCGCCTTCCTTTTCCTGTCTCACCTCCCCATTCCCCTCCAGCATTCCTTGAGAGCCACTACCAAATCAACTAATTGCACTGGACTCCTTGCCTCAGGGGCTGCTTCTGGGAGAAGCCACTTCCGATTTGGGGGGGCCTCTCCTGTCTCCAGGGCCCCAGCCCCCTCGGTGGAGACCGACTGTACCTGGACTCTCACCAACTGCAGGCAGTTGCCTCCTGCCCACACTGAGCATCCTGCTTCCGTGTCCAGCCCTTCCCTGTGGTTGCTGAACACAGCGAACCCAAGAGCACCTGGGAAGTGCAGTGCAAATGACACTTGGTGGGGCAAGCGGTTAGCCAAGGGAAGCCAGCAAATACATTTTTCTCCCTTCCTCGCCAAGATGGACCATCCCAAGAAAGTCATTTATAAAGCCTCTCAGAAGATGCTCTCACAAAACTGAGCAATCAATCACGCTTAATGCCTCACTTCTGCTCCCCGGGATTGTCTTTCCTAATAAAACAGAGACACAGAAGACTTGGCCTCAGCCGCTGCTCTCTGAGTAACCCCAGATAAGACAGGAGATGGACTCTATCTTAACAGGGTGTCTGGGGTATTGTCACTTCCTGCTTACTAGGTCCAATTAGTGTGATGTCACTGACACGGGGAGCCAGCAGTATAGTCTGTGGCATGCCAAGAAGACTGAGGTCCCTGTGGGCTATATTATAACAGAGAACAAGAGCGCTAACTTAGCCCTGGGGCGGATGATGACTACTGCTGTCCCTGCCACTTGAACGTGAACTGCTTTTGGCTTCCCTACTCATGGGGACGGGGAAGGCCATCTCCAGATCCTGTTGCAACCTGAGTGCTAAAGCCTATTTGCTATATTCCGGTAAAGATCCCACACCTGTGTGGCAGCTGTAATTGAACTTACCATCTAGCCAAGTTTATGGTAACCTGCTATCATCTACCATAACCCATCTGGCCTTTGTAGGGGCATGCAAGGTAATTAATGGGAATATGATGGGGTCTACCAGCCCAGCACCCTTCAAGTCTTGATAGTGACTCTAATCTTTGCAATACCCTCTGGGAGGTGGTATTAATTCTGATTTACTATCTCGGTGTGGGGGAGGAGATGGTGGTTTCAAGAACTTCGTTTTGCCCTTTCCTACCAGACTCCATAGTCAAGTAGCTATAATCTATATCCCCATTATATATTTGAGATTAGGCCTAAACAAGTCTAGATATCACTGATTTATTATGTGAATGGGTAGCCAAGACTCCCTTTTCACCTCCCTCTTTGCACCAACACCCATTTTCAATCAACTCGCACTTAGGGCTTTGTGGGTAGTTTTCTACAGCCAACAAGCAAAGAAGGAAAGATCTCAGGCAGATTCACTGATGAGTCAGTGTGGTCTGTTGTTGCTGATTGAAAAGGGCCTATCACTGCCTTAGACTCTCTTAGGTGTGGCCCTCAAGATCAACACTGACAAGAATTCTTCCCAGTGGGTAGCGCTTGAGTGGTACACTTGGCCAACCACTTTGAAGGAGACGGAAGTGGTCTAAGTCACAATCATTTGCCTGAGCAGTGGCAAATGCCTTCTATTGTTGGTCAGGGGTCCAGAAGGAACAAGATGGGAAGATAGGGAAGATGTAAGGAAGAGTTGTATGGATGACCTAGGAGAATGGATACAAAATGTGCTGAACCTCGTGTCTCACATTATGCTTACCAGAGCATCCACCCAGAGGGGATACAGAACAGCAGGGGGACAGGAGCACTCATGCTGGGGATGCCAGGCTGCCTTTCTTCTCAGCCACCCACAGAGTGGAGCCTTAAACACTTAAACTCTTAAAAGAGTGACAATGAAGACAGGGATAAGCATTATGCAGAGGCCCAGCAGTAGGACCCCTTGCCTCTAAAATGGGTCCAGTTATGGACATTGTTGACTGCCCTGCCTGCCAGCTGCAGAGATCACAGCTGAGCCCCTCACAGGGTACCATTCCTTGAAGAAACTGGCCAACCACTTGGTGAAGGTTGAACACTTCAGATCCTTTCCTGGGCAGTTTGTCCTCACCACCACTGATACCACTCTGGATGTGAGTTTGTCTTCCCTGACCCAGTGCCTTTGCCAGTGCCACCATCCAGGGACTTATCATTTTAGCTGTTCGCCACAACTTCTTTCAAGCTAAGGGGCCCATTATATGGCAAATGAGGTGTGACAATGGGTAAATTACCAAAGAATCTGCTGGTTTTAGCATGTACCAGAGAAGCACCTGGTTTAATAGAACTGTGAAGGCACTGGCTTGGGGACTCCACAGTTTGCAGGCAGTGGGTATAGCCACTGAACCACCAGCCATATGTGGTGCTGTATTCTAGCTCAAGCTAGAATATTTGAATCTGGGAACCAAGGAGATAGAGTAGGATTGAGCCATTCCACCCTCTCTCCCAGGGACCACTAATACCTTAGACTCTACCAGGATGGAGTTAGGTCCTTGTGTCCATGGGAAGAACTCTTCCAGATGACACATTCAGGCCACTGAACTTGAAGCTGAGACCACAACCTGGACACTGTGAGGGATCCAGCAGTGGAAAAAAGGTATTAGCGGGGATAATAGACCCTCTACCACAAAAAGCTATGACTGGAACACAGGGAATTTCCTGGTGTATTTCTAGATGCTTCCATAACCCATAATGATGATAAAATAGCAAATAAAGCAATCAAGGCAATGAAGAGATCAGATTCTTAAAGGATGAAGGTCCTTTGAGGTAGGCAGGCAAACCCAGTTGCTCCGAAATTTGGGCCCAAAATGAAGGAAATCAAGAATGGAAGATGCAGGAAGGGGACAAGACAGTAGCTTGTTTCACTAACTCTCTTGCCTAAAACCTGTTCAGAGATTTCAGTCAGCCATATTCTTGAAAGGGACTGTGACTGATGGGACTTGTACCTCTCATGTTGGAAGTAAATGAGAACATCTCATTCTCACACTGTTAAAGGCCCTAGGTTGTAGTAGGGGAGCTGGATATATTAAGTAGGCCTGAGTAAACCTAAGCAATACAAGGGGTGGACTGTGTCAGACATTTCTTCTGCATGTGTTCAAATTCTCTTGGCATTACCTGCCTGCAGGTACCATTTGTTCCAGCCATAGCTGCTGCTGCAGAGACCGACTCGGTACTGACTCCAACCAATCATAGGCACAGTCAACGATGCCTTGCCTTACCCCCGTATTATGTACCTATGTCCTCCTGCTTTGGGGCTTCCCTGTTGATCCTGACATGTGAGATGCTGTGGGGTCCATTTAGTGCCCACTCATAAGCAACGTGCAGATGCAAAGGAAGTAAGCATGTGGTCAACCTTTGGCCAATGAGAGATGGAAACCACTGAATAAACACTTTTCTCTTCCTCTCCCAGGTGGACTGCCCCGAAAGGCTACTTCTCAAAAAAAGAAAGCCCTCTGAGAATGAGAAATCAGTAGCACTTGGTGCTTCTTCTTTGCTCATCCTCTTTCCCTACTTCATCTCCAGCCCCTACCCCCATTGCACTCCCTAACAAAGTGGAGTCTTTGCCTCAGGCTCTGCTTTCTGGATATCCCAGATGATGGCAGATTTGAGAAGCATGAGTGAGGCCAGCAGCTCTGTATGATGAAGTAGCCAGTGGAACATTCCCTGGGTGGGGGTGGCCCCAGAATGTTTGAGAAGTCCTAAGTCTAATGCTCAGTTTGAAGTTGTTTGCTTTCGGGCAAAGGAAATCCCTCCTGATACCCTTTCCCCCAGCGACAACAGCAACAGAAACCTTCGATTGGATTTACCAAATGCACAGATGTTTTTTGAAAGTGGGGTTTTGTGGAAGTCAACCGCAAGATGAGTTCCATATCTTGGTCAACAGGAGAAAAGGACACATGGGAGCTATAACTTGAATGCGGCAGAAACAAAAGCTCAGCAGCAGAGGTAAGCATAAGGACATTAGCTCTCTGGGTCTTTGCTTAAATACTGAGGAAGTCTTTGGGTTTCAAAAGGCCACAGAATGGGTGGTGGCAGCTTGTATTTTAATTCCAAGGGGTGGAGGACCCCATCTGATGTCTGATACATGAGCAGGACAGCGCATTCAAAATTAGACAGTATGAGTTTAAATCTGGAGTCTGCCTGTTGGGTGGCTGTGTGACCTGAGGCAAACTATCTAATCTCTCTGTGCCCCAAGTTTCATGAATTGAAAAACAGTCCTAATAATATAGAGTTGCTGAACATATCATATTAACTAATGTTTAATTATTTTACACTAAGTATTCTCTCCTTTATTATTATTATTTAGCACTTTATCTGTATAGTACAAATAAAAGGCCTGGATTTATAATTCTAGAATGGCAGGGGCAAAAGAGTGAGTGCTCAGAGCTCTTCGAGCTCAGCCCCCACTTATGTCCAGGGGGAGGAAAAGGCTTGCTTAGGGCCACAGCTACCCCAGGGCAAAGCCGGAGCCCTGAGGCCTGCTCCGAACCCAGTGCTAGTTCCTCCATATATCCAGCATCAAGACCATTATGGATTAGCAGCGTCACTGAGAATGAATGTTTCATTATTGCAATATGACTCAAAGTCCCTGCAGGCTCTACTAAGTGCTGCCCTAGAGGCTGTCACTCACTGGAACTTCACCATTTGACATTGGTCAACCACGGTCCATACTGGTGGTTCGTAACCTTCCTGGGAACCACTTTGTGGGAAGAGTGTTCAAAGTGCACACTTTCAGTCTCTGCCCAACGCCAACTCAGTCAGAATGTCTGCAGGTGGGGCCTGGAAACGAGAATTTTAAGATGCTCCCCTGGTCCTTCTTATGCATACTGCACTTTCACTGACATTAGCTGCAAATCTCACCCTGCACCTTGTTCCTGAACTCTGTCTTGGCATTTTGGGACATGTCTCCATTGCAAATACACCTCCCACAGTGTTTCTTCTGCTGTTTCTAGCTCAGGCAGCCTGCCAAGACCTCCCTTGGATGGATTTTCCCATAGACCTCATCTTTGAAAGAGTAAGAGAAAATGCATCCAATTGAGTTAATGCTTTTAAGATCTAAGACTTGGGAGAGACAGCAGCCCAGAACTGGAAGGGACCTTCCACCTGACCCCAAACCCAAACCAAGCAGAGGTTCTTCTGGGCAGATTGAAAGAAATGAGAAGATTGCCGGGGTGAAGACCGTTAGATACCCTTTGTGTGGAAAAGGGGGACTGACCGAGAGGTGTGTAGGCCCCCCTGCCTTCCTCTCCAGCCCAGCCCCCTCATCCATACACCAGATTCCACTTCCCTAGCATCTGCGAAGATGGGGGTGGCAAGGATGGAGAGCTAATTTTTACTGCAACGTTTGTCCCAGAGACGGGGGGAGTTGATAAATGTGTCATTGAAATAAGCTAGAGGGGCCAGGCTGTGACATCTGTCCAAAGCAATAGCTTTATCTCTGAATGAGGTTTGATGTCCCCAAGTGGCAGGACCACACCTTGCCCCCGAGAGTAACCTGGGGGTACAGCTTGCAAAACAACATAGCCTCTCCCCCACTCCCCTCCTGCCCACGTCACACACTGAACATCGCCTACAAAGCAATGTGGCAGTCCCTTGGATCAGCCTTTGGCAGTAGCTACCCCCTTCCTCAACCCTATGGGTTCCAATAGCTCATGACAAGTCAGGACCACCCCTAGGGAGCATTTAGAAATGGGGATGGGGGGCTTGCTCTTTTGTCACAATGAATTTGGCAAGCAGGGAACAGAGATGGTACATTCTGCAGTGCAAGTAACAGTCCTACCCCACAGGGAATTCTCCCACCCAAACTGCCAATGGTGCCCCACCAAGAAGTGCTGACAGATTGTGGCTTTCAAACTTTTTTGACCAAGTTCCTTGGTCTCCCAATCCCACAGTCACTCATGTCTCAAACAAAAGTTTCATGGAACCATATTTGCCCTTATTACTTGGAATACACTCAGATATCTTACTTGACCCTGTTCTGTTCCATGTCATTTAAAAAAACATGCCAGGGGAGACCCCTTATATAGATTTGATGACCCCCAATGAGCCACTGCCTATCTTAGAAGATAATTTCAAAACTCGTGAGCCTCGGTGGATGGGAATATGGAGGGTAGATTGCCATAGGGCTGTTTGTCTGCTCTCACCCACAGAGCCTGACTTTAACAACCTCAGGAATAAAGTGACTTCTGGACCATTCTTGTTCTGTCTCCCAAACCAGCTGCCCAAGGAGTGAGAAGTGAGCATGGGGTGGTGAAGCCCGTGTCTTCTGTATCGGGCGGTGCCTCCACCCCATGGGTTTTGAATTCCCCCCCCCCCCGTGGGAACAGAGGACTCCCACCCCATTCAGAGGCTCTTGCGTCACAGTGGGCGATGCCAACAGCTGCCTGGGAAAGGGGGTGGGGAGTGCTGAAGACGCTGAACTAAACCGCAAGGCCATAAGTGAGCATTTCTCCTTGAACTAAGCCTGGTGCCTCAGGTCACATGCACAGCCTGCTTTTCTCCCAACCTGTCACACATTTCCCTGCCCCCACGTGTCAGCAGGCGGGGTTCCCACCTGGCCGGAGAAGCAGCCCGGGAATAGATGCCCCCTCAGAAGGCCAGGGATGGGGCCGGGTTCGAGGGATGGTAGGAGACCAGCGCCCCCAAAGATTTCAGCCCCCTATTAAACAGTCTGATCCCTTCTTCCCAACAACTTCCTCTAATATTGTTATCACATGAACGTCATTCATACCGTCATATAAACATATTGCCTTTAGATAGTTGATAAGCTCCCACTTTTCAGAAAATGCAGCCTCCCTCCCCACCCTGTCTCTCCTTGGATAGCCCCTCTCTGCTCTTGCTCAAGCTTCTCCCACTCCTGGCTTTTGTGACTCGCTGTTGAATAAAGCGTCACATGCTCCCTGGCTGCCACCTCAGGGCTGCAAAGAGACACCCCCCCACACACACTGGCTCCAGGCACTGGGGAGTGAGCCCACCCTTCCGAGGGCTCCCATTCATAGAGGCCCCTGGCAGCCATATGCGTCCTCACCCAAAAACCCAAGAAATAAAACCTTGGCTGGCACTGGCCCAAGCGGGTCTCTCCTTAAACCTATATAAGTCACTGTTGACCTGCACCTCATGGGATTGTCACCATAACCCCCCAGTGACCAGCATGTCTTTTCATCCCCATTTTAGAGATGAGAAAACTGAGGCTCAGGAGGGGTAAGCGGCTAACTTTCCCAAGGGCAGGTGAGCTGATAAAGGGTACAGTGGGAACTTGGACACACTGCGCTGGTGCTCTGCACAGCTCCGCCACCTCCCCAAGGCACCCAGACTTCCGTCAGAACTGGGTCCCCCACCCGCCATCCAGTTGACACCTGAGGATTTTCCACATTCACCTGAAGTTAGTTGCAGGAGACGTGGGACTTTTGTGGGAAATGCATGTTTCTAAGGACCCCGTTGAGTGCAGGGAAATCTCAACACGTATTTCCCGTCACCCCAACAGTTGTGCTTCGGCAAATATATGCCCAGACTTCAGGCCGCAGGGTCACCACTGATGGAGGTGTCTCATTGTCTGGGGTCGGCTCCTCTGACCCCCGATGGCACTGGCTGCTCCCCAACCCCCATCCCTGAATGAAGAGCAGGCATGAGAGCTGGCTGTGGGGTCGTGTGGGAGACGGCAGCAGCACGCCAGGAGCCAGGAAACCAGAGGTGGCAGGGACAGAGCCTTTGGCCAGGGCCATTTTGGGCAGGAGCGAGTATTACGTCCCCTGCCACTCAGAAGTCCTGAAAGCAGCTGGGGACCAAGCCCAGGGAACGACCAAACAGGTCATCGAGAAAAGGTTGACTCGTGCCTTGTGGATGCTTTTTAGAAAAGCTCCAAAGTGTAAAACATTTCAGAAAAGAGTCTCACCAAAGACAAAGTAAAAAGTAACTTTTTGTATTTATTTTTTTAATTCAAAAGGGTAAGCGGTAAACAATTAAAATCAGAACAGCTGGGGCGGGCCGCGGTGGCTCAGTGGGCAAAGTGCTTGCCTGCTATGCCGGAGGACCTCGGTTCGATTCCCGGCCCCAGCCCATGTAACAAAAACGGAGAAACAGAATACAATAAAACAAGAAAATGTTTAAAAATGTTTCCCTTTCTTCCTTCCTTCCTTCCTTCTATCCTTCCTTCCTTCTCTCGGTCTTTCCTTTAAAAAAAAAAAAAAAAAAAAAAAAAAAATCAGAACAGCTCATTGCCCAAAGTTTAACGCACATGTGTTAGCAAGGGATTTTTTTTGAAGCCAAATGTCCTCTTTTATGTTTGTGAACTTCGTGAAATGGAACACCTACCTTCTTCAAAAGATACTTTGAAGCCCTAAAAATGTTCAGACACTCTGACTCAATAATCCCCTTCTGGGAACCTGGCCTAAGAAAATACCCTGAAATATGGAAAAAGCCATATGCAAAAAAATATTCATCAAAGAGTTACTTAGTGAAAAACTGGAAGCAGCCCAAATATTCGAAAGCAGGAGGGACGGAGGGAAGGTGTGGTTAAGTGAATTATTATAGACCTTGAAGAAATATCCTATAGCCATTAAAAATGATGGTTGTAAAGGTCATAAAGGATCATGGGGAAATGCTTATGGTAAAATATTAGGTGAAAAAAGGCAAGAAAAATATTTCACACGCAATTTGTAAAAACCAAAAGAGACAGAAAAAGCATAATTGTCACCATGCCAGAGCCGTAGGCTTATTAGATTTTTTACCTTGCTTTGCAAATTTCTCTCATGCAATGATACATTTACTTTAAAAAAAAAAGTTCAAAACCTGCAAAAACAAAATAAAATGACAATGCTTTAAGCAAGAACAGACATCATTAGCGGAGGTTTGGGTGAGTTAAGATGAGAATCTGCTCATCAAATTATTATGTCCTTGTAATGCTTTCAGATGTGTTGAAATAAATACAAAATGCATGCAAAAAGTGAATACAGTAAGGCATTTGTAGGGCAGGCCACGGTGGCTCAGCAGGCAGAGTTCTTGCCTGCCATGCCGGAAACCTGGGTTCAATTTCCCCATGCCTGCCCATGCAAAAAAAAGAAAAAGAAAAAAAAACGCAGTTGTTTTCAAGCACAAAAAATTTAATTATTGCAGAAACTATCCAGGGTTTAAGGATTTTCTTATTTCTGTGTTTTCTGGTTTTTCTGTATCCACTTACAAGGGCTTCATGCAGAGAAGCATTGAAATGGTGTTTGGTTGGGTCCCAACATTTTGTGTTTCATTTGTGGCATTCAACAAACCATGAGCAGTTGGATATTGGTGTTGGATTTTAAAGACAAATCTCCTTTTCTCTCACCAACATCCAGGACACTTAGAATCAGGGAATCTGGGAATTGGAAGGAACCTCCGAAGTCATCCAGGAAGCGATCACCTTGGGGGTGAATCTGCCCCCACTTCCCAATCCGCCCTGCCCCCCAACCCCTCTCACCCCGCCACCCCCCCATGTAGGTGGAGTTAGAGTTGTAAGCTTCCAGCTATGCAAGTGCAAATGCAAGTCAAAGTCCTACCCAAGAACAAAGCAAGGCCAATTTACAAGGACTATTAACAGAAGATAGTCCCGAATCCAAAATAACAGGGAAATACAAAATGCAAATGCAAACCAGAGCAACATGACTGCAAAGATTATCTGTTGTCAGAAAGCAAACTGTCCGAAAACTCAGTGGTTTAAAACAATAGCTATTTTATTGAATTTCATGGATTCCGGGGGTTAGGAATTCTGGCAGTGTTCAAGAGAGTGATTCTTTCACTCCGCTGAGGCATCTGAGGGCACTCAGTGGTGCCCCATTGGTAAATGAGCTGAGAAGGTCCAAGGTAGCTGCACTCACAGGTCTGATGCTTGGTGGAAAGCCTGGCAGGCGGGGCTCTGCTGGGATGGTTGACCAGAACTCCACTCAGGAGTGCTGAGTGACCTCAGCACGGCATTGTCAGGGGTCGGAGCTTCTTGGCGGGTCATCCCCCAGAGCAAGCACTCTGAGACCCAGGCAGAAGCTGCAAGGCTCTTTATGAGTCAGCATTGGAGGTTCCAGAACATCACTTTGGCCATATAATGTTGGTTAAGCAGGTCATCAAGGCCAGCCCAGTTCCAAGGAGGGGGGAATTAGACTCTATCTCTTAAGGAATGAGGGAGCAATCCACTGCAGCATCATTTTATGGGTCATAAAAAATTTGCAGAGTGGGAACAGTGTAGACCCCAGGTCCCCACGTAGAGAAAAACCTGGAGAAAGAGCTCAGGCATCTGTTGCTGGTGATGGTATAAATTGGTAAAACACTTTGACAAATCATCTCGTCCATATGTACATAATACGTAAAATTGTTCATCCATTTTGGCCCCAAACCCTCACTCCTGGGAATCTACCCGAAGGAAATGGTTACACCAGATACATGAAAGTTTATTGCTACCTATCAGAGTGATGCAACTGGACAAAACCTAAAAGCTCAAAAGTAGGAGAGTGATGAAGACTGCACATCATTCTGTGGCTGTGTCATCAACAGGTTGTAGTTACTAAGAGTGCTAACCATGAAAGTTCTATATAGAAACATTGAAAACATCTAGTGTTAAAAAAATACAAAAGATTTTCCCATGTCGACAGAGATCAGAAGGGAATAAGCAGGAATAAAAATGGTTTTGTTATGAAAATGACATCACAGATCAAAATGTTCGTAATTTTTAGAATTCAAGGAATAGAGAAACATGTTAAACAGCACCTTGGGAGATGCAAAAGCAAAATCCTGACTGTGGATCACTAACTCTACAGGGCAAATGACCAGGTTTTTTTTTCAACAGATTACAAGAAAAAAAAAAAAAAGAGGGAAGATATTATGGGTTGAATCATGTCCCCCCAAAGCCATGTTCAAGTCCTAACCCTGGACCTGGGGGTGTGAACCCATTTATAAGTAAGATCCTTGAAGATGCTGTCAGTCAACATGAGGCCAAACTAAGACAGGTGGGCCTTCGTCCAGTATGCCTGGAGACCTTATAAGCAGAGGAAATTTGGACCCAGTCTCCAGGAGACTGACGGGGAGAGAGATGCCATGTGGCAGAGGCGGGGATTGAGTTAGGGATCACCCGCAAGCCACAGCCTCATGTTGTGGATTTTCTTATTTCTGTGTTTTCTGGTTTTTCTGTATCCACTTACAACGGCTTCATGCAGAGGCCCTTGTAAGCCTCAGAGAAGCACCTCGACTTTGGACTTCTAGCCTCCGAAACCATGAGAAAATAAATCCCTGTTGTTTAAGCCAACCGGTTTGTGGCATTTTGTTATAGCAGTGCTGGCAGACTAACAGAGGGGAATCTAGAGAGAAAAAGAAATCGAAGTGGTGTATCAACCAATTGGAATGTAAAGACGTTATTTAGATTCTGGTCCAAATGAATGAACTGTCAAACAACTGTTAAGAGACATTGGGAGAAATTTGTACTCTGGACTTTTATTCACATGAAGGTGTGTTAGTCAGGATTCTCTAGAGAAACAGGAACAACAGGAGAGGTCTATAAATATGAGTTTTATAAGGGGGTCTCACACGACTGTGGGAATGGAAGAGTCCAAAATCCATAAGGCAGGCTGTGAAGCTGGCAGCTCCAATAAAGGGTCTCCACGAACTCCACAGGAGAGGCTGCCTGGCTGAAGAAGCAGCGAAAGCGTCTTTCTTCTTCTTTAATAGCCTTCAACTGATTGGATTATTTCATTTGCAGGGGACAAGTCCTTAACTGATCACAGATGTAATCAGTCACAGCTTCAGTCAACAGGCTGATGATTTAATGAATCCATCTTCTGATTTATCAGCCAACCACAAAAAGTCTTTGCAGCAAGGTCAAGCCAGCGCTTGCCTGACCAGACAACTGGGCACGTCACCTGGCCAAGCTGACACCAGAACCTAACCGTCACATCCCACCCTTGTCAATTTGGCAGCTATACAGTTTGAAACATGCTTAATTTCCAAATAGAACACAATAGCAGACATATGTTTCACCTAACAATATTCAACTGTCCTCTGTACAACCAGAAACAGCACTACGTATCTCCAGAATAGAGTGCAAGTCCTTAGGTAACACTCATTTTTAAACTTCATATCCTATAACTTAAATACTATAACATGAACAATGCAACTTATATCATATGGTAAGAGGAAAATAAGATATTTTCATATGTGCAAATGCAAATATACTCATAACAAAACAGGGAGGACATATTCATGCCATCACAGTCCGTGTTTCTATAACTGATCACATGGTCGTAGTTCATATTTATCACTACCTTCTTCCACTACCCCTTCCATGTTCCCTTTACCCTCAGCAACACTGCAGCTGGTTGTGGTTCTTTGCCAGGTGGGGTGACCCAAACCTTCATTCCTGAAGTTTGGGGGCCATTGGTAGTCCTGCCTAGATTGTTGCAGTTTTCCATCCACTTTAATCACAGGGCATGGCAGTACTAAGAGATGCCCTACGGAATGTCCTGTATTCCAAGAAAACTCTTCTTTGCCTCCATTGTGTAGTTGCCTTCCTATTTCCCCTTGATAGTCAGGGTCAATCACCCCAGGCAGAACAGTAATCCCCTTTCATAACTGTTGATTCAGTGGTATGAGAAGCCCAACGTGGCCAGATGACATCTTAACTGACAGTTCAATGGAATGGTTGTTGTGTCTCCTGGTAGGTGCACTCCTCCTTTTGGAACTAAGACTTGTAGACCAGCAGAGTTTAAGTTTTCAGTGACATGAAGCAAAAATTTTTCTAGTGGATCACTATGGGTGATAGTGAGTGGTGCCACTCCCATTTCCACCCCTTGATTCCTCAACCCGCAAATCCTGGCTATGGAAGAAATGGCACCATAGAATGGCACTGGGGGTTCAGAGCATACACAACCTCCTGAGACTATTACCCCAGCCCTGCAAAGTATTGCCACCTAGTTTGGCACGATAATTGAGTCTTCAAAAAGCCATTCCACTGTTCTATCAACTCAGGGTAATAGAACATGGTAAGACCAGAGAATTCCATGAGCATGTGCCCATTCCTGCACTTCATTTGCTGTGAAGTGGGTACCTTGATCAGAAGCAATGCTGGGTAAAACAGCATGATGGTGGATAAGGCATTCCATAAGTTCGCAGATGGTAGTTTTGGCAGAAGCACTGCATACAGAAAAGGAAAACCCATATCCAGAGTATGTGTCTATTCTAGTTAGAACAAATCACTGCCCCTTCCATGAAGGAGTGGTCCAATGTAATCAACCTGCCAGCAGGCTGAACACCTTGGGGAATGGTACATATCAGGGACTAAGTGTGACTCTCTGCTGCTGGCAGATTGGGCGCTCAGGAGTGGCTGTAGCCAGGTTGGCCTTAGTAAGTGGGAGTCCACGTTGCTGATCTGATGCGTAACCTCCATCCTTACCACCATGCTCATTTTGTTCATGAGCCCATTGGGCAATGGCAGGAATGGCTGAGGAAAAAGGATGACTTGTATCCACAGAACAGGGCATCTTATCCCCTTGATTATTAAAACCTTCCTCTTCTGCCATCACCCTCTGGTCAGCACACACACGAGACACAAATACCTTCGTATTTTTGCCCAATCAGAAATGTCTATCTGCATAACTCTTCCCCTGTCCTCTTTGTCACCAATTTTCCAATCATGCTCCTTCTAAGACCTGACCATCCAGCCAAACCATTAGCAACAGCCCATGAGTTAGTATACAAATGCACTTCTGGCCAGTTTTCCTTCCAAGCAAAATGAACAATCAGGTGCACTGCTTGAAGTCCTGCCTACTGGGAGGATTGCCCCTCACCATTGTCCTTTAATGGCATCCCAGAAAGGAGTTATAGTGCTGCAACCATCCACCTCCAGGAGGTCACTGCATATCGTGCAGAATCATCTGTAAACCAGGCCCAAGTTTTCTCTTCCTCAGTCAACTGACTGTAAGGAACTCCCCAAGAGGCCTTGGGTGCTGGGCTGGGAAAGAGAAGGTAATGTGGCAGGAGTGGGAGTCATGGACGTTGGGCCATTTCCTCATGTAACCTACTTGTGCCTTCAGGACGGCTCGAACCCTATCTCTCATACACCATTTCCATTTTATGATGGAGTGCTGCTGCGCTGCTCATCTTTATGGCTTGGTGGTTCAGACAATACCCAGCTCAGGATAGGCAACTCAGGTCTCATGGTAACTTGGTGGCCCATGGTTAAGCGTTCAGTCTCTATTAAGGCCCAGTAACAGGCTAAAAGCTGTTTCTCAAAAGGAGAGTAGTTATCTGCAGTGGATGGTAAGGCTTTGCTCCAAAATCCTAAGGGTCTGCTTGTCATCCCCCTATAGGGGCCTGGCAAAGGCTCCAGACAGCATCTCTATTTACCGCTGACACTTCCAGCACCATTGAATCTGCTGGATCATATGGACCAAGTGGCAGAGCAGCTTGCACAGAAGCCTGGATTTGTCACAGAGCCTCCTTTTGTTCCAGTACCCACTCAAAACTAGCAGCTTTTCTGGTCACTCAGTAAATGGGCCGGAGTAGCAAACCCACATGAGGAATACGTTGTTGCCAAAATCCAGAGAGACCAACTAGGCATTGTGCCTGTTTTTTGGTCATAGGAGGGGCCAGATGAAGCAACTTATCCTTCACCTTAGAAAGGGTATCTCGACATGTTCCATGCCACTGGACACATAGAAACTTCACTAAGGTGGAAATTCCCCCTATTTTTGTTAGATTTATCTTCCATCCTCTAACATGCAAATGCCTTACCAATAAGTCTACAGTAGTTGCTACTTCTTGCTCACAGGTCCAATCAACATGATATCATCAATATAATGAACCAATGTGATGTCTTGTGGGAAGGAAAAATGATCAAGGTCCCTGTGGACAAGATTGTTACTAGGGCTGGAGGGTTGACAGACCCCTGAGGCAGGACAGTGAAGGTATACTGCTAGCCTTGCCATCTGAATGCAAGCTGTTTCTGGTGGTCCTTACTGACAGCTACTGAGAAAAAAGCATTTGCCAGATCAATAGCTTCATACCAGTACCTGAGTATGTGTTGATTTGCTCAAGCAGTCCGTTACAGATTCCAGAGATTTCCTCTCCTTCTTACCATCAATATCAAGACATATGTCAACATCCCACATTTCAGGATCCCATTCTTTTCCAGTCAAAGCCCTTACTTTAATAGCAGACAAGGTTGAGATTTTAGTTTACGTTATAAATCTGCTGCTCGTACAATGTGTCTGTTTTTCAGAGCTCTCAAGTCTGTGGCCACAGGACATAAGATTTTCTTTCAGGGCACACATGGAGACTTTTACATCTTTCAAATGGTGCCTAAGTTGCAAATTTGAAGCCTTGAGCTCATCCTTTGCCCTCATCACTGTATCCAGCATATCTAACAAAAACCAGTCAACATAATATTCCTCTCAATTCCACAACTCTGTAAAGGTGCTAAAAACACTCTCATCCAGAGCCTGGTCTCATATAAGCATAAATTAGCAGCATGATATTTTTTTTTTGAATGTTTTAGGTTTTCTTTTTTTTTATTATTAATTAAAAAAAATTAACTAACACAACATTTAGAAATCATTCCATTCTACATAAGCAGCATGATATTTTGTGTATCTCTCTTGCCACCTCATCCCATGGACAATCAGTGCTATCTTGATTATTGGAAACAGAGTCATTAAAGCCTTTGAGTTTAACCAGAGTAGAAAACCAAATGTAAAAACCTATTTTTAAGATTTTGTTTCTCAAGAACCACCCCTGGTATCCACCTGTGTTAGCCAGGGTTCTCTAGAGAAACAGAACCAACAGGAAAGATCTGTAAATATGAGATTTATAAAGTTATCTCACATAACCGTGGGAATGGATGAGTCCAGAATCCACAGGGCAGGCTGTAAAGATGGAGGCATTGATAAAGCTTCAGAAGAAGTCCACAGGAGAGGTTTGCTGGCTGAAGAAGCAGTGAAAGAGTCTCTCTACTTCTTTAATTGCCTTCTACTGATTGTATTATCTTGTTTGCGGGAGATATGCCCTTAGTTGAGCACAGATGTGATCAGCCACAGCTGCAATCAACAGACTGATGATTTAATAAACCAGCCTTCTGATGTGTCATCCAGCCACAAATGTCCTTATAGCAATGGTCAGGCCAGTGCTTATCTAACTAGACAACCGGGCTCATCGCCTGGCTGAGTTGTCACCAGAACCTAATCTCACATAAGGAATTATTATCTTGTTAAAGTGATGATGATATTATGGCTCATTTTTAGAGATATTTTTGGAATAAATTATATGATATCAAGAATTTCCTTCAAAATAATCTGGAGGAGTTGGTGAGATAGAGATGACACAAGATAAGGAGTTGATTTTTTTTAATTAATTTATTTTTTATGTATGATACATAACTACATACAAACACATTCTTATCATATGATCATTCCATTCTTGTTATATAATCAATAATTCACACTATCATCACATAGTTGTATATTCATCATCATGATCATTTCTTAGAACATCTGATCAATTCAGAAAAAGCAATAAAAAGAAAACAGAAAAAATTTCATACATACCATACCCCTTACCCCTCCCCTTCACTGATCACCAGCATTTCATTCTACTAAATTTATTTTAACATCTGTTCCCCCTATTATTTATTTATTTTTAATCCATATGTTTTACTTGTCCATCGATAAGGTAGATAAAAGGAGCATCAAACACAAGGCTCTCACAACCACACAGTTACACTGTGACAGCCATATCATCATACAATTATCTTCAAGAAACATGGCCACCGGAACACAGCTCTATGTTTTCAGGCAGGTCCCTCCAGCCTCTCTGTTACACCTTAACTAAACAGGTGATAGCTATTTAATGCATAAACATAATCTCCAAGATAACCTCTGGACTCTGATTGGAATCTCTCAGTCATTGACACTTTATTTTGTCTCATTTCCCTCTTCCCCCTTTTGGTCAAGAAGATTTTCTCAATCCCTTGATACTGAGTCCCAGCTTATTCTAGGATTTCTGTCCCACGTTGCCAGGAAGGTCCACACCCCTGGGAGTCATGTCCCAAATAGACAGGGGGAGAGCAGTGAGTTTGCTTGTCGTGTTGGTTGAGAGAGAGAGGCCACATCTGAGCAACAAAAGAGGTTCTCTGGGGGTGACTCTTAGGCCTAATTTTAAGTAGGCTTAGCTTATCCTTTGCAGGATTAAGTTTCATGTGAACAAATCCCAAGATTGGGGGCTCGGCCTGTTGATTTGGCTTCCCCCACTGCCTGTGAGAATATCAAGTATTCTCCACTTGGGAAAGTTGAATTTTCCCCCTCTCTCACCATTCCCCCAAGGGAACTCTGCAAATACTTCCCTATTCACTGTTCAAATTGCTCTGGGATTTATCTGGGCATCACTCTGGACAAACCTACAAAATCTCATGCCCTACACAAGGTTCCAAGTACTATGGTGTTCGATTAAGCTGTCCACATAAGTTATATTAGGAAATGCACTAGTCAAAATATAAATTTTGTACCAAATAAACATTTTTTGCTTGTCTCTCACGTATGTTAAAGTTTTAAAATATTAATTACCATCTATTTTCAGCACCCTGCATTATTGACATTCCTCTGTTCTTCCTCATGCAGAAACATTTTTAAATTTGCACATTTAGTCACTATCATTATACGAGGAGGTGATTGTTGATGCTGGGTCAATGGCTGGTCATGGGGTACTTTCTATTCTCTTAACTTTTGACTTTCTTTGAAAGCTCCCACAATGAAAACATTTAAATATATACATATGGGCAAATTGTATGGAATGTGAGTTATATATCATTTAAAGTTATGAAAGAAAGGGATGGCAGGAGGAGGGAAGGGAGGGAAGGATGGAGGGAGAGAGGGAGGGTGGGAGGGTGGGAGGGAAAACCCCGCGGACCTGCCCTCTCTCCCTCACCCACAGCAGGTTCTGGCAGGGATGGCAGAGAACACCAAGCACCTAATACAAAGGCAGAGGTAAGTGGATTGGAGTCCAGTTTGGGGGTCCAGAAATTAAGGGGCTAGAACGCCCCCTTCCCTCCCGAGGACATTTTATCTTTATCAGGAAGAAGGGCAGACACAGGACCTGTAAGCGTGAACACGCCATGCCCCAGGCATCCGCTGGCTGCAGCTACGGCTGCTTGAGCTGAACCCAGCAACAGATGTGTGGAGGGATGGGGTGCCGGCGAGCACCCCTGGATGCATCTGAAAAAGAAACGAGCTGCCCGGAGAAGAAAGGGGACACACTAAAACTGGAGTGGAGACTCTTTCCTCTTTCCCGGTGAGTAAAGAAGGAGAACCAGCTTCAAATCCCAGCTGAGTGCGCTGGAGCAAGTCGTTTCACCTCTCTGAGGGTCGGTTGTGCCCTCTGCAAAGTGCAGACAGTAACCCCTGTCTCATAGGGTTATCCATCGCACATGACTAGACTCCCCCCCGGGAGATCTTTAACTAAAGGAGTTTCCTGGCCCTCTTCAAACCGGAGCCCGGACAGCGGAGACTGTCTGCATATTCTAGTAACCGCCTCCTTCCCGAGAGAGGAATATGCGGGAGCCAGAAGCATCACCCAGCAAGGGTAGACCCTGGAAACAGGGAGAGGTCGGCGCCTGGAAGACAGGGGAGATCCACCAAGTATTTTCTCCCTCTGAAGCAGACATTCTCAGCCCAGCGGCGGCTGGAATCCCCAGGGGGCTTTCAGAGACAGGGGTGCCTGGTTCCACCCCCAAAGCTTCTAGGGAGTTGGCATGGGGTGTGGCCTGGGCAAAGCATATTAGGAGCTCCCGGAGTAACTCTAATGCACAGCCAGGCCCAAGAACTCCTGTAAGGAGGCTTCCTGATTTTCCCGATGCAGATGAAATCAGCCTTTTCCTTATTGCACTTGAGGGCAAAGTACATATGGACAGGGAACTCTTAGAGACCAAAGATTTGGGAGATGAAAGACAAATTTAACCCCTTGGACATTAGGGTCAACTCTGGAATGTTGTCACATGTTGGACGTGTGGAGATTTTGCCAAGCCTGCTCTAATTCTGCTTTTTAAAACAGGTTGAATAGCTCTCTTGTTTTGTTTTGTTTTTCCCACTCTGTTATTTTGCATTGGCCTTTATTCAAATGTTTTAAAAATTTGATGCACCGTGTCCCTCTAATATACATGCCTCAGAATATATTTAGAAAGCATTTGAAATCTATTTAGGAAAAAAATATCATTTTGTGCTACAAGGATTGAGGGTCCATAGAAAGACGCCTTTCAGAATAAATGTCAGGCATTCTTTTCAGATGAATAAATCCCAGAGAGGTCCGCCTGCCGCTGGTGGCTTCATCCCCCGATTGGACGCAGAACTGCTCATTGATGGTGCGTGAGGCATTCTGGAGTGGGCTTGGGGCTCCATGCATGCAGGGGTGACATTGGAAGTGTTGGTTCAGCCCTGGGAAATTGAGGCTTCCATTTCCTTCACAGGCCAGAGGGAGGTGGCAGTATTTTCTTAGCCTTCCCTCTTTAGTCTCTGAGTCTTCATGTCCCCTGATATCCCGGGAGCAAGGGATGTTAGGAGGTAGAGTGCTCCAGTGCCATGGTTCTCAAAGTGTGGTCCCTGGGCCACCACCATCAGCATCTCCAGGGAAACAGAACCAATAGGAGATATATATAATGTAAATATTACAAGATTTATTATAGGAATTGGCTCACACTACAATGGCGATGGGCAAGTCTGAATTCTGTAGGACAGGAAGCTGGGAACGCCGATGAAGGTTTTTGATAGATTCCTCAGGAGAAGTTGGCTGGCAGTAGAGCTGGAATTTCTTCTTCCTGACTGCTGAAATCATCACTTCAACTTGAAGGCCTTCAACTGACTGGATGAGCTCTTTCTCCTTATTGAAGCCAATCTCTTTTGTTGATTGTAGATGCAAAATCAGCCGTGGATGTAATCAACTTAGTGATGATTTAAATCCACAAAATATCCTCACCAAAACAATCAGGCCAGAGCTTTCTTGAGCAAACAATTGGCTACCATCCCCTGGCCAAGTTGACATACGAATTTAACCATCACACCTGGGAACTTGGATCCCATCCCAGACTTGCTGAATTAGACACTCTGGGGCCGGGGTCCTCCAAGTGGCTTTGATTCACTGATCTAATGGCTAAGAGCACAGACCTCACTTAACCGTCTTGGGCACAAATGTACCTGTGTAGCCTTAGGCAAGTCACTTCACTTCTCTGAGCCTCTGTGTCTGAAACGGGAAGAACAATAGCAGCTGCCACCCTGCGTCATTTTGAGGATGAGGTGAGCTGATGCAGGCCAAGTGTTTAGTTCCTTGCTGGACCAGGATGAGGGCGAGGCAAGTGAGGCATCCAGGGTCATGCAAGCGTCTCCTTCAGTTTTGTGTTCCTAAGTTCCTCACCAATCTTCCACCAGTCCTAGCCCAGCAGGTGGGGAAACTGAGGGTCAGAGTGGCTTGCCCATTTTCAAAAATGCCCAGCAAAGGGCAGCTACTCTTTGCAATCATTGAGGAATCTGAGATTTCAACCATCTTCAGGGGCCTTCGCCAGGAATCAAAATCTTTAGTTTGGTGTAGAGGAAAGAGCACTGGTTTTGGAGTCCATAGGCCTGTGTCCAAACCCTAGGAATGCCAGCCAAGGAGGGAGACATGGAGGAGAGGAGGGGCAGGTCCAGCCTGCCCTGGGCAGGGTGGCTGCTTTACCCTTTCCTTCCTTCTGAGAGAAAGCAGAGACCGCTCTTCAATTTTGACCCTTTCCCATCAATTTTCTATATTAATGAATACAGAAAAGACATTTGACAAAATCCAACATCCATTCCTGATAAAAACGCTCGGCAAACTAAGAAAAGAAGGGGACTTCCTCCATCTGATAAAGGGCACCTACAAAAACCTACAGCTAATATCATACCTAATGGGGAAAGACTGGCTGCTTTTCCACTCAAATCAGGAGCAAGGCAAGGATGCCCACGCACCGCTTCTACTCAGCATTGCACCAGAGGTTCTTGTTTGTTCATCTAGGAAAGAAAAAGAAATGAAAGGTATCATATCGGGAAGGGGAAATAAAACTGTCTTTATTAACAGACGACATGATTACCTATGGAGACAATCCAACGGAATATACTAGAACTAATAAGTGAGTTTAGTCAGGTTGCAGAATACATAAGCAGTTTACAAAAATCAACTGTATTTCCATATATTAGCAACAAACAATCAGAAATTGGAATAAAAGTACCATTTACAATCAAATAAAAATATAAAACACCTAAGTATAAATCTGGTTAAAAGACGTGGAAGCAGTAAACTCTGAAAACTACAAACGAAGACCTAAATAAATGAAGAGATGACCTATGTTCATGGGTCAGAAGACTCGATGTTGTTAAGATGTTAATTGTTTCCAAAATCGATCCATAAATTCAACTCAATTCCAATCAAAACCCCGGTAGACTTTAAAGTTCAGAGGAAAATGTGAAGGGCTTTGAAGAACCAAACCAACTTTGAAAAAGGACAAAGCTGGAGGACCCACAGGACCTGATTTCCAGCCTTGTAAAGCTGCAGTTTTCAAGATAGGGTGGTGCTAGGTGGCAAAATCTGTGGACAGGTCAGCGGAAGAGAATAGAGAGGACAGACAGAGGTAGAGGTGGATGACCAGTTTTTGACAAAGGCAGTTCAGTGGAGAGAGGACAGGAGTTTCAACAAACAGTAGCTCGGAGCAATTGGGGACCTACAGCCCCTTGATTTTTCCTTTCCCCTGTGTGTGGCCCCTGCACTTGACTCGACCCCTGTGTTCTGAAACCCTTCTGCTCCTCTCAAAGTTGTTGATGTTGTTTTCTTTCTTTTCAGAACAACCTCAATTTAATGAAGTTAATTAAATTGAAATCTCCTTGGTCTGTGCTGCTCTTTTTGCACAAGCTCGGGCTTATCTCTGCGCTCCTACACTATTTCGGGAAATGAGGGTGTGAAAAGTTTAAAAGGGAAAGTGGATGGGAGCTGGTGAGGCAGACTGAGATCTGTTCTGCCCTGGCCGGCTCTGGGGAAGGCCTGGGCAGCTGTGTCCACAAGGATTTGGGCATCTAAATAGAGGACTGCAAGCCCGGGCAAAGCGGGGTTGACTTCTCCCACCTGCGAGAAAGCCTCACCCTCCACTCCTGCCTTCTCCATCAGCGTAGCATAGGTCTGCAAAACCCAAAGGAAGTTCCTAGGACATGGGCCTGCAGGCACACAGGTTCTCAAAGTGTGCCCCCCCCCCACCCCAGCAGCACCCCCTGGGAACTTGTCAGAAATCAGATTCTCAGGCCCCACCCCAGGCCCAGTGAATCAGAAAGTCTGGGGTGAGGTGCCACCACCTGTGCTTAACCAGTGCTTCGGTTAAAATTCCAGACTGCCTGGGTTTAAAATCTGCTGGATGTGTGACCTTGGACAAGCCGCTCTGCCCCTCATTCTCCCCACCTGCAAACCAGGGATCGTAAAGGCACCTGCCTCACCCGGTTGAGGGGGTGCATGTAAAGGGCTCCCCGCCAGACTCGCTCAGTGGGAAACCGTCATTACCGCTGCTGCTGAATTCCTGGTTTCCTCTCCTGCCTCTGTCACTTTAAATCTCTGGGTCTTGGTTTCCTCACCGCTAACACGGGCTGGAATGGTGCCAGCCCCACAGGGCTCCGGCCTGAATGAATGAAAGGATCCACGTAAACCACTCAGGAAGCACTCAACCATCATTAACTTATAAACATGGAAGCCCCTTGCTAAGACAAGGTTTGTGCAGCACTAATCACACGTGAGAGTCGTACAACATGTCTTAACTTTACAAAGAAAGTTGTATCCCGTGCCCTGTTCATTTTCATCACGGGCCAGGAAGGCATAATGACCATTTTCACTGTTCACACATAGAACGAGAGGCCCGGCAGATGGAAGGATTTCTGCTTTCCAGAGTCTGGAGCTGAGTGAGAAAGTGATGCATCTGGATGTAAATATCCTTGTCTTTTTTGGCACATCATGAACCTCGAGTGAGGCCTGCCACCTGGGTGGGTCCAGTTTTTGTACCAGAGCCTGCATTTGACAACTCCAGGAGGCAAGATGTGGCTAATGGCGACGCTAATGGTGATAAAGTCCTTTGCAGGGTCTGGCTCAGCGCCTGACTCATCACTGCTCCTGCAGATCTTCATTTCCAAAAGAGCAATAGGCATGAGTGAGGGCAACAGGCCCGATCAGTTCTAATTTTTGGTTCCTACATTTCTTGGCTGAGTGTGTGGCCTTGAGCAGGGGACTTCCCTCTGAGAACTCCCTTGCTGCTCCTATACAATGGGGTGTTGGCCCTACTCTGGCTTCCTTGCTGGACAGCCTTGGCTCTCAAATGAAAGAAAAGATGTGGGAGCACCTTGCAAACTGTAAAGTGCCTGCAATGCCACGTATGGGCTCAGTAGCCGCTGGAGTGACAAAGGAAGAGTCTGCTGAAAATGGACACCCCTGGCCCCTGCCCCCTTGTGGGCTGGCAAAGCCAAGGCCTGAGCAGCTGGTGGGAGGAAGGGGGGACTGGTGGGATATGAGTCAGGACCCTTGTCTAGGGAGTGGCCTACAAGTTAGGGGGAGGTCAGAGACCTGCCGTGCAGACCCACCGGCATATGCCACCAGCCTGGGGTGGCCCATTGCTTCCCAGAGAGCCAAAGGCCCCCTGGATACAGGCCCAAGGGCCCCACCTGGAGTGGAGCAAGTTGCTGTATCAGCTGCCAGTTTCCAAAATGACCCTGGGCCTCAGTTCACAAAGCAAGGTGGCTGGTTCCCAACTATCTTACCACCCTTTTTATTTTTTTCCCTCCTACTTGGATTCCCAAATGTCCCCTCCCAAACACCCTTTCCTGAGTAATGATGAGTGGGTTTGCCCCTTTCGCAGTATTCAGAGACACCCAACCAAGCTTTCAGGAGGCCATTTCTTAGCAGTGGAGGGTTGCAGCTGGGGCGTCAGACCACCCGGGTTTGAACCCTGGCTAGACATAGAGGCTTGGGCAAGTTGCTTTATTTAATCCCTGGGAACCTCAGTTTCCCCACCTGCAAAACAGGCATCATGAGAGCACCCACCTCACGGGATTGAAGATTAAAGTGAGATGATGCGAACCCAGGGCTACTGAGCTCCAGGCAAACGAGCTCGTCTGATGGCCAGGGGGACCACCAGGGACAGAGGGGCCCCCCTGAGCAGGTTTTGGGAAAAAGCAGAGACACCTGACCCTTGAGGAGCCTGTGAGGCTCCCACAGGGTTATGTACTGCCGCGATGGAATTAGTGCGGGTCTCCCGCAAAGACATGTGCCAGTCCCGAGCCCTCCCACCCCCGCGGAGGTGCACCCCTTTAAAAACGTCATCTTCAAAGGTCCTGTTAGCTAAGATGAGGCCAAACCAATCAGCGTGGCCTTCAGCCAATGTGGCTGGAGTCTTCACAAGCAGAGGAAATGCACACGCTGTCCAGAGGAGAACAGAGGAGGAGACAGGAGACAGGTGGCCGTGGGACGGAGGCAGGGACTGAGCTCTGGATTGCCAACAAGTCCCCACCAGGATGCCAGAGACTTCAGAGAAAGCTTGATCCTGCTGATTTTGGACTTCTAGCCCCCCAAACCATGAGGCAATACATTCCTGCTGTTGAAGCCAAGCAGTCTATGGGATTTGTCATGGCAGCCCTGGCAAACTAAGACGTGTGCTGTGTTTCTTTTAGGCCTTTGAATGTACTTGAAGTGGTCTGAGACAGCCCCCCATGCCACCCCGCCAGAGCCCAGGGACCCCAGCTTGGGTTCCACTGGTCCGGAGAATCTTTCAGTCTCTCCCACCACTGACATTCCAGGTCTTGGAATAGCTCAGCTGTGCTCAGAACTGGCCAAGCGTCTTAAAAGAAAGTAGTGTGGTCGGGGCAGCTGGGCCTGCAGCGACGTCAGGGTGGACCCCAGGGGTGGCCGCCGTGGACCAGGGCCCGAGCCAGGGGCAGGGCCCCCAAGGAGTCATACATCAGAGGAAAGTTTGCAGCCTTCTGGAACCAACCCTCCATGCTCCCTCCCACTTCTCTGATGTAAAAAGCAAGGAGGGGAGGAAATTGTTACTTCAAAGGCTGGGCGAGCCCTCTTTGAAAAGGGGTTCAGAGAGTCTGAGTCCTGAGTTCCCCAAGGATGCTAAAAGAAAGAGATCTGTCTGTTTCCTTTGCTTCAGTCCCCTCTTCCTTCCTCTGCAGGTCTGTTCCAATGTGTACCTTAGAGGTCAAAAGACAGGGTGTCACACAACAGAATCCCAGCCACCAGGGTGCTGGGTGGGTTGGGAGTGACTTGGGATGGGAGGTGGGGGAGGTCCTAGCTGCTGGGAAGGAGCTATCATTCCTCACCTCTCGGCATGCTTCAACCCCATCGTCTCTCTGGTTCCTACACAAAGCCCCTGCGACCTGGCAAAGCTGGGGATGTATTCCCAACATTCAGAGCAAGGAACTCAGAGGCAGGAAGGAGATGCTAATACTCGAAAGCATAACTAACTTCTCTTAAGCGCTTACTGGTTTCCAGGTGCCTTAGTCTGCCAGGGCTGCCCAGGTAGAACTTGTACATGCCTTTGTGGAGGACACGATTCAATCTACCGTACCGCCTAACACTAAGAACTTCACACGCATCGTCTCATTTAATCCTCAGAAGGACCCTAGGAGGTAGGCACTATTACTTTCTCCATTTTGCAGAAAATAAAACTGGGCCACAGAGACGTCAAGTGACCTTGGTTCTGTGGGACACGCACTTGCCGCCTACTTTGGCCCCTGCCCAGGGACCACACACAACGGCAGGACCAGGAGCTGAGCCCAGGTTCACTGAGTCCCCGGTTCAGTGCTCTTTCCCGTTGGTCACTGTAAGGGATGACTCTCCTAACAATCAGACCTGCATAAAAAAGGCACCTGCTTTGTGGGAGGAGGGAGCGCCCATCACTTTGTGGGAGGAGGGAGCGCAAACTACGTGATCGCTTCTTGGGGTGTTGCAGAGACAATGGGAGTTGAACTTCAAAATTCCTTGTAGACTCAAGTATCTACAGTCCCAGAATGGAAGGAGACCATGCAACCCATTATAGTTATTCAACAAACCTCTGAAAATACATCTAGGTCTGGTCTTTTCTTTCCCTACTCATATCATTCATTCATTCTCTTAGCCTACAATCATTGTTGAGAGCCCAGATGCTGAGTCACGGTACAATGCCAAGGCAGACACTGGAGCTCACGCTCCAGGGACCCTCACACCCCAACTGACCTGCCAGGAACTCCCTCAGCTAAACTGGGACGCCCCACCTCTGGGCATGGTCTCCTGCTCAGCTGTTTCCAGCTCCAATGCCACCTCTTCCGGGAAGCCTTCCCTGATATGTCCAACAGAAGGTGCCCCTCCTTTGGGCAGGACCCCGTAGCCATGGCAGGTTGCTTACATGTCTCATGCCAGCAGTATTTATTTGCTTTTGTCATTTGTGTAGGTGTGGGATCGGGAGTGATTCTTCTACAAGACCACACATTCTTAGACAGCAGGGACTGTGCCCAAGAATTTGCATCTTCCCAACACCAGGCATCCTGGTACAGGGAAGACACTCATTCATTCTTTCATTCCACAGATGTATACGGAGCCTCCATGACATGCCAGACTGCTCCAGCCGCTGGATGTACTGTGCTGAGCAGAGCAGGCAAAAGCCCTGCCCTTGCTTTCATTCCAGCGGGAGCTGTTGCAGGAAGAAATTCACGAGGGCACAAATTTGCACTGAATCCTGACAACCTGTGTGGAATTCCTGTACTTCAAACAAGGTGTGCTTTCGGACCGTTTGTGCATCCACAAGGCCAAATATTTATCGAAGCTAAGTGAGTGCTTGAAGGGAGCTCACCTTCCTGTGTGGGAGAGAGTGTTTTTAAATCACCGGAAAAAGTCAGTGTTGCAAGGAGACTTCACAAGGCCACCCCGCTCCGGGAATCCACAGCCAATGGGGTGGCAGACCAGGGCCCGGATAAAATAAACTAAGCTAAACTTTAGAGTTGCAGAAGTGATTCAATTCAAGGAAACGCCAGGCGCAGGGGGAGGGATAACAAAAATAATCACAGCAAGCGCTTCCGCAGCTCACAGCGTGGGCCTCGCCCGGGAGAAACCTGGCTCCCCTGTCCCTGACCGGCAGCAAGCCTGCTGCCCTGTGCCTCTGAAATTCCAAGGAATTCAGCGGCAGAAAAAACAGCTTTTCCCAAACAAAAGGAAATCTGATTCCCTAAAATAGATCAGTTGTGCCCAGGAGAGGTAACTCTTTGAAACTATGGGACCATCTTTGCTCCCTAAAAGAAAGTTGGCAAGCAGCATTTATTGAGTGGCTACTGTATGCCAGGCTCTGCGCTAGGTCCTTGATATGTTTCTTTAATGCACTCATTGGTGGCATGCAAGACATGGGGCAACAGGCGGCGTTGACAGAGGCAACTGCTCCATCTGTTGAGTTTGCTCTCGCTGGTACAGGCCTGCTGCCCTCATCCCTGAGTGCCCTCCTCCCTGCCCAGCTACCCCAGCCCCTCTTTCCATCCTCCCCCCACTTTCTTATGATCCGGAGGTGACACCAGCACATCTGGGAGGCCAGAGGACCCAGCTGCAGCCTGTGGCCCGGCCTCTCCTGGCTGGCCAGTGCCTGTTGCATGTCCTGATTGTCCCCGGTTGGGCTACCTTGGAGGTGCCTGAGGGGCATCTCACTCAACCCCAGCAGCCCCAGGTCGAAGGAATTGTGAATGGTCTCAGGCCCCTTCCTGCTCCTTGATGCTGCGCCCCCAAGCTCCCTTCCACGGTCCAGTCCGCTGTCTTCTCCTTCCTCCGTGTGTCCTGCAATCTGGCCTCTGTTAATGGTTCCCTCCGTCTCCGTCCTGCCTGCCCCCCACGCACCATCCAGTCTGTCCTGAGCCCTGCCCTCTGTCCTGAGCTGGCCAGAAGGCCAAGTGCCTGCCGGGCCTCTCCCTGGGAGTCCTCGCTGCCCCCCTCAAGGGCTCCCCAGACAGCTGAGGCCAGCCCCCCTGCCCGAGCTGTCCGCCCTCCCTGCCTCCTCCCTCTCTCTCATTCACACCCTGCCCACCCATGGGGCACCAGTCAAGGTTAAGCACTGCATCTGCGTCTGCGGTGGAGGACGAGGGAGGGAGCAGCACTAACCCTCAAGGAGCCCACGGTCCCGCGGGGGCCACACCAGCCCCGGTGCCCAAGCCCTAAAGCTGAACCTCACCTTCCACCCCTCCCGCCCTGAGCCCCTGCAATCCCGCAACCCCACCCTTTCCTGCCCAGTCCACTCCCCAGACTTCACCAGGATTGCCAGGCAGCCTCCTCAGTCTCTCTCTTGTGTTGCCCTCTCCCATTCTTTCTCTGCATTGCAGCCCAGGGACTTCTCTCGAGCACATCGAAATGTACCCCCTCCTCACCTGAGAGCCTTCCATGGCTCCCCATTGCCCCAGTGATATAGTCCAGGCACCCTGGCCTGGCATTCAAGGGCCATCCTGACCTTGCTCCAGTGGGGCTGACCTGGGAGAAGCTGATTAACAGAAGAATAACTTTTTTTTTGGTTTAAGGATGTCCCAAATATTACATGGGGCATACTTATGCTAAAAAATTATTCATTGTTCATCTGATATTCAAGTTTAACAGGGCATCCTGTATTATATCTGGCAAATCTACATATAAAGAAAGGCTAGCATAAACACAGACTGCACACAGATATTTTACACAATGCTTGCACATCCATGTCATGTGTGGAAGTGCACTGTATATTGACACACTCTGAGACCAGTGGGCACCTCACCACCTGAGGCCCAACATGGCAGGGCTGTGACATTGGCCAGCTGCCCAGAGCTCTTCAGGGAAATGTTTATTCCATGAATAAATGCCTAATGGACAGGAATTCCTGGACATGCAGCTCCTGGAATGCTGTATGCCCAGAGTAATCCCTGTGGAAGCTGGGCTTTCACTGAGTACAGTGCCCAGTTTGTGGAAAGGTCTGTAGGGCCTGAGTCCCTCATCCCTCTTGTGCTTTTTGCAGACTTCCAGAGCAGAATTAGTGCCTCTACACTCCTTGCAAACAACATCTCCTTGTCCAAACCAGAAGGCAGCCTGGGACAATGTCACAGCCACAGAATCTGAAGCCGGACAGAATTAGGTTCAAAAACGTGACTTCAAGACTTTTGTGCTATGTGTCGCTGGAGAAGTCAGTGAACCTCTCTGAGCCTGGCTTCGTACATCAGTGTAATGGGAATATTCCATTCATAGACAAACTCCTTGCATTACAATGAGAACTACTCAATGAATTAACGTATGTGGAAGTCTTCTTAGAGTTTTGAGTAACTGTTAGTTTTGATCAACTATTATTGTCACAGTCATTCTATTTAATGTTTGACAGTACATGAAAACAAACATGTGCCAATTACAGATTCCGAGATGGGTGGTCCCTGAGGTTGCAGGAGAAGCACAGATGAGAAGGTGATCAAATGCTGGCACCATTTAAGTTAGGCATGACTATTGATTGAGTACTGTAGATTCCCCTAAGCCAGTTAGGTTTTAAATTCCAGACTTTCTGCCTTCTGCAGGGTTTCTTCCATCCTTTAAAAAATACTGAGCTGTGGGTGGGTCACGGTAGCTCAGCAGGCAGAGTTCTCACCTGCCATGCCAAAGACCCGGGTTCGATTCCCAGTGCCTGCCCATGCAAAAAAATACAAAAATACAAAATTAAGCCTGTGTATAGACGATGTCAATGTGGTTTATCAATGTTTCTGGTTACCTCCCACCTGTATGTACACTAGGTTTGTGTGTCCCTGCTTCCTTGGAGTTAGGTGTGACCGTGTGACTTGCTTTGGCCAGTGAAATGTGAGGCACATCATTGAATTTTACCTTCCCTCCAACCAGTTTCCCCCCAATTTCCCTGCCCCCACCCTTTGTGTCCCCAATTCCTTCCTTAATGAATTTAGGACTTAATCCTCCAAGCCCTGGCTAACAACCCCAGGGTCCCATTTCCCCAGCTTCTCCCTTTTCCCCTGCACCCCTGCGCTCCTGGGAAGGTCAGGCACTGCAGTTTGAAGACATGGGGGAGCCCAGACTGGAGACGGGAATGGAGGGGAAGGTTTCACTCTCAGGGAAAGGGACAGAGGAATCCAGAGTAGCGAAGTGAGGGCCCCCATAACCGGGGGTACTGAAATGAGGCCCTGGTGCCAGAGGAAAGGACAACTGGTCCCCCTGGGAAAGGAGACCCAGCAGCCTCAAATTCCTCCTGTTGGAATAGTCACTGCTATGCTTCTACCAGGAAGAAGTATTAAAGTGCCTTGAAGCAATTTTTCACCATCCCCTCGCCCAGATGGAGGACCCTGAGGGAATCCAGCATGGACCATAGACCCCACCAACCTACAGGGCATGTGTGGCATGAGTGAGAGAGGAACCTTTGCTGCTTGAAGCCATTCAGATGTGGGAACTCTTTGTTACAGCAGGAAAACCAGCCTAGCCTGACTAATACACTTTCTAATCTGAATACATAGGAAAAGACTTGTTTGTTGGTAGGAGAATTTTTAAAGACTGGCCTGACTTCTTACAGGGAGAGCAAAGTTCTAAACAAATTCGTAAGTGGATCAAGCCAGATGCAACTTCAGTGTTAACGTACCCTGCCAAGCCTCCTTCCAAACAGAATGTGCGGTGTTTTAGCCAGTCAAACTATGCACTGGCAAAGAGAGGAGCTAAAATAACAATGGAGAAGAGATGGGACTCCATTCAGGGAAAAATGGGAGCGAACCCTTGCCAAAAGTCAATTAATGAAATATCACATCATGGATCAGTGAAAGCATTCGGGAACGGGTCCTGGAAGAAATTCTCAGTACTATGAGGTTCTGGACCAGAGGGCTGGGAGAAAGGAAACCAATGTTTCTTGAGTGTCTCGTGTGCCAGATACCCTGCAACATACATTGACAATCTAATTTCTTTATTATTCTCCCTAAAACTTTAAGTAGAAACTGAGGCTCAGAGAGGTCAAATATGCTGTTTGAAGCTCCAGAGCAGCAGAGAGAGGATTTGAACCTTTGTTCCCCTGGCTTTTGATGCTCTACTGAGGTCGTAGGGAGCCTGGGCTTGACAGGATGCATGTGCAACCTGGTGGCCCCAGGCACTGGTGCCGTCCCACATGGCAGCAAGCCAGTTTTCTGTTCCCAGTAGCACTGCCAGTTGGTTGGAGGGGGCTGAGGTATCGGGGGGCCTGCCCCACCCAAGGCAGCCCTGCCTGGGACTTCCTGCTCTGGACCCATGAGAGGGATGTAGCATTCCAGGCCCAGCTGCAGACAGCTGGGCTCTTCCTCCAACCCAGGGTGACTCACACCAGGATAAGAAAGCTGCTTCTTTGCCTGGATTCTCTGTCCCCATATCCTAAGCTGGGAAAAGCTGCCTTAAGCTCCCTGAGCACAAGACCCTGTCTGGGTGGCTGGAGCACGAGGGAGCTGGGGGGATCGATGATGTCCAAAGAGAGCAGGGTCTAGAACAAAGAGGAAATTCAGGGCGGGAGATCTTTTTTTTTTTTTCTTTACTTGCTGGAAAGGCTCCGAGGGCCATCTGGCTGAGGGGGCTGTTGTTCTAACCCTGGACCGTGGTCTGTTTGTTTTTTAGGACTCTGCAGCTGATTATGTTCATCAAATTCCCTGTAACCAACTGCGCTGGCTCCTGTAGCAGGCAAACCTGAGCAGCCAGCATGTCCTCTCGGCCGGGTTCACAGCTTCCCTCGCGGGGAAACACCAGCACCGCACTTCACGGCATCAACAAGCAGCCCCTGGGCCAGGACAGGACCTTCACCTCTGGCTACCTGGCCAGGTGTTCTAGCTGGCATCATCTGGAAAGACCAGGTGCAGGAAGGGCATCTGGGAGACCAGAAAGCCCCTGGGGGTCAGACTGGCTCCAGTAGACTTTGGTGTCATCCCACCACCAACACTTTCTGGGTATTTTGACTGTACAGACATGAGACCCCAAACCCTAAATGGCAGGATGTAAAGGCCTCAGAGGAGACTGAGTTTGGGACTCAATTTGGGGGTCCTGCTGTATGTAGGACAACTGACCCTGTTTCTTCCTTGGGCGACTATGAGTGATAATTTAGTGTATGTAAAAGGCCTAAGAATGCAACCGGACCTAGTGTGTTCTCAGTGAGTAGTATTAGTTCTTTCTTTCATTTCTTCAAACGTATGATAAATTGGACTGTCCGCTCTCCTGGCTTGAGGGACAGGAGAGGGTCAGGTGTCCCTGCCTGGTGAGCAGACACAGAAGTTGGGAGCTTCCCGTACAGCTGCAGAGAGAAGGCCCCAAGTCTTCAAAATTATTCTGGTGGCCACAGACTGGGAACTTTTGCCCACAAAGTAAAATCCAAATGGTCTGGAAAGATGTGAGTTCAGTTAGTCTTCCTTCTGGATGTGAGCTGGCCTTTGGAGACAGAGTGGCACAGCTCGTAGCTCAGCTGCAGCAAGACGTCATGGAAAGGTCTATCCAAAGTCGGGCACCCCCTTAAGTAAAAATCTGGGTTATGGGAATGGGTACCCCGAGCATCAATTTTCCTTCTTTGTATATATACATATTTTTTCGCATGGGCAGGCACTGGGAAATGAACCTGGGTCTCTGGTATGGCAGGTGAGAACTCTGCCACTGTGCCGCCATGGCCTGCCCCCCTTCTTTGTATTTTAACCTCTTGTTTCTTCTTTCTTTTGGGAATAAGGGAACTGGGGGCTTTTTAAATGCCATGCCTGTCTCCTGGCTATCCCATCTCCTCTCCTTCCCACAGCTCAGGCTGTCCCAGACGCTCGGGCCATCCTGGGGAATTCAAGGGACTCAGCCCGGGTCACCTGGCAGCTGGGTCTCCAGAAAAGCCCCAGCCTTGCACCAACAACACATTGCACAACTCTTAGGACCTACTACACATAGGACACGAGTCACGTGAACACGCGAAGACAATTCAGCATGAAAACTGCCAGTGGAGACCTACAGGGTGTGGAAGGCTGTTCCACGGGAGAGGGCAGGGGCTCCGGGAGGCTGGGGGGAGGCTGGGGGCAGGCTGGGGGGCGGCCCTGCCTGGCTTGGCTTTTGAAGGCCGAGTAGGAGGAACTCAGAGTGCGAGCAGTGAAGTTGCATTGATTCCACCGTCACTTTACTCCTCACCGTAATTTGTCCCTTTTGTGGCTGACTTCTACTTCCAGCTCGCTTAGGTTACTTCCAAACTGAAGCTTCAAGGCAGAGTCATGTCCTTCGTTAAAGGGTCTGGGTTTCCCTGGGTGGGCCCTCGAGTAAAAGGAGCGCTGGGCGTGGAGTCAGACCGGCAGGGGAGCCTGGCCCCGCGAGCTGGAGCTGCAGGGTCCCGGCAGGAGGCAGACCCCACCCTGCCCACAACTGTCACCTCCCGGGAGAGCTGTGCAGCTAAGGTGAGGTCCCACTGGGAACCTGCTGTGGGAAAGGGAGCCGCTGCGTGTGGGGCCAGGGGGCAGCTTCACGCACGACTCTTCACTCCCCTCGGCACGGCGCCACTCCCTCAGGCGCCCCACGCCCGAACCCAAAGGCCAGTGCGTCTCACGTGTCCGCTGCAGCATTTACAGGACAGAAGGGCCCCCCGAAGCCTGTGTGCACACTCAACATCACTCAGGAGGTGTGGTGTGTGGTGTGTGTGTGTGGTGTGTGTTGCACGGTGTGTGTGGAGTATGGTGTGCGGTGCATGGTGTGTGTGTAAGGTGTGTATGGTTGTGGGAGGTGTATGTGGTGTGTGGTGTATGGCGTGCATAGTGTGTGTGGTGTATGTGTGTGTGGTACGTGTGGGTGTGTAGTGGGTGATTTAATACTACCCGGCCATGTGGTATGTGAGTTTCATTCAAAGTCAAGGAAGAGGAAGCAGGCAGGAAGTAAGCAGGTGTAGGCGGGAGGCAGGCAGGTGCAGGTCAGGGGGCAGGCAGGTGCAGGCGGGAGTCAGGCAGGTGCAGGTGGAGGCAGGCAGGTGCAGTAGGGGGTGCAGGCAGTGCAGGTGGGGGGGCAGGCAGGTGCAGGCGGGGGTCAGGCAGGTGTGTGGTGTATCTGGTGTGCAGGGTGTGTGTATAAGGTGTGTGTGGTGTGTGAGGTGTATGTGTATGACCTTCTGGGACTGACTGGCTGATCTCTGAGGCAGGAGAGATATCGGGTCGACCTGGCATCCCAGGCCACTCTGCGGGTCCCACTGTTGGCCTGTTCCCCCCCCTCCACCCACACACCAAGTGAGAAGATGACTGCATGGCCTGAGGCTGTGGCGTGCCCATGCTGCTCTAATCTCTCTCCCTATTTCAGCCTCCTGATCCCTCTGCGTCACCATGCAGTGTAAGCTGAGGGACCCCTGTGCCGAGGGTCCAGGCTCAGGGACGCCCCCCCCCCCCGCAGGGGGCATGCACCACAGGGAGCTGGGTCCGCCACCCGGGTTGGCCGGAGGCTCCGCCTTCTGTCCATCTGGCCTTGGCTCGGGTCTCCCTCCTCCCAGAGGGGTCCTGAGAAGCCATTCTCCCCAGGCCAGCAGGAAGACGCCGCTCGGGGGGCTGGGTACCACGGAAGAGGCTGCGCTTATTCTCACACCGTCGGCCCCAGAGAAGAAAGGGCTGCCGGCCCCAGGCTCCCCCGCACTTGGTGAAATGTTTCCTCCATCCTCGCCATCCTGGAGGGCCCAGGCTCACGTTTGCAGGGCCAAGCCCTCCACCTGCTCCCAGCTCCCGACGCCTCCCGCTCCAAGCATCCTTCCCTCCCTGGCAGCCCCGGCCTCTCCGGGCTCCTTCCCAACCTCTGCAGCTGACACGCCACCCGGAGGGTGGGAACGTGGACTCAGAAGTTGGGGCGTCGAATCTGAGCTCCGGTACTTACCAGCTGCGTGAGGGTCGGGGGGAGGGGGGTGCGTGTGTCGTGTCGGTCACCTCGCCGAGCCTCAGCTTCCTTAACTGGAAATCAGGGTTTGGGGGTGACAGGGCAGCACTCTGACTTCCAGCTCAGGCTGATTTCCAGCTTGTTCCCATCTCACTACGGCTGTTCCGTCTCCTGCTTGTGGATTATTTAACATGGAGGCACTGTTAGGGGAGGCATTAACTCCAGCCTGGGGTGCCTTCAGAGGCCTCCAGACCAACAGCCGTCAAGCTGAGCCTTGACACACTGCTAGGAGTTGGAGCCCTGAAAGAAGAGGGGAGGAGGAAACAGTTGGCTGCAAGGCCCAAAGACAGGAGAGGGCAGGCGGGTTAGGGGAAAGGAACACGATTTGGTCTGGCTGGACCACACCACATGTGTGTGTATGTGTGTGTGCTGAGAAGGAAAAAGGAGATGTGAGGCTGGACGAATGAGCAGGGGCCAGCTCACGCAGTGTATGTACGCCACACAAAAGCCTGTATGGATTATATACACCACACAAGACCAAAGGCCCATTGGAGGGGTTTTAAGCAGGGACAGGCCATATTGAGGTGTGCATCTTAGAGAGGCTTCTCTGTCTACTGTGAGAAGAAGGGAGTTGAGCTCCAATATTAATAAGTGAAGGATTGATGAGATCAGGGGTCTGTGATGGTGTGGAGTCTCCGGAATGTCCATCCATGTTCTCATACTCTGGGCAAGTGTACATTTAAACTGGGGTTTTAGTTTCCTAAACCTGCTGAAATGCACACATGATAAAATGGGCTGGCTTTTACAAGGGAAATTTATTAACTTACAAGCCAACAGTTCTGAGGCCGTGAAAATGTCTGAATCACGGCATTGGCAGGCAATGCTTTCTCCCAGAAGGCTGGTTACCGGTTATCCTGGGCTCCTCTGTCACATGGCAAGGCACCTGGCAGCGACTGCTGGACTCTCCCTTCTCTTCTGGGTTTCTTTGCTTTTGACTTCTGTCTGGTCCATCTCTGGCTTTCTCTCTCAGTTCTGTGTCTTCCTCTCTGTTTTCTGTGTCTTTCTCTTCCAACTTCTGTTTTCTCTGAATTTCATCCTTTTATGAAGGACTCTACTAAGAAGCGCAAGACCCACCTCGGGCAGCCTCACTGAAATAACCTAATCAAAAGGTCCCACCCACAATAGGTTCACACACACAGGCATGGATCAAGACCATGAACTTCTGGGGTCCATAAAGCCCCCATACCATCACAACTGGTATGATCCATTGGAAGAACTATTTGGCAATCTCTAGTAAAGTCGAAGATCTGTATATTTTTTGACCCATTAATTCTTTTTTTACATGGGCAGGCACCGGGAATCGAACCTGGGTCCTCGGGCATGGCAGGCAAGCATTCTTACCTGCTGAGCCACCGTGGCCCTTGACCCATTAATTCTGGTTCTTGCATTAAAAAAAACCACACACACATATGCCCAAAGAGATACAGGTGAAGATATTCACTGCTGGACTGCTGGTACGAATGAAAAAATAGAAACAACCTAATGAGCTTTGGTGATGGAGCAGATGTTTAAACTACTATATGTTCAGATATCCAAATACGACCCAGCAGTTAGCTGAATGCACTAGCTCTCCATGTTTCAACAGTAAATCTGAAAAACACAATGGGCAATGAGGAAAAAAAGGCAAATTGTAAAGGATCTGAACAGAATGAAATCAATTAACATGCTCCAAATTCCACATATAGTCAAATTCCACATAGCATAAGCCAAAAAAGTAGACATAGACATGTGGGAATGAACCCCATTTACTCTGGAGAAGGAAGGTTAAGGGACAGGGTAGAACTTTTGCTGAAATTATAATGTGACATTTCTGTAGAAGATTGAACAGAAGCAAATATGGTGGAGAGGTAATATCTGTTGAATTGACGTGACAGGTATCTTGGTGGCTGTTGCGTTATTTTCCATACTTTTGGACATGTTCAAGGTCTTTTACAATTATATTTAAAAGTGGCTTTGATGGAAAATTAGCTAAGGAGGAGGCAGATTTTTCAGAGAGGCCAAAGCCATGTCCAGGAGATGGGTGCTGGTGACCTGGACGAAGGAGGGCCCAGAGGGGGCAAAGAGCAATGGATATAAATGGATGATGGGCAAAAGAGATTCAACTCAGCTCTGCCTGGCTGTATACATCCCTCTTTTCCTCTGTCCCATCCATCTGGAGAGTTCTGCCTTCTCCAGGAGTCTTCCCCCATTGCTCCAGACACCAGAGGTCTCTCTCCTTGGACATTCTGCAGCTGATTTGCCTGAATGCATGGCATCCTTCTGTCCATGTTTGTGCAGGGCAGGCTCATGGACAGTGCTGGAGAAATGCTTATTGAATGACTAAATGGATAAATAAGTGGATAAACAAATAAGCTCCAGAAAGAATGGTTGAGTCAGGGGATGTGCCAGATCTGAATGCAGACCGTAAGTTTGCCATTAGTAAGTCATGGCCTTGGAAAAGACACTTAACCTCTCTGAATCCTCAGCCCCTGCTGTAAAATGGAGACAATGACACCACCCTTTCAGGATTAACGCAAAGGGTCCTCTGACTATCAGTTCCTCCCCAGACATGCTCCTTAAAGAGCTCTTCTCATTCTCAGCCCAGGAAGAGTAGCCTTTCATGCTAAGCCACCCTGCCCTTCTCCTGACAACTGACAGAACCAGTGGTGGACTCCTGACCCTGGGCTGGGCCAGTCAAAATTTCCTGGGAATGTGGAATCAGAACACAGAGACAAGTCAACTGACATGCCTTCATCAAACATTTGCAGAGAAGCCTCTCTAACCTTGCCCTGAGCTTGCACTCTGCAGTATATTTTAGCCACTGTGCAGCAATGAAAGACAAGCAGTAAGGAATTTGGTGTAGGGGGTGGGGAATAGAGAACTGTGCCTCTCTAGTGGCCTCTATTACAGCCCACCTCGTAATAGAGGTCTCTGTAGATGTCTTCTCTCTTTTATGAGCCTTCATCTGAGTGGCCTTTGTTTTCCCATCAGCATTTAACCTCATACCCAACACCCAGGCAGTGTTCAGAAAACATGGATCCAGATGAATTGATCTGGATTGGAATGAATGCAAACCAGGGCTCATGTAGGTGAGAGAAAGCAAGTTGGTGCCTGGAGACCAATCCAATCACAGGAGGCATGTGTCAAGCAAGTAACGGTGTGGCATTTAACTTGCTGCAGAAAAGTCTCAGGGACAGCAAACAGAAAAAGGGATCCAGGGTCATTCTCTATGGCTAAAATTACACAGAAGAAGATCATGGCTTCAAACTCAGAAAAAGTTTCCATCAGAACTACTCAGCAATGCAGTGGCCCGTCTTCTAAGGCGCCCCGATTTTGGAAGTGTGCAGGCAGAGGCTGGTACTACTCTCCAGTTCTTCAGGTCCCAGATAAGGAGGTGGGACTGGATAGCCTGCAAAATTCCTTTCAGCTTTGAGGGTCTAAATTTTGCTTTTATTTATTTTATGAAATTGTTAGAGCCAACGTTGTAATTATGAACAAGACCTTTCTGAAACCTTGGCCATATGTTCTAAGATAAATATCAAAGAGCATTCACGGGATAACTGCTACGATTTATCATTTCCTTTTTTATTACACAGTTTAAGTAATGTTGGATAAGGATTTAAGGAAAGTTGTCTGCTCTCAATATGTTGATGAATTCAAAAGAGGACAAAACTGTTGATAAGAAAATGGCGTCATCAAATAGTTAACCAAGAAGAGGAAACAAGCAGCAAAGTTCCCAGCAGAATGCGTGGCCCATAGTTGGCCCATGGGTAGGTATGTCCTGTTCTGACTCCCTTCACAGCCTGCCCAAAGTCAAAGGGGTACTAAGTGAAGACCAAGAATAGACTGGCTTACAGGATCCGAGGGGAACTCATTGTCTGTGTGTTACCAGCTAACTGAAAAGGGATACACAATTTTCCTTAAATTGTGCATGGAAAAACAATTTCCCCCATAACAGTATCTCCTCTGTCCCCTTCCAAGCCGCTTCTCCCAAAACATAACCATCCACTCCCTTAATCATCAGAGCCATGCTCAGGGAGGGCAGAAGGAGGAGAGCTGGAGGGACTCTTGGGGCTCCCACCTTCTTGAACCTCTCTGCATCTTGGAGCTTGCCAACCGTCCATCCCCAGGTGGCCAGTAAATCCATGTATCCAACTTCCAGGGTCCACATACCAAAGTCAGAGAAGCATCTACCTGGCAAACAGGATGAACAACAGACTCTATCCCTCACCAAATAACCCTAAGAGTGGTTTTCCACCCTGAATGTGGGAGCTTTTAAAAATCCCAAAGTCCGAACCCTAAATCATTAAAATCGAAATCTTTTTTTTTTGAGATATATTTTGCATACCTCTGAAATGTACAAAGATGTATACTTAAGATGTATATTTAAGATAAATCATTGCAGTTTTGATTTATCTTAAGTAAACATCTGGATGTGTTTTGACAAATGCAAATGCCCATGTAACCCTCAGCCCTGTCAAGATATAGAACGTTTCCATCACCTTGGAATATGCCTTCTTACCCTTTCCCAGTCACTGCCTTTCCTCAGAACTCAGAGCTTAAGATGCAACCAGTGTTCTGATTTTTATTACCATAGACTGGTTTTGCTTGTCCTAGAATTGTGCATGGATGGAATCAGAGAGTATGGACAGTTGTGTCCATACTTTTACTTGGCATATGCTCCTTAGAGATGTCCCTCTCATTGCATGGATCAGTAGTTGATTCCTTTGACTAGTTTAGAAGCATTCCATGGTATGGATTTGCACAATTTATTTATCCGTTCATCAGCTGGTGGACACATGCAGGCCATTTCCTGTTTGCAATGATTCTGAAGCAAGCGTCAATAAACATTCACACACAGGTTTTGTGAGGACAGGTATTTTCATTTATCTCATTTTCCCAAAAGTGAGATTGTTGGGTTTTGTGTTTATGAAACTTAAAATAAACTTCCAAACTATTTTCCAAAGTAGCTGTACATTTTTCATTCCCACCAGCAATGTATGAGAGTTCTGGTTGCTCCGCATCCTGGGCAGCGCTTGTTAATATCAGTTTGTTTTCGTTTTAAGCACTCTAATAGGTAGGTAGTTGTTCTAGGCCAGCTCTTGAAGGCCTTGGGTCGGCACAGCCCCCAGACCATAGAAGACGCTAAGCACAGAGTCAGACATGAGTTTTACTAGGACTTACAAATAGAAGAATATTGTCCTGATGGTGGCCCTTTGGGAAGTCCACACTCTGCAAAGGCGTGGGGTGCAAAGGGCAGCTTAAGAGGGTTTAGGACATTCCATAGGGTATGAGAACAGAGTTGCAGCAGGGTCTCATGACACAGAGGTTTGCAGATTTGTTATCAACATACCAAGGGAGAATAGTTTTAATGCTTTACAAGATAAGTCGTTTATGATAATTGTCTGTTCATGCTTTTCCTCCCTGAAAATTCTTTTCCTCTGTTGACCTTTAACTTCTGTCCCAGTCATATAGGTGTGCAGCTCCTTACTTTCAGTATGGAGGGGGGCCCAGCCCTGTGTCCCCACAATTCCCCCACACACAGCAGACTGTGGTGACCATAGGGGAGACATTGCCTCCACACTCCACAACAACAGTGTAAGAGACAACAGAACACCAGAACACATGCCCCCACCCCCGAGAGATAACAGCCCCACAGAGAGATGCCGCCAGGGCCCAGAAAGAAAAGCAAACCATTTAGATCCAGGGTCTACTGAAAATTGATCAACATTATGTATGTACTTTTGCATATGATTCAAAAACTTGTGAAACATTGTGCAAATGATCAGGAATGTATATGCAGCACTGCACATTAATTAAGGCCCAGGTGCTGCCCTGGGCTGCAGTGGGGATATCTAAGGCCATTCAGTTTTGTAAAACTACTTTTCTAAGCTGTGTGATTTCTTCATTTAACAAGGGTACAGCTATTTTGGAATCATTAAGTGCTTGGGCAGTGTGATTGGCTAAAGCTGCCACCTGTTTTTTCAGTAACTATTGCAGCTCCATTTGGTGCAAAATGGCTAAAGGATAATACCATTAGGGAGTGTGCTTTATTCCATATTTAGCTTTAACCATTTCCCAATTACTAGGAATATGGAGTAAAGAGTATATAATCTTCCATCTTGTAAAGTTACACAGCACCTCTTTGCTTGAATCCTTCTTTGCCCATAGCTATCTATACCCAGGACTGGCCCATGGAATGGGGCTACATTCCCACAGATTATGGTACATTTGGTTCCCACATCTACTAGTGCTAACACTTGCTATTGGCTAGTAGGGAACCAGTAGATGGTTATTTTACTTGTGACCTCTGATCTCCAGTGTCCCTGACTATTGTTCGCACTTGGGGATCTCAATCTCCATGCTGCAGAAGAGGAAAAGGGGATTGCCAAGTCTATTCTGGGGGAGCAGAGGACTCACCAGCTCAGACTCTGAATGCTGGTTTCTTTCCTGACTTCCTTTCTCCCTTGGAGGCTTGGGAGCTCACTTTAGTAAATCTTTGGTCCCTAGGCAATTTGCTTCATATTGTAACCAGGACTGCATTAGGTTGTTTATCTATAGCCTCTATCTCTGTGCCTATGGCAATGAGATCTGCCCACATCTGTTTGCAGGATTCCCAATTAGGGCCATCAAGTTCACAAGGAGCCTTTCCCATTGCCCTTAGTCCTGCACCCTTTTTCCGTAGCCTCTTTGAGCTTCCAAGATCAGCTATAGCCTTAGCAGCAAGGGAAATGGGCTGACTATTAGCAGACTGAGGACCTACAAAAGAGGTCTATAGTAATGGTTGGAGGCAGTATGCAATATGTGTCTTTCATTCCTGCTGTGAAGACTTCAGTGCCAGGACCTAAAAAAAAAAAAAAAAACCGCAGTGTAAATGGCGTGTTTCACTCCTAGCTCCCTTAAAATGTCTTGTAACCCCCCCATATCTTGCTAATGGGGGGGCATTGTGTGGTATATCCCTTTCCTTAGGCCATGCAGCCATACACCCATCAACCTGCCATACACCCGTCAATCAGCCATACCAATAAGGAAGTTGTTTTTGCATCAACTAAGGTAGATGCAGGTGTTACTGTAGCAAAGGGTCAGTTGTAATAGACAGCAATTTACTCATCTCCACTCCAGAAAGCACTACCCTCTCTGTCTCAGTGTCCCATAACCTCAGAAACCAATTGGATAGGGACTTCTTAGTTTTTTTGTCTATACTGCTGCCTTAAATTTTCCAATTCAACAGTGGTATAATTTCTGAAAGTAACTTGTAATTTCTGCTCAGGAGGTTGGAGTTGCTGAACCCCAGGGTTTGATCTTATGGCACCTTCCATTTCTGTTGTATTATGTGGTGCACCTTCTTGGACTCTTCATCCTCCTCTACTTCTATTCCTCCTCCCCTTCCTTTTCCAAGGACAAGTCTATCAGGTCCAATGCTTTAGGGTCCCATTCCAGAGTAGCTAAAATCCTCCAGGCTCAAGCCCATGGCAAGTTTTGTCCTCTGACTTGGGCATATCTACATACCAGAGTTTCTAACTAACTATCCACTCAGTGCAGGCAATCAGTCAGAGAGCCCTTCATTTCTGTCTAGGAAAGGCATGTATCTCTTTCTAGTTGTAGTTCCTCCTCTAGATGGTATGCAGTGGCTTTTGCCATTTGTTCTGCCTAAGTGGCCATACATAAGGCATCTAAAAGGGACCAGGTTATGGCCACCACTACTTGGGATTTTTTTTCTTTTTTGTTAAAATTTATTTGTCCTGCCCTCTGTTGCAACAGTAAGCAATCTTACCAGAGTTGTCAGGGCATCCCCATACTCTCATGGCAGTCCCCATTCATTCAGGAGGGTAGCCACCCCTAGCTACATGGACAATATAGGCCAATTTTGGATTTCCCCAAGGATTCTCCCTTCCCAAGACTCATGCCCACTATGACCAATGGCTCTTTGGTCTCCTGGCTGGCTCGCCAATTGTTCCAAACCAACTCTTGAAGAATTTGGGTCAGCACAGCCCCAAGACTAAAGAACATGTTTGAGAATTAAGCATGTATTTTATTAGGACTCATGAAAAAGAGAAGATCGTCCCAATTGTGGTCATGTGGGAAGTCAGCAGTCTGCAAAGGCAAAGGGTGCAAAGGGAAGCTTATGAGGGTATAGGACAAGGACATTCCATAGGGTACGAGAATAGAATTTTAGCAGGGTCAAGAACATTCCATCGAGTATGAGAACAGAGTTTCAGCAGGGTCTCATGACACAGGGGTTTGGAGATGTTTATCAACATACCAGGGAAGAGGAATTTTAATGCTTTACAAGATAAGGGATTTATGATACCATCTGTACATTATTTTCCTCCCTGAGGAGGTCCGTTGACATTTAACTTCTTTCTGGGTTATGTAGGCAGCTACAATCAACACCTCACTCTCAATATGGAGGGGAAGCTTGGGCCCTGTGTCTCCACAGTAGTCATATAATATTGTGGCTTTGCTTTACATTTCCCTATTGACTGATGTTGCTGAATATCTTTTCATGTGCTTATTTGCCATCTACATCTTTTTGGGGGTGTAGTGTCTGTATAGGTATAAATTCATTTTTTGTATTGGATATCCAGTTGTTCCAGGATTATTTGTTGAAAAAGACTGTCTTTCTCCATTACATTAACATCTTTGTTGGAGTTCAATTGCTATATATGCATGGTTTTAGTTCTGGACTAGCTCTTCTCTTCAACTGATTTTTACGTTTATCTTTCAGTCAATACCATAATGTCTGAATTATTATAGCTTTATAATAGGTCTTGCAATCAGATAGTGTTAGCCATCCAATGCTATTCTCCTTTTTCAAAGTTGTTTTAGCTATTCTAGGTCCTTTCATTTCCATATGAATTTTAGAAGCAGTTTACCAATTTCTACAAAAAAGCCTTCAGGGATTTCAACTGAGATTGCATTACATCTATAGATAAGTTGTGTAAAATTGACATCTTGAGTCTTGGTATCTGTGAATACAGGATGTCTCTCCATTTATGTAATATGATTTTCAATGGGGATGGGAGAGCAAAGAGAAGGTCAGTGTGCAAAAGGTAACTTAAGAAACATTTTAAAAAGGAAAAGAAGAGGACTAAAGAAGGAAATAATGAAAGAAAGGGATGGAGAGTGAGATTAGATAAACCATATTAGTCAGTATTCTCTAGGGAAACAGAAGCAACAGGAAATAACTGTGAATATTATGAGATTTTTATAAGAATTGTCCTACATAACCATGAGGGTGGGCAAATCCAAATTTCATAGGGCAGGCCAAAACCTGGGAACACCAATGAAGGCTTTTAATTAATTCCTCAAGAGAAGCTAGGTGGCTGAAGTAGAGATGGAAATTCTTTCTTCTGACTGCTGAAATCATCACCTCTCCTCTTAAAACCTTCAAACTGATTGGATGAGACATCTCTCATTGTTGAAGACAATCTCCTAAGTTGATTGTAGATGTAATCAAACATAGATACAATAAATTTACTGATTATTTAAATTTACAAAATATCTTCACAGTAACAATCAGGCTAGTACTCGCTTGACCAAACAACTGGACACCATTACCTGGTCAAGTTTACACCTGAACCTAACCATCACAGTCCACCCCTTGTCAACTTATCAGTCATACACATCCTTAAACTACATTTAATCTCTAAATAAAAACAATAGAAGCTATACTTTTTGCCCAACACTATTCAACTGCCTTGCATTCAACCAGAAATGCACTAACTTTCTCCAGAATAGAGTACAAGTCCTTGAGTAATATTCACTCTTAAACTTATACCTTATAACTTAAATACTACATTATGAAGCTAATACCAACTTTTGCCATATGATAAGAGGACACGATAGGGAATAAAATACAATATTTCTTTTAGGTACATATACAAACATAGTCATAACAAAACAAGAAAGAACTATTCATAACAATTACAGTCCTCATTTCTGTAATTGATCATGTGGTTGTAACTCATATTATAAACTCCTTCTACTACACATTCCATACTCACTTTACCCTCAGCAGTCAGCTCTGTGGCTGTAGGTATTTCCTGATGGGGTGACCCAAACCTTCATTCCTAAAGTTTCTGGGCCACTGGTAGTTCTGCCTGGATTGGGCTGTTGAAATTTTCCAATGACTTTAATCATAGGGCATGATAGTACTAAGAGCCCCCCTAGGGAATCGCCTATATTTCAAGCAAAGTCTTCTTTACCTCCATTGTGTAGTTGCAGTCCTGTTTCCTCTTGATAGTCAAGGTTAATCACAACAGCCAGTATAGTAATTCCCTTCATTTCCTGTTGATTCAGAGGCGTGAGAAGCAGAAAGTGGCTGGGTAGCGATCATAAATTCTAGTTCAATGGAATTGTGGTTTTGTCTCCTGCTGAAAGCACTCTTTCTTTTGGAACAAAGATCTTTAGACCAGCAGAGCTTAAGGTTTTAGTGACAGGAAATAAAAAATTTTCTAGTGAATCTAGTGCTCTCCCATTTCCACCCCTTGATTCCTAGACCTGTGATCCTGCCTATGGGAGAAATAGACACACAGAGTGGATGCTGATTTAGAGCATATAGCCTCTTGGAGAACACTGTCCTAGTCCTACAAGGTATTGCCATCTAGTCAGCACCATAATTGAGCCTTCAAAAGGCCATTCCACTGTCTATAAATCCAGCTGCTTCAGAATCATGGTGACCATTGTGTAAATTTGCAAGCTGTTGGAAGGCAATATACCAGAACTGGAACAGCTTTTAAAAAGGGGAATTTAATAAGTTACAAATTTACAGTTCTAAACCTTTAAAAATGTCCAAACTAAGGCATCCAGGAAAAGATACCTTAACTCAAGGAAGGTTGATGGATCAGAAGTACTTCTGTCAGTTGGATAGTCATTTGGCTGGCATTTGCTGGTCCCTTGCTCCTGGGCTCCATTGCTTTCAGCCTCTGTTCCTGTGGGGGTTCCTCACTTTGCTTCTCCAGGACGGGCTTTTATCTCTGGGCTTTCCTTGACTCTCCCCAGGTTCTTGCTTGCTTAACGTCTTACGGTGACGTCTGCTGGGCTCCAAGCATCTGTGTCAGCTCTCTCTCTCTGCCAACTCTGTTGTTTCTGTAGGTCTGACTTTCTCCAAAATGTTTCCTCTTTCAAAAGATCCCAGTAAACTAATCAAGACTCACTTTGAATGGTGGAGTCACATCTTCTAATCAAAAGTTCACACCCACAATCAGGCATGCCACATCTCTGTGGAGATAAACTAACCCAAAGTTTCCAACCTACAGTATTGAATCAGGATTAAAGGAAATGGCTGCTCCCACAGGATTGAATAAAGATTAAAATATGACCTTTCAAACCAGCACAACCATGGTAAAACCAGAGAATTCCATGATCATGTGCCCATTCCCACACATCATTTACTATGAAGTGGGTTCCTTGACAGAAGCAATGCTGTGTGGCATGCCATCATGGTGGATAAGGCATTCTGTGAGTCCACGGATGAGAAATTTGGTAGATTTATTGCATGCAGGAAAGGCAAACCCATATGCAGAGTATGTGTTTGTTTCAGGTAGAACAAAATGCTGTACTTCCGAGATGAATGGTCCAATGTAATCAACCCTGCCAATAGGTAGCAGGCTGGTCACCTCGGGGAATGGTGCCATATCATGGCAACTGAGTGTTGGTTTCTGCTGCTGACAGATTGGGCACTCAGCAGTGGCAGAAGCCAGGTTGGCCTTGGTGAGTGGAAATCCATGTTGTTGAAGCTATGCATAACCTCCATTCCTCGCACCATGTCCACCTTGTTCATGTGCCCATTGGGGAATTAATATGACAGAACAGGTCATATTATTCACTTGATTATTAAAACCTTCCTCTACTGAAGTCACCGTCTAGTGAACATTTTCATAGGACACGTTTATCTTCACGTTTTTTACCCACCGAGAACCGTCTCCACTGAGAACGGTCTATCCACATAGTCTTCCCCAGACCTCTTTGTCACCAATTTCCAATCATGTTCCTTCCAAGTCCCTGACCATCCAGCCAAACTATTGACAACAACCCCTGAATAAGTTTACAAATGCATATCTGGACACTTCTTCTTCCCAGAAAAATGAACAACCAGCTGTGCTGCTCAAAGTTCTGCCCACTGGGAGGATGTCCCTTCATTACTGCCCTTCAGGGATATCCCAGAAAGGAGATATAATGCTGCAGCTATCCACTTTCAGGTGGTATCTGTCTATTGTGCAGAACCATAGGTAAATTCCTCAATTAGCTGATCATAAGGAACTCCCAAAGAGACCATAGCTGTGGGCTAGGAAAGAAAAGTTCATGTGGCAGGAGTAGAGACCATGGGTAATTCTGCCACTTCCACATGTAATTTGTCTGTGCCTGCAGGGTCCACTCGAGCCTTATCTCATATATACCACTTGCATTTTATGATGCAGTGCGACTGTGCACACCCAACTTTATGGTTTGGCAGGTAAGAGAATACCCTGATCATGATAGGTAACTCAGGTCTCATGGTAATTTGAGGGTCCATGGCTAAGCATTCAGTCTCTACTAAGACCCAGTAATAGACTAAAAGCTGTTTCTCAAAAGGAAAGTAGTTATCTGCAAAAGATGGCAAGGCTTTGCTCCAAACTCCTAAAGGTCTGCAATGTGATTCTCTTATAGGGATCTGCCAAAGGCACCACAGCATCTCTGTTTGACACTCACATTTCCAGCACCATTGGATCTGCTGTATCATATGGCCCAAGTGACACAGCAACTTGCACAGCAGCCTGGTCCTGTCGCAGAGACTCTTCTTCCAGTCTCCACTCAAAACTAGCAGTTTTTCAGGTCACTGGGTAAATGAAATTAGCATATCCAAATGAGGAATTTGTTGTCTCAAAATTCCAAAGAGGCCAACTAGGCATTGTTCATCTTTTTCATTTATAGAAGGTGCCAGATGCAACAGCTTATCCATCACCTTAGAAAGGATATCTCAACATGCCCTACACCACTGGACACCTAGAAATGTCATTGAGCTGGAAAGTCCTTGAATTTTTGTTGGATTTCTCTCCCATCCTCTGACACACAAATGCCTTATCTATAAGTCTAGAGTAGTTGCTATGTCTTGCTCACTAGGTCCAATAGACATGATATGATTAATATAATGGACCACTGTGATGTCTTGTGGGAGGGTGAAATGATCAATGTTTCTGCAGACAAGATTATGGCATAAGGCTGGAGAGTTAATATACCCCTGAGGTAGGACAGTGAGGGTGTATTGTTGGCTTTACCTGTTGAAAGAAAATAATTTCTGGTGGTCCTTATCAACAGCAATTAAGTAAAAAGCATTTGCCAGAGCAGTCGTTATCTACGGGATACAAGGGAATGTGTTGATTTGCTCAAGCAATGATACCACATCTGGAATAGCAGCTACAATTGGAGTTACCACCTGGTTAAGTTTATGATAATCCACTGTCATCCTCCAAGACCTACCTGTTTTCTGCAGAGGCCAAATAGGAGAGTTAAATGAGGTTGTGGTGAGAATCACCACCCCTGCATCCTTCAAGTCCTTGATGGTGGCACTAATCTCTGTAATCCCCCCAGGGATCCAATATTGCTTTTAATTTACTATTTTTCTAGGTAGGGACAGTTCTAGTGGCTTCCACTTGGCCTTTCCTACCATAATACCTCTCACTCCATAACAAGAAACTGAATTCTGCCAGTGTTGAGTGTGTTTATTCCAATTACACATTCCAGAACTGGAGAAATAAACACAGAATGTTATTCTGGACCCACTGTGAGACAGATTTGAGCTAAAACTCCATCAGTTACCTATCTCCACAAGCCCCTACCCTGATCAGTATACCACAGCGATGTTTTAGGTCTCCTGGAGCTAATGTCACTTCTGAGCCAGTGTCTAATGATTCCTGAAATGTCTGAGCATTTCCTTTCCCCCATGCAGTTAACCTGGTAAAAAACCACAGGTCTCCAGTGGAATCGAATAGAGTGCTCAGATATAGACCCTCTCATCTATGGACATTTGATCTTTGATAAGGCAGTCAAGCCGACTCACCTGGGACAGAACAGTCTCTTCAATAAATGGTGCCTAGAGAACTGGATATCCATATGCAAAAGAATGAAAGAGGACCCGTATCTCACACCCTATACAAAAGTTAACTCAAAATGGATCAAAGATCTAAACATTAGGTCTAAGACCATAAAACAGTTAGAGGAAAATGTAGGGAGATATCTTATGAATCTTACAATTGGAGGCGGTTTTATGGACCTTAAACCTAAAGCAAGAGCACTGAAGAAAGAAAGAAATAAATGGGAGCTCCTCAAAATTAAACACTTTTGTGCATCAAAGAACTTCATCAAGAAAGTAGAAAGACAGCCTACACAATGGGAGACAACATTTGGAAACGACATATCAGATAAAGGTCTAGTATCCAGAATTTATAAAGAGATTGTTCAACTCAACAACAAAAAGACAGCCAACCCAATTACAAAATGGGAAAAAGACTTGAACAGACACATCTCAGAAGAGGAACTACAAATGGACAAAAGGCACATGAAGAGATGCTCAATGTCCATGGCCATTAGAGAAATGCAAATCAAAACCACAATGAGATATCATCTCACACCCACCAGAATGGCCATTATCAACAAAACAGAAAATGACAAGTGCTGGAGAGGATGTGGAGAAAGAGGCACACTTATCCACTGTTGGTGGGAATGTCAAATGGTGCAACCACTGTGGAAGGCAGTTTGGCGGTTCCTCAAAAAGCTGAATATAGAATTGCCATACAACCCAGCAATACCATTGCTAGGTATCTACTCAAAGAACTTAAGGGCAAAGACACAAACGGACATTTGCACACCAATGTTTATAGCAGCATTATTTACAATTGCAAAGAGATGGAAACAGCCAAAATGTCCATCAACAGACGAGTGGCTAAACAAACTGTGGTATATACATACGATGGAATATTATGCAGCTTTAAGACAGAATAAACTTATGAAGCATGTAATAACATGGATGGACCTAGAGAACATTATGCTGAGTGAGACTAGCCAAAAACTAAAGGACAAATATTGTATGGTCCCACTGATGTGAACCGACATTCGAGAATAAACTTGGAATATGTCATTGGTAACAGAGACCATCAGGAGTTAGAAATAGGGTAAGATAATGGGTAATTGGAGCTGAAGGGATACAGACTGTGCAACAGGACTGGATACAAAAACTCAAAAATGGACAGCACAATACTACCTAATTGTAATGTAATTATGTTAAAACACTGAATGAAGCTGCATCTGAGCTATAGTTTTTTTGTTTGTTTGTTTTGTTTTTTTATATATTTTTTTAATTTTTTCTCTCTATTATCATTTTATTTCTTTTTCTGTTGTCTTGCTATTTCTTTTTCTAAATCGATGCAAATGTACTAAGAAATGATGATCATACATCTATGTGATGATATTAAGAATTACTGATTGTATATGTAGAATGGAATGATTTCTAAATGTTGTGTTAATTTTTTTTTTAATTAATAAAAAAAAACAAAAAACCACAGGTCTCTTTGGGGAAGGGTGGGAAGAAGATTAACAGTAGAAATTTTGGGCAGTGTAACAGGGTCCTTTCCCAAGAGGACGTGGCCTTCCCTTCATTCAATGAGCTTTGGGTCTGTAAACAGTTGTCTCATGTCTGGGAATTGATTAAGAAACCATGACTCCCCATTTTTGTAATTCAGGTTAGACTTTTGTTCACTTGACCTAGAATTCTTCTGCTTATACAAATCAAGTAAAAATTTAGTATAAATTTTAAAGACTGCCCATCTATTTTACTTCTAAGTACCCCATGATCTACTATCCAATGCCATAGGTCTCTGAGTCAGACTATTTTAATTGATGTTTTGAGTCTGCTCTATATTGTGGTAGCCATTCCCACCTTGTCTTTGACAATTAAGTGCTGCCACTTGGCTTCTGCCAACCTGGGATCTGATCATCCCCAATGTGTTTAAGGATTCCAGCTCGGTGACCGCAGTTCCCACAGTAATATCTGACCTACAGAGAAGAGCAACCATGTAGCTCTTCAGAGATGATGGAGTTAGTCTTACAAATGCATTCCTCACAGTCCTAGTGAAAGGTGTGTCCTCTGGACATTCCTGGGGTGGGTGAGCAAGTTTTACGTGACAGATTCATTCTAACATTCCAGTCTCTCTAAGCCTCTGGATCCCCTCATCTACATTATACCAGGGCAGTTCTGGCATTTTGATCTCAGGTAATGTCAGCCACCTTTGGCTCATGTCTTAAGCAACCACCCAAACAAACCATTAACACCCTTTCTAATCCCTTGAGCTACAATATTGAATGCAGGATCTCTGCTTAGCGCGCCCATATGAAAAACTCAGCCTGATCCAACTTTATATTCTTTCCGCCACTATCCCACACCCACACTCCCACACATATTCCCCTGATTGTTGTCTGTATAAATTGGAAAAATTATGTAGTTCTTTTGGAGTATAGTGTGCCTTCTCATGGATCACACTTTGTACCTCACCTTTTTGGGCCTATTGGGACTTCAGTCTAGTTATAGGTCTGGAAGAAAATAGGGGTGATGATGAGTCCCAAGAAGAATTAGAAATTTCTTATGGGCCAATTACCTCAGGACTTTCCATTGCAGTTTCATCTGGTGAAATTAATCTGAAGATTCATCTCTTCAGACAGAGGAATGAGGGCTGTTTGCTCAGGGAAGGTGGTTACAGGTTTATCAGGTACAACAGGGTTGATCTCTTCAGGTGGAGGTTGGATGCCAAATTCTTCAAGGCAGACTGGAGGTCAGATGGCTGGGTCCTCAGAGCTGACCATTATAGCTTTCAGCAGAATCTACAATATCAATGCCCCCAACCCCGCTGTTATCAATTCATACATATCCATTCGAATTTTCAGGATCCCATTCCTTTCCAATCAAAGCCCTGTCAAAGTACAGCAGACACCCTGTAAAGTTAAGAATTTAGTTTGTGTTGTAATTCAGCCACTCACACAATGAGGCTCTTGGTCTGATTTTCAGAAATCTCAAGTCTGTGGCTACAAGAAATAAGATTTTATTTCAGGGCACACATAGAAACATTCACATTCTACCTGTGGCATGTAAGTTGAGAATTTGAAGATTTGAGCTCATCCCTTTCTTTTATAATGATATCCAGAATATTTAGGAGCAACCAGCCAACATTATTGTAACTTTTATTCCCAAAACTCTGATAAGGTGTCAGAAACACTCTCACCCAGACCCTTGCCACTTATAAGCATTTGAGTAGCCATATCCAGTGGTGATATTTTGAGTATCTCTATTGCCAACTCATGGTCATGGACTATCAGTGCTATTTTGATTTTTAGATATAGAGTCATTAGTGCCTTTGAATCTAATCAGATTAGAAAACAATTTTAAAAACCCCAGAACTAGTTCAAAAATCTCATCCTTAAGATTCTGTTTCTCAAGAATCACTCCCAACACCAAAACTGTATTGGTGAGGGCTCTCTAGGGAGACAGAAGCAGCAGGAGATATCTGTGAATATTATGAGGTTTTTTATTATTGTCTCATGCAACTGTGGTGATGGGCAAGTATGAATTCCAAAGGGGAGGCTGCAAGCTGGAGAAGGTTTCTGATGAATTCCCCAGGAGAAACTGGCTGGCTGAAGTAAAGATGGAAATTCGCTCTTACAACTGCTGAAATCATGATTTCTCCTGTAAAGCCTTCACCCAATTGGATTAAGCATCTCTTATTGCTGAAGGCAGTCTCCTCAGTTGATTGTAGATGTAATCAGGCACAGATGCAATCAACTTACTGGTGATTTAAGTCTACGCAATGTCCTCACAGTAACAATCAGGACAGCGCTTCTTGACCAAACAACTGGACACCATCTCCTGGCCGTGCTGATACATGAGCTTAACCATCACAGAGAGGAAGGGAAAATTCATTGTTTTCAATGAATGAAGAAAACATTCACAGCCCATGAGTCAAGCCCTAGCCATACCATATTCTACCCTTATGTAGGTTTCTAACATAAACCTTAAGAGTTTGATGATTTTATTATTATCATCCCCCTCTAACAGAGGAGATGACCAAGGCATAGAGACATGAAATAACTTTCCCAAGATGACACAGCTGGTACATATACTCATCTGTGTGTGTGATCAGTGTTGCTACAGACGGCCCTGGCATTGCTGGGACACATTTTTAGGATCTTTTCCCTCTCCTCTCTCCCCTATTAAGTAAGAACCATTCTTGGTCTTCACATCTTTTTTTCTGGGTTCTCACTCTTTTCCTATGATTTCTCTCCAGATAGCGTCTTCCTTTTAGCCTCACATGGAGAGGCTGAATCTTTTTCATATCTTTTATCAGCATCATGAGGTTACTGAAACAGAATAATCAACGACTTTCCTATTTCTGTCAGGCTGGGTCGTGTTCACTGTCTTGGGTGGGTTGAATTATGAGTCCCAGATAAATGCATGTTTTTTTATCTTAATCCCATTCTTGTGGGTGTGAATCCATTGTAAATAGGACCTTTTGAAGATGTTGTTTTTAACTAAGGTGTAGCCGAACAAATCCGGATGGGTCTTAAAATCCTATCACTGAGAAGCCACAGGGAGGTGCCAGAAGCCAGAAATCAGTGGAATTTAGAAGGCAAAGGAGAGGACATCACCATGTGTATTGCCATGTGCCAGGCAATGCCAAGGAACGCAAAGATTGTCAACGCGCTAGAACACTATGAACTCCAGGAGAAAACAAGCCTTCCAGCTTTCAAAACTGTGAGACAATAAATTTCCATTTTTTAAGCCAGCCCATTGTGTGGTATACCATAGCAGCCTGGGAAATTAAGGCACTGTCAAAACAGGGCCAGGTTAAGAAATTTAGTAGTCAAATGCCAAGACCCCAATCAGCTGTTATTCAATCCAGTGAATGTTTTATTTCTGATATTGTATTTTTTTTTTAGTTCTAGAATTTCTATTTGGTTATTTTTAACAGTTTCCATTTCTCTGTTAAGGTTCTATCCTCTCATTATGTCCATCCCTGCCCTTAAATCCATGAATGTATTTATAATAGCTATCAGTATTCTAAAGTTCTTTTCTGCTGATTCTATCATCTATGTTATCTCTGGATATGTTTTTATTTACCATTTTTTCTTCAGCTATGATTCCCATTTTCCTGGTTATTTGTATTTCTAGTGATTTTTGTTTGTTTTCTGGTAATTATGGATACTATATGGGCCAGTTTGAAAGAATTTATGTACCCTAGAAAAGCCATGTTTTAATCTTAATCAATCTTGTGGGAGCAACTGTTTCTTCTAATCCTTATTCAGTACTATAGATTGGAAACTTGATTAGGTTATCGCCACGGAGATGTGACTCACCAATTGTGGGTATTAACCTTTGATTAGATGGAGATGTGATGCCTCCCATTTCAGGTGAGTCTTGATTACTTTACTGGAATCCTTTAAAAGAGGAGGCTCTTTGGAGAAAGCTAGAGAATGATGAGAGCATCAGAGACACAAGAACTACAGAGTCCACCAGCCAGTGACCTTTGGAGATAAAGGAGGACACTCCTGGGGGAGCTTCATGAAGCAAGAGGCCTGGGAAAGAAGCTAGAAGACATCACCATGTTCACCATGTCCCTTTCCAGTTGAGAGAGAAACCCTGAACTTCATCAGCCTTTCTTTAATGAAGGTAACCTATTGTTGGTGCCTTAATTTGGACATTTTTATAGACTTGCTTTAACTGGGACATTTTCTCGCCTTAGAATTGTAAACTAGCAACTTACTAAATTCCCCTTTTTAAAAGCCATTCCATTTCTGGTGTATTGTATTCTGGCAGTTGGCAAACTGGAACACTATGTAACTGAGAATCTGAATTATGTTATCTTCCTTTAAGGAGTTTTGGGTTTGTTCTGGGTGGTAGCTCATTTTACTCTAAAGATAGAAAGGTATGGCCTTTCTGGGGTCTCAACTGAATGACCACAGTATACTGTGAGGTTTCTTTAATAGGAATAGTCAGGAATCCAGCATGTCCAAGTGCTATGAGATGAGCAAAATCTCTGATGCACCCAAGGCCCTCCAGTAGCTGTTTCCTGCCAGGTCTCTCTGGGTCTCACCCTGTGCACGTATAGCTTAGTACTAGGCCAAAGACTTAAGGGAACCCCATGAATATTCCAAATCAATATTTTTTAAACTCCCTAAGGGATTGTAATGTATAGCCAAGGTTGAAAACCACTGAACATTAATTTCCTAACTGCAAAAGAGCTGGGGGAAAAAATGCCAAAGAAAATGAAGAGGCCCCCTGGGTGCACTGATCCTGGGTAAAGTCATGTTGGCTGCATTAAAATGGCACCAACCTTGGAGACACAGTGGGACAGAATCCAGGTTAAACCACTGAGACAGGCTGTCTACTTCATGACCAGCTGCACTCACTCCTGATGTGGTTGAGTAACCCCCTATCTTAGTTTGCCACGTACTAAAACAATTACCATACAATGAGTTGTCTTAAACAATGGAAACTTACTGTCTCACACCTTTGAGGCTAGGAGAGGTCCAAAATCAAGGTGTCAGCATGACAATGCTTTCTTCCTGAAGACTGTGGCATTCTGGGGCTGGCTGCCTGCAATCCCTGGGGTGCTTGGCTTTTCTGCCACCTGGCAACGTCTTCCTCCTCCTCCAGCTGCCATTGATTTCTGACTTCTTCCCATGGCTTTCTCTCAGTCTGTGTCTGAATTTTATTCTGCTTAAAAGGACTCTGGTAATCTGTATTAAAGCCCAACTTGAGTCAGTTGGCCTCACCTTAACTAAAAATAGCATCTGCAAAAAATAAAAGGAAAAAGGAGAAAAAAAACAAAAAAAAAATAGCATCTTCAAAAGGTCCTATTTATAATGGATTCACACTGACAGGAATGCATTAAGATTAAAAACATGTCTTTTTGTGTGTGTGTGTGTGGTGTACATAATTCAACCTACCATGTCGCTTATAAGGCTTTCCTAGCACTTAAACTGCAGAAACTAAAGCGAAATGCGATCAAGAAAGAATTCTTTATGCACTAAAAGATCAGGAGAAAGAAATTCAGATCCACCCTTAGCGAATCTCTGTGAATTGTCACATTCTAATCAATCTTTCAGGTGTTGTAAAAAGGAATAAACTGTCATCCCTTCCCTCAGATAGCTTCCAGTCTAGTTGAAAATCCTAGTATATAGGGAACTAAATAAAATACATTTCAGATTGGGTTAGTTCCAGGGTATGGCAGAGATACAAAGAAAGTTCTTTTAGGAACACAGGTATTTGTAACTTTGAGATCTGGAAGTCTTCCCAGAGGGATAGCTTTGGTGCTGGGTCCCTTTCAGGATAAGAATGATTCCAATAGGGAAAGGAGAGAAGAGTATTCTAGGAAAAGAGAACATATGCAAGACATTCAGCTGGGAGAGTAAATGGAGCATTAGAAGGAATTTTGGAAGTTTAGTTTGGAAACATTTCAGCGGTAGAAGAGTAGTTTACCGACCAGCAGAAGTAAGACGGCTTCACACTCCACATCAGGTAAGAGGAATCACATTTAGGAAATAAAATATAATAACATAAACAGATCCTGCTGAGTTGTGGAACAGAGGCTTAGCAGCAGTCTAACGAGGGTGGAGTGGGGGGAAGATTTAAACAAACATGGTGTACAGAGAACCAGAGACGTCTGACTGTCTGAATCTAACCTGAGGAACATAACCTCACTGAAGTTACACATTGCATTTTAGCATAAAACTTTGGAGCACTAGCTTTATCCATGGATGGAGAGCCTTCTTGTTGCTTTTTACCTCCAGAGGACTACACAAAGTCAAAATAACCATGTGGCCTGGGAAGCTTTGTGATCAAGGACGCTTAATCAAAATGTGTTGAAGAGAACTCCTCTGCAGCCAGAAAGCATGAATCTGAGGCTTACCCCTGCTTTTACTGCACATTGTGCCCTTGAGAAAGTCCTTTAACTCCTCTGAGCCTCTGTTTCTGACCCTATAAAATGGGCGCATTGAAGCTTGCTCACCCTGCCCATCTCACAGGACTGTCAGGAAAGAGCAAATAACCCTATTTTCTACGGGAAATCTCCATTAAGTCTGGAGCACAATGGTGACCGCAAAGGGCTATTATTACTAATAATAAACAAGAAGAATTTGTGACAATGACCAGAATTTCCTGTTGAGACAAACCTTAAGCAAGGTAGGATGTTTTTCAATTCCAAAAGGAGAGTTATGCACTGGTATTGTTTCAGCATTCTCTGGGGAATAAAGGGTCTAGTGGCAATCAAGAATGACCCAACTTGTCCTAAAGATTCTTTATCTATTTAGCACAATTTCAATAGCTTTTGTTGTGTTCAGTAGCTTTTTGTTGTGCAGAACTCCCAAGAGTGTTGCTGACTATCTCGGCATAACTGATGGGAAATCGGTACATTATTCAATTTGATACATTTTTTCCTTACAAAAATGTCTCTTTCCACACAGAGACACTCATAAAATATCCCCAGCCCCAGGCTACCCTCATACACAATGCTGGGGCACGAAGTTAATCCATTTTATCAATGACCTCAGGAGTTTCCTCTATCTACCAAGAAAAGAGGGAAATGCAGGCCTGACAGCAAACCACTCGGCTGGAATCCTTCTCTCCTCTTCTATCAGCTCAGGATGAGATGGTGTCATGTAGACAGTTTGGTATTTGGAAATTTGTTAAAGAAGCGAGTGAGGGCGAAGGCCTCTGAGGGATACAGACATGTAACAGAAGGATTCTTTCTTGTTGCACTAATGATGCCTGGTGGTGATTTTGGTGACCTTTGGGCTGTGGTTTTTTATTTCATGTCATCACACGCCTTTCTTCATATCCCATCACAAATTGCCCGTGGATTCTGGTCCCAAATGGTGATCTGAAGCTTTGATGGAACGTTGTCTCCTAAATTTCTATTTAAATAATCAAACAACTAATAATGGGGAAAGTCTCATCTTCATAAGAACTTAGACAGGTTCCCCTCTTTTGCCAGCATTTTACAACACATCTCAAATTTTAATGTGTTCACAAAACCACCTGGGAATCTTATTAAAATGCAGATTCTGGTTTCAGAACATCTGGGGTGCAGTCCAATAATTTGCATTTCTAACGAATTCTCAGGTGAAGCTGATGCTACCGGCCTGGAGATTGTAGCTCAAGGAATAAGAAATTAGAAGACAAACTTGAAAAGTTCTTCCAGAACTCAGAGGAAATGATAAAAGAGATTTTTTTTTTTTAATGACCAAAGAGGTGTTGAGAAGAGATCCAAGGGCTCTCTTGGAACTTCTATAAACAAAAAAAAGGAACAGAAATTCTATATTTAAAGAGGAAGAAGAAGGCAGTGCTATCGAAGTTGTAATTGGGTTTCAACTTTAGAAAAACCAGTTGAGATAGTTTATCACATCACTATATCAAAACAGATATACTATATAATTATTTTGATAGATAACCAATGTCTTTTAAGAAAATTCAATGAACCTTCATCATTATTATTAATCATTATTATTATCGACCAAGAAGAGTACTTCCTTAAAGTGATAAATATACTCCTCATGAAACTAAATCCTCATTCACATCAGCAACGAGAATTGTGTTCACTCTCTTCAGTGTCAGTCTTGGTTTGCCTGGCTGCTATGACAAATAGCACACCAGGGATTGGCTTAAACTGTGGGCATGCACTGTCTCCTGGTTTGGAGATGAGCAGGTTTGTTTCCACCTGGGGTGGGCCACCATGTGAGGGTTGGCTTGCCACAGCCCTTGGGGTTCCCTGGCTCCCTTCACATGGCAGTGTCTCCTCCTTCCTGGCTTCTGTGGCTTCAGGGTCTCTCTATAAAGCCTCCAGTAATCCAGATTGAGGCCCGCCCTGATTCAATTTGCTGCACACATCTTTAAGAGGTCCTCTTCACAGCAGGTCCACACCCCACAGACGTGGATTGAGATTAGGAACACGTGTCTGGTGGGGAGCCAGATTTAGTCCACCATGATGTTATCAGCAGTGTCCTTCAAGTCCGATTAGGACAACCAGACACAAAAACGAAGTTAGGGCTGCTATTGGTCAGGATGATGTGGTTAAGTCATGGCTTAAACAGGACGAAGTGTTTCTGCTCTCCCCGACAGTGTAGACAGCAGCCGAGGCTTGCCGTGCTGCTCCACAAAGGCTGCAGAGACCCAGGCCCTGCAGGTCCTTCACACCATCATCCAAGACGTGCTCTCGCACTCATGATCCAGGGTGACAGCTGGAGCCGCTTCAAGATGCTGCAGCTGTCACAGGTGTTCAGGCCTCATGAATATGTGGTGCTTCCTTGGTCCTTCCATCCCTTCCTAGCAATATCCAGCCTATGTGTGCCCCACTAATTTAATGTATAACCTGCTGCCCAGCTACTTGCTTCCATCATTCACTAAAGCAGAATTTAAAAATCCTAAATAATACAGCAATGCACATTGCACAAAATATACTACATGAAAAATAACGAAGTGAATCTAGGAACTTGCTGATCATGTGGGGGAAAACTAAACTAGGTACTTACCTCACACCATTCACAAATTCCAAATGAATTAAAACTTTAATTCCCATGAAATGTCACATGAAAGCAGGACCAAAAAAAATAGGTGTGCCTGTTTAAATAACCTTGGAGTGGAAAAACTTAAATTTTTCAGGGAAGATGGAACATAAAATTATCACTAGATTTGATTCTTAATTTTAAAGAGCTGCATATTTCTTTAAAGGCCAAAATTGAACCAGAATAATGAAGTAAAGATCTGAAACTGATCTAGCAGACTAGCCAAGCTCCTCACCGATTCTACTAAGGATGGGTTGGTAGAGTTTATGATCTGCTTTTGCATTTTGTTCTTTGAAGGTTGATGTGTATATATAATTTTTCATTGTTTAGAATGTATTTGCTCAGTGGGGACAACCAAATCAATAGGCTGAGCCCTCAATCTTGGTGTTTGCCCCTATGAAGCTTATTCCTGCAAAGAATAGGCTAAATCTACTTTAAATTATGCCTAAGAGTTATCCCCAGAGAACCTCTTTTGTTGCTCAAATGCAGCCTCTCTCTCAAAGCCAACTCAGCAGGTGAACTCACTGCCCTCCCCCATTTTGTGGGACATGATTTCCAGGGGTGCAAATTTCCCTAGCAATGTGGAACAGAACTCCAGGGATGAGCCAGGACCTGGCATCAAGGGATTGAGAAAGCCTTCTTGGCCAAAAGGGAGATGAGAGAAATGAGACAAAATTAAGTTTTAGTGGCTGAGAGATTTCAAATAGAGTTGAGAGGGTATCCTGGAGGTTATTCTTATGCATTATATAGATATCCTTTTTTAGTTTATGGTGTATTGGAGTGGCCTGAAACTGCTGAACTGTGTTCCAGTAGCCTTGATTCTTGAGAATGAGTGTATAAGGATATAGCTTTTACAATGTAATTGTGTGATTGTGGAAGCCTTGTGTCTGATGCTCCTTTTATCCAGGGTGTGGACAGGCGAGTAAGAAAATAAAGATTAAAAAATAAATAATGGGGGGGAAGGGGGTAAATTAAATTGGGTAGATTGAAATACTAGTGGTCAATGAGAGGGAGGGATATGGGATATCTGAGCTTTTTCTTTTTATTTCTTTTTCTGGAGTGATGCAAATGTTCTAAAAATGATCATGGTGATGAATACACTATTACGTGATGATATTATGAGCCATTGATTATACGCCATGTATGGACCGTATATGTGTGAAGATTTGTCAACAAAAATATTTTTAAAAAACCATACTTGCTCAATATTGGATGAGCCTTGAAACATAATGTTAAATGAAAGAAGCCAGACCCAAAAGGCCACATATTGTATGATTCCATTTATATGAAAAGTCCAGAATAGACCGATCCCTAGAAACAGAAAGTGGATTCACTTTCTAGGACATGGGGGAAGGGACAATGGGGAGTGAGGGCTAATGGGTGTGGGTTTCTTTTGGGTTTGATGAAAATGTTCTGGAATAAGATAGAATGATGGCTGCTCATCCCTGTGAATATACTAGAAACCACTGAACTGCACACTTTAAAAGGAAGAATTGTATGGTATGGCACTATAGGTTGATTTTTTAAAAAGTATATGCCACAGTTCACTACCAAAAGTGGATTCAGTTCTTCTCAACTGAACCTGCAGTTATCTCCAAAAACTAGTGAGCTAAGAGAATCCCTTTTGCTCTGAGCAAGGCCCCTTCGAAGGATTTTTGCATCCTGCTGGACACAGAGGACAAAGGTCATCTCCTCACCTTCTGAAGGGGACCCCACATGGGGCTGCTTCCAGCCCCGGGGGAGCTCTAGCTCTGGATCCTCCAGACAACTCAAGAAAGTCTGCTTCTCATATACAAACTTGACCAAGTATGTGCTGAACTCCCAGTGGGTGACTCGGCCATCTGTGGTTTCAGAGCATTTCTGAGCTCTTGATTCCTAAACTGTGGCCTCGGACTCACAAGAACTGGGAGCTGCTCCCAGGACTCGGTTCACATCCCTTTCCAGCAACTCCGCGCCCGTGGCCTTCCATCAGCCTGATAGCATGTGGGTCACAGGCTCGGCACGGCAGAGCCGGAAGGAGACTTGGAGATTAAGCAGTCTGACCACCCCGGTTTTCATCTTCTCCAATCCCCATTAAATAGATGAGGTCCAGAGGAGAGAAGGGACCACCCCTAGATTGCCCAACAAATAAGTGAAGAAACTGGAATTAAATTAATTCAATTAAATTGCCCTGTCCCAGAACATATGGTTTTAAGTCCAATTATTTCTGTTGCAATAGTGACCTAAGTAACTCCCTCCCAATTAAATAGTCTCCCACACAGCGAAAAGCAAATGACATGGCACAAGACCAGCTCCAGGACAGGGGACTTAACCCTTTCAGGATGCTCCTGACAACCTTAGCAATTTGAAAGCCATGCTAGGATGGGCCTCTCAGGCAGACCCTGCTGAGAGCAGGCACTTTCTCCAAGTTCTCTCGGAAGAAGCAGACAGCCTTGTTCTTGACTGCAGATAGAATTGCTTAGAGGGACCCAACTATAGGCAGAGTTAATTTTATAGTGTCATAAAATAATGGTGGAAAGAGATCTCTGTCTTTCCTTGCCTTCTCCCCTCTACACCATTCCCAATGTAGCAATTTCCTCTGGGATGTTAGATATTCATTCATTCATTCATTCTCTATCTGTCCACATCTCTGTTTGTGTCCAAATTTCTTCTCCTCATCAGGACCCCCATCGTATTGCATCTTGGAAGTGCTCAATGGCAGAGGAGGGGAGAAGCTTTTCAGGCGTAAGGAGCTGGTGGGAAAGGCACAGAGCAGTAAGGAGCAAGGTGTTTGGGAACGGGGGGGGGGGGGGAACCAGGGCTTCTGGAATATGGCTCCTGGAACCATGTTAGTCGGCTCCCAGCTGGGTCGCCATCACCAAAATATGACTCTCCTGGGATAAGGTTAGGGACTGCGTTATCGATCCCCTTCTGAATTCCCAACACCTGACACAATGCCCAGCAATTTTTTATTGCCAAGTGAATGAATAAATGAAAAAAAAAGTTATGTATTAAGCTTTAACTACTACCACTATTATATTATCCCCCTTTAACAGGTGAGATGACTAAGGCACAGAGACACAAAATAACTTGCCCAAGATCACACAGCTAAAAGAGACCAGTTTGGTCTTTGAACCCAGATGTCAGCCAGGCTGTGACAGCACTGACCTGCGTGGCTAGTGTTGGTCCCCCACTGGTCGGGAAGCCCCTCTGGTTTTCTGGTCCCTATAGTCTGCTCTCTTAAGTGACTCTCTCTCAATGTAGTGGGAGAGGAAAGGTGGAGAGGCAGGCAGGGGTCCGACCAGGAGGGGACATCACAGCAGCCTCAGGACTCTGGACTCCATCTGAGAGCTGATGGAAGGTTTAACATAAGCCAATAAATGTTTCAGGAGGTTCTAGCCCAGAGTACTTTCAGTCCTTCTAAGTCCTGGACTTAGAAGCCAGGACAGATTTCCCAGGAAGAGGAAAATGGAAGTTCCCTTTGCTTTGTGTCCTGGTGAGCATGGTGAGAAATCTGCAAAGCAGTGTGTGGGACAAAAGCATAAAGGAGTTAAGGCTTTCTCCCTATGAAAGTTGCAAACAGCTGGCTCTTTTCTCTGCTCTAAATTTGGAACAGCCAGTTATCCACTTCCTCCTAATCAAGATAAGCCCAGGGCCGAGGATGGGGGCAATTGTGCTAGGTCATTTGATTGTCTTCCTCTTGGAAATCTTGAGCCAGCCACAGGGAAATTCTCTAGCCAAGGAAAAGAATCAAGGCCACCACCACGCTGCATCCTGATAAATTTACAGGTCCCCGGAGCCACAGGAGGAATCAATTCCAGTCCAAGGAGTTACGAAACATTTTTAAAAAGTGGAGCCAGTATTATAGCATCCAGGTCATGGAAAAAACATTCTCAAAGGACAAGAAAACAACACAAAATGTCTTCAACAGCAAGAAATTTAATGCTCATTGTTGTCCAAAAAAAAAAAAAACCCAGGCCAATTTAATAAAGGGGTTGTGTTCCTTCACCCACATAAAATGATGTTATGAAGCATTAGTGGGAAAAATTCTATTACAAATTATTGCTACTTTTTCCAGTGGTTCACAATTTTGTCATTAACCAAGCTTTATTTTTCAAACCTCATTCTTTGTTCTGACTACAAAACTAACACATATTCATTGCTGAAAATTTGGAAAATAAAGAGAAAGAAAGGAAAAATAAAAATCACTGTAACCCATCATGAACAAAGTTGTTTTTCGTTTTTACAAAAATTGTGATCCCTCTGTATATAGTTTTGTATTCTGTTTGCATTTAGCACTTATCAATAGCACCGTCCTCTAGATCCCATATTCTTCCAGAATGTCATTTTTATCATTTTTATTTATGGCTTAGGGTAGCTACATCACAATTAATTTAAGTTGACACCAGCCCTGTGGACACTCACCTCCTTTACAGTTTTCTGATTATGTAAATTTCATCTGAAGAATGTCCTCGTAAAAACATCTTTTTCCTGATCTCCAAGGCTTTCTTTAGGAAGGAGAATTACTACATCAAGAGCATGAAATTAAGGTTCTTGATATACAATGCCAAATTGCCTTCCATTTGTTGACCAAATGGTAATTGAGCGCCCATGGCACGGTTTGGGCACTGGGATACAGCTGTGGAAAAACAGACACGCTCTCTGCCCTGGAGAGACCCTTCCATGGGGGGGGGGGGCTGCTCCTTCCCAGCACAGGTGAACAATGCCTGGCCCAGCACTCCCTCACCTGCAGGAAGGTAGGTGCTTGTTTGTTTTTAAAGTAAACCTTGGCGACTCAATAGTTTTACTTTGCTATTCTTTGATTAGCATGTTTTTGCATAGATTTAGCAATGATCTCTTTTTTTTTTTTGGTGAATTGTCTTCTCATGCTCTTTTTTTCATATTAAAATGCCTCTTCATATTTGCAAAAGCTTTTTTTTTTTGTATTACTGTATGGCTGGGTCACATTTCATTCTTTTTCCATGTGGCTATCCTGTTATTGCAGCACCATTTGTTGAATTTTTGTCTGTTTGGTTTTGCCTGTTTGTTTGTTTGTTTTTTTGAAAATGCATGGACCGGGAATCAAACCCAGGTGTCCCACATGGGAGGCAAGAATTCTACCACTGAACTTACCCTTGCGCCCCAGAAGGTTTAGTATAGTTTAGTATTAACTCGCTCTCTACTATATCTACTATTTTTTTTTAATTTGCATTCTGGATATTTATAGTGCTGTTTTTTTAAAAAAGTGTCCAATTCAATGCTTTTTTTTTGTATATTCACAGATACAAGCAACTGTCATTAGAGTCAATTTTTGAAAATTTTCATCACCTCAAAAAGAAACGCCAGACTCAGTGGCCACCCCCCCCCAACCATATGCAACCACTAGCCTATTTTCTGTTTCTAGAGATTTCCCTACTTCGGTCTTTCGTGTGGACGGAACTGTCACATATGTGGTCTTTGGATCCTGGCTTCTTCACTCAGCATCATGTTTCTAACTTTTCATTCCATGGTAAATACTGGGCACCAAACAGGGCGTGGAGCAGGGGACCGAGATGGAAGCGGCCCCTGCCCTCGGGGACCTTGCAGACGGCGCAGCTCCACGAGTGGGAGGAAACCACGTGCCTGGTCCGTGCCAGAAGGGCATAACCCACTCGTGGGAGAACAAGGCAAGGGGATCTGACCCCGTGAGTGAGGGACCCCACTTCAGGAGCCCCCCTTCTAAGACGGAGACCCCAGAAGCAGAGGCTGAGCGGGGATGTATCCAGGAGTCCTCTTCAGGAGAAAGCTACGAGAGGAGCCAGGGCAGCCAAATGGGAAAGGCGAAAGGACCAAGCAAGGAGGGGGCTCCCCCAGTCTAACTCTGTCTTCATTGATAAATGCAATGTTTCTTTACCCCAGGCAAGGGTGGGTGGCGTTTGTGACCCTGTTCCCCTAGCCTGTCACTGCTTGTGGGCTGGCCCTGGGGGTGGGCGTGTCCTCTTCCACACCAGCAGCCCACCTCCTGCCGCTGGGCATGGGGAGGTGACCAGCTGTACCGCTGGGACATGTCAGAGAAAGTGAAAGAAGGCCGGTTTGGCAGGGGTGGCGGCTTTGCACTCAGCAGAGCTGGATTTGGCTTCAGGGTACAGAATGCAGGGGCTGCTGCCGACAGGGGCTGAAGAGATCTAGGGACAGCCAACTACTTTGGGCCATGCAAAATGACACAATTGCCCACCTTGGGGAGTCACGTACCGTCACCAGCAGGCTGCAGCCTGCAGACGCCCTGCACTCTGGAGACCAGTTTGTGTTCAAATCAGCCTTCCTTGAGACATCAAGAGGAACAGACAGATGGAAAGGACATCAACATCTCACAAAGTGGAAGGATCAACTCCAGGTGAAAGAGGTAGCAGCTCAGACTATGGGCGGGGCAGTGGGACCAAAGAGAAGTGGGTGCATTGAAAACACATTTAGGAATTAAAAACCACAGGGCTTCACTAAAGATCGGACATGGCACAGGGAATGGAGAAATGTCAAGGAGGCTCCCAGGTTTCCAGTTTGAGAACGTGGGTGGTGGCGTAGGATTCCCGGGGAAGGTTTGGGTCTAAAGTAAGGGGCTAGGGGAAGAGGACGTGCATTTGCAAATAAATTTTACCCTGAGATCTTCTAGGTTGAAAAATGCTAGCCAACATAGAACTGCGACAGGGCCCTGAATTAAAGACGCGTGTTCTGGACCCGGTTTCGCCCGTTTTTCTAGAACCCTGTGCAGGGCCCCTCGCCTCACGGAGCCTCAGTTTCTTCACCTGAAAGATGGAGGTGACAGTTCCTATTTCTAACTATGACATACTTGTATTGTGATCAAATAAAGAAGTGTAAATTAAAGTGCTTCCGGGATCACAGAACAGGACACGCTGCAAGAGACTAATTGATGCGACCCTTGCTGGCCAAGGCTCAGCTGACCCATAGAAGGTGCCTGGACGGACGGGGCCAGAGAAGACCTGAGCTCAGCAGCCCCATGCGTTTGGAGGTGGTTGTGGGTTCAAACTAATCACCATCTGATAGGTTCACTTAGATGCACCCAGCAACAGTGTCTCGGGTAGGAAGACAAATTGTTTCCCCATCATTAGTCTCTCTCTCTCTCCCCATCCTTACTCAGCAACAGTCTCCCCTGGCCCCATCTCTACGGCTTGCAAGAAAGATCTCACGCACCGAGCCATGTTAAGAAGAAGTGGCCAAAAAAGCTTGAAGTGTCTTCTTCCCAGGGGGACTTGCTACTCTACAGCAGAGGCACAGCCTTCTGCCAAAGGAGGGACTTCCCAGTGGTGGGATGGAGGGGCATGAGGGAGCTTACACAAAAGGTATCGAGAAGGCTCAGGGTGCTTGTTCTGGGTCTCCAGCAATCACCCCACCGAGGAACCCTGGCATGAGCACATGCACACATTCACATATGCACGTGTACATGCAAACACACACATGTATGTGCAGACACACGAGTGTGCAATAGGCACACATGCATGTGTGCACATGCACACATACATGCAAATGCGCAGACACATACAAACACACATGCATGTGCACATAGGCACACACACACACACACACACACACACACACACACACACACACAGCCCAGCAGTTAGGTGACGAGAGCTGGGCCCAGTCGTCTGGACTCACTCGAAGTTCAATCTTGAGCTTTTACTCGTCAAAGGCATTTCTGTTCGCCCTATGGAGCCCTTTTTCTTATCCATTCAGCTCGTACGGAAGACATCCTTCGGATCTGCTATGTGGGGGGAAACATGACCCATTTTACTCATTTTGAATAAACTAAAAATAACCATCCTCTCCATTTCCTGGAGCCAACAGACACTGTTTGGAAAGGACAGAGGAAAGAAAAACATGGAGTATGGAAAAAGTGCCCTGGTGTTCGGTGTGCAGAAGTCGGGCTTCAAAACCTGGTTCTTCCCGGGTCGGCTGGGGGGCCTTGAGGCAGCTCCCTGGCCCTCTCCAGGACCCCTGCAGCCACCCATCAAGCGAGAGGGTAGGCTGGACCCTCTGGCCTCTGCAATCCCTCCAACCCCGACGTCCTACTTTCCTGTGATGAAAGGGAGGTGAGGCATCTTCCTTTGCCAGCCACCCGTAGATGATTCATCTTTTTAATTTGGAAACTTTTCCAAGTTAATTTTGATGTGATCCTATTTGGTCAGAAATAAGTCATGACATCTTCCTCTCATTCCTGCCCAATGTCTGGAAACAGGAATCTCTCCACATAGCCTCCACTTCCTAGATTCCCGCCAGACGGCCTCTGAGCCTGGTGTCCGGCTCCCCGGTCCTTTGTTAAGGTCACCACAACCTCCTTGCAATTGACTTTCTAATAGATGTGTCTCTGGGCTAATCTCCCTTCACCTCGCAGAAGGCTTCCCACATAGGCAGCCATCCTCTCTTGCTTTTTGTTTGTCATGTCTTAGAATTGCATTGTGGTAAAATTTGCCATTTTAACCATTTTTCAGTATGTAATTTAGTGACCTTAATTATATTCGCAAAATTGTGCTAACATCACCACCATCCATCGCCAAACCTTCTCATCACCCTAAGCAGAAGCTCTGTACCCATTAAGCAGCAGCTCCCCAAGCCCCTCCTCCCAGCCTTTGGTGGTCTCCTTGTCTCTGTGAATTTGGATATTCTAGGTATTGCATGGAAATGGAATCACACAGTATTTGTCCTTTTGTGTCTGACTTCTTTCACTCAACATGATGTCTTCAAGCTTCATCTATATTGTCGCATGTATCAGGATGTTCCTTTTTACAGCTGCATAATACTCCATTGCATGGATACCGCCTTTTGTTTATCCATTCATCTGTTGGTGGACACTTGTGTTGCTTCCACTTTCGGTTGTTGTGAATAATGCCACTATGAACATTGGTGTGCAAATATCTGTTTGCGTCCCTGCTTTCAATTTTGGGGGGTATTGACCACGGGGTAGAATCGCTGGGTCATGTAGCAATTCTATGCTAAACTTTTTAAGGAACCGCCAAACTGTTTTCCACAGCAGATGTGCCATTTTGCATTCCCACCAGGGATCCTTGTGGATTCCACTTCTCCATATCTTCGTCAATACTTATTTTCCAATTTTCAGTAATGGTCAGGCTGGTGGGTGTAAGGTGGTCTCTCGCTGTGGTTAGGGTTTGTATCAGGTTCCCTGTTGGCCAACGCCCTCCCTTTCTTTCACCCCTCCCCTCCCTGGACCCTGCCCTAATACCTTGAGCCTCAGTGCTGTGCCATGTCATGGTTTGCACTGATGCACTTTCCCAATGTGAACTTTTTACCACCAAATTCTAGATTATCTGGGTCATTCATTCATTCATTCATTCATTCAAAATATTCATTGAGAGCCAACCATTTCCCAGGCACTGTATTAGCCACTGTGGATGTACAAGGCCAGCATTATCCCTGCCCTCCACGGAAGCGTCACGCATCCAACGGGCGAGTGCAGAGGTTCACGTATCATTGCAGGCGTGGCGCGCTCGCTGAAGGAAAGGCACCAGGGGCTGCGAGAGATGGAAATGAGGCAGAGGCCCTGGACAGGGGTCAGCGGGTGTCCTCTGGAAAGGGACATGGATGCTGAGATCAAAGGCCAGAAGGAGTGAGCAGCGGCAGGTGGAGAGGCCAGAGAATTGGGCTGGGGGAAGCGGCGAGGGCTTGGTGGGGGCGCCACCCTGAAAGGGGGTGTGAGGCGCTCGGCGGAGCCTTGTCCCAACAGCGCCCTGCTTTGCCCCCAGTGGGGTTTTGCAGAGTAGCTCTGGGAAAGCAGAGCCCCCTTCCGAGCCCCAGTGTCCCCTTGGCACTGCCCCTGGGTGACAGTCCAAAGGAGGCCAAAGCTTGGACAGTTTGAAGCCTGAAAAGGACCACAGAGAGACAGGGGCCGTCGGATGGGAACTGGCTCTAATTTATGTTTCCTAAAGAAGCTCTGTCGATTAGTGGGGACTGTGAAGGGGTGGGCGCCAGACAAAGGGTGAGCCACGCAGCCCAGTTCTCTTTGCTGACCCAGCCTCTTCCCCAGAGCTTTAGGATCAGAAATATTCTGAAGGAGAGGAGAGGGGAGAAACCCCCTTTCTCTGAGCATCCTTGCTGAGGACGGGCCCTCCTGCCTGCCCGGGGCCCGAAGCTGCCCTGGCCCTGCTTTCCTGTTATGCAGGGCGGGTGAGGGACCCGTCCGGGTTCCGCAGCTCAAGCCTCCCCGGGTGACCCAGAGTGCACGCCCTGCCCTAGCCACCCTTAGATGTCACCTGGGCCAGTGACTCTCCTGTCCAGCAGAGGAAACTGAGGCCCGGAGAGGAAGAGATTGTCCCAAGCACCAGACTCTAAAGGCTCCATCGCTGCTCCTTTCCCTGCACCACGCTGTCCCCTTGT